>NW_024711292.1:9389247-9661620 GCF_018991925.1 Homarus americanus | reverse complement strand
GGCTATGGAGGTGTTGGTAGGGAGAGGTGTGGCTGCCTGGAGGTGTTGGTAGGGAGAGGTGGTGACTGCCTGGGGGTGTGTTAGGGAGAGGTGTGAGCTGTCTGGGGTGATAGTGGGGAGAGTGTGAGCTGCCTGGAGGGTGTTGGTAGGGAGAGGTGTGAGCTGCCTGGAGGTGGTGGGGAGGAGTGTGAGCTGCCTGGGGTGTAAAGGGGAGGTGTGGGCTGCCTGGGGGTCTTCATGGAGAGGTGTGAGCTGTCTGGGGGTGTTGGTAGGGAAGGTGTGAGCTGCCTGGAGGTGTTGGGAGGGAGAGGTGTGGAGCTGTCTGGGGGGTGTTGGTAGGGGAGAGTGTGAGCTGCCTGGAGGTGTTGGTAGGGGAGAGGTGTGAGCTGTCTGGGGGGTGTTGGTAGGGAGGTGTGAGCTGCCTGGAGGGTGTTGGTAGGGAGGTGCTGAGCTCTGGAGGTGTTGGTAGGGAGAGGTGTGAGCTGCCTGGGTGTTGGTAGGGAGGGTGTGAGCTGTCTGGGGGTGTTGGTGGGGAGGTGTGAGCTGTCTGGGGGTGTTGGTAGGGAGAGGTGTGAGCTGCCTGGGTGTTGTGGGGAGGTGTGGGCTGTCTGGGGTGTTGGTGGGAGGTGTGAGCTGCCTGGGTGTTGGTGAGAAGGTGTGACCTGCCTGGGGGTGTGTGGGGAGAGGTGTGACTGCCTGGGGTGTTGGTAGGGAGAGGTGTGAGCTGTATGGGGGTGTTGGTAGGGGAGGTGTGAGCTGTCTGGAGGTGTTGGTAGGGGAGAGGTGTGAGCTGCCTGGAGGTGTTGGTGAGGAAGGGTGTGAGCTGCCTGGGGGTGTGGTAGGGAGAGGTGTGAGCTGCTGGGGGTGTTGGTGAGGGAGGGTGTGAGCTGTATGAGGTGTTGGTGGGGAGGTGTGAGCTGTCTGGGTGTTGGTAGGGAGGTGAGCTGTCTGGGTGGTGCAGGGAGGTGTGGGCTGCCTGGTGGTAGGGAAAGGTGACATGCCTGGGGGTGGTGGGGAGGTGGAGCTCCTGGGGGTGTTGTAGGGAGAGAGAGTGTGGAGCTGTATGGGGTGTTGGTAGGAGAGGTGTGAGCTGTCTGGAGGTGTTGTTAGGGAGGTGTGAGCTGCCTGAGGTGTTGTAGGGAAGGTGTGACCTGGGGGTGTTGGTAGGGAGAGGTGTGAGCTGCCTGGGGGTGTTGGTAGGGAGAGTGTGGGCTGTCTGGGGGTGTTGGTGAGGGAGGTGTGAGCTGTCTGGGTGTTGGTGGGGAGGTGTGAGCTGTCTGGAGGTGTTGGTGCAGAGGTGTGAGCTACCTGGAGGTGTTGTGGGAGGTGTGGGCTGCCTGGAGGGTGTTGGTAGGGAGGGTGTGAGCTGTCTGGGGTGTTGGTAAGGAGGGTGTGGGCTGCCTGGAGGTGTTGGTAGGGAGAGGTGTAAGCTGCCTGGGGGTGTGTGGGGAGGTGTGAGCTGTCTGGAGGTGTTGGTAGGGAAGTGTGAGCTGTCTGGAGGTGTTGGTAGGGAGAGGTGTAGGCTGCCTGGGGGTGTTGGTGGGGAAAGGTGTGACCTGCCTGCAGGTGTGGTAAAGGGACAGGTGTGGGCTGCTGGGGTGTTGGTAGGGAGAGTGTGGGCTGTGGGGTGTTGGTAGGGAGAGGTGTGAGCTGTCTGGGTGTTGGTAGGGAGGGTTGAGCTGCCTGGGGGTGTTGGTAGGGAGAGGTGTGAGCTGCCTGGGTGTTGGTGAGGAGGTGTGAGCTGCCTGGGGGTGTTGGTGGGAGAGGTGTGAGCTGTAGGGGGGTGTTGGTAGGGAGAGGTGTGAGCTGCCTGGGGTGTTGGTGGGGAGGTGTCAGCTGTCTGGAGGTGTTGTGGGAGAGGTGTGAGCTGTCTGGGGTGTTGGTAGGGAGAGGTGTGAGCTGCCTGGAGGTGTTGTAGGAGAAGTTCTAAGCTGCCTGGGGTGTTAGTGAGAAAGGTGTGAGCTGCCTGGAGGTGTTGGTAGGGAGGGTGAGCTGTCTGGGGGTGGTAGGGAGGTGTGGGCTCCTGGGGTGTTGGTAGGGAGAGGTGTGAGCTGTCTGGGTGTTGGTGGAGAGGTGTGAGCTGTCTGGGGTGTTGGTAGGGGAGGTGTGAGCTGCCTGGAGGTGTTGGTAGGGGAGGGGTGTGAGCTGTCTGGGGTGTTGGTAGGAGAGGTGTGGGCTGCCTGGGTGTTGGTAGGGAGAGGTGTGAGCTGCCTGGGTGTTGGTGAGGGAGGTGTGAGCTGTCTGGGTGTTGGTAGAGGTGTGAGCTGCCTGGGTGTTGGTAGGGAGGTGTGAGCTGCCTGGGTGTTGGTAGGGGAGGTGTGAGCTGTCTGGAGGTGTTGGTAGGGAGAGTGTGAGCTGTCTGGGGGTTGGTGGGGAGGTGTGAGCTGCCTGGAGGTGTTAGGGGAGGGAGTGTGGGCTGTCTGGGGTGTTGGTAGGGAGAGGTGTGAGCTGCCTGGAGGTGTTGGTAGGGAGAGGTGTGAGCTGCCTGGGTGTTAGGGAGAGGTGTGGAGCTGCCTGGGGGTGTTGGTGGGGGAGGTGTGAGCTGTCTGGGGGTGTGGTGGGGAGGGTGTGAGCTGCCTGGGAGTGTGTGGGGAGAGGTGTGAGCTGCCTGGGGTGTTGGTAGGGAGAGGTTAGAGCTGCCTGTGGAGGTGTTGGTAGGAGGTGTGAGCTGCCTGGGGGTGTTGGTAGGGAGGGTGTAGACTGCCTGGAGTTAGTGAGAGAGTGTGAGCTGCCTGGAGTGTTGGTAGGGAGAGTGTGAGCTGCCTGGAGGTGTTAGTGAGAGGTGTAAGCTGCCTGGAGGTGTTGGTAGGGAGAGGTGTGAGCTGCCTGGAGGTGGTAGGGAGAGGTGTGAGCTGCTGGGTGTTAGGTGGGGGTGTGGGCTGCCTGGTGTGAGGGAGGTGTGAGCTGCTGGGGTGTTGGTAGGGAGAGGTGTGAGCTGCCTGGGGTGTTGGTGGAGAGGTGTGAGCTGTGGGTGTTGGTAGGGAGAGGTGTGAGCTGCCTGGGTGTGGTGAGGTGTGAGCTGTGAGTGTTGGTGGGAGAGGTGTGAGCTGCCTGGAGGTGTTGGTGGGGAGGGTGTGAGCTGCCTGGGGTGTTGGTAGGGAGAGGTGTGAGCTGTCTGGGGGTGTTGGTAGGGAGAGGTGTGGGCTGCCTGGAGGTGTTGGGGAGGTGTGAGCTGCCTGGGTGTTGGTGGGGGGTGTGAGCTGCCTGGGGTGTTGGTGGGAGGTGTGAGCTGCCTGGGTGTTGGTGGGGAGGTGTGAGCTGCCTGGGTGTTAGTGGGAGAGGTGTGAACTGCCTGGGTGTTGGTGGGGAGAGGAGTGGGCTGCCTGGAGGTGTTGGTAGGGAGGTGTGAGCTGCCTGGGGTGTTGGTAGGGAGAGGTGTGAACTGCCTGGAGGTGTTGTGGGGGTGTGAGCTGCCTGGAGGTGTTGGTAGGGAGTGACCTGCCTGGGGGTGTGGTAGGGAGAGGTGTGAACTGCCTGGGGTGTTGTTAGGAGAGGTGTGAGCTACCTGGAGGTGTTGGTAGGGAGGTGTGAACTGCCTGAAGGTGTTGGTAGGGGAGAGTGTGAGCTCCTGGGTGTTGGTAGGGAGAGGTGTGAGCTGCCTGGGGGTGTTGGTAAGGAGAGGTGTGAGCTGCCTGGAGGTGTGGTGAAGAGATCAGGAGAGTCTGCTGTCACTACCTGGAATGGACTAATTATAGAGCTGCCTGCTTATACTGATAAGCCTGAGCTTTGCGTCAATGTGTAAACAGATAAAATGGATACCTGATAAAGGCATATCTTTATCAAGGTGAGTCAACATTACGTAATACGTCAAATAATGACTTTTTAGGTAGATTAGGATGATTGATGACCAAACTGAAGTGATGATGATACTTTTGTCAAAATATTGAATAAGTGTAATTAGCGATCAATTAAGAATAACGATTATAATGTTAGCAGGATGGTGATGTAATTGGTGACAACAGGGATAATGGGGATGATTTTTCGGGAAGTGTAGTGTAATTATTGGGGGAAATGAGACTAGGGATGGAGAGTGGGCGGGAAGGACGGAGGGACCTTTTGGAGGGTGGCTGGTGGGATGGGTGGGTTTGGGAGTAACTTCATCACGGGCGGGTAATATGGACCTTAACAGCCGCCACACGTTGGAGTAATTTCGACGCCACCAACGCAGCGCCGCCCTTATCTGCTTGCTTTATATAGCGGACCGAGTTCACCTACTTCCCACCTGATGTAGTTTCTGATACCGATAAAGATGATGGAACCATTACTACAACTACTATAATAACAATATTATGTAATGAGGATAATGATATATCTATTAGTAACAATGCTTACTAATTTTGTCAAAATTTCTCAGTTTTATTATGCTATGATCATTCTGAAATGCCTGTACATGTATTTACCTGTATATTTATTATTGAAATATTTATAATCTATACCTGTATACCTATTCCTGTACTACTTCCTTTTGCCATTATGAAATTACAGAAATATCTCCACCAGTACTTATACCTGTACTGTACCTCTACCTGTATTATCCTATTGAAATCTAGAAAATGTTCTTGTATATTTAACTGTACCTCTAGGGATGCCTTTAGGTGGACAGGCTGACTGGCAGATGGAATGGTGGACGAATTGGCTGATTTCAGGCGGTGATTGAGAGTGAGGCAGATCTCGAGGTGGGCTAACGAGCAGGTTATGTGTCTGTAGGCCGCAGGGCGGTCGGGATGAGCATATCTAGGTGGGCGGGCGGGCAGGGTAGGTGTCTCAGGTGGGCGGGCAGGGGCAAGGGTCCGGTGGCGCTCAATTAACCTTGGTCAGTCCCCGTCCACCCGATCAATACCGGCCACCACAGCCCCACCACCATCACTGCTACCACAGCCCCACCACCACCATCTGCTACACAGCACCATCTACTGCCATTGCTGCCCACCACCACCACCATCTGCTACCCAGGCCCTCCCCACCACCACCACCATCTCTCACCACAGCCCCCCACCACCACCACCATCTGCTACCACAGCCCCCACCACCACCATCTGCTACCACAGCCCCACCACCACCACCTGCTACCACAACCCCACCACCTGCTACCACAACCACCACCACCTGCTACCACCACCACCAGCCTACAGTTCCCACCACCACCATCCCCTACCACAGCCCCCACCACCCATCTGCTACCCAGCCCCCACCACCATCTGCTACCACAGCCCCCACCACCACCATCTGCTACCACAGCCCGCCACCACCATCTGCTACCACAGCTCCCACCACCACCAGCCCACTACAACACCACCACCACCACCGCCAGTCTGCCTTCCCACCACCAGCCCACCACAACCCCCACTAACACCTACTACCACCCCCTCTCTCCCACCACCATTTGCTACCACACCACCACCACCAGCCTGCCACAATAAAGATATTCAGACTCACAGTACACCAATTTTCTTCAAAATTTGGAATCGTTTCATTAAATGACGTAGTTAAGTTAGAAATCTCATAAAACAATTTATCATCAGGTTGTGAAGATGTTAGGTGACAGTCAAGGTCACCCGAAAAGCATTTGTAAATATTCTTTCATATTGGGAAGTGTTAGTAGAGGTGTGAGAACTATGGATGTCCAACTAGCTTTATTTACATTAACATTTGAATTCAGAAAGAGCAGGTTTATGAAATTTAGAAGGTAGGTATCATAGGGCAGTGCGGATGCAGCACACTGGTAAGATTCAACCTCCTCCCCCCCATGTGGAAACCAGAGGACTCGTCCTGCAGTTGGGTCGACAGGTATTTCTCTAAACTGCCGACTGCAGGCTCGAACACACCAGCATATAATGATGTACAGGTACTGTGACTTCACTAGCCTATGATGTGAGTATATCGCTGTTAGGAAGACTAGCTATACAGTACAATAGTTGTTTAAACATCAAGACAACACAGAAATTATATGCTCCAAGCACCTTCCTATGCTGTCACTACGCTGCCACCCCCCTCCCACAATGCCACTACCCTTCCCATGCATCATCCTCCCATGCTGCCTCCATCCTCCAACGCTGCCTCCATCCTCCAACCTGCCACCCACCCTCCCCGCTGCCCCACCTCCCACGCTGCCACCACCCTCCCACGCTGCCACCACCCTCCCCCACGCTGCCACCTTCCTCCCACGCTGC
This sequence comes from Homarus americanus, assembly GCF_018991925.1. Taxonomy (NCBI): domain Eukaryota; kingdom Metazoa; phylum Arthropoda; class Malacostraca; order Decapoda; family Nephropidae; genus Homarus; species Homarus americanus. Next base: position 9,655,450 of record NW_024711292.1, on the reverse strand, counting down.
CACCACCCACCCACGCTGCCACCTCCCTCCCACGCTGCCACTCCCTTCCACTGCCACCACCCTCTCCGTTCACCCTGCCTCCCCTACCACCATCCTCCACGCTCACTCTCCCACGCTGCCACACTCTCCACGCTGCCACCACTCTCCCACGCTGCCACCACCCCCCGCCGTGCCACCGCCTTCCATGCTGCCACGTCACTACCCTTTAATGCTGCCACGCCACCACCTCTCCACCTGCCACCACCCTCCCACACTAGCACCCCTTCGTTCTTACCCTCTTCGTTGCCACCCTTCTATGTTGCCACCCCCTACGTTGCCACCCCTTCTACGTTGCCACCCCCTCTAATGCTGCCACCTTCACCAGTTGCCACCCCTATGCTGCCACCTTCCTACGTTGCCACCCTTCTTCGTTGCCACCCCCTTCGTTGCACCCTTCGTTGCAACTCCTTCTACGTTGCCACCCCCTACGTTGCCACCCCCTACGTTGCCAACCCTCCTACATTGCCACCCCTCTACGTTGCTACCCCTCCTTGCCACCTCCTCTACGTTGCCACCCCCTCCTATGCTGCCACCTTTCCTCGTTGCCACCCCCCTATGTTGCCACCCCTCCTATGGTTACCACCTCCTACGTTGCCACCCCTCCTACGTTGCCACCTCCACCTACGTTGCCACCCCTACTACGTTGCCACCCCTCCTTCACCCACCCCCTTTGCCACTCCACCTGCATTTGCCACCCCTACCACGTTGCCCCTCCTATGCTGCCACCCCTACTTTGCCACCTCCACCTACGTTGACCCCCACTACGTTGCCACCTCCCTACGTTGCACCCCTACGTTGCCACCCCCCACCCTACCTGCCATACAACAGCTAACCCGCCAATGTACTGACAGACTGAGACCTCTTAGAAGTGTAGCGGGTACAGCCCGCACTATGGTGCTAATATTAGAATTGTTAAAACAATGTACCTAGGCTATATAAGATCTCTGATAGATTACCACGCACCAGCCCTGGTCATTCGTGACGGGAAAGGCGTTGACAAGCTCGAGAAAATGCAAAATAAAGCCCTCAGAATTATCCTAGGATGTCCCATGAGCACTAAAGTACTTAATATGAGGAAAGAACTAGGTATACCCAGTGTTAAAGATAGAATAATTGAAGTCAACCTCATGATAGCCCTGAGGCTTCTGCGTGGTGATCCTGATAACATTGTTTCCTTTAAAATTGCTAGAATGTATGAACCATGGGACTACTGAGTCTAAATGGATCCAAACTACAGCTACACATATGAAGATATTTGGACTAGACCACCTGTACAAAGTTGAGACACAACAGCGCTTCCTGCCACCCTGTTCCCTTCGATATCACAATACCGACGTATCCGCCTAAAAAATTAATTATACAAAGCATTTATCTCCAACACACTGCCAAATTGAGAGCTCTTGAACACATACACACTCTACAGACTGATGATAATATCACACAGACCATCTACACCAGTGGTTCTCAACCTTGTTTGCCCCATGCACCCCTTTCACCATATGTCAGAATGTCATTCCCCCCTCCTTTCCAAGATTGTCTGCCTCAAAAAGTGCATTCCAAATAATATGCATATAATACTGAAAATCCTTTATATTTTCCATATTAGTGCCGCCACTCCCCCCCACAGGCAGGCCCCCTGGTTGAGAACCCCTGATCTACACTGATGGATCTCTAAACACCGCCTGTGGGAGGGCTGGAAGTGCTATTGTTGTGACTCAACCTGACGGTAATATAATTGAGAAAGGAGTTGGAATTAACAACTGGGCATCCACTCTACAAACTGAATTAGTTGCCATACTCACAGCTATTAAATTCATTGAAACCACTGTTACTGACAGTCTCATCATCACTGACTCTATCCTCACTACTTGCCCTTGGTACCCTCGACTCAGGTTGGTCACGATCTTGTCTCTGAAGCCAGACACAAATATGCGTGCCTTGTTGACCGGGGTGTCAGGGTCAAACTGTTGTGGATCCCTCTCACATAGGCCCTATAAAACATGACAGAGTTGATGCCCTCGCCAAACTCGCGTCTAACAAAGACACCGTTGAATACAATTTGGGTCTGTCAAAAGAACCCTTAAAACTGTAATTAGGAAAGAACTTATTGATGAGTTTGACGCAAGTAGACAAGTGCAAACAGGCACTAGTCGATCCATAGTTTACCATGATGAGATGTATCAAGTGAAACATGTATATGGAGCAAGTAACAAGATCACTAGATTACAAGATGTTGTAACCGCTAGATTAAGGTTAGGATATAAGTACCTCTGGCAGTATGTTCCTCAAGCAGATGTAAACAAAACTAAATGTAAAGTGTGTATACATATGGCCACACTTGAACTACGTCCTCGACTGTGTGAAGATAGAACCTTTAGGACAGGTCCAAGCACACTGTGTGTGAAATGGCACAACACTTCATCTCTAATGGCAAGATAGCCGACATATTAAGATTGTATCCACTTTTTGCACTCAGTAACTATATCAGTTCTCATGTACAGAACCAAATACGCAATGTGCTTGAATACCTCCCACGTAAATGTGAATAAAGTGTGAGGCCAGACATACTGCCTCACACGCCTGTTCTCACGCATTTGTGAATAAGTTACCCTTTATGTATAGAACTAAACAAATAATGTAAATGAAATACTGTAACTTTCGGTGCCATAATATCCTGACAACGGGGTTAATTATTATGACCCTTTGTAAACCCTACTTGTAATCCTTTTGCGCTACGCTCACAGGATGAGTGTGGGTGCACAAGTAGCGCTGCAAGCGCAAAATCAAAATCAAATCACTCCCTGCCATCCTCTACCCTACCCACCCCCTACGTTGCCACCCACTCGTATACTGCCACCCCCTCTATACACACCCCTCCTATATTCCCACCCCCCTCTCCCACCCCTCCTATATTGCTAACCCCCCCACTCGGCTACACCTGCCACCCTACCACGCTGTCCCCCCCCACGCTGCCACCACGCTGCCACTACCTCCACCCACTGCCTCCCGCTGCCACAACCCTCCACACCACGGCCTCCCACCTGACCCCCGCACCCACCACCCTCCACGCTGCCACCACCCTCCCACGCTGCCACCACCTCCCACAGCACCCACCTCCCACTCATTACCAACCTCCCACGCTGCGCCAACCCTTACGTTGCCACCCTCCTATGCTGCCACCCTCTTCCTACCCCTCCTACGTTCACCCCTCTTATGTTGCCACCCTCCTATCTGCCACCCCCCTCCTATGCTGCCACCCTCTGCCACCCTACGTTGCCACGTTGTGCACCTCATGCTGCCACCCCTCCTACGTTGCCACCCTCCTATGCTGCCACCCCTCCCTATGCTGCCACCTCCTTGTGCCACCCTCTCTATGCCTTACCTTCTTCTCTTTGCCACCCCTTCCTACGTTGCCACCCTCTTCTTACGTTGTCACCCCTCCCAGTTGCCCTATGCCCCCTCCTGCACGATTGCCACCCTCCTATGCCTCCTATGCTGCCACACCTCCTGTGCACCCTCTCCTTATGCCACCCTTCCCTCCACAGCCCCTGTCTTCCTGGGTGCCCACCCCTCCTGTGCTGCCACCCCTCCTGTGCTGCCACCCCTCCTTGCCACCATTGCCTTGCGCCACCTCCTATGCTGCCACCCCTCCTATGCTGCCACCCCTTCTGTTGCCACCTTCTACGCTGCCACCCCTTCCCTTCTATGCTGCCACCTCTACGTTGCCCACCCCACTCCTATGCTGCCACCTCCTGTGCTGCCACCCCTCCTGTGCCACCCTCTGTGCCCACCCTCCTGTGCTGCCCATACAATAACACCCCCTGTCACTGCCACCCCTTCCTGGGTTACCTTTACCCATTTTACCCTTTCCTGCCCACCCTCTCACCTCTGTGCCCCTCCTGTCTGCCACCCTCCTGTGCCACCTTCTGCCACCCCTCCTGTCTCCCACCCCTCCTATGCTGCCACCCCCTTCCTACGTTGCCACCCCTTCCTACGCTGCCACCCCTTCCTACGCTGCCACCCCTTCCTAATCTGCCACCACTCCCCACGCTGCCCGCACCCTTACCCTGTTTCACCACCCAACGTCTGGTCCCATTCTTGGTCACACTGCCGGTAGAAGCTCAGTAAACAGTGGTAATCTTGGTTTGTTTACATGGGAATTCTTGTGTGAGGGTTCCCTCCAGTGTTGCGAGGACACAAACGGTGCTACAGCCCGGAGATTCCTTCCCCATACAGTTGAGGTATAGGAGAAGGCAAGTAATTATGTAGCAGGACTCACATTCGAAGTTTTTTAATTTGTCGACAGTACATGTACTATAATAAAAAAAATTCCATTTGATTTAATTTACAGGAAATTGAAAGAATTTGCTTTGTGACAAGTAACCATATAATTCCGCCATTCAATACAGTATTGGATGAGTTAATAAAATAGTCCGTTTAGAGAAAAAAGTGCCCAACTGAATTTATCAGTACGGAGAGGCACAGTCACATTTTGTAAAGGTAATACTAATTACAGATTTAAGTAGAAAATACAGGTAGAGTAATCTTTACCAGTTGGTATCGGTATACTGTAGTTATGGTTTATATATATATATATATATATATATATATATATATATATATATATATATATATATATATATATATATATATAATTTATTTGGAGAATGCAAGAGATGGAAGTAGCGAGCGAGGGAGAGTCGGCCATTCATGGGTGGCGCCTGTGACCAAGGCAACACATCATCCCGGGGCAACATGCAATCCAGTACTTGCACTACACCCGCACCCTAATTAAAAACCGTGACTGATGGGGAAATAATGACATCGAAATTTAACTCAAACCTTCCAGATTAATATTTACCTTATAACATAAACCAGCGGCGGGAAATAATGCTCTCGTTCACGAGTTACGGCGATGCAGCCCGAGACTAGACGTAAATAAACTAGTACAGTATTCTGTAGCGTAAACCTCCGATCAAGTGAAATAAACTCTGTAAATTAAATGTCTTCGCGACAGTAAAAAAATAAAAAAAGTAAGTGATAGTACTCATCTTGACTGATCATTTCAGCTAGACCAAGTGTGTAACCGATCGTCCATAGAAGTTTAAGCTAAATAATATTTTGGATCCCCTCGCCCATACTGTACCAAGGGTGTCACCACTACAACCCATCCTCTGCTTAACGCTTTGCCATTGGATAAATAATTGCCTTGTTGATGAATAGAATGTGTTTGTCGTGGTATTTATCTTTTTTTAGTCTGTTTGTCCCCGTCATCATAAATTATGCCCCCACAGCGTTCCTCCCCCCACCCCCTTGGTGTATATGTTGGGCTCAGAAAACGAAAAGCGACCACAACGCGTTGTGGTTGTTTTCACAATAACCAGAAAGTAAAATTTTGCGTTTTGATTTTTATCCTAACCTAACCCAATCCAAAGTAACCTAACCCAATTCAAACTAACTTAACCTAACCCAAGCCAAACTAACCTAACCTAATCTAATCAAATCCAATCCAATCCAAACTAACCTAACCTATAGCAAAATCTCGCTTATGGTTATTCTCCAAACAACCACAAGCGTTGTGGACGCTTTTCGTTTCCTGAGCCCAACATACAGGGCTACAGTATATTAATTTGCAACTCCCTTAAAGTTTTCTTTTTCGTTTTCGTCTTTCTCTTCTTTTATTCATCTCTTACTACAATCTTCTTTTCCCTTTGATATTTAGTATTCCACCTTTTTTTCCCTCTATTTTATTCCACCTTTGTTTTCTTATTATAATTCTTGTTATACGTCTTCTTTTGCACTTTTACTTTCACTCTTCTTTTGATTTCTTGTTTTCTTATTAATTTTCAATATTCCGCTTAACTTTTTTTTTTAATTTGTGCTTCGTATTCCTGTATTTTTTCTCCACCTTCCTCTACTACTCCTCCGGTGTTGAGAGGTATTGGTGGTAGCAGCGCCCTTAATTAGATACTTGAACAATATCCACTCCACATCGGTACCTGAATACTTTTTTTTACGAATAATAAAAGAGTGCTCGCGCTGTTGTATGCCCCTGCTGCTAGGTGTGTGTGTGTGTGTCGAACTGGATTGAGGGGTAGAGAGCCACCCGGCACTAGTTATTGTTGATGTAATATTGAGCGACATACATCAGGTAAACTGGCAGCCCAAATGGTTTCCAGGTAAACACCCCAATCATCATTGCCTCACTATTAGATGGTACTGATATAGTAAGGATAAAGTATGGTAACAGCTCATAACACTTTTGGTACTCGGAAATGTATTAGGTGAAGGTTTTTTTATATATTTTTTATTTTTTACTTTCTTATTTATTTATTGGTTTTCATGAGGTCATGATTTTGTGGGTTATATAGCTGTTGCTTGGGTATTTTATATCAACTTTGTTTTATTATCCTGGATTATGTAATCTCCGGTAACAGTCCGTAATGACCTTGACGGGGGGCATCTACAGTATGTATCGCGTAAATAGTTGATGATATCTCGCATCGACGTACCCAACACGGCCCCATATTTAAAGCGTTGACATTACCCCTAACTATGGCGTGACTTTACCAGAACATTCTGCCTCTATTTTCGAATGGGAAACATTACGCCTTGGCCTTTTGAAGACTGGAGGCTCATCAAAATTATAGATGAGAGTCGGGTCTTAGGCCCGGGGGCCAAAAGGTTTTGTGTAGTGGCTTCAGAATCGGATGGGGAAATGGTTTACTCTTCTGAAGGGTTTATATTATACCTGGGCTGTAGTATGTGCACTCTTCTGGCATGGCTTATATCGTTAGTTACTGATATTATTGTGTATTTTCATAGTTACAAGATAATGAAAAAATCGTCTTGCATTTTGACGAATTTAGTATGCTACTGTTTAGGGATTAACTTGGCATCATCTCTTGATTTTAGGCATTGCCTGTCTGCACCGCTAGGCATGGTCCAGGGTTATTATAGGTTGGAAGGTTACAGTCATGAGTATCGTGATAGGTTGAACTTGCAACTTATCAGTTGATGGATGTCTCACGTATGTACTGTAGCGTGGATGTTTACCAGATGTCCAGTGTGGCGTGGACTACATTGTGGCCCTGGTACTGGCTGGAAACATTTGGTGCTACACTTCCCGTGGGAGGGGGGGGGGGTGAAGAGTAGAATGAAAAATCCCAAAGGTGGTTGGCTGGGTCCTGAAGGCGCTGAATGAATCTATTTCCTCCACACGTTGGGGTCAACACGAAACGTCTGCCACCACGTCCTGGTAGTGTCCAGGTTCCGTTTCCACAAACGGGACCAGTCTGCCGCCTCATCGAAGCCCACTCAAAACCCCGTGAGGACTCGTCCCCCTCTCATCACTCCCAAACCCTGCAAGGCCTCGTATTCCTCCGACCCTAACTAAACCCCGTCTCCAACCTCATCCAGACCCAGTCTTCCGTCCTATCTGAGCCTTAGTGAAGCCTGATTTAGGCTAGTCAGGTCCCTCCACTGCCGCCGTCTGCCGCCTCGTCAAAATCCAACCCAAACCTCTGTTCAACCCCCTCCAAGGCTCCGTCTGCCACACCATCAAGGCCTCATCTACCGCCCTGTCGATGTCCCGCCTCGGAGGAAACCCAAAATGGTACGTGTGGAAGAGGTGAGTTTTACAGTGTCAGGAGACTACCAGAACTTGTGGAGTCTATTTTTAGTCGGCTCGATATGTGGTAGGTCACAAGGTCATGTTGAGCCACCAGGGACCTGTTAGTTATTATTGGCGCATTGCACCTCCCTATCTTTGTGTGTATGTAGGGGGTGTTATGATTTTTTTGTGTATAGGTGGTGGTGGGGGTGTTTTGACGTGTGTGTGTGAGAAAAATGTTGTTCTATGTGTATAGATGGAAGTAACATATATGAGTGTGTGTACTGTATAACTGTGCAGACAAGAGGCCTGTTTGGTTGTGTTAGTTATTATTGGCGCACTGCACCTGTCTCTGTGTGTGTGTGTGTTGGTAAGCACACAGGGTGGTGTAATGCATCTAGTGTGACAGCATTATGTTAGTGTTGAGGTGAAGCCACTGCTTGCTCCCTCTCGCTTTCAGCTACCGCAGGTGGCTAGCCCTCGTGGTGAACAGGGAGGCAACTTGCACAAGTCGTTGCTTGCCAGTACACAGCCTTTTCGCCATCAAGACTCCTGCTGTGCCTCCCCTTGGCAATACACGGTAACTGGGTGCCTTGTGTGCCCAGGCTAAACCAACAGGGGATCTCGGAGCAGCAGTGGGCCCCAGAGGGACGGTGCATAGGTCCAGGACATGTGGACACATCCTGGTGCCTACCTACCACTGTCCCACTGCCTTACAGATTAACCTTGGTAGGTATAAGGCTATGGGAGTAAATCCTGAACGAAAAATCTGCAGTGCAGCCCCGCATCCGTACAGAGCTCCAACAAGACCCCAACGGTAATTTAGGCGGCTGAGGTGACCATCATGGGAACCCAACGACTACACCGGCGGATGAAGGTAATGCATGATGGCAAACTGGGCTATCGGCAGTCCATTGCAACCCTCCTTCTCCCCAGCTGTTGCAACACTTGCACCATTGGATCAGAAAAAGGTAGAGCCAAGATGTGTGGTTGCAGCCTGCGCTCCTGCCTCACCATATAAATCAACTCGCTCGCAACCATCATCCAGCTCATCATACTTACCATCATCATCATCAAAACCAATATACCCCAAAAAAACCCTATGGCGATGGGGACGGGCAAAGATGACTGCCGGGAGTCTCTCGTCACAACTCTGCACATGATTGGGATAAATTAAATGGTCGTTTATACACTGGGATTGAGGCAGCAGCGCAATCTGGTCCTGTCTTTGCGACTGAGCAGCCCTTTCGAGGAGCCACTCTGCTCACCCCACATGGGGAGGGGGCTAGCAAAGGTGCCCTAATCATAGCCTGCCAAAAGAACCAACCTAACTGAGCAACTGGATCCACCGCAAGCCGCGCTTGCCCATGGACCCGAGGACTCCACCCCCGGCTACCCTTTCCCCATCGGCATGCCGGCACCTGGGGCCCATTCACTCCAGTTCTCCACATCAATTGACCACCATGCAGAAATGCTAGTGGACTACGTATCTACGCCAAGAAGGACGTCCCCTACCAACCTCTCAACATCCCCCTTGAGGCCGACACTACCGACGTACACGCCATCACAATCACACTAAAAGGTATGTTCCTCAATATTGTCAATGCCTATGGCCTGGCACTTGACATTATTAGGGACCTGCCATGCTTTGCCATAAACAGATAAATTGTACCAGGAAATTTCCCCCCACACACTCATCATTCTGTCACTTTATGTAACTTGCTGACAAAACCCATGACCCTTCAGGCTTTTATGCCCTAAATGCATGAGTCAAAAGGCAAGCATGAACTCCGCATGCTTCCAAGATGGGCGCTGTAAACGCTTCTCCGCTTCACCTTGCACAGGATGTAAGGGGGTGCCCAATAAACTAGCCCCCTCGGGGGCAATCTAAAAAAAAAAAATCTTATCATATCACAGATCAAAACTAAGACAAACTATACAACCTCTTATGGTTGCTGCATGGAATGGCAGGACCCTTTTGGATACTGGCACAAAAGAGCATCCTGAAAGAAGAACTGCCCTTGTGGCAAAAGAGCTGGCTAGGTATAACATCGATATAGCAGCCATGACTGAGACTCGGCTCCCAGATGAGGGTCGACTCACAGAACGAGGGTCTGGCTATACCTTCTTGTGGAAGGATGAGCTTGCTGCGGAGAGAAACAGCATCTATGAAGTTGGCTTTGCCATCAGCCACTACATCTTACATAGGCTAACTGAAATGCCTATTGGGATCAATGACGCACTGAGTCCCACTGAATCACTCACGTCATGCCTTCTTTGTAAGTGCATGCACCCCAACACTGAATGCAGAGGATGACATCAAGGAAGCCTTTTACCCTGACCTTGATAAAGTGCTAACCTCTATCGGCAGAGAAGATAAGGTTGTGCTCCTAGTTGACTTCAATGCTAGAGTTGGCAGAGATGCTGACATTTGGCAGGGAATCATAGGGAGAAATGGACTAGGCAAGTGTAATCCCAACGGCCGACACCTCCTCAGCAAGTGTGCTGCACACAACCTCACTTTCACCAATACCTTGTTTAGGCAGGCCGACAAGTTCAAGGGTTCGTGACAATACCCTCGATCCAAGCACTGACATCTCATTGACTACCTTATTGTCAGAAAAAGAGATCGCCGAGATATCCTCATCACTCGGGCCATGCGTGGCTCAGACCACTGTGACACTGATCATCGGCTCGTCAGAGCCAAGTTCTTAATTCATGTCGCCCCAGAACGGCGAGGGCAATTAGCCTCTAGAAGAAGTTTTAATACAAGCGTCTGGAGGATTCAGCGGTAGCACGTACCTTCAGACAGCAGCTCGAGCATGGCTGATAAACAACCTGACAACAAACAACCCAAATCCCATTGACGAATGGGGTATTCTTGGCACTGTCATGACAAAAACCTGCTGAGAGACCCTTGGCCAGATTGAAAGAATATACCAGGACTGTTTTGATGAAAATGGCCTGGAAATCAGTGTACTCGCCATTGATAAATGTGCTGCTTTAACTGACTTGCAGAAACACCCTCAGTCCAAAGCTGATACCTTCCTCAAGAAGAAAGCGGCGGCCCAACATGAACTTCGCAATCTAAAGAACGACTGGTTTAAAAATGAAGCAGGTGAAATGCAAAAATTTGCAGATCAACACAAGATGCATTCAATTCCACTACTACATTTTATAGGCCAATCACCCACCGCTTACCCAAAGGTGACTCCTTAATTAACGACGAAGAAGGCATCCTTCAGCGCTGGAAAGAGCACTACCATTCGCTGCTCAATCGAAACACCGTTGTGGATGTCCTGACTACCCAGCAGGTCCCTCAGCATCCAGAGCTGACTCACCTCAATTATTCTCCATCCCTAGATTAGGTAGCTACTGCACATCAAACAGATGAAGAATAAAAAATCCTCAGGGCTTGATGGAATTCCAACCGAGGTATATAAAGCAGGAGGACCTTTGCTTACCAGCCGTCTCCACTCTCTCCTGGAGAATATATGGGAAAAGGAGGAAATCCCCCAAGTTCTTAAAGACGCCTCCATTGTCAATATTTATAAGAACAAGGGAGACCGGTCAGACTGTGGCAACTACCATGGGATCTCGCTGCTGTCCTTAGCTGGCAAGATTATCACCCAAGTCCAAAACAGACTTCTTCCTGAGGTGGAGAACTTCCTCCCAGAATCTCAATGAAGCTTTAGACCATCACGTGGCACCACTGACGTGATCTTTGCTGCCCGCCAGATACAGAAACAATGCAGAGAATAGTGTCGCGACCTGTACATGGCCTTCACCGACCTAACCGAGACCTTCAACTCGGTCAACAGGAATGCCCTCTGGCGGACCCTCAGCCGTTTTGCCTGCCCACCAAAATTCATCGCTATCGTGAGGCAACTCTCTACGATGGCATGAACGGTAATGTCTTGCACAATGGCGCCCAGTCTGAGTTCTTCCTCATCCAAACAGGGGTAAATCAAGGATGTGTACTGGTACCAACTCTCTCCCATTTTTTGGGCTGCCTTCCTTACTCGTTCCAGTGCCAATTTAGCCGGCGGGGTGGACATCCAGCACTGGATGAAGGGTCTTTTCAACATAAGATGACTCCAGGCAGGAACAAAGGTGTCGGCAGCTTCCATTACTGAACTTCAGTATGCAGACGACCTCACCCTTGTCGCTCACACTGAATGCTACCTACAGGATATCCTAACCACCTATGCAGATACGGATACGTATGCACACTTTGGCCTTGAGGTGAATTTATGTAAGACTCGGATTCTCTTTCAGCCTGCCCCTGGTTCAGCCACACCTCCACCATCCATCCAGCTTAATGGTACTACCCTCTTTAATGTTACCCACTTTCTGAATGTCGGCTCCCACCTGTCCACCACCGTGAACATTGATGAAAAGATTCAACATCAGATCAGATGTGCCCCCCAAGCCTTTGGCAGACTCCGAAACTGTGTTTTTAGCTGTAGGGAGCTGAAATTATCTACAAAGTTGCACATACAGGGTATATCGAACAGTGGTCCTGCCCACCCTGCTATATGGCAGATATGGCAGGGAGTCATGGGTGACATACAGGAGGCACCTCAAGGCACTTGAAAACTTTCACCAACTTAATCTACATTCCATCCTCCGAGTTTGCTGGGAAGATAAGAGAGCAAATGCCAGTATTCTCGCTGACACCAACTGTAGGAGGTTCGAGGCTACCATTATCCATGAACAACTACGTTGGACTGGCCATGCTACCCGCATGGACGACAGTAGACTGTCAAAGCAGCTATTTTACAGTCATCTAACGAATAGGAAACGTAACGCTAGCGGGCAACTGAAAAGGTGTAAGGATAGACTTAGGACAAACCTGAATATGTGCCAGATCGACCTCTCTTTCGGGAGACGGTTACTCGACACCGTAACGCTTGGAAGAGCACCACTCGAGGTGTCAGTACTTAAGAGTTATCCTGACTGCATGCCGAGGCAGAGAAGCACCAACGCCGGAAAGACGCTGCCGCCGCCCTTCCCGCACTAGATGTAACCCTCCACAGGTGTAACATCTGTGGACGACCCTCAGAGCTCAGCAAGGAAGGTGACATCCCTAATAACTCATATTTGAATGATCATCATACTTTATAGTGTAATAATAATAATAATAGTAATAGTAATAATAATAATAATAATAATAATAATAATAATAATAATAATAATAATAATAATAATAAACGGTTTATTGAAAAATTTCTGCCGTCCAAAGGCTGAAAATATACATTGGACATAAATTATTACATACATTGGTGGTTAACAAAAGCCTTCATAAGAGAAAGGTAAAGGAACTTACAGTGAACATACAGATTAATGTTACAGTGAAGGTCACGTAGATCTTGTGCGCTGAGGTGTTGAACAGGTGGTGTTATCAGGGGCATCGCGTGGTGTAGTAATTCCCTCACAGGTGGTGTTATGAGAGGCTTGACGTGGTGTATTAATTCCCTCACAGGTGGTGTTATAAGGGGCATCACATGGTGTGGTAATTCCCTCACAGATGGTGTTATGAGTGGCTTGATGTGGTGTAGTAATTCCCTTACAGATGGTGTTATGAGGGGACCTCACATGGTGTGGTAATTCCCTCACAGATGGTGTTATGAGGGACATGACGTGGTGTAGTAATTCCCTCACAGATGGTGTTATGAGGGACTTCACATGATGCTGAATCAATTATAGCAAATAGCATCCGATCGCATTTAGAGAAAAACAAATTAATCTACGACTCTCAACATGGGCTTACAAAGGGAAAATCTTGTGTAACAAATCTGCTGACGTTTTTTAGGAAAGTCTTCGAGGTAGTAGATAATGACGAAAATTACGATGTTATTTACTTAGACTTTAGCAAAGCGTTTGACAGAGTACCGCATCAGAGGCTTCTGAGAAAAGTTAAGGCTCGTGGTATCGAGGGGAAAGTTTTAAATTGGATAAAATCATGGCTCACCGATAGAACACAGAGGGTCAGCGTAGATGGTGTTAAATCTGAGTGGGGCTGTGTAACCAGTGGGGTTCCCCAGGGGTCAGTACTGAACCCACTCTTGTTCATAATCTACATAAACGATCTAGATACTGGGATCAGCAGTGATATAGGCAAGTTTGCGGATGACACCAAAATAGGGCGGCAGATTAATCCAGGGCAGGATGCAAATGCACTAAAGGAGGATTTGAATAAACTGCAGGAGTGGTCAGAAAAATGGCAAATGAAATTCAACACCAGCAAGCGCAGCGTACTTGATATTGGTAGAACAAATACTGTCAATGTATACAGCCTTAACAACGTCAACCTAGAGAAGTCGACTTGTGAAAGAGACTTTGGGGTACTTGTAAGCCCGGACCTATGGCCTAGAAAACAGGGCGTTAATGCTCGAAATAAGACAAACAGAGTATTAGGTTTTATATCTAGAAGTGTAAGTAATAAAAGTGCAGAGGTCTTATTGCAACTATATCTTGCGTTAGTCAGGCTGCACCTCGATTATGCTGTTAAGTTCTGGTGCCTTAATTATAGAATGGATATCAATTCACTGGAGTCGGTGCAGCGAAGAATGACGATAATGATTCCGGGAATTAGAAATCTTCCATATCAAGATAGGTTAAAGAAACTAAACTTGCATTCCTTAGAAAGACGAAGAGTGCGGGGAAATATGATAGAAGTATGTCAGTGGGTGAAAGGAATCAATAAAGGAGATATAAATAAAGTTTTTTTAATATCCGAGCAGGATAGGACTCGTAGCAACGGATTTAAGTTGGAGAAGTTTAGGTTTAGGAGGGAGATCGGAAGGAACTGGTTCACAAATAGGGTGGTGGACGAGTGGAACAAGCTTAGCAACTTTGTAGTAAGTGCTGGAACTCTGGAAAGCTTTAAAAGGAGGCTTTATAGATGGATGATAGAGAGTGGTAGTAACTCTCGACAGGAGCTGCCATGCACAGGCCAACCGGCCTATTGCAGACTCCTTATTCTCTTATGTTCTTATGTACTACTTGGTGTCCTAGCATGATGGGGATACCACGTGGTCTGGTGCCACAGGACCTCACTCACTCAAGTGAGTGAGGTGTGGTCCCAGGCCTCCCTATCGTGGACGTATTAATGCATAGCTGGTGTTGTTGAATCTCATGGGCAGTTATCACTGGGTACCTGGGACCTCACTGTGTGAAGGTTAACTTGGGTACGACTCCACTGTTACTGTTGAGTTTCTTTCACTGGCTTAAGCACTGTTCACCACAATTCAACACTGGTTCCATTCATTTTCTAAATGAAATAGTAACTTCTGGCGAGAACTTGTTGATATTCCGGCGGGGAGGAGGGTTAAGGGGAGGGAGTTGGTATGGGCCAACATAACAGCTGACCTGGCTGCTGCCAGAGCAGCGCCGTGTATGTCTTGACCCTGTGTGTGTGTGTGTGTGTGCAGGCAGGCAGGCAGGCAGGCAGGACGCAGTACAGCCGGCCAGACTTGAGTGCTCTCGTTTCTTCCCTTGATGGGCGTGCAGCAGCGACAGTAGCTTACCTCCGCTAGTGCTGGCTGTGAATTTACCACCAATGCTGGAGATGGAAGCTGTACCACGAACTTAGTTTAGAAACCAACTCCCAAATTTTTTATACAAGCTTAACACGGCTAATTTAACTTACAGTCAAGGAGCCAGGATCAGCTAAAGTTAAGGTTTGATTAAAGTTCGGATCGGCGGTTTTTGAGTAAGTGAAGTTTTAGTATTCTGGGTTTCCACTAAAAATATTTTACGCCAAAGTTAATTGAGGAACTTAGTTAAGTCGGGCAGGTTAAGTTGAAATTTATAAAGCGGTCCTTAAATAGATTCGCCATAAGCAACAGACAAGTATCTTAAAGTGGGACGATGTAGTCAGGTAGTTTGTAAATATTAATATTTCGGGTACATACTAGTGTGTGGGGGGGTTGTGTGGAACACGCCACTGTTGCTGGGGTGTACACGCGGTAAAAAAAAAAAAAAAATCTGTCCAGATGGGTCCCATGAATTTCGAAAGATCATTATGATTCGTGTTGTCTCTGTAGGGTTGTCAAAACCTTTCGTCCGTGGTATCTTATTGTTTCACCCAAAGTGTGGACATAATCTTTTTTTACCATTTGTACCTAGTACCTGTGCTCTCAACATAGGTCCTGGGGTGTACCTAGTGCCCGTATTCTTAACATAGGTCCTGGGGTGTACCTAGTACCTGTGCTCTCAACATAGGTCCTGGGGTGTACCTAGTACCTGTGCTCTACAACATAGGTCCTGTGGTGTACCTAGTGCCCGTATTCTTAACATAGGTCCTGGGGTGTACCTAGTGCCTGTGCTCTCAACATAGGTCCTGGGGTGTACCTAGTACCTGTGCTCTCAACATAGGTCCTGGGGTGTACCTATACCTGCTCTCAACATAGGTCCTGGGGTGTACCTAACCTGTACCTGTGCTCTCAACATAGGTCCTGGGGTGTACCTAGTACCTGTGCTCTCAACATAGGTCTGGGGTGTACTATAACATAGGTCCTAAACCTGTACCTGTGCTCTCAACATAGGTCCTGGGGTGTGCCTAGTGCCCGTATTCTTACCATAGGTCCTGGGGTGTACTAGTACCTGTGCTTTCAACATAGGTCCTGGGGTGTACCTATACCTGTGCTCTCAACATAGGTCCTGGGGTGTACCTAGTGCCTGTATTCTTAGCATAGGTCCTGGGGTGTACCTAGTACCTGCTCTCAACATAGGTCCTGGGGTGTCCTAGTACCTGTGCTCTCAACAGGTCCTGGGGTGTAACCTGTGCTCTCAACATAGGTCCTGGGGTGTACCTACCTAACCCTGGGGTGTACCTAGTACCTGTGCTCAACATAGGTCCTGGGGTGTACCTAGTGCCCATTCTTAGCATAGGTCCTGGGGTGTGCCTAGTGCCCGTATTCTTAACATAGGTCCTGCCCCTGTGCTCTCAACATAGGTCCTGGGGTGTACCTAGTGGTATTCTTAACATAGGTCCTGGGGTGTACCTAGTGCCTGTGCTCTCAACATAGGTCACCTAGGTCCTGGGGTGTACTGCCAACATAGGTCCTGGGGTACCCTAGTACCTGTGCTCTCAACATAGGTCCTGCTAGGGTCTGGGGTGCCTAGTGCCCGTATTCTTAACATAGGTCCTGGGGTACCTAGTACCTATGCTCTCAACATAGGTCCTGGGGTGTACCTAGTACCTATGCTCTCAACATAGGTCCTAGGGTGTACCTAGTACCTGTGCTCTCAACATAGGTCCTGGGGTGTGCCTAGTGCCCTATTCTTACCATAGGTCCTGGGGTGTACCTAGTACCTGTGCTTTCAACATAGGTCCTGGGGTGTACCTAGTACCTGTGCTCTCAACATAGGTCCTGGGGTGTACCTAGTGCCCGTATTCTTAGCATAGGTCCTGGGGTGTACCTAGTACCTGTGCTCTCAACATAGGTCCTGGGGTGTACCTAGTACCTGTGCTCTCAACATAGGTCCTGGGTCCTGTACCTGCTCTCAACATAGGTCCTGGGGTGTACCTAGTACCTATGCTCTCAACATAGGTCCTGGGGTGTACCTAGTACCTGTGCTCTCAACATAGGTCCTGGGGTGTACCCTAGTGCCCGCATTCTTAGCATAGGTCCTGGGGTGTACCTAGTGCCCGTATTCTTAACATAGGTCCTGGGGTGTACCCTGGTACCTGTGCTCTCAACATAGGTCCTGGGGTGTACCTAGTACCTGTGCTCTCAACATAGGTTAGTGCCTGTATTCTTAGCACATAGGTCTTGGGGTGTACCTAGTGCCAGTACTCTCAACATAGGTCCTGGGGTGTACCTTGTGCCTGTGCTCTCAACTTAGGTCTTGGGGTGTACCGAGTGCCTGTACTCTCAACATAGGTCCTGGGGTGTACCTAGTGCCTGTATTCTTAGCACATAGGTCTTGGGGTGTACCTAGTGCCAGTACTCTCAACATAGGTCCTGGGGTGTACCTTGTGCCTGTGCTCTCAACTTAGGTCTTGGGGTGTGCCTAGTGCCTGTATTCTTAGCATAGGTCCTGGGGTGTACCTAGTGTCAGGTGCTGTGTAGTGGGTGGCTACACTTTTACACTTACTATCCTTCGGCAACAGTGTTGTCCTCTACGGTTTGTCTTGGTTGTTTTCTTGGTTATCTGGGGTTTTCATGAGTAGCTTCACTGTTCTACTCTTATTTTAAGTTCACCTTCACGATTTACAATAAGAATTTAACAAAAACACCAACCATCTGTGTACACTTGATTTTCTACTATTTACGTACGAATTGAATTTTATTCTCCCGGCATCAGCTTTCTTTTGGCATTATGGTAACAATTGTTAATGCTTCGTCACCCCCACAGTGTTGTTGTCTCCTTACAACATGTTTAGTGTGTTAGGGCCACGGTTTATGGTACTCTAATAATGTAGACTGAGGAATGAACTTTAATGGCCGTAAAATACTCGTGTCTCCTCATTCTTTATCCGCATAACGCGTTGTACAACATTTATTTATTATTTTCTTGTGATTGTGATGTTGACTTTTCACAAACAATCAGAAACCTGAATGCTATTAGTTTGTTGCTGAAGTGAACCTCGGGATGAGTTTGATTCACCTGGCTTATCGCCTTTTCGTAAACACAATGTATGATACAAATATCAGGTACTAGAATAATATAATGATCTTTATTTTTAATGGAAATAAAAAATTCGATTTGGCAATCATTTTTTCGTGAAAATAGTGTTATATTTTGTATAGGTGTAAATTACTATAATACCTTCGTAATTTATACTGTAGTACATGTCCAAGAATATGGCGACCAGATTAAGAATAGAGGATTCGGCGGCCTTTCTCTTCTCTGCATGAGACTCAGGATGGGAAACGGTGGAAGGTAACTCGTATTGGTGTGTGGCACTTGACCTGGCCCATGTTGTGAGGTGGGGGTGGTTATATCCCTTAGAGTACGATGATTTATCCCTTTGAGGACGATGGCTTAACCCTTTGAGGACGATTAATTAACCCTTTAAGGACGATATATTAACCCTTTAAGGATGATTACTTAATCCTTTGAGGACGAGAACAACCCTTTGAGAACAATGGCTTTAGATTTCGTCCTCAAAGGGTTGAGTTCCAGATTGTGTGTTGTCTGTCCGTTTATATATACGTTTATGGTTCTATATTAACTGAAGAAATCCACTGAAAAAATTATCATCAATTTTCTTCTCTAATTCCAGACTACTTACATCTTGAGCTGAAATAATCATAAAAGCTTGCCGGGATACTACATATGGAGTAAATTAGAGAGAGCTTACAAGTGTGTTTTCATTTTCCATGGACCTTTGTATGGATAGTATATACTGTTAGTTATTATAGTCGTTGAATGAGTAACTCGTGTCCTGTTGACTCATTTTTTCTCTCGTTTCTGTGATCTGTTTTCTCATCAAACTGAATTTGTTTCTTTAAGCAATCTCCCATTTTCTCTCGTTATGGTGACCTATTTTCTTTCATTTCAATGACCCATTTCCTCTGATAATTGGCCTATATTCTTTCTTTAGTGTCATTTTTCAATTGGTTTGCCCCCTTTTCTATCTCGACACTGACCTATTTCTTTCACCTAGTTGACCTAGTTTCTCCCAGAACAAATTATATGCTTTATCAACCTATTGACGTAGGTTCTTAGACTAACCCTAATTTTATATACTGACCCAGTCTCACCCACCCAGTATTGTGACCCTGTTTTTATCTCTCTTTTCAGATGACCAAATATCTCGGCCTAATTGCCCTAATTTCTCAAAAGTGACCCGGTGTTTCTTCCCATTTAATTTATTTTCTTTCCAGTGACCCAGTCTCTGAACAGTGACCCAAAATTTCACATCCCTCATCCAATACCCCATCAGTCGCCCAGTGTTTTCATCTCCATGCCTGAATCTCACTAGCGACCCAATTATTTTATCGTAGTTAAGTGTAGCTTTCATCAGTGACCCAGATTTTAATCACTAGAATTTTTATCTGAATAGTGTGACCTTGTTTCTTATTCTTTCTGTAGGTATTAGGCAGCTACCAAACAGGGAGGTACTATCGCCTGGGAAGATATTGGAAGCATAATGTGTTGTCTAATGGTAGACCCTGCTGCCATATGGCACCACAAAAATTGTGACCAAGTCCCAGGTTGCTGATATGACTTTATGCCTCATTTAAACACACTTGCAGGGTCTCAATTGTTTCTCTTACTTTGACAACACAACATACATACAGTATATTGTTTCTCACTCTTGATTTTTTCTCAGTTTTGTATTTCTTTATGGTTCTTTATTATTATTACTATTATTATTACCTGTATTATTATTATTATTATTATTATTATTATTATTATTATTATTATTATTATTATTATTATTATTATTTTCATTATTATTATTATTATTATTATTATTATTATTATTATTATTATTATTATTATTATTATTATTATTGTTATTATTATTATTATTATTATTATTATTATTATTATTATTATTATTATTATTATTATTATTATTATTATTATTATTATTATTATTATTATTATTATTATTATTATTATTACATTTTCGCCCCTTTGGCCCCTGTGTGGGTCAGTGACCTGTGCCCAGGTGGGCTAGTCCCCGTAAAAAAAAAAATATCCTCGTGACCTCGTGGTAGCACAGGTAAGACAGTCGGTGTCTTAACATGAATGTCCGCGCCATAACTCGAAGTAGGAAAAGATATGAAGTGTTCATACTTAGATCATGAATTAACCAGGATGCGTATAGGCTCTTAAGATAGATCCGTGAAGATTCACCGCCAACTTATATCAGCGGATGATTAAACACCCTAATGCAATTTGAGTTGGATTAGTGTTAGATTAATGTTAGGTTATGTTTGGTTAATACTTGGTTATGTTAGTGTTAGGCAAGGTTAGGATAGTTAAGGTTAAGTTAGGTTAGTGTTGGGATAGGGTAGATTAGTTTAGTTTAGGTTAGGTTAAGTTAAGTTATGTTCGTTAACCATAGCATTACGGCGGTTAATCTTAAGATAAAATAAGCAAGGGGGTAGAGGAAACTGACAATACCCGTATTAAGATTTTCTGCGCTAATCATCATGTGTTCATTTTATTTACTTCAGGGCATCAAAATGTCAAGGCCATACAGCTTTGATAAATGACTTTGTCCACGGCATGATCGTGGACGGCAAGACTTACTGTATAGTACGAGTATACCCTGAAATACCTGTATACTATTGATGTATTACAGGACACAAGGTCACAGTTTTCATGGTTTTCTCTTTCCCGTTATAATTCGATAATGGGAAGAGCAAGAAACTACCATTTTTTTTGGGGGGGGGGTGAAATTTTGGTTGGTCAAAAAGATGTAATTCAAGAAACATTTTTGAAAAATTCACTTGTGAATGACACCAGGCTGGAGACGGCATAATTTAATTCTCTTAGAGTTTTTTCTCGTGATTTTCCAGTTTAATGCCCCAGTGTTGTTGTTTATCGTCGTGATAGCTTTAATACCCGCGAAAGAATAAATTTTAGTATGTGTTGTAAGTAACCTATTTTCTTATTACATCGACCCACCTGTACAGTATATACGCACACCTGCAGAGTGGTGTGTGTGTGTGTGTGTGTGCGCGTGTGTGCGCGCGCGCGCTTCAGAGAGAAAGATTTATTCAGTTCTATACATTCATTAGTATCTTAGTATAGCCCGAAATGTAATTATAACACTCACACCAGGTTTTTACATATGTCGTTAGTGTAGACATTTTATGTTGGATAGGCGAATAACCATGACAACTCCCTCTCCAATATCTTCTCCCTCCCCCATCCATCACGAGGTGTGCGTGTGGTGACCTTTGGCGGGTGTTGGTGCAAGTTTTAGTTGACCTGCTGCTGGTGGGAGCTTCTCCACCTCACCAGAGTCTGAAGTTTGAGACGTTGATGCAGTTGTGTTGAAACGTAACGGAAGCTGTTTATTTAGCCAGAAAATTTACAGATGAATAGTTTACGGTAACATGAACCCTAAACTTGGTCGTCAGGGAAAAAAGGCACCGTCAAACACGCATAACAATAACCATTTAAACTTAGATACAACCAGAAGAGTTATATCCTGGCTATGTCATCTTTTGACCCTTTTTTTTTTTAGTTTATTATACCCTGCCTGGAAGTACACATTTTATTTATTTTTTTTTATTTTTTATTTTTTATTTTTGCAAAGCTTGGAATACTATTTGTCTACTCTGAGTAATTCAGTCAGGTCTTGACACTGAGGGGGCAAACACTTCTCACTGCCATGCAGGACAGAGGTTCATACACAAAAGGGATAAAAGTATAGGTCATATTCATTAATAGTATTGGGTGCTATCACTTTTTACTGCCACATAGGACAGAGGTTCATACACTGGTACGTGGTATAGGAAGGTTCTTGTCTGTTGGTGTTTACAGCTGTCTGCCTCCATACTGTCTGTAGTAACGTTGAAAGTTTGTACTCAATTATGTCCATGTTGATCGAGATGCAGGCTACACCTAGGAGTAACTTTTTTCCTTACTATCTCTTCCCCCCCTCTCTCTTTATCACCACTTTCTCCTCACCATTATCTCCCCCTCCTTCCTCACCATCATCTCTCCCTCTCCACAGCAAATTAAACTGCACCACACTAACAAAGCGTACAGAACCAAACTGCACCACGCTGTAACAAAGTGAACAGAACCAAACTGAACCACACTGTAACAAAGTGAACAGAACCAAACTGAACCGAACAAACCAACACACGTAGGGAACCAAACAGCCTGACTGAACTGATCCTACCTGAACCATATTCTCGCGAACATAATGGAGCCTCACCTGCACGATACATACGTAAACGGTGCACGTAAAAATATCTTGAAAAGTCAAATTTGCTGACGTGTGATTGGTTAGACTTTAAATAGGCTTATTATTGCTTCTAGCCATTATTGGTGATGGTGATTCGTCTAAGGTGACAATATTTACCCATCGATTATTTTCAGTGGTACATGGCAAGGTACTGTGCGTGTTTGGTTGTTTTCAGTTTGATCAGTCGCCGCCTGTCTGGGCTGACCGCTCGAGAACTGTTTTGTCCAAATAAGGGATTTTTTTGTCTTCATATTCTTATTATATACGCTGCCGGACGTATGATCAGATCAACAACTATAAAGCAACTGTGACCAATTCTAGGCTTCATTTTCCGGATCACCTGCAGTGTAGGCACCCTAGTTTATTTCACATGATGATTAAACGCCCTAACGCTCCCCTAACATAAACTAACCTTACTAGCCCAGGTAGCATTAGGGAATGTAATCATCTGGTGAAGTAAGCTGGGGTGTTTAGTCTTCAACTGAGGTAACTCCCATTTTTTCTTGTATTGTTTTTGTTTAACATGGAAAGGACTGTTTAGGGCCAGCGAGTGAACCGGCGGCACCGCCCACTCAGACGCATGAACCTGAAACATTTACAAGGCGATCGCGTCATCGATCACGTGGGTCTGACGTCACGTTTGACAGGCAGGTTGAAGTAGGACAGGTGTTGCTACCAATATGACTGAATGTTTTTATAAACCACTGGAGAGTTTTACGTCGAGGGGTTGTTACTTTGGTATTACACCCGAGATGGGGGTGTGTGTCTTTTTTTTTGTCAGGATATTTGTGAATCATTTGGGAGCCAAAGTGACATATGGTTATACCACTTGTACTACCTGACTGACAGGTTGAGATGGGATAAGGTGAGCTACCGTGTTTTCAGTTGATATTGATAGAGGGTGTGTTGTAAGGGGGTGGGGTGAGTCATGTTGGTAGAAGATGGAGGTGTGTGAGTGGAGGTTTGGCTACAGTGGGTGAGGAGGTCCAAGATAAACAGTTTACCCTCACACTGTCGTTGCTGCAAGGTAAACAGTTTACCCTCACACTATCATTGACTGCAGGCCCTGAACGCCACATGATCTCCTCCCCCTACCTGCCACACACACACACACACACACACACACACACTTTTATTTATTGTTGTAGAGGAGCGGACTTGAAGATCTCGACCTCTTCATACTCTTAATTGCCGTCTTCCTCCTCCCCCTCCTTACCACTTGTCCTCTTCTTCTCCCTCCTTACCACTTTTCCTCCTCTTCTCCCTTCTTACCATTTGTCCTCCTCCTCCCCCCTTACCAATTGTCCTCCTCCTCTCCCTCCTTATCCCTTGTCCTCTTCCTCTCCCTCCATTTCGTCCACCAACCGTGTTTGATTGCATCCATCGAGTTACACCGAAAAAAGGACATTCGATGTTTTCCGGTGAAAATAGGGAGTGTTGATATACCTAAGTTAGATGGAATATGACATACATTCTTTTATCGTTGCCTTAATGGTCAGTGTCACTCATTTCTCGTGTGTGTCCATAAAAGTCTGAGCCATTAGAGGGAAGACAATTAAGGGTCAATGCTCGAGGCTGTGTCACGTAATATTTTTGTTGCTACTTTTATATCAAGACTCAAGAGTCACAAAATTTAACACTTGCAAAGTTGTTTATAACTGAGATTATAAGGTATTAAGAGGATATTTTGTGCGTCTGTGAATCATATTTTGAGGCTGTGTCACATACGATTTTGTTGTTGTCCTCAATATCATATTGGCATTCAATACTTCTGAGTTTCCTATTATTTTCAGTTATTGTCATGAAATTTGGTGTGTTTGAATCACCACTAGAGGATGTGTCATCTCTCGAGATATGCTGCCATGAAGGTCATAAGACAAATTCAAGGTCCAGTTGAAAGTCAGGATATTAATGACTCTACCAAAGGGTGTGTAACTTATTTACTTTTTTTTTTGTCACCCTCATATCCACTGTATAATTTCACAGAATCGAGGATGATAATTCATTTCCCTGCTTGTTAAAACGTAAGACCCCGAGAAGGTGTAATCAAGTCATTTATAATTGAATAATGTGAGGAATTTGTGGCCATATTCGTTTAAGGGCCATATATATATATATATATATATATATATATATATATATATATATATATATATATATATATATATATATATATATATATATATATATATATATATATATATATATATTTCATGTCGCCTCTGAAGATGTCTTGAATAAAGACGAAAGCTAAGGTACTGTTGTTTCCATTTTCCGTGTGATTTTATCAAGATATATATATATATATATATATATATATATATATATATATATATATATATATATATATATATATATATATATATTATAATGTGTGTGTGTGTGTGTTGAGCGTGTAGCGTTGACTTGACTGCGTTTGTTTTGTGTAGTGATAAGCGTGTAGGGTTGATATAGGCGAGGGAAACAATGTGTGTGTGTTGAGAGAGTAACGCGTAGGATTGGCTGTGTGTTGAGGGAGTAACGTGTAGGGTTGACTCAGGCGCGGGGAACAGTGTAGATGGCGCGACGCCCCCCCATGTAATGTGTGTAATACATGGCGCTCAATACCCGCCACAACCCCCAACTTGGCACAGCGTTCCCCCTCACTCACTCTATCTCACTGGTTCTTCCATCATTACTCGTCACCCTCTTCCCTTTATCCTATCCATTCTATCCACTCTTGAGTACCTCTTCCCATCCCAGTTAACCCTCTTCTCCTTAACCAGCCGTCACCAGATGTTGCTTTTTTGTTTAGGTAGTGAGTTAGTCAGCTAGAGGTGGTGTGGTGTTACCTGGTGACAAGCCGTGCACTGTAAACGTGAGTAGTGTGCGTGAGAGAGAGAGAGAGAGAGAGAGAGAGAGAGAGAGAGAGATCTGTTGATGTCTTCATTATACTTGAGTCTCACACTTTTACATAACTTTAATCTTCCGTAAGGTTGTTTAATCCAAGGTGTGGTTGGTGGGGATACAAGGGGCAGATGCCGTCCGTCAGTGAATTTTTTTTTACAGATAATTGCAGTGAGAAATGTTTTGAAACTGTATCAGCGCTCTGCACCTTCCTGGGATGATGAGACACCCCCCCCCCTTTTGTGTCTTTAAAAAATAAAAATATATTTTTTTGAAAAACAAAGGATTCTTTTTTTTTCAGATGTTTCAGGGGTCATTTAGCGGAAGATACGTGTTGATAATTGTTTATCGTCATGTTTGTCACTTTAATGCGATCCTTCTCTTTTGTAAACAGATCCCTCTCCCGTTCTTCCCGCTTACCTCTTCTGTTCGACTTTTCTTTCGTAGCTCACTTCTATTGTATTTCCCTATAATTTTGTGTGTGCTCAAGTATTTGTTTTCGACCGTCTCATTCTATCCCTTCCTATCTCTTTCTACGCCTCCACTTAATCTATATTCTCCCTTCTATACACTCCTGCTAATGATGCTCTTCGCTTCACTCCTTTGCCTCCCCCTCCTTCTCCACCTCATTACCTCCTCCACTTGTCCATCCACTTCCCGTCATCACCGCACGGCTCAGCCCCGAACACCTCGCCTATCACTCCAACAACGTCTTATTCTTTGTTAGCTTAGTAATATAAAGATACAGTTTTGTGGAGCACTTGATTGTGTAGTTCTGCAAGTTTTGTGTTTCAACGACGTTCATTTTTAACGTAACCTTCGTGTTTATGTAGGTTTACTGTAGTTGTACTTGTTGGCTGCGGTTCTTGATGTACACTACACAAGACCGTGCCCACTGCTACGGGTGTAAGACGGGCGAACGTTCGTCTGGCTCAGCTTCCGTAAGCTTACCATTGCGGGATGGGTTGAGAAGGGAACACCAAGCGCTAGTGATTTCTCGAACCGGCGATATTTTTGTGGTAGGGGTCTTACAAGTTGTCGTTCCAGAGGATGATGGTTTGATTGCCTGACTGTGTGAACGGAGGATGAGGTGGTGCCAGTAAGAGAGGCACGTGGTGAAGAGCGGCAGCAGCAGTGATGACGGGGTGGTGCAGCAGCAGGTGGAGGGAGTGGTGTAGGGCGTGCAGCTCCCGGGGTCGCGCACGCCCTCCCAAATGTCAGGGGTCAACGCTGCCACCTCCTCCGTCCTCCTCTGCGCCTCAAAACAGCGCTGGCTATACAGACCTCCTCCTGCTGCTCTGCCACACCGCTACTTCATACCCATCCCTGCCACACCAACCTTCCGCCGCCTGCCACTCTGTCACACCTTTACCACACTATCTTCTCACTTTTGCCACACTCATTTCTCTCGCACCTTTCTCTGCCACATGCACATCTATAACACCCAACCTTGCCACACCCACCTCTGCCACGCGTACTTTTGCCACACCCACCTCTGCCACGCCTACTTTTGCCACAGCCACCTCTGCCACGCCTACTTTTGCCACAGCCACCTCTGCCACACACTCTTTTGTCGTACCCTTTTCGGTCACACCCTCTTCTGCCATACCCACCTCCGCTACACCCACTCCTACCACACCTTTTTTGCCACACCCTCTACCACACCTTATTTTGCCACACCCACCTCTGCCACATCCTCTTCTATCACATCCTCTTCTGCCACACTCCTACACACCTTTTTGTCACACCCTCTTCTACCACATCCTATTTTGCCACACTCCTACCACACCCTTTTGCCACACCTTCTCTTACCACACTTAATCCTACCACACCCAATCCTACCACACCCTTTATTACCACACTTACTTCTACCACACCCTCTTCTACCACACCACACCCTTATTACCACACTTATTACTACCACACTTATTACTACCACACCCTCTATTACTTCATCCTCTTCTACCACACCCTGTTCTACCACACTTACTCCTACCACACCCTTATTACCACACTTCTACCACACTTATTCCTACCACACCCTCTATTACTTCATCCTCTTCTACCACACCCTGTTCTACCACACTTACTCCTACCACACCCTTATTACCACATTTACTTCTGCCACACCCTTATTACCGCACATTTTTCTACCACACCCTCTTCTACCTCATCCTCTTCTGCTACACCCACTCCTACCACACCCTGTTCTACCACACTTAATCCTCCCACACCCTCTTTTATCACACTCACTTCTACCACACCCTCTTTTACCACACTTACTCCTACCACACCCTCTTCTACCACACCCACCCTTACCATACCACACCACACCCTCTTCTGCCACACCAACTCTTACAGCACTTTAAACTAGAAATAATCAAGATTAAACTCATTTTTCTGTACAGTAATTACAGGAGAACTTTTGTTGTAACTGTTCTCGAGTGGGTGTTTGTGTATGCTTGTTTTATATATGTTTAAGTGTGTGTATTATTGATAGGAGTTGTAATATTAGAATTAGTATGTATTAGTTTTGAAAGTAGTAGTAGTAGTAGTAGCAGCAGTAGTATTAAGTAGTAATAGTATTAGTTGTTGTAATAGTAATATAGCAACAGACGTAGGGTTAGTAGTAATAATAAAATTAATAACAACTATAGTAGTAGTAATAGTAGCACTAGTAGTATTGGCAGTAACAATAGTAGTAGTCAAGTAGTAGGAGGAGGCGGCAGGTGGTGGGCCAGGGTGGTGCAAGTAATGATTACACGTTATTATCCAGTAACACACGAGGTCACCTCCACCTGCTGCGTCACCCTCCTGCACCACACTCTTTGTCCTGCACCACACTCCCTTTCCTGCACCACACTCCCTTTCCTGCACCATACTCGCCGTCCTGCACCACACTCACCGTCCTGCACCACCCTCATCCTCCTGCACCACCCTCATCCTCCTGCACCACACTCACCGTCCTGCACCACACTCATCCTCCTGCACCACCCTCATCCTCCTGCACCACACTCACCGTCTTGCATCACACTCACCGTCCTGCACACCACGTTATATAACTTGTGTCTGACCACACCACCATACTAACACGCCGATCTCGTCCGGCCTCCCACTGTCCCAGAAACAGCTTCTTGGAAGATTGGCATTGCAGAAAATGGACACTGCAGGTGGTATGACAGTGCGGAAAGTTGACACTGCAGGAAGTATGACAGTGCAGAAAATTGATACTGCAAGTGGTATGACAGTACGGAAAGTTGACACTGCAGGAAGTATGACAGTACAAAAAGTTGACACTGCAGGAGGTATGACAGCGCAGAAAGTTGACGCTGCAGGAGGTATGACAGTGAAGAAAGTTGACACTGCAGGAGGTATGACAGTACAAAAAATTGACACTGCAGGAGGTATAACAGTGCAGAAAGTTTACACTGCAGGAGGTATGACAGTGCAGAAAGTTGACACTTCATGAAAGTTAGTACAGCCATAAGTATTGGAGGCTACAAAGTTACGATTTTATGCATCAAAATTGGCACTGAGGAAGAGGACCGCGATGGTTGACTGGCAGGAAGGCCGTGAGGCTGTGGAGGGGAGGGAAGGGTGTTGGGTTGATGGGGCTGGTGCGGTGTATGGTAGGGTTGTTATAGTGTGTGTGGGGAGCTGAAATTATCTATAAAGTTGCACGTACGAGTATATCAAGCAGTGGTCCTCTCCAAAGTCTAATTAAACCAAGTCAACCCACGCGCAGGGGCAGAGCTTTATGTGCCGCTGTTGGCCATAGTGGAAGATCACGGTTGTAAGGGAGGACTCGTATATTATACCCCGGGTGAGACCGTCCTACTGTATTAGAAGATATTATTGCCATATATCCTGATTTTCTCATCCCCTAGCACACTATCTTTCAGTTAGCCACTTGAACTTCTCATGTAATCTTTATTTTTATGATATTCCTATTCTTAGTATTAAAATTTTATTAGAATTTTTATTAATAATCCTCTTCTTCCTTTTTTATTATTATTTATACTTATATGATTTTGCTGCCAGTATCAGTGTAAAAGCTAATAAGGAATCATAGGCATATGGGCTAGCTATTTACGGGTTGGGGGCAGAGAATTAAATAGAATAGTTAAAAAAATAATATAAAAAAATATTAATTATTGTTCTCATCATTTTCTCTCCCCAAGCTATCACAGTAAATCAGTGAATACAAGTATAAATGTGTAGAGGTTTTAAATTTATCAATATGGCCACTAGATATATTACAGATGACGAGCCTTTACAACAGCTTCAAGCAACAAATAGCTACTGTCTCTTCATATCCGGTTTCCTGCCCGAAGTTAGACTTTAGGGAATTTAAATTTAAACCTGCCTGTGGCTCTCAAGTATTGCCCTTCCTACTGTTGCACCCTGTATATTTGCTGTATGCACAATAAAATCCAAATTTTTATCTTTTTCGTCCTTTGTAAATCGATGAAGTCTGAAACTTTTAGCATGTAGTCTGTAATTTGATATGCATCCCCAATATGGAGCATTTATCAGGCATTGTCACAGACCTTGGCACCACGACGGCCAGCTGGTAACTAAGGTTCCACCCCGGAGCCTGTACCACCCCCGGGCTGCCGGCCAGATGACGTCATGCGCAACGAAGGACGAATTTCCGACTCGAAGTGGGTTGACTTGGTATAATTAGACTTTGATCTTCCCCACCCTGATATATGGCAGTGACATGGGTCACATATAGGAGGCACTTCAAGGCACTTGAAAACTTTCACCAACGTAGTCAACTTTCCATCCTCCGAGTTCTCTGGGAAGACAAAAGAACAAATGCCAGTATTCTCGCTGACACCAACTGTAGGAGCATCGACGCTACCATTATCTATGAACAACTACGTTGGACTGGCCTTGTTACCCGCATGGACGACAGTGGACTACCAAAGCAGTTACCTTACAGTCACCTAACGAATAGTAAACGTAATGCTTGCGGGCAACTGAAAAGGTATAAAGATAGTCTTAAGACAAACCTGAATAAGTGCCAAATCGACCCCCTTAACTGGGAGACGATTACTCCACAGCCACACCGTAACTTTTGGAGGAGCACCACACGAGAAAGTGTCAATACTTTCGAGTTAACCCGACTGCATACCGAGACAGACAAGCACCAGCGCTGGAAAGATGCTGCCGCAGCCCCTCCCACACTAAATGTAGCCCTCCACACGTGCTACATCTGTGGACGACCCTGCCGATCCGTATCGGCCTCTCGAGTCACCTCAGAGCTTACTAACAAATGTGGCATCTTTAATAACTCGTATCATTGTATCATAGCTGGATGATCCTCATACTCGATTCCAAATGACAGCAAAGTAGTAGTAGTAGTAGTAGTAATAGTAGTAGTAGTAGTAGTATACCTAGACGACGATGACCTCTCACCGGGTAGGGAGTCTCATCGCCACCTTCCTCATAATTCTCCCCTCCTCCCCTCTCTTTCTCCTCCCTTTCTTTCTTCACCTCTCTCCTCATTCCTTCTTCCCTTCTACCTCTTCCCCTTGTATTTGATGTTTAGTATCATATTAAGCGCTCCCCAATCAAAACGCACGCACGCACGCACGCACGCACGCACGCACACACACGCACGCACACACACACACACACACACACACACACACACACACACACACACACACACACAGTTTTATCTTTTCCCTTCTCACGTATATGTGACAGATTATTGTCACCTTTACACAAGGGGGAGTAAGGAAGAGAGTAAAAATCAGAGACGTGTTTAAACAAGTCAAGATGATGTCGAGTATCTGTGTTTTACCGTCCATCAGGTTGGTGTGATGTTACTGTGTGTGTTCCAGGCCTCCACATCCGGGTACACCCGTTACTAGTTCTCCAGACTATATATATATATATATATATATATATATATATATATATATATATATATATATATATATATATATATATATATATATATATATATATATATATATATATATATATATATATATATATACTTACTTTGTTGATGCGTCGTTGTGTCAAACCTACCTTGTGTATAGAAAAGGCTGTGTTGGTGGCAAAGGACAAAAGTAACCTCACCACTCACATTCACATTGGGAATATTACACGGCCAGAATAGTGTAACACTCAGCCTTCACCAACCATCAACCATTTACCTTGTTTGGATTAGCACATAAAAGTTTTGCTCTTTCTATGGCAACGCAAAACTATTGCTAACAGCTTACCCCAAGAGTGTGTGTGTTTAACACATTCCTCAGTTGATTTAATATCACCTACTGTACACCACTCGATGCTTTTTAGCCCGTTAGGGCTATTTACATACACTTATTTTTCGGACCCTGTCTCAATTGCAGTTCTCTTGTTAAATGTTTATTCTACATACATAATTATGTATTTCATAAGTCCTCCACGACCCCATCTCTTCATTTGCTGTATACAACCATTATTTTATTGCTACTATGTCATTATCTCTCCTTTTATGTTTGGCCACTCAGATCCCATAGCGTTATGTATCCATTATTACTGTCACTGCTACAGTAACTCGTACATATTGCATGGAAACACTTGTGCGCTACTCCGCGACACCCTTCATCACCTCCCAGGTACTTCCTTTACAACATGAATGATGAGGGAAGGTAACCAGTGTATCAGGGGTGACAGTCTGACATTGGTGGGGTACTGGAGGGTGACACGCTGACCCCTCACCTGTCTACAGTGTGGTGTACAATGAAAGACAAAAGTTATGTCGTGGCAATTTGGTGAAAACGTACTGTATGTGGAAGAGCTAAACTTTTGGATCGCTCTGCCTTGCGGACAAAACCACGACACGACTTTTGTCTTTGCTTTTACACACATTTCTCACGACACCCGCTCAAACAGTAACATGTTTGCATTTCTAGATATTAATTCCATATCACGTTGTTTACTCAATCTGTCATATGGAACCATACTCTATATTGTTGCAACGTAACACCTGAACCTACATTTAAAAACAAATACGTGTCTTTAACTTACATTATGACATATGTTGTGGTCATAGAGTAATTGTCTGACTGTTTTTATCGCTTTTATCGTCGTTAAGTGCGCCAGTGACATAAGTTCTCACATTTCCATTACGGGAGATATTTATTTAAACGAGTCTTTTAAGTACTGGGTATTGAGCACCTTTAAGATACTTAAACCATATATGGGGAATTATTGGAGATGTGTACACTCGGTAAAAAAAAGTATCTTTACAATTCTTGTGTGAAACAAAATAACACCACGAATGGAGGTTTTAGTAACCAACTAATTTTATATTTCAAATGTAATAACTAAATTAAGCCTACCATAATAGGAAGCAAATCTCTTACAATCACGCCTACCATCCTTAGTGAGACAACACGATTATTCAGTTTGAAATTCATCGGACCCCTCCTAAAAATAAGATACCTGTTCAAAATTGTGTTGAGGATATAATATGACACAACGGACTAGTGATTTTGACAACCCTACCGAGGCAACAGGAATCGCAGTGTTCATTTTGAAATTCATCGATACCCAAGTACAGATAGTTTTTTGAGTGACTGTTCTAGTTATTTTTCATAACTGCAAC
This sequence comes from Homarus americanus, assembly GCF_018991925.1. NCBI lineage: Eukaryota > Metazoa > Arthropoda > Malacostraca > Decapoda > Nephropidae > Homarus > Homarus americanus. Next base: position 9,622,402 of record NW_024711292.1, on the reverse strand, counting down.
TGCTGATTCTGAGTACATGCTGCTTTCTGGCGCTGAGTAAGAGGAGGCCGAGTGGTGGTAAGGAGAGTCTCGCCAGTGTTGTAAGCTGCGCTAGTGCTGAGGCGGTGTGTTTAGTGGGGTTTTAAACTAACCAGTCAGTTGTCTCTGAGGAAGCCTTGGTCGGTCTGCGCTCTTTTAGTCAACACCCCTTTGCTTTGCTAGCACTACTGTTGGCTACTGTCGCCGCTTGTTGTTACCGACTTCACTTATGATGTTATTTGCCTGTTGCCGCTTGTGGTGGTCATGACTTTCGTGTTGATGTCACCCATAGGTTGGTTGTACAGCAGCATTCCCTGTTTTCTTCATAGCCATGACTTCTTGATGCAGCTCTTGTGCTCCTGCGTCAATGTATGTACAGATAAGATGATGTGAATGATGATGGTAGTGTGTGCGGGCCAAGAGATAGGTGTAGCAGACTTGCGTGCTCTAGGTGTTACTGTATGTGTATGTGTATGCAGTATGGGAGGTAGATGTAGCTGCATGTGTATGTGTAGATAGTCAGAGGAGGTGTTACGTGTGTGGTGAGGCCGGGAGGGTGGTGTAAGAGGATTAAGTAGAGAGGTAGACAGGGCAGACAGCACTTGAGTGCCTTCCCTGCCTACCTGCTGGCCGGCAGTGCTTCAGTGCCTATCATGGTGTGGCCGTGAGTTGCCTCGTCTCTGGCTGTACCACACGCTTCTTGTGGTGCTATACTTTACTGTGTTGTGGATATTCCAGTCGTGACCCAGTGATTCATCCTGGTGGATCAGCTGAGCGTCACTGGTCGTACCTCACCAGACTTCTTACTCGAGGACCATGTTTCCACTCCCGCCCAGCACACTGTCACCGTGTGACATCCTCGCTTTAGGGGTTCAGTTCCAGTCAGAGTTACTACAGAAGAGCCACCCGACGCAGGGTTATTGAAACCATGGCATACTGTTGCCACGCTAGCTGCCCCCTGCCGGTGTAACGGGGTGAGCATTCGCACCTAGTTTTGTTCCTCCACTTCTTGGCAACACACAGCAACCATTCGTCCACGCGACTCCCACCCAACTAGCGTCTCCAAACTCATCTTTGGAGACTTTGCTTCCCGTGGAGATCATTACAGCCTTGTGTCAACACAACTTTAATAATGAATTAAAGTGTATTTTCCAACACCAGCAGAGATTCAGTGAATGGGCTCGTGCATGGGAATACCTTTATATCTGGCTGTGGGACTACTGTGTAAGAAGAAAGGTGGTGAGGTGATGTGGTAACAATGGAAGGGAACAAGAAAGTGTTTCCTCACAGGGATCAACTTATAGCTTGTGGATGACGAAACCTTGTGGAGGGGAGTAACTGGGCGGTGGAGGAGGGAGGCTTGTTACACCGAGAGAGAAAAAATAAGAATATTGGCAAAATCTTGAGTGTTGCTAGTTTGACTACATTTATATGTGTGTTTACCTTGTTGGAAGATAGTGCCAGTGATATGACCTGTTTTACTCAGGGGCTACCACAATAGTGTGTAGCGATCATCGTGTAATCTAAGACACCACATCACTAGCACCAATAGTGCCACTAGTGCATAGTGATAATCTTACAGCTGTGCAACACTGTTAGTACCAGTGCTGTGCTTGCCTTGTAAGTGAGCCGCCACAGTGGTGTGTGCAGTGATTACATTTAGGATACACCATCAGTGTCACCATCCAGCCCTCTTGTTCTGACCAACTGTTCCTTGATAATGACTCTACACCGAAGTTTTGGCTGGAAATACTCGAGTGTTTGATCGTCAGTGAATACTTGACCCTACAACTCATTGTAAGTATACTGTATTTATTACTTGTGACTGAATTTTTCTTGCAGTTTTGGAAATTAGAATTGAGAAATAAGTTACTAAAGGGGGATGATGTAACCCATTCTGCATTGTCACTTCTGGTGACGGAAAATATTTATATATGGCTTCAGAAGGTTTTTTTTTTTTTTACCATAGGTGAAATTAAATTAACTTTAAACACATACCGTGCCTTAAATACCTGAGTTCCTTTTATAACTGGAGCCTGACACTAGTTTTTACTGAAGGAGGTCTTCCGTTGTCTCTCTTTCTCTCTTTTTGTAATTAAACAAACTGATTCGGTAATTAAGTGGGTGTTAGATAAAGGTGTTGTAGAAGAGTGACGGATACGTTCATGTAGGAGGACTTTAATTAAATCCTTGTTCCTGCTCCCTCCGTGCCCAGCCCGCCTCTGTCCCTCAAGGCGTCCCAGATGTAAAATTAACTATCACTCGCTGGAAGAGCAAGTTGTCTTTCTCTCTCTATCATAAGCAGAGCACTTCTTTATATATCTTATTCCCCAGTTCCAGTTCGCTTGATTCTTTAAGTGATAATATAGGTAGTGCTGCTTGCCGTGAAGTTACTCAGTCATATTATCGAAAGTGTGGCCTCTATTGCCCCTCCATCACTCACTGCTATATATATATATATATATATATATATATATATATATATATATATATATATATATATATATATATATATATATATATATATATATATATATATATATATATATATATATATATATATATATTATGTATTTATTTATTTATTTATTATTCACGTTTATTTTTTGGACACGTTTTGTCATAGGGAAAAGAAACTGAACCAGAGAAGAACATTTTTACTGGAAAGTCAATAATGATTGATTAATTAATTGATTTTTTTTCTGTTAAAATCATCTTGTATTTTTGCATCAACTTAAGCATTTAAATAAACAGTGTAAACATACATAATAAACAATTTATATATGTATATTACATACGTAAACAGTGTAGACATTCAAACGTAGATAACGTAGATATACTGTACAAGCATAGACAGCAGGGGCACACATTAACAGTATAGACAAAGGTAAACAGTATATAGATCTAAACCAAGCATAACCCATAAAAGCAAGTAAAGACTTCGGATTACCTGCATATTGGACCCTTAGCTTATATCACCTTAAGATTACTCTCTCTCTCTCTCTCATTTTTGCACGTTTTTGTTTAAGTTTTCCGTAGAGAGAGATAGAGAGAGGGAGAAGGGTGTTAAAAGAATAAATTATACCAAAATAAAAACATTGGAACACCTTAAGGTAAAACTATTATCAGGATGTTGGTAAGGCTCGACACGCCGTTATCAGTGTTGCTTCAGCGTGTACTGCATAATGAGCTGGTCAAGTTTATGGCGAGGGTGTAGGAAGGGGGAGTGTGCTATAAAACGTAGTGTGTGCCTTTACACCTGACGACCTCCTGTAGTATTATGTTTAGGGTAGAATTAACCAATCATTTCAAGGTTTTAGTTAACCAGCCATTTGTAGGATATAATTAACCAAACATGCAAAATGCTCAGAACTATCCTCCATGGGTAGGACAAAATAACCATCCTTACAAAGATTGAAAATTACCATATCAAGGTTAAAATAAATTATATTAAAGCTAACATTACCCCCGCGGGTGCCTCGGTACCAAGAGTCCTTTTCGCACGGATGGGGTCGATGTATCGATTCCTCGCCAAGATTTTTGAGGTCTGGAGTGTATCGATTCATGTCATACCCTTTGTTTTTGAGGCTTCAACGAGAGTGGAGAGACACTTTAAAGTGACCGCCCGTGTGTGCGTTGGTGTGTACGTGCGCGCGCTTTTGTTCTGTATGCTCCATGGTACCGGAATTCAGTCGAAAATGTTGATGTATGCAGTGAAAATTATTCTCCATGATAATTAAGATTAGGTGTACCCTTTGGAAAGGTGATTTTAATATCATTATTATTAGTAGTGCAGTGGTAGTTATGATAATGTTATTATTACATCACAGTATCATTTTGTTTAAAGGGTTCAGAATATTTTTCTAGAGATTCCTTGGAATGGATTGCGTTATTGAACAAAAGCCAGCTAGAGTTAAGCTTTACTTGCGTTAAGTAGCTCTTGAAGAAATATTCTTCACACACAGACACCATACATCAGTTGTGTCAGGAAAAATGAATAACAAAGCCCGATACAAGAATATTATGTTAGACTGAGTAACCAAGTACATTGTACAGTCACTAATTATATTGTACAGTGAACTAGTAAGTGTGTGGTAGAGTGAACTAGTAAGTGAGTGGTAGAGTGAACTAGTAAGTGAGTGGTAGAGTGAACTAGTAAGCGTGTGATAAGGCAGTGTATTGTGTGGAGTGAGGCAGTAAGTGTGGGCAGGTTCATTAACGTAGTGTAGGTAGAGAGAGTGTGGCCGGCGGCTCACCTCTGGTATGTAAAGCTCATACCATGTAATTAGTGTGTGAGGGGAGAGAGAGGCAATAGAGGAGTAGGCTTGTACCTCGCTGTGACCCAACCTCAACATAGGTGGGTGGGGAAACTGGTATGTGGGCCATTGGACAATTCTCTATTCGACTGAATCCTATGAAAAAAAAGTTCCACCAGACATTTTCCCCCTCAAAAAACAAAATTGACAAAAAACAAGGACTAATAGCACGTTATCAGTATCAGTTGGTGAAATGTCTGTTTTTATGAGGTTAGGTTAGGTAGGAATTTGACTCGGGGTCAGTTTTTATTAAAGTTGTTTTGGGTTAGATATAATATAAGTATAGGGGAGGCTAGAATATATATGTGTATTAGAATATATTAGAATAGATTCGGGATTGTAAAACTCTTGAAATTGGATGAGTTTAGTCAGCGGTTAGATTAGATAGTCTTACGTGTGTTAGATGAGGTTAGAGTAACTGGATTGGGTGTGATTAGTATTATTTTGTATTATTTTTTGGTTAGATTTAGGTTAAATTAGATTGAGTTGTATTAGTTAGGATTAGGTTAACTGGGACACGTCGTCGCTCGGATACGGTGGCACCAGAACACGGGCAAAGCCTTGGGTGGCGGGTAATGGGGAAAGACCTGAAAGGAGGATGCTTAAGCCCGTGTTGACATATTATTAAAACTGGCGGGTGTGTGGTGGAGGGGGGGGGGGTCTTGTTTACCAGTGTTGACACAAGACTCTCTGTTCTGGTCGAGACTTGACGCAGTGCTAAGCATGTCAGTAACCCACGAGCTCCACTTATTTATTTTATAAGAAATAACTGGTCTTTATCGTGTGGTTGGTCTTTGGGAGCCTTTGTTTACACAGTTTAATAAGATGTAAGAAACTTTACAAGGTGGCAGCTCCGTCTCTTAATGGCAGGACACAGAGCTGGATTTCATCATGATGAATATAAAGTTGGAGGCAAATAATGAAAGAATATTATAAGATACTCACTTATAGAGTAATGAAGCTGTTTTTGTCGCTGTGGTGGATTGAACATTGTGGTGCATCTTATATGTTTAAGATTAACGTGTGTGTGCGTGCGTGCGTGCGTCCGTCCGTCCGTCCGTCCGTCCCAGATGGAGTGGCATAATGGTTTTTACTGAGTTCTAGTAGTGTTTGAAACCGTATAACTTCACCTATTTTTTTTCTTTATCTGATGTGATGATAAATTTCGGTCCTTTCATGGAAAATGGACCGTGGAGTTCCAATTGTATTGAATATGTTGGGGAGACAGAAACTGGGTCGAAACGTTGCAGAAGTTTAGAGAATGGGTGTATGGGTAACTACAGTATTTTGGCAGAATCTCTCTCTCTCTCTCTCTCTCTCTCTCTCTCTCTCTCTCTCTCTCTCTCCATGCATCTTTAGCTTTATTCTGTTACCGTCAGACTAGTTAGGATTAGATGTTGTTGAAAGTATTCCTTTAATAAAGATCACCATTGTGTCCAAGGTAACGTGTGGGTTGGTGAGTGTACGAGTTAAAAAAAAAGATGGTGAAGAAAGTGAAAGGATGGTGAAGAGAAAGAGGAAGGCGGGGTTGTATGAACAAGTGGTAAAGAACAAAACCTTGGTAGAGAGAGTGAGTGTGGTAGAGAGAGTGAATGTGTGGTAGAGAGTGAGTGTGGTAGAGAGAGCGAGTGTGGTAGAGAGAGTGAGTGTGGTAGAGAGAGTGAGTGTGGTAGAGAGAGTGAGTGTGGTAGAGAGTGAGTGTGGTAGAGAGAGTGAATGTGTGGTAGATAGAGGAATGTGTGGTAGAGAGAAGAGGAGAGGTGTGTGGTAGGAGTGAGAGGAGAGGAGTAGAGAGTGAGTGGTAGAGAGGATGTGGTAGAGAGGAGTGGTAGAGGTGAGGAGTGGAGAGAGGTGGAGTGTGGTAGAGTGAGTGTGGTAGAGAGTGAGGTGGTAGAGAGGAGTGAGTGTGGTAGAGAGAGGGAGTGTGGTAGAGAGAGTGAGTGTGGTAGAGGAGAGGGTGTGTGGTAGAGAGTAGAGAGAGTGAGTGTGGTAGAGAGAGTGAGTGTGTAGAGAGAGGAGTGGTAGAGTGAGTAGAGTGAATGTGGTAGAGAGAGATGTGGTAGATAGAGTGAATGTGTAGAGAGTGAATGTGTGGTAGAGAGAGAGGGAGTAGAGAGGGAGTGTAGAGAGGAGTGTAGAGAGGAGGTGGTAGAGAGAGTGTGGTAGAGAGAGAATGTGGTAGAGTGAGTGGTAGAGAGGGAGGTAGAGAGTGGTAGAGAGTGAGTGTGTGAGAGAGAGAGTGAGTGTGGTAGAGAGAGTGAGTGTGGTAGAGAGTGAGTGTGGTAGAGAGAGTGAATGTGTGGTAGAGAGTGAGTGTGATAGAGTGTGAGTGTGGTAGAGAGAGTGAGTGTGGTAGAGAGAGTGAGTGTGGTAGAGAGTGAGTGTGGTAGAGAGAGTGAATGTGTGGTAGAGAGCGAGTGTGGTAGAGAGAGTGAATGTGTGGTAGAGAGTAAATGTGTGGTAGAGAGTGAATTTGTGGTAGAATGAATTTGTGGTAGTGAGAGTGTGGTAGAGTGAATGTGTGGTAGTGAGAGTGTGGTAGAGAGAGTGAGTGTGGTAGAGAGAGTGAATGTGGTAGAGGGAATGAGTGTGGTAAGAGAGAGTCAAGTCAGTCACTTGGTCAGTCAATCAGTCGCTACAGGGCAAGTAATGGTTGCCCCTCGTGTAACGAGGATGGCCGGCCCAAGGGCCACCTAGGCGTGAATTTGTTTAAGGTGTAGAAGCTGTCGCCAACACAACAACCACACCCTGAGTTAACGTGCTGCATGACTCAGTGTCAAGGAATAGTTCGAGAAGACCGGACAACTCGCCAACTGCACTGGCTAACCATTACCCCGGAACACGATCCGCAAATCAATTAACATCCAGGTTCCCAATTACTGCTGGGTAGACAGAAGCAAATGGCGTAAAGAAACTTGCCCATAGTTTCATCCTGCCCGGGGAGGCAGGGCAAGTAACAGTATGGTGAAGGGTTACATTTTTTGTCCCGTCTGTCTGTCTGTCGGTCGGTCGGTCGGTCGGTGTCTGTCTGTCTGTCGGTTGGTGTGATTATAATGTAAGAGAAGAGAAGGAAATAAATTGTCATGATAGTGGAGATGAGAGAGGAAATTAGAACGTCAATTATAAAGAAATAATTATATGTAGTGATAGACGGTAGTTGTCGGATGGTGTAATAAGTGATGGTGTAAAGGAATAGTTAACAGTATATTGCGATAGGTAAAATATAGGTATTATGTGTTGTAGATCATTGTAATAGGTAGTAATAATAGTATATTGTAATGATAATATAAAGTAATAATACGATAAACTGTAGTATTAGTCGAAGTTAAAAGTGATAAAAAGTTAACAGGAAGGTGTAAGACCAAATAAAAATGAATTCACACGTACAAAAACAAACATTGTGTATTAATGATATATGTAAACAGGAGGAAGATGGTGTCAAGGACGGAGAGAAGTCCCCCCCCCTCCCTCCCCTCCCAAGATGAAGGCAAGAGTAAAGCAGAAATAATGAAGAAATGTGAATGTAATAACAGCAAGAAAGCGCGTGTGTATATAATAATATAGAAAGATACAATAGAGGATCCTGAATGAATCCCAGTTCACCTCTTTCCCCCTATCCTTTCCTGCCAGCAAGTGAGGAGAGAGAGAGAGAGAGAGAGAGAGAGAGAGAGAGAGAGAGAGAGAGAGAGAGAGAGAGAGAGAGAGAGAGAGAGAGAGAGAGAGAGAGAGAGAGAGAGAGAGAGAGAGAGAGAGAGAGAGAGAGAGAGAGAGAGAGAGAGAGAGAGAGAGAGAGAGAGAGAGAGAGAGAGAGAGGGGTATTGATTGTACCTCGCTCCCATTCCTGCCTCCAATTCACCTCTCTCCGCCCCACCGCTCCACATACCTCCCTCCCACACTGCTTAAATAGCCCCCACCACGGGCCCCCACACTACGTAAGTGGTTCCCCTTTTGCCAAAGAGGTCTCCACTCTGCTGAAGTGTGTCCCACTTTGCCCAAGTGGCCTTTCACTGTTCAAGTGGCCTCGAGACTAGTTAAGTGGTACCCACACTGCTCAGTCGCCTACGTATTGGTTAGTGGTACCCACACTTGGTTGTTGTTCTTAACACTAATTAAGTGGCACTCACTGCTTAAGTGGCTCCCAGACTGGCTAACACTACTTAAGTGGGACCCATGCAGTTTAAGTGGCTCCCACACTGGTATTAACATAGTTCACCAAACAACCTTAAGACCTATGCTGTGCTGGTAAGATTTTATCCAATTTATTTGGGGGATTTTCTTGGTAATTTTTATTCCATTAGGATTTTGTCATGTGTGTAATAGTCTTTTGGGAATTATGTACTGTAGCAAGGTTTTATTCGTTGGGATTTTGCTGGTACATGTGCACCGTTACCATTATTAACAAGTGAATCATTAAAGATAATTCTATTTCACTGACTTTAGAAACTTATTCTACCCTTACACTGTGTTTGTTCATAACACTATATTATCTTTATATATTATTGACGTGTATGTTTATGTAACGTGTTACTGACCTCTGTATTTCTTCTTCTTCAGATTCTCCGGAACTTGGATGTATAGGAAGCTGAAGGTAATAAGTCAATTTGTTTTGTTGAAGTCTCACCTTGGGGGGCCTCTTTTACTCGTTTTCTTTCTCTTTCTTCAGCGTGTTTTGTCCTATCAATAACTTGAGAATGGTTGGAGTCAGATCAATTCAAACTTACATCTCAGGTCCACCGAGGATAGATATTTAGTTGATTAATTATCCAGACCAATCCAGTCACCTTGACTTAATTTCTTGACACTGAATCTGTAGGGTTAGAGGGAGGAGAGCCATGAGGTTTCCTGCACTAATAATGCACGTCTTGTTGTTGCCTGTTATTATCAACACTTAATTAAAGCCCAGTATAAGTAAGTCGGAATATTAACAACTTCTGCTCACTGGTGATGCTGATGTTACAGATTACTTGAATCACCGTCTCCTGGCCTATACGGCACCGCACCTTTTCTTGTTGCACTTCCAAACGTTTTTCTTGTGCTGCTCTCAAACGTTTTTCCTCTAGTTACTCTCAAATGTTTTTCCTCTTTTTACTCTCATATCTTCTTCACTCGTTATTCCCTTCAGTATTTTCCTTGCATATAATTTTTTAAGACTCCTACACATAAATGTTTTCTGTTTTGCACAAGTTCTTGGTATCTTGGATTTTACATGTTTTGGAATCAACATTTTTTAATTTGTGTTTTATGTACACGTTTTCAACCTTGTATCCTTCACAATCTTGTTCTGTTTCGGGTCCTACGCTAACGTCTTCTCAGGTGGGTTCTTCATGGGGTACAACAGTGTTCCCTTACGATCCGACACACTCATGGAAAACATTTACCTGTGGGCCCATCACTTTAATCAAATATTTTTGTGCATCCCAAATTGAATAACTCTGGGATTTTCCCTCGGTCCACACGACCTAACCCGAACTCGTGCTAAGTCACATCAATCGGAACCAAGTTTAACTCTTGACCCAATCCGGATCTAACCTGATCTAACCAAACCGAACCTAGCCTAGCTTAGCCTTGTCTAACATAACCTAATCTAACCTTTCCTACACCAATTCGAACCTTACTTAACCTAACCTAATTGTGTGGACCGAAACCAAAGCAAACCGAACCCAACCTAACCTAACCTAATCTAACAAAATGGAAATTTATCATAACGTGACCCACACTAATGGTGCCCCCCTAAACCAAACTTAATCAAGAGTAACGTAGCTGTAACCAAACCTAACCCTACCATGCAGGGCAGTAGGTCTTAAGAACCGTAAACTGGTGTAATTTCGTTCATTGTTATTTTGATGGAAGGATATTGTCCAGTTGGAAGTTGTCTGGTGGGTCTTCATGGTTGTAGAAGATCCCACGAAGACACGGGGCTTATTTCAGATGAAAAGTTACATGTGTTGTGGGGATACACCAGCCTAGAGCTGCTCCTCTAAAAATAATACAATATGCGTTATATTACTTAATTATAATAACATATACATTTTTGTGGTTTAATGGTAATTTTAATAGAGAGATAGAGGTTATGGCTGTAGTGGCACGTCATTGCTGTCTGACATAAAAAAATTTCTACGTCAGAAATTATGGAAAAAAAGTCAACAGCAGGAAGTAGCAAGACGTAGGAGGTCTGCGACTTTCCGAATGAAGAATATATATATATATATATACTTGTATATATATATATATATATATATATATATATATATATATATATATATATATATATATATATATATATATATATATATATATATATATATATATATATATATATATATATAAACGTCGGATATTTTACGTTAAATCCTTAAAGATTACGTGCGCTTACGTTCCCGGGTAGTCCTCGTGTGAGAAATTTTAAAGAATAATAAAAAAAATAATGTTAGTTCCCGGAAGGCGAAAGAATTTTCTGAACCCTGCACGTGCATGTCGACTTTTTTTTGTGCCTCAAGTTTTGATCCTCGCCTGCAGGTGTGGGGTCTCCTGGCATCTCCGACCTGCAGGTTTTTCTTAGTTGATACGTGTTGACGTTTTCTTTCGTGGCTTCTGCATTCACACGTCTTCTGGCTTTTTGTGTGTAATCAAACGATTTCTAGCTTATTTGCCGCATTCAGACGTTGCTTCAGCATTCACAGACGTCTGGTTTTGCTTCTATATATGAAAGTCCTCTTGTTATATGTTATGTGGCTTCGTGTGTGTGTGTGTGTGTGTGTGTGTGTGTGTGTGTGTGTGTGTGTGTGTGTGTGTGTGTGTGTGTGTGTGTAATCATAATAATAATTAGCTGTTCATTGAAAAGCACAGCAGCCAGAAGCTGAAAATATACAATGGACAAACAATTACTTACAGTACAAGGTATTTAGTTATAGTGCCCTTGATTGGATTGCTTAACGAAGGCTTTCAATACTAAAAGGAGACATGGAGTGAAAGTAAAGGTTATGTACAAGTCACTACTAATTTGGTGTGGTAGAGGAAACACGTGGTTGTAGGCCTCCCTCGCTGGTGATGTGGTGTGGTGTGTTGTGTTAGTCCATTACTACCTCAGGTGTGTCCAGAGCCACCTCAACCCCGCACTAGGGTGCCATGGTCCACTTCACGGCCTCTTCAGAACCAGCCTAGGGTAAATTTACCGAATTTAGGATCATTTCAGGGTAAATTGACTAACTTCATAAATCATCTCAGAGTAAACGGAAATGACTTCAGGTTTGCCTGGGAGTAAACCCACTCACCCCAGGATCGCCTTATAGTGCTCCAGGCCTTGACGCACCTTTGGGCTTCTTTAGAGTGCCCCGATCCACCTGAAGTCCACCGCGCCCCTCGTTAGTCCCAACCCAGAATGCCCCGCCCCTTCTCAAGAAAACATCAGTGTTCTTAGTCGTTGCCAAGCCCACTTGATCTTGCCCCGGCCCACCTGAATCCCACTTCACCTTAGACCGCTCCACCTAAGATCCACTTCAGCTTACCCTGCCCACCCAAGGCTCACTTCAGCTTGCCCCGACCCACGTGAGGGCGCCCCGGGAGCCTCACTATACCTGAAGGAGCACCCGGTGTTTACTCTCACGCTCCACTGACATTTCCTCATTGTTCTCGCCTGGAATTTTGAAGGATATTAATTTCTATTGTGTGTGAGTCCCTCTTAATTGATTATTGGTGTGTGGAGGTGCCCGTCTTCCTGCTGTGTGGTGAGTAGCGTCGCCCACCACACTCTACCGCACCACACCTCACCTGTCTCCGCCACATTCTACCACACCATACTTCACCTCTCTCCACCACACCACACCTTGCCCTTCTCCACTACATTCTACCACACCACACCTGACCTGCCTCCACTACACTCTACCACACCACACCACACCTGGCCTGCCTCCACCACACTCTACCACACCACACCTGTCTCCACCACACCGCACCTGTCTCCGCTACACCACACCCGCCTCTGCGACACTACCACACTACACTACACCCCATTTGTCTCCACTACACAACACCACACCATACTTCACCTGTCCCCGCCTCCCTCTACCACACCACACCTAACTTACCACACCACACTTCGCCTCTCTTTACCACACTACCACACCAAACCTCATCTCACCGCTCTCCACCACACTCTACCACACCTCACTCTCCACTATTCAGCTTTAATCATATGTATTGTATTTCTCCCTCAATAGTAGACGTCGTGTTTTAAATCATGTCTGCGTCACCCTCCTCACCCTGGGTCACCCTCCTCACCCTGGGTCACCCTCCTCACCCTGGGTCACCCTCCTCACCCTGGGTCACTCTCCTCACCCCGGGTCCTCTCCCCCCCTGGGTTTCTCCACCTTCGTTCACATCCTCACCCTGGGTCACCCTCCTCACCCTGGTTCACCCTCACCTGGGTCACCCTCCTCATCCTGGGTCCTTTCTCACCCAGGGTCACCCTCCTCACCCTGGGTCACCCTCCTGGGTCACCCCATCCTGGGTCACCTTTCTCACCCAGGGTCACCCTCCTCACCCTGGGTCACCCTCCTCATCCTGGTCTCCTTTCTCACCCTGGGTCACCTCCTCCCTGGGTCCCTCCTCACCCTGGGTCTCCTTTCTCACCAGGGTCACCCTCCTCACCCTGGGTCACCCCCCTCCTCACCCTGGGTCACCCCTCATCCTGGTCTCCTTTCTCACCCAGGGTCACCCTCCTCACCGGGTCACCCTCCCATCCTGGGTCTCCTTTCCCCCTGGGTCACCCTCCTAATCCTGGGTCACCTTCCTCGTCCTGGGTCACCCTCCTCACCCTGGGTCACCCTCCCTCACCCTGGGTCACCCTCCTCACCCTGGGTCACCCTCCTCCCTGGGTCACCCTCTAATGGGTCCTTCCTCGTCCTGGGTCACCCCCTCATCCTGGGTCTCACCACCCAGGGTCACCCTCCCCTGGGTCACCCTCCTCACCCTGGGTCACCCTCCTAATCCTGGGTCACCTTCCTCGTCCTGGGTCACCCTCCTCACCCTGGGTCACCCTCCTCACCGGTCACCCTCCTCACCCTGGGTCACCCTCCTCACCCTGGGTCACCCCTTCCCTGGGTCACCTTCCTCGTCCTGGGTCACCCTCCTCATCCTGGGTCCCTTCTCACCCAGGGTCACCCTCCTCACCCTGGGTCACCCCTCCTCACCCTGGGTCACCCTCCTAATCTGGTGCCCCCTCTCATCCTGGGTCTCCTTTCTCACCCAGGGTCACCCTCCTCACCCTGGGTCACCCTCCTCATCCTGGGTCCCCTTCTCACCCTGGGTCACCCTCCTCACCCTGGGTCACCCTCCTCATCCTGGGTCTCTTTCTCACCCTGGGTCACCCTCCTCACCCTGGGTCACCCCCCCTAATCCTGGGTCACCTTCCTCGTCTGTTACTCTCATCCTGGGTCCTTTCTCACCCAGGGTCACCCTCCTCACCCTGGGTCACCCTCCTCACCGGGTCACCCTCCTAATCCTGGGTCACCCTTCCTCTCCTGGGTCACCTCCTCACCCTGGTCCCTCCTCACCCTGGGTCACCTCCTCACCCTGGGTCACCCTCCTCACCCTGGGTCACCCTCATCCCCCCTTCTCGTCCTGGGTCACCCCTCCTCATCCTGGGTCTCCTTTCACCCAGGGTCACCCTCCTCACCCTGGGTCACCCTCCTCCTGCGGTCACCCTCCTAATCCTGGGTCACCCCCTCATCCTGGGTCCTTTCTCACCCAGGGTCACCCTCCTCACCCTGGGTCACCCTCCTCATCCTGGGTCTCCTTTCTCACCCCTGGTCACCCTCCTCACCCTGGGTCCACCTCCTCTCACCCTGGGTCACCCTCCTCCTGGTCACCCTCCTCACCTGGGTCACCCTCCTAATCTGGGTCACCTTCCTCGTCCTGGGTCACCCTCCTCATCCTGGGTCACCCCCTCATCCTGGGTCCCTCACCCAGGGTCACCCTCCTCACCCTGGGTCACCCTCCTCACCCTGGGTCACCCTCCTCCACCCTGGGTCACCCTCCTCACCCTGGGTCACCCTCTCATCCTGGGTCACCCTCCTCATCCTGGGTCACCCTCCTCACCCCTGGGTCATCCTCCTCATCCTGGGTCACCTTCCTCATCCTGGGTCACCCTCCTCACCCTGGGTCACCCTCCTCACCTGGGTCACCCTCCTCATCCTGGGTCACTTTTCACCTGGGTCACCCTCTCCCCTGGGTCACCCTCCTAATCCTGGGTCACCTTCCTCGTCCCCAGTCCCCTCCTCATCCTGGGTCATCCCTCATCAGCCTCCTTTCTCACCCCTGGGTCACCCTCACCCTGGGTCACCCTCCTCACTGGGTCACCCCTCCTCACCCTGGGTCCCTCTCCTGGGGTCCCTCCTAATCCTGGGTCACCTTCCTCGTCCTGGGTCACCCTCCTCCTGGGTCACCCTCCTCATCCTGGGTCACCCTCCTCATACCCTGGGTCACCCTCCTCACCCTGGGTCACCCTCCTCACCCTGGGTCACCCTCCTCACCCTGGTTCACCCCTCCTCATCCTGGGTCACCCTCCTAATCCTGGGTCACCCTCCTCATCCTGGGTCACCCCTCCTCACCCTGGGTCTCCCCACCCTCACCCTGGGTCACCCTCCTCACCTGGGTCCTCCTAATCCTGGGTCACCCTCATCATCCTGGGTCACCCTCCTCACCCTGGTCACCCCTCCTCACCTGGGTCATCCTCCTCATCCTGGGTCACCCTCCTCACCTGGGTCATCCTCCTCACCCTGGGTCACCCTCCTCATCCTGGGTCACCCTCATCATCCTGGGTCACCCTCCTCATCACGGTCACCCTCTAATCCTGGGTACCTTCCTCGTCCTGGGTCACCCTCCTCACCCTGGGTCACCCTCACCCTCATCATCCTGGGTCACCCTCATCATCCTGGGTCACCCTCATCATCCTGCGTCACCCTCTCATCCTGGGTCACCCTCATCATCTTGCGTCCTCATCATCCTGGGTCACCCTCATCCTGGGTCACCTCATCATCCTGGGTCCCCTCATCATCCTGGGTCACCCTCATCATCCTGGGTCACCCTCCTCATCCTGGGTCACCCTCATCTGGGTCACCCTCCCCTGGGTCACCCCTCCTCACCCTGGGTCACCTCATCATCCTGGGTCACCCTCATCATCCTGGGTCACCCTCCTCATCCTGGGTCACCCTCATCCTGCTTCACCCTCATCATTCCCAGGTCACCCTCATCATCCTGGGTCACCTCATCATCCTGCGTCACCCTCATCATCTGGGCACCCTCATCATCCTGGGTCACCCTCATCATCTTCGTCACCCTCATCATCCTGGGTCACCCCTCATCATCTGGGTTCCCCTCATCATCCTGCGTCACCCTCATCATCCTGGGTCACCCTCATCATCCTGGGTCACCTCATCATCCTGGGTCAACCTCATCATCCTGGGTCACCTCATCATCCTGGTCACCCTCATCATCCCACCTCATCATCCTGGGTCACCTCATCATCCTGGGTCACCCTCATCATCCTTAGTGTCACCTCATCATCCTGCGTCACCCCCATCATCCTGGGTCACCTCATCATCCTGATCACCCTCATCATCCTGGGTCACCCTCATCATCCTGGGTCACCCTCATCCTGGGTCACCCCGAAGGTTGAAAATATACATCAGACAAAAATGACGTATTACATACAAAGACTTGGGGTGGGTGGGTCGTTTAACAAAAGATTTCATTACTGAAAGGAGAAGGAACATGAACTGAACATACATATTACTATAGTTTGCAGCTGATGGCCTGGACTGGTCTCTTGCCATACTGTGTGAGGTCACATAGGCCTCGTGGTGCAGTAACTCGTCCGTAGGTGTTGATATGAAGGACCTTGAATTGAATTTGAATTGAAACAGTTTATTTAGCCAGAAAACAGAGATACAGTGTGGATAATAACAATAATATTAACATGGCTGAGCCAGTTGAGAACCTGGGCTCTCTTTTAGGCACCTGATAATTATATACTATACATTTATCTCAAGGAAGTATTATGTAACATTTAGTATCATCTGGAATAGTACAATAGTATGGTGGTAATACGAACATCTCATAATGTTACAACGGTTATCACTTTAATTTTTTTTTATTTTTTATTTATATTTTATGTATATATATATATATATATATATATATATATATATATATATATATATATATATATATACAGGAATTACAGTGGAATTGAAAACATAAGTATAACGGGGGAGCAGTACAACATGGGTTGTACAGTAATAAGGTTGAACAAGAGGACAGAGCTGTCAGGATTATGTCTAGTTGGCAATTATGTTTATTGCAATGGTAATTACTTATATATTTACATGATAATTTCCGATAAAACGGTTTTGATGGTACAATAAAAGCAGGTACTGTAAATATAGTAGGTGTTACAAGAAATATTAATACTTAGACAATAGATATTTTTCAAGATATGATTTAAAGGAAGGGAGCATAGTCTTTGCTCGGATGGGTGGGGTAAGTTGTTCCACACCTTCACACCATGATATTTTATGGAGGTCTGGGACTGAGAGTAGCGCATGGGGGGGGTGGTCTTAGTAGCTTTGGGTGCCTTAAGTTCCTCACAGGGTCATGGAGACACCGAGTGTGTGTGTGTGTGCGTGCGTGCGTGTAACCTCTGTTGTGTTGTAGAGTGTGTGGCAGGTGAAGCCGGTTCTCTAGCCAGGTGATGTAGTCGTTGTAGGTTTTCTGACCTACAAAGTCGTCAATTTGTAGGTCACTGAGGAGATTTTTAATTGGGTCCTTGAGCACGTTAACTAAACCCTGCCTTCGCTGAGTACAGTGTCAGCGTACTCGAGGGAGTAGTAGGTCATGATATTTATTGGGTTAAGACATCGTACTCGAGGGATTGAATCATCCTACTCAAGGGGTTAAGATATTTCACTTACTGAGCTAATTCATTGTACTCTAGGGGTTGGCATCGTACTCAAGGTGATAACGTTATGGTGCACTAAAATTCGGGAAAAGGGAAAGGTATTCTTCGTGTAGTAGAGTACAGTGTTTCAGTATTTGGTTTGTCCAGATTTATACCTGACCAACAGTACAGTACAGTATTTAGTACCCGTGTTGGGACTTGATGCTCCTGGGGGAAAAATGTGCATATGTGTTTGATATTTATTGTTGTGTGTTCTTGATGGCGCGCGAATATTAACTGTGAGTGGTGGCTGATTTTTGTGCGTACAGTAACACACACACACACACACACACTACAACATGCTAAGTGAGGAGTACCTGCCGTTGGTTGTCCCTTGTCCTTCAATGACCACCTATCTAGGCGCTCACTTCCCTCCCCCCATAAAAGCAGATGTCCGTATACATTTCCTTTAGTTTCTTACCACTATTGACCAGTGGCATAGAGATAGGGAAGAAAAAATAGCGTCGACAACTCCTTAAGACTACACCGTGAGAATCTTTAAAAGTTAATCCTGATACAACCAAGCAGTCTCCCCCCCCCTCGCTTCTTTCTCCTTCTTCCCCTATCCTCTCTCTTCCTTTTTTTCCTTCCTCTCTTCTTCCTTCCATTCGTCTTTGCCCCTTCCTCTTCCACTCTCTTCTGTCATCTATCACTCTTTTTCTGCTACTTCTCACCCCACGCCTTCCCTCTACTTCCCCCTTCTCTGTTTCTCCGGTGCCCGCTATGTCAGACGTAATCCCCGGCACTTATGTAGTGTCTCTCTCTCTCTCTCTCTCTCTCTCGTGTGTGTGTGTAAGGGAGGGAGGGGTCCTGGGACGACATGGTGTGTGTGTGTGTGGGGATAGTGACAGTACAGATACCTGGTAGTTTTGCGTGGATGACCTGGTAGTGTAGCGTGGAGACAGATGGGGTCAATTCATTTTTGTCAATTCAATTCCAATTCAGATTAAAATTTTAATTAATCAATTCAAATTCAATTTAATTCACAAGCTTTTCAATTCAAATTCAGTTCATTATGGTCGATATTTCATTCAATTCAATTTAAATGCTTTTCAATTCATAATCAATTCTAATCTACCATTAATTTAATGAAAATGAAAAAAAATCGAGGTTTCAAATTAACTTTTTTTATTTTTTATAAAAAAAAACTACCACACAAACCAATCACATTCTTTACCAACCAAAAGTACAAATAGTTTAATTCTTTGTATTAGTTAACAAAATCTGAATGAATCCAAGTTACTGAGGATTGCATCTGATCATCATAAGCTGCTCAAATCTTTTATCTCTTAAATTGCACACCTCTGGCCTGAAGAGCTTGCCAGCAATTGGAGAACAGTCGTTCCACAGCAGCCGATGTAGCATGAATGGCCAGGTACTTTGCTGCAAGCCTGGTGAGGACGGGAAACTCAGGTTGCTTGGCCTTCCAGTAGCCAAGGGATCACCAGCTTCCTGTAGACATGGCTGGTTGAGGTAGAGTGAGACCTCAGTTTCTGATGGAGTTGGTCTTGGTGTAGAAGACCGGTTGGCCAGGCCAAAGAAACTGTTACTTTTCATCGGTGGTGGTTCAGCAGGGGAAGTGTCTGTTGTTGTAGGCTCAACACTGCCTGCCATATTGTATTTCACAGTCAGAAGGTCACGAATGTCTTGCACTTCATTGTCATAGTCATGACACCAGTCCAGCTTGTAACGTGGGTCTAAGGTGGCAGCTAGCCGGAAAGCCTCCACAGACTCAAACTTATTCAGACGAGTCTCTGTTGAGGACTCAAGTAGAGAGACAAGCTTGCTTTTATACACTTCATGAAGACTAGCTAAAGCAGCACGAAGACCACCAACACAGTTAACTACCAGACTAGATGTCACCATGTTTTGTCCCTGAATCTGATTAGTCACATACTCAAATGGCTGGAGTATATCACAGAGCTCCTTGATGTTTTCAGCTCATAATGCTTCAGCTTGTAGGGAGTGTCAAGTTTGTCCCACACTTCAGATGAAACTCGAAGTACTGACCTCATCATCGTCAACTGGCTATTCCAGCGTGTACATGTTGCCATCTGGAGCTTGAATTCATTTGAGAGCACTTCTGCAGCCACTGTTGATTACCTGCAGAAGCTGAGGAGCTTTGATACTTTTGCAAGTATTTGCTTGATCTGGCCATCTTGCTCCATGCCATCTTTCATGAGATGCCATGCCAACTGTATATTTTAGTTTTTATTTGAATATAAGTTAATTATTGCAAAATAATGAAGACTCATATTACAGGATAATATATTATTTTATCAATTCACATCATTCATTACATCAATTCATATCATTTCACATCAATTCATATCAATTCATTGATATCAATTCTAATTAAATTAAATTAATTTGAATTTTGTATTGTTTCATTTCCAATTCAATTCATAATTGACCCCATGTCTGGTGGGGGACCTAGTAGAGTAGCGTGGAGGACCTGGTAGTGTAGCGTGGAGGACCTGGTAGTGTAGCGTGGAGGACCTGGTAGTGTAGCGTGGAGGACCTGGTAGTGTAGGCCTGGTAGTGGCGTGGAAGGCCCTGGTGAGCGTGGAGGACCTGGTAGTGTGGAGGACCAGGTAGTGTGGCGTGGAGGACCAGTGTAGCGTGGAGGACCTGGTAGGTGTAGCGTGGAAGGCCTGGTAGTGTAGCGTGGAAGGCCTGGTAGTGTGTGGAGGACCTGGTAGTGTGGCGTGGCCGGTGTGTGGCGTGGAAGGCCTGGTAGAGTAGCGGAGGACCTGGTAGTGTGGTGGTGGCCAGGCCTTAGTGGAGGACCTGGTAGTGTGCGTTAGTGTAGCGTGGAGGACCTGGTAAGTGTGGCGTGAGGACCTGGTAGTGGCGTGGAGGACCAGGTGGTGGTAGCGTGGAGGACCTGGTGGTGTGGTAGTGTAGCGTGGAGGACCTGGGTGTAGCGTGGAAGGCCTGGTGTGGCGTGGAAGGCCTGTAGTGTAGACGTGGAGGACCTGGTAGTGTAGCGTGGAAGGTGGCGTGGGTAGCGTGGAAGGCCTGGTAGAGTAAGCGTGGAGGACCTGCGGGAATGGAAGTGTACGTGAGGACCCGTGGCCTGGGTGTAACGTGGAGGACCTGGTAGGTGTAGTGTGGGGGACCAGGTAGTGTATGGAGGACCTGGTAGTGTAGCGTGGAGGCCTGGTAGTGGTAGCGTGGAAGGCCTGGTGGTGTGGCGGGGTCGCGCGTGGAAGGCCCACTGGTAGTGTAGCGTGGAAGGCCTGGTAGTGTGGCGTGGAAGGCCTGGTGTGTGGGTGGAAGGCCTGGTGAGTGTAGTGGAGGACCTGGTAGTGTGGCGTGGAGGAAGTGTAGCGTGGTAGTGTAGCGTGGAAGGCCCTGTCAGTGTAGCGTGTGGCTGCCTGGTAGTGTGGCGTGGAAGGCCTGGTGGTGTAGCGTGGAAGGCCTGGGTAGTGGTTGGCGTGGAGGGCCGTGGTGTAGTGGAGGAGTGTGGCGTGGAGGGACCCTAGTGTAGTGTGGAAGGCCTGGTGGTGTAGTGGAAGATCTGGTAGTGTGGAAGGCCTGGTAGTGTAGCGTGGAGGACCTGGTGTGCGTGGAGGACCTGGTAGTGTAGCGTGGAGGACCTGGTAGTGTGGCGTGGAGGACCTGGTAGTGTAGCGGAGACCAGGTGGTAGTGTAAGGGGTGGAGGACCTGTTGGACTGGTAGTAAGGGTGGTAGTGTAGCGTGGAGGACCTGGTAGTGTAGCGTGGAGGGCCTGGTAGTGTAGCGTGGAGGGTCTGGTAGTGGAGGTTGTGTTACTGTGACGTTGCAGGATGTGGTGGTGTAGTAACCTGGTCTAACTCACTCTAGTTATCACTGGTGGGAAATTGCTCGACGGGATTACCTCTTCTGGCATATTGTCTCGTTGGGAAAGTTTGACGTAGCGGAGGGTGGTGTTCATAATGGTGGCCCCAGAGTTGGCCGTCTCGGAGGAAGGAAGTCCTGCTATCAGGACCAGGAGTAAAAAGGCCTCCCGGAAGTTCTAATTGTTGACTATTGACGTGGTGGGGTGCTTGCTGCTGCGTAGTGTTGTACTGCCACTGTCTTGTCCTCCCTTTTTTTTTAATGATAAATAATATTGATAATACGGTACTTCTGCTGCTACTACTACTACTACTGATAATGATGATGTAAATAATAATAATAATGATGATAATAATAATAATAATAATAATAATAATAATAATAATAATAATAATAAGAAAGATATTTATAAAAAGTATCGGGAAACCATTATTT
Organism: Homarus americanus; assembly: GCF_018991925.1. NCBI lineage: Eukaryota > Metazoa > Arthropoda > Malacostraca > Decapoda > Nephropidae > Homarus > Homarus americanus. Next base: position 9,600,816 of record NW_024711292.1, on the reverse strand, counting down.
TGGGGATATTTTTTTTCATTGCACTTCGTCCTTCCATTTATTTCATCCAAACATTTGTTGACGCTCGGTGCTAACAAACTAAGAAGGACCCACCGACTGAGCCCTTCAGTATCCTGGACGATATCGAGGATTTCATCAAGTGCTGATAATAGTCAGGTGTCAGCTGAATCACCGATTATATTAAGTTTGTATAAACACCATATAGGAAAACTTGGCTGACCACAGCATTTTGTCCTGTGACACTGTAGGCTAATGTGAGCGGATATGACGGTAGGGTTTTCACTCAAGAGATTAACTAGGCTTGGTTTGTATCTTGTACAATATGGTTATCAAGCAGTTGATTGTGTTACATCAAGGTTTAAGTGACTTGTTTTAGTAGGCTTTAGATACGTGTACAATATATTGTGTCTGAGTCAGTTCTCAACATTTCTCATGCTATCACCAAATGATGTGAATATAATATTATAAATGATTTTTTCTGTGTCGTGCGATATCTCTAATGTAAATTATTAATCATGTAATTAATTTAATAATTACTATTGTGAAGAGATTAGCTTTTACAATTAATTACTCATTGGGTTAATGACTTGTACTCAGGAAGTCGGCATCGTACTCAAGAGGTTGATGTTGATTGTCATTGATGATCTGTTCTTACTGCTTGTGCGTTTGTGTATATTGAGGTACAGTGGAATTTAGTCTCAATACACAAATTTCCACATTAGCAATGTGACCCATAACTTCCAGTATTGAACCTCGGAAAGAAATTCAGATTAGTTTACAGACCATCTCGGTTTAACAAGTGTATGTGGAAGACCACAAGCCGAGCTGTAATTAGTGTTTCTCAGGATTAGAAGTGCATCGAGTAAGGCCTAGTAATAGAAGAACACTGCCAAGAACACGTTAAAAGCTCACTGTTAACATACGAACCTCCAGAGAATTCTTGTTGAGTTTGAAAACCGTTTCCCAGAAAATAAGTGCGGTATCTGACCGTCTCTCAGCATGAAAGATGGCTGTCTAGTGTTCCAAATTATCGCGGTTGAAATGTTTCATCCCGTTAGTTCGGTTCCGACTTTCTGCTATTTGTTTAAAAATTCCGCGCGAAGTTCTTATTTACAGAATGGCTTATATCCCAGTCCTCGGCTGAGAACCTTAGCGGTATATAAAGCTCCAGCAGCCGTCTCGGATCGACCTCTCCCTTTCAGTATCTACGGTGATGCTGTGACAAAAATAAGATGGATATGTAAGACCATTCCTCGATCAAAGAACATTAATAAGTTAGGTCAGGAAAGACGGGGGAAATATTTATTGATCGCCTACCAAAAAATGACTCTTTTTCTTTGTATGTGGAATGGAACCTGGATTGTTGTGCCAGAGGTGTAGGTGTTCACACTACCTGTCTGCCAGCACTCGCACTGAAACATAATTCTGAAAGGTTCGTACGTTTAGAGTTCACGCAAGCTGGGGACGAAAGGTTGCGTCCAATTGGCTCACTTAGAAACGGCGTCCTAAAGTGTCTCAGTGTGTGTGTGTGTGCGCGTGCTCGCGTAGTTTTTGTCAGATGGCGTAGTTGAATACATCCACCTCCCAACATCGGTGGTTGTGACAGAATGGTGGTACACTGGCGACGGTAAAGTAGTGGTGATGGTGCTAGTGGCAGCAGGTGGTACCTCATCTCCCCCTACACTACTATAAAATGTTTTACACCGGCTTATAGCTGGTTTATGTCTCAGACTGACAATGTTTTCTTAAAGCGGGTGTAAGCACCTGGCTGTACACCTACCATACTGTACATTGTACTCTCTCTCTCTCTCTCTCTCGGGGGTGTGTGTGTGTGAGGGAGGGAGGGGTCCCGGGACGACATGGTGTGTGTGTGTGTGTGTGTGTGTGGATAGTAACAGTACAGATGTGTGTGTACATGGAGGGTGACGGTTGTATTAGAGAGTGGCGGTCCTGAGAGGAGGAGGAGCTGTTGGTCGGGAAGAGGTGGGGAGTGAGAGGAGGGAGAGACGGATGGTGAGGAAGGAGGGGGGAAGGAGGGTACGTAGTAAGGAGGGAGGGGGAGCACTGGGTGGCGCGACCTCCTCGACTTTCCGCCGCTGTTTCGTAACGACACAATCGATATGTTGGATACATTCCCGCCGCCTGACAGATGTAGGAGGACATACGTCTCCGCCTCTGGCCTACACCTTCTTCCTCCTCCTCTTCACGTTGACGTGTGTGAGAGTGTTAACGGCTGTGTGAGAGGTGCGACAGGGTGAGAAGTGTGATGGGCGTACCTATAAGAGAGGAAGGGACGACTGGGGTCACGCTTCCACAGCTGGTGATGTTGGGTGGCTCGTCCCCCCACACTGACATCGACACATCCTTCACCTAGCCTCAAACCCTCTCCCTTAAGCTGCCACACTCGTATATCTAGTCACAGCTCATGTGACCCAGTTAGGTGCGTTCTCACATCTCCAATTAGGAGGAAAATTTAACATTAGAAACATTTCAATATCCATCGTTGTGCCACACCTTAATTAACCCAGTTAGCTGTGCTCTCACACTACCACTTAGAGGGAAACACATTTAACTTTGCAAATCTATGAGAATTCTCTCCCTGTGATTTAGATTGAATGAGAGTTGGATACTCTTCCATATCACCAGCTACGGGAAAATAAACCTAGGAAATTAGAGAATCTAATTTCTGTGTCTGCGCGATTGAGCTTGTTAAATGTATTTTGAAATCACCAGTTGGGGAAATATTTTACGTTTCGAACCTTTGAGATTCTTGGTTCTCGGATCTCATCTTCCGTGAAGCTGCCGCCGCCACACCACCAGCGTTCACTGCTTTCTGCCAGGCCACCCTAGACCCAATGTGGAGGATACCTGAGGGCGGAGGTTTGTTAGCGGAGGTGATTGTGTGTTTGTGTGGGGGAGGAGAGTGGAGAGTGCCGTCATCACCAAGCAGGTGATTGTTGGTTGCTAGGGTTGAGGAGAACATTGTAGATGATTGTTTTTCTCCGGTCTCTCTCTCTCTCTGATCTATCACCTGTTATGCTGTCTGTAGCCTAGGTCATTTATTTATCCTATAATATTATTTTATTACATTGTTGTTGTTTGTTAGGGATGTATTATTTGCTTGGGGAAATTATTATTATTATCGATTCACCGTTCATCGATTCATCATCATCATCATCATCATCATCATCATCATCATCATCATCATCATCATCATCAAAACAGCACTTGTTATTAAAGGTTTATTACCATCACAATAAGGCTGAGAGGCGAGGCGTAACACCTACAGGTACACGTGGCTATGAAGCATTATCATCACCTAACCTCCCGTATGGACTTTAAAGTTAGACAAAGGCACCTGGCATACCTGTACACCATGATAGTGTCTATGTCACTCACCCGTGACTTAAAGGACAGGTTCAACAGCAAAACATTGGAGGTTAAAGTTACTTGGGTTGGGGAAGGGATTAGCAAGTTCATTGGATTTACAAATGGGTGATAAATAAAATTAGCATGTAAATGTAGTCTCGTTCGTCCATGGTATTTAGGTTGTCCTCCCCTTTGTTTCAGTAGTGTGTAAAGTGTATGAACCTGTGGATATTGTTGATACTGGTGTGTATACCTGGCCTTTACACAGACAGATATACCCTGGCTTTACACAGCTAGATATATTCTGGTTATAAGCCTATAGATAATACGCACACTATACAAGTAGGTATACCTAGGAACTGTGTAGACATAGAGTATATATCCTAAGCATTACACCTAGGCATTACACAGATATACCCAGAATGCCATGTGACCGTGCCATTTGTCGGGTTATCGGTAACATTGGTGTCATGTGGGGTACCAATACAGATGCTGTCATATACTGTATGGAGTACCAATATAGATGTTGCCATATGTGGGGTACCAATATAGATGTTATACCTGGGGTGTCAATAGAAATGGTGCCATATGTGTAGTGTCAGCTGTAGCGGGGTTGGCTTATCAGCCGTGGAAGCGTCAGTGCCGGCACGTGTTTCCTTTGTGTGGTGGGACCTGCTGGCTTTATCACCTTCTTGCCTTTTAAATGGGGGTTAGAGTAGGTTTGCTGATATGGGTGTATGGGAGGTCGTGGGAGGTCACAGGCCCTGGCTGGTGCACTGAGGAGGAGCTGTGGTGGGGAGGGACTAAGGTGGGGAAATGCAGTAAGGTCGGTGGCCCAGACTTATCAATAAGATTAATTACAGTCGGCGTAAAGGAAAAAAGACCACGGGCATAATTAGTCTAAGGAATTTCTTGAAATAGGTCAGACCATATTGTCTTGTAGAACAATAATGTAATGGTGAGGCCATGTAGAAAAAAAAAGTGTGTGGTTCAGTCCCTCTCGCGCTCAAAAAAATAATAAAATAAAAATGTCGTGGGATCGATTTTCATGCCTAGAGAAAATAATAGTGAATCCTTGTTTACCACAAGTTTGAATCGTTCTCTAATTTATGGGATTTTAAGTGGGATTATTTCGTACACTATGGCGGGTATGCGGGTGTTACAACTATGAGCGGTGAACCAAGGATTAATTGTTTTGTTCATCAGTTTAATATTATGAAGGTCACACGTAAGACGAACACCGAATAATTTTTATACTGTATTGAAGCTTGCAAATTAAAATGACTACACATATTTTTAGTTTCAGATGAGAAAAATATGTGGAAAGAAAAACAAAGGGTACTATAAATCTTTTAAGTTTGTGAAATTAAAAGATAAAATGCCACCAACCTCGCCTCTTTTTTAATGCAATCGTCCTGATATTTCCTAATAAAATTTTTAATTATTTAATATAAAAATATGTTCCCTTGATTACGTATTATATATATACAATAACACGTATTTATTCTCCCTCTCAGGTGAGTGCTGTGTGGAGGGTGTCGGAGTAGCGAGAGGCAGGTATGGTGTGTACAGAGTACATTGGAGGTGAAGACAGGTAGCTTTAACACTAGAGAGAAAAGTAAACACCATCACGCACTTGATCTGGAGAGAGAGAGAGAGAGAGAGAGAGAGAGAGAGAGAGAGAGAGAGAGATTATTTATACAAAAGGGTGAGGGTTCAGTGGCTTCTGGGATTATTATTATTATTATTATTATTATTATTATTATTATTATTATTATTATTATTATTAGTAGTAGTAGTAGTAGTAGTAGTAGTAGTAGTAGTAGTAGTAGTAGTAGTAGTAGTAGTAGTGGTGCTACTACTACTGTTATTTTTATTTATTTATTTATTTATTTTTATTTTTAGAAAGTGGCCTCCATCCTCCCCCTATAGCCACACCTTCGCCGCCATTTTATTGCCTTAAAATTGAATATCCTAATTATTATAATTACTACAATATTACTTAAATTTAACATTATTATTAATAGTACCATTCTTATTGTTATTTTATTAGTATTATCATTTTTCTAGTATCTCTTTTTTATCAGCAGGCATTATTAGTTACGAAGGCTGTAGAAGCTACTGTACCATGATTTTTTTTTATTATTATTTTACGTGTTTTCGTGCTGAGCTTTTTGAAGATGAGTGATTACTCGGCTAACTTTGGGGAGTGTTAAAAAGTGCATTTAACTTTCCAAGCTCTTATGAAACTGTGAGTTAATTATAAAAGTTCCCCCTCCAAATTGTACGGGGCTTTTTCTCCTGGACGCGGAGTGTGAAGACCACCTCCCTCCCTCCCTCCCTCAGCCGATAGGAAGTTATCCTCCAGTAGCTGATGAATGGCCCACGCCTGAGACTTGAGTGCCAGACTGCCTGTTTTATATTGTGGTTATGGTGGTGCGTGTTAGTGTTTGCGCCTGTGTGCAGTACGAAGTTAATCTGTTACAACAAACGTCAGAGATATCACGACACGCGGAGGTTCATTATTTAATTTTCGTTTATCGTGTATAATTTTTTTTTATCCACTCGACAGATATGAGGGGAGGGAGTATAAAGCTATCTGTGTGTGTGTGTGTGTGTGTGTGTTTCGAGCTTTTATAAGGATATAATTCTGAGGCGTCTAGCATAGGAATGACGAACTCACCAAATCATAGTTTTGAGTAAACGCACGTCAAAGTTTTAGAACTGTAAAATCACACAGCGGCATGGAATATTGATAGAATTGCCTCAGTTATGTTCTATGCATGTATTGATAATTTTTGTGTTTACAGTTGGTGTGCATAATACAATGACTAGCCATAGAAAACGGATTTTGGGGGGGACTGGCGAGTTCGTCCCTCCTACGCTAGACGCCTCATATTATTACGGTAAAATTATATATTATCTACTTAAGAAATAATCTTATAGTTTATTCAGGGAAATGTATAAAATAATGTCGTCTTTTTGTTTTCAATGGAATATAAGACAGCTTGGTATTGTGGCGCCTGTGGGTGGATGCAGTACTGGTGTCTGGATGGTTCCACTCTGGTAAGTATGTCCGTCTGCACCTATGGTAATAAAATCAACTCGACCAGTAGTTATTGGCGGAGTTTATACATCTTGTTAGGAGAGTTATATCCCATTCACCACTGTCGCAAAAAATTTTACCTCAGTATTACCCTTTACGACGAAACTCCTGGCCAACAAGGTGTCACACGAGAGACGAGTCGCTTGTGAGAAGTTTGTAAATAAAAATGAGATGGTGACTTTACTGGGGGTGTTTTACTAGAGACGACTGGTGTAGGAGGCTATGGTTGTGAGGGGTGTGAGCACTTGTGTATGATCGGTGTGGTGAGGATGAGGTGCAGTGCGGTGAGGGGAGGATCAGGGGAGAAAATTTTAGATATATGGGTGCAGTGGAAGGTAGAAGGTTGAGAGAGAGAGAGAGAGAGAGAGAGAGAGAGAGACCGTCGGCTGTAGGAAGAAAAAGTGTATGAGGGAGGAGGAACAACTTAGTAAGGGCATTACACGAGGGAGGCAGCCAGACTCAGGTGGCATTGCCAGGGCTTCACAACCCATACAACATACACGTAAAAGATATCTCCTTGGCAAAAAGTGTATGAACTGACCCATAGACACCAGGCTTGTTGGGTCACACACATATTGTTTAAATTTATCTCAGGATCTAAATTTAAGCAGTGTCGAGTATCATTTGCTATTTTAGCGCATTGTACCAGATATATATTTTACATTGATTGTTAAAATTGTAGAATAAATTCTTATATTATTGTGTTTTACTGATATATTTATTGAAGGAGTGGGGCGAAGTTTTGTATAAGAGTACTCGTTGGGGCAAATATATATAGTATTCGATACTTTGATTTCCCCTAGACACGACAGTTATAATAGTGTGTTACGCATCTCCTAGTCGGGGTCCTCGTCCTGTAGGAGTACTGGCATGTTCCTCCAGAGGAAGAGAACTTGTCATAGTGAGGCTCGCACGTTCTATGTCTGACCCATTAGTGTCTGACCCATTAATTATATTACGTCATGCAACAGGAGACGCCAGGGAACCATCGTGACGGATGATTGTCATCGTAAAGACAATTCATATTTGATAATTCCAACATCCGTTCGTTAAATTTTTTGTTATATAAACGGTGTTAAGTAATTTTAGTAACGAATTCATGACTTTTCCATATGGTTCGAAATTTGCAGAAATAGACCGCTGGTAACCACCAAAGCGCTTATGCTATGTCATTTCAGTGTTTAGTTTTCGTAAAGGGAACAATGAGGACGTTAATATCGGATTTGTTTTATTATTTAAGTTGTAACATGTTAGAAGTTTTTAGAAATTAATTTTACATACTGAGCTAAATTAATGGTGTCTTCTGTCCTCTTGACCTCTTTGTTGTTGTTAACTGTTAATTTATGCCATGTCACGCCTCAGACCCATTTCGGTGAATATTTTTTTTCACATTATTTATTTTACGCTGACGCGTACGAGAATATTGTTTTTTTCAAGTGTACCGACATTAACAGTTATAAAAGTAATGGGTCCTGGTTTAACTTTTTTTAATAGTCACCCCTGATTGTCATCTCCGGTGTGGAGGAGAATGCCAGACGTTCTTTACTGCTCGTGCTGTCGCTGGTAGGGTAGTTAGTCATGTTGACATTGTGAGGGTGCCGAGCAAAAGACAGAGTCAATACCCTTTAAGGTCCATCACCGGGTGTGTGCGTGCGTGTTTACAATATTTTATTGTACACCTACAACAACTTAAGACATCGCAATAGTATTGGTAATCAGTTTCAGCGTGATGGTAACATGAACAATCTAGGGGCAGGAGTCACCACGTTTCAGTATTATCACGGTAAACGTTAAGGTCTCTATCTCTCTCTCTCTCTCTCTCTCTCTCATAAAAAGGCTCTTTTGAAGTAAGAGATGGAGTTATACAATTTTAATATATAAGATGTATAGGATTTTGGAATTGACAGACCTCGCGTGTATATGATATATATATATATATATATATATATATATATATATATATATATATATATATATATATATATATATATATATATATATATATATATATATATATACACACCACAGCGTGCCGGTGACTTATTTGCTTACATAAACATTAAAAGTTCGAGTGTTTACATTTTCCACGCCACTGTTGCCTGAGCACGTGATCTGAGACTGGCCACAAGAGCACCATGTTGTTGATATTGGTTGAGGTTAAATGATATACTCCACCCAGTCCGGTAGTGAAGGTATATATACTCTAAAGAGGCGTTTACTACGGGGATGAGTAGGTTGGTCACGGGGTGTAACGATGAGACCGAGTCCAAGAGTGGCCATGACAGTAGTGGATTATGAACTGTATGAACATTTGGGGGATTTAAACAAACATCTGGACGCGAACCATCATGTCCAACCAATATTTACTATATCTTCATGTAAATAAATCGGAGGTCAAGGGAGGGGAATAGGTGTAGTCTACAGACATCAGACCGACAGTTTGGAGTAATGTGTATGCACTCGAGATCTCGTGATTGTTTTAAAGTATCCGGGAGAAGTTTAGTAGAGTTTGCTGCCATCAAGTCGCGATTCCCCCAAATAGATTGTAGGGAGGAGCAATACTTCGGCCACTGTTTTGACTCAACTTCATGCTCAGTTAAAACACGTTTACATAAAATTTAATGGAAGTATTAAGATTGGGAATGGGAAGAATTTCTAGTATCAGTTTTAGCTGTGTGTGTGTCATCTAGCGCTATTGTGATGCTGGCGTCGTTAATGTTGATTGTCGATATTATGTTACTTTAACAAGTAACGTTTAAGGTAATTGAGTATTCCTGGACACCTGTGGTAGCGTCTGACACCTACGTAGGGTCATGAAGGTGAGGAGGATTGGCATTTTCACCTCTATTCATCAGTTTCTTCTTGATATTTAAATGTTTTTATTGTTGGTAGTGTGACATTATACACTATCAAAATAACGTTCACCAGCTGTAACCAACACTTGTACAGCATATGTCCAGAATTAGGTGCCAGATGCAGTGGGAAATATCGAGGTTTTTTTTGCCACCAATGTGCACCTAAAGCTTTGCCATTTTTTCAGTGGCGTTTATAACATAGTTAATGATTACGCTGTATTATTTACCCATCAACACCCAGGTTTATATATAGTAAGTCATAATAACAACTGTTGTGTTAACAGTGTGTGAGGTGTTGGCTGGAAACCTAAACGTGGAGGGGGTCTACGCATGCTTATACAGTAACTAGAGAACTAGTTTGTTGTACAGTCAACCAAAGATGCATCGACCCCCACCCTGGCCCTCGTACTCGCAATTTTACTTGTCAATACTTGTAAAATATGCCTGTATGTAATGGGGATTGTGATTGGTGGATCGATTTTCGGCTCTTATCACTGTCTGGATAAATATTAAACAATCCATATGTAGAATTTCTTTAATAATAAACTATTCATTGTTATTTAGATCATAAGAATTTTCCAAATGTTCGTATATTTGATTAAATAATGAAGAAATTGTATTAATGAATTGGCAACTCATCTACAACGAGGGCTCCCACAAGACTCTCAGTTCAAATTTTCTTCATTATTTAAGCATGAACGGCAGTGTCCTGCACAATGGCACCCAGTCTGAGATCTTCCCTATCCAAACGGGGGTAAAACAAGGATGTGTGCTGGCACCAACTCTCTCTTCCATTTTTTTGGCTGCCATCCTTATTCGTTCCATTGCCAATTTAGCTGGCGGGGTGGACATCGAGTACCGGATGAAGAGTCTTTTCAACAAAGACGACTTCAGGAAGGAACAAAGGTGTCGGCAGCTGCCATTACTGAACTTCAGTATACAGACGACCTCACCCTTGTTGCTCACACTGAACGCGACCTTCAAGAGATCCTGAACATTTCCGCAGATGCGTATTCACACTTCGGCCTTGAGGTGAATGTACGTAAGACTCGGATTCTCTTTCAGCCTGCACCTGGTTCAGCCACACCTGCACCATCCATCCAGCATAACAGTACTACCCTCTCTAATGTTACCCACTTTCGGTCTCTCGACTCCCACCTGTCCACCACCGCGACATCGATTAAGAGATTCAACATGGATCAGATGTGCATCTCAAGCCTTTGGCAGACTCCGTGCTCGTTTCTTCAGCTGTAAAGAGCTGAAATTATCTACAAAGTGCATGCATATCGAGCAGTGGTCCTTACCACCCTGCTATATGGCAACGAGACATGGGTCACATACAGGAGGCACCTCAAGGCACTTGGAAACTTTCACCAACGTAGTCTACGTTCCATCTTCTGAGTTCGCTGGGAAGAAAAGAGAACAAATGCCAGTATTCTCGGTGACACCACCTGTAGGAGCATCGAGGCTACTGTATGTATATTATGTATGCTGTATTATATATTATGTATGTATATTATGTATGTGCTCCATTTATATATATTATTTATTCAGCCTAGCTAGCAGCGTGTGGCAATGTAATTACCATGTCCCACATGTTTAATTAATGTGCCTGGCGACATATGGAAGCTGTTAGTGTGTCACTTGCCATACGTCGTCTATAGAGCAGTTGACCAGCGGACAGGTTGAAGAGCGCTACTCCCCTTGTGTACATATCTCTTATCCAGTAAATCGAACCTACAAAACTATACAGGTGTTTGTGTTCGCTCCTGTATATTGAACTTATTACCCAGAACACGAACAGCTACCATTATCCATGAACAACTACGCTGTACTAGCCATGTTACCCGCATGGACGACAGTACACTGCCAAAGCAGCTGCTTTACAGTCACCTCACGAATAGTAAACGTAACGCCGGCGGGCAACTGAAAAGGTATAAGGATAGTCTTAAGACAAACCTGAAAAAGTGCCAAATCGACCCCCTCACTTGGGAGACGATTACTCCACACTGTAACGCTTGGAGGAGCACCAGACAAGAAGGTATCAATACTTTCGAGTAAGCCCGACTGCATACCGAGGCAGACAAGCGCCAACGCTCAAGGACGCTGCCGCCGCCCCTCCCGCACTAGATGTAGCCTTCCACACGTGCAACGTGTATAGACGACCCTGCCGGTGCCGTATCGGCCTCTTCAGTCATCTCATAACTCACCAACGAAGGTGATATGCTTAATAACTTACATCATTGTATCGTAGCTGGATGATCGTCATACTCGATTCCGAGTGACAGCAAAGTAGTAGTAGAGAGTGTGTGTGTGGTGTGTGTGGTGTGTGTGTGTGTGTGTGTGTGTGTGTGTGTGTGTGTGTGTGTGTCCGTCCGTCCGTCCGTCCGTCCGTCCGTCCTGGAATGTTTGAGGCAGTTGTTTTTAGAATGGATTGGGTGTTTTTGATGGCTGTGGTAGTTTGATGGCGTACAGACAGACAGACACATGGTGGAAGTGAAGCTAGGGAGGCTGTTTAGGACAAGGACAATGAGTACCTCAACAGAGCTGCAGGTAGTATTAGATAGTGTCATGTTGTATGACGGAGAGACTGAGAGACAATGTCATGTAATGGGACATATAGTGTGAGATCGTGACAGGTAGTGTGAGGAAAAGAGACAGTGTGAGATACAGATGCTGAGCTCGAGAAACAAGACCACAAATGAACATGACGGTTTGATGCAGAGACAGGTAGAGACTCCCCAGCATACAGAGAAACATAAAGATGCCTCATCATCGGGAGAGAGACACACATAAACATAGAGACAGCATCACCAGGAGAGAACTGCTTCTGGTGCTCCTCATTTTACGCCGCGACGTCAATATTTGAACACGGCTTCACCAAACACAGCCGTGATTACTGGAGGGGCTTACTACCTCTTCTCCCTCCCTCCCTCCCTCTCCCTGTGTGGCCTCCACCTCCACAATGGCTACCACCTCCACCCCACGGCCTCCACCACCACCCCACGGCCTCCACCACCACCCCACGGCCTCCACCACCACCCCACGGCCTCCACCACCACGAACCTCTACTTCCACCTCGGCCATCACCACCATCTCGGTCTCCACCCCCACGGCCTCCATCTCCCACCCCACGGCCTGCACTTCCCACCTCGGCCTCCACCACCATCTCGGTCTCCACCCCACGGCCTCCATCTCCACCCCACGGCCTCCACGGCCTCCACCTCCCACCACGGCCTCTACTACCTCCGGCCAACACCTCCACCTCGGCCTCCACCTCCACTCCACGGCCCCACCTCCCACCACTGCCTCCCCACCACTTGGTCTCCACCTCCACCCCACGGCCTCCACTTCCACCACCGCCTCCACCACCACCACACCACCGCCTCCACCACACCACCGCCTCCCACTACCACCACTCACCTCCACCACCTCCACCACCACCTCCACCACCTTCACCACCACCACACCGCCTTCACCACCACCACCACCTCCACCTCCACCACCACCTCCCACCACCTCTTCACCACCACCGCCACCTCCACCACCACCACCCTCACCACCACCACCCCACCTCACCACCACCACCGCCTCCCCACCACCACCTTCACCTCCACCACCTCCCACCACCACCACCACCGCCCCACCACCCCACCACCGCCTCCCACACCCACCACCGCCACCACCACCACCACCACCGTCCGCCACCACCGCCTCCACCACCACCGCCTCCACCACCACCACGGTCTTCACGTCCAACTTGACTTCTACCGTACACAGGAGATAACGGCCGCGGGTGATAACGGGCGCAGGTGATGATTGGCACAGGTGAATGACTAGCGCAGGTGATGACAAGCGCTGGTGACAAGCGCTGGTGATGACAGGCGCAGTTGATGACGGCCGCGGGCGATAACTGGCACAGATGTTGACGGCTGCGGGTGATGACTCACATGTTGACGGGCGTGGTGATGACTGGCGCCGGTGATTACTAGCGCGGGTGATGACAGGCGCAGGTGTTGACGCAGTAATGACGGCCGCTGGTGATGACTGGCACAGTGGTGACGGCGGGTATGACGGCCGCGGGTGATGACGGCCACGGTGATGACGGCCGCGGTGATGACAGCCGCAGTGATGTTGATGATGACAGATGTGGTGATGACGGCAGGTGATGACTGGCGCGGGTGATGACGGTCGCGTGATGACTGGTGTGGTGTGATGACGGCGGGGTGATGACAGGCGATGACTGGTGTGGTGATGACGGGCGCGGTGATGACGGCGCGGGTGATGACGGGCGCGGGTGATGACGGGCGCGGGTGATGATGGGCGCGGGTGATGACGGGCGCGGTGATGACGGGCGCGGGTGATGATGGTGATGCAACCGCGATGACAGCCGCAGATGATGACAGCCGTGGATGATGACCGCGGGTGATGAATGGCACGGGTGGTGACGGCCGCGGTGATAGCCGTGGGTGATGACAGCCGCGGGTGATGACGGCGTGGGTGATGACGGTGCGGTGATGACAACCGCGGTGATGACAGCCGCGATGACATGATGACAGCCGCGGGTGATTGACAGCCGCTGATGATGGCAGCCGCGGATGATGACGGCCGGGGTGATGACTGGCACGGGTGGTGACGGCCACGGGTGATGACGGCTGCGGGTGATGACGACGGGCGCGGTGTTGACGGGCGCGGGTATTGACGGGCGCGGGTGTTGACGGGCACGGGTGTTGATGGGCGCGGGTGATGACGGCTGCGGGTGATGACTGGCACGGGTGGTGACAGCCGCGGGTGATGACGGCGGGTGATTGGCGTGGGTGATGACGGGCGCGGGTGTTGACAGCCGTGGGTGATGACGGGCGGGTGATGACAGCTGCGGGTAATGACGGCTGCGGGTGATGATGCACGGGTGGTGACGTCCACGGGTGTTGACTGAGGTGGGTGATGACGGCCGCGGGTGATGACTGGTGTGGGTGATGACTGGTGTGGTTGATGACTGGCGTGGATGATGATTGGTATGTGTGATGACTGGTATGGGTGAAGACGGACGCGGTGATGACGAACGCGGGTGATGACAGGCCAGTGTGAGGACGGGCGCGGGTGATGACGGGCGTGGCTGAGCCAGCCGGCCCAGATATTGATTATCCTTCAGACACAAGTACCAGTCTTAAGTGGTCCCTTGGCCTGCCTCTCCGTTCTGGCTCCTCGGCTCATAGTTCGGTTTCTCGGCTTACAGTTCTGCTCCTCGGCTCACAGTTCTGCTCCTCGGCTCATAGTTCGGCTCCTCGGCTCACAGTTTGGCTCCTCGGCTCACAGTTTGGCTCCTCGGCTTACAGCTCGACTCCTCGGCTCACAATTCGGTTCCTAGTTCGGCTCCTAGTTCGGCTTCTCGGCTTATAGTTCAGCTCTTCGGGTCACAATTCGACTTCTCGACTCACATTTTGACTCCTTGGCTCATAGTTCGGCTCCTTGGCTCATAGTTCGGCTCTTCGGCTCATAATTCGGCTCCTCGTCTCATAGTTCGGTTTCTCGGCACACAGTTCAGCTCCTAGTGTCACTGCTCGGCTCCTCGGTCTACGATTCGGCTCCTCGGCTCATAGTCTGGCTCCTCGGCTCATAGTTTGGCTCTTCGGCTCAAAATTTGGCTCCTTTGCTTACATTTCGATTCCTGGGCTCACACTTCGACTCCTTGGCTCACACTTCGACTCCTCGGCTCAAAGTTCGGCTTCATGGCTCACAGTTCTAGCTCCTAGGGTCACAGTTCGGCTCCTCGGCCTACGTACGGTTCGGTTCACACACATTTATAATATAACGTTAATGCCTTTTTGAAATATAGCAACGTTTGGTTAATGAAATTGTTTAAAAAAATATCTTCCTAATTAATAAAGTTTTCATTTTTGTCTACTCAAAATTAATTTTCCCGACTTTCTTAGCGTTTTTTAGTCTTTTCGTAAAATAAAAAAATCAACATTATCATGGCTAGGCGCTGATGGACGCCATATTTATTTCTGGTAGAAGTCGAAAAGTAACAGCCAAACGTAACCTAACATATCTAAACCTAACTTATCCTGACCCCAAAGATTAACCTAGGAGCGTTACTTAATTTGAAGAAAAAAGTGGTGGTACTCAAGTGAGTCGGCGACAAATGGTGAGAAGCAATCCACCGAGTCTGCGGAACTGGCAAGTCAATTATTATTGCTAAGTATTGATAACAAATTATATACATAGTACTGATGGCAGTTTTTATGATAGCTGATTGCATTTACAATTTACTAGGACAAAAACAGCACAGTACAAATTTCTTATTGCAACTAAACTAGTGGTAACCAAACTACAATAGGTACTACTCATATGTATATGTGTATATATATATATATATATATATATATATATATATATATATATATTAATATTATATATATATATATATATATATATATATATATATATATATATATATATATATATATATATATATATATATATATATATATATACACACACACACACACACACTTCATTTTTAATCCATATAACACGCGGACTTTGAACATATAATCAACGACCTCACCAGCCAGGAATCGAACCCTCGACCTACCTCCCAGTAGGTCGAGGGTTCGATTCCTGGCTGGTGAGGTCGTTGATTATATGTCCAGAGTCCGCGTGTTATATGGACTAAAAATGAAGTATATATATGGTACCTCGTGTTTCATACCAGCTGGATTCGGTAAAATGCTACTGACACCACATACGAGGTCCACGGCGCCATCAGCTCGATGAACAGGCTTTGTGTGAAATATAACAGAGTCTAGGACTGCTTTTAGTGTCCTTGTGGGTTGGTCGGTAGCGTTCCCTAGTCCCACCCAGTAGGTCGAGGGTTTGATTCCTGGCTGGTGAGGTCGTTGATTATAATAATATATATATATATATATATATATATATATATATATATATATATATATATATATATATATATATATATATATATATATGGTGTGTGTGTATATCGCAAAAAAAGGTGCCGGAACGCTGTTTCGGTGAGTTCCCGGGAAAAATTAAGCATTACATTTTGGTTAGGTTAAGATTGGATCGTGTTGTCTGCCGTCTAGCTATAAAACACAATCACACACATGCACCCTTCTAACAGTGATGATGGTTGTGTAGCGGCGTTACCACTGTTACGCATTCTGTCTCAGAGTTGTTTTCAGCATGGATAGACCACAAAAATAATGTGTCGTGTTGTTGTCATCTCTTGGCACTGCTC
Organism: Homarus americanus; assembly: GCF_018991925.1. Lineage (NCBI taxonomy): Eukaryota > Metazoa > Arthropoda > Malacostraca > Decapoda > Nephropidae > Homarus > Homarus americanus. Next base: position 9,584,222 of record NW_024711292.1, on the reverse strand, counting down.
AGTAGGGTGGAAGATGTGCCTGTTTAGCGGTTAGTCGGGTAGGGATGGATGGTGAAGAGTAAGAGGGAGGATGAAGGGAGAGGTGTGAGTGAGTGAGTGATAGATAGAGGATTTCTAACGCGGCTGTAAATATTCTGCGTTAATTGGTTAACGTTAATCATATATGAGTACAAGTGGTCAGTAATGTAAGGGTTAATATCTTCCACCCTCCAGTATCACTGTCTGTTAACCTCTTCGAGTACGACGACTTAACCCTCTGAGTGGAATAAATTAACCCTAGAAGTAAGATACATTTACCCCTTAAATACGATGATTCAAGCTCCAGAGTACGACGACTTAACGGCTAGTGTACACTCCCCAAAAACTATAGGCCCCCCTTGGGCCTGATGGATTTAGAAATGAACACAATAACATGTGCACAGCAGTCTCGGTTCAGTTGGCATTTCTGATCGTGTTGCACCTTTCATTCATTCCTCTTGCACCTGATAATCACCAAGATATCTGCAGTATACTGTACCAACTATTCTCTACATAATGTAATGAAATAGGATGAATTGTGATACCAAATGCAAAACCAACAACGTCTTGAGTAACACCGCTGATTTATGCACCTAGATACTATTAAATTTCAGCCCCCGGGGATGAGGTGCCAAACAGGAATATGACGTTACTATGTTTTCATGAACCGAGGTTACACTGGAATCGCTTCAAACGAAATATGAAACACTGTGATCTGATATTACATTCATTTGCAAATATAGTAATTACAAGTGTATTATGATGCCATATCCAATTACAATGTTATTATGATTTACTGCATTCCGATATTATTTCTACCTCAATTGATGAGGTAACAATTATGAATATAACGTATCATCTTGTGATTCATGCTGGCAACGGAACATTATCTGATACACACTACCAGACGATGTCTGTCGGGACAAGCTGTGTTTACCAGGAGTCTCGGGTACTAGTGTTAGACATGGATTTCCAGCAGAAAACACCCACTATTTGGCTGCCGTTGATATAATTTCGCTACATTGGAGCACGGTGATTCACCGTAATTACAGCAAATGCCAGAAATAATAACTGGCAACCTCACAGATACTAGGAAGGCAGGCCTACCAACATAATGGCAAGAATCACAATTAGTGATTGGAAATATTCATCCATTGTGACACATTGTATCGATGAGGAAAGGGGCCGATACTTTTTGGGAAAAGTGTACATTGGATTAGGTCAAGTGGGTGATAGGCGTCGAAACTCAAAGGTTGACTGATCCACCATCCTAGACTGACTTGAACTTTACTGTAGTGGTGCCAATTGAACATCTCCGGATAACACGTGGAACCTCAGTTGTAATTAAGATATTTTCCTCCACATTGTTTTAGCGTAAAGTCTTTGGACATTAGGAATATTTATCGTGCGGATCTCTGAATCTGACTCAAGCATAAATAAGGTAGTGCATTTTCGTAGCGACATTTTTGTCTTATTGTCTTAAGTCTTCTATTGCGAGAAAAACTTATCATAGGAATCTTTGTGAGTCTACCACTTTCTAACAGCCACCAGGACGGTAACAACCAATATATGAAGGCACGTTAATGGCAACTCCTTTAACGTTATCTCTCCCTTAGCTCCTCACACTCTGTCGCCTCAGGCCTTTTTATTTTGTTTATATTATATATATTTTATTATTATTATTCATTTTTTTGGTGGGGGGGGGGAGAGGAAATAGTGTATCTTATATACCGTGTCATCCTCCCAGGTTATGTTATTTGTTGATTTATTTGAGGTATTTAGGTAACGTTTTAATTTTAATTTATTTTGTGCATTGATAGTTTATTGTTATTTGTTTCTCATTTCTTTGTTGCCAGGGAAGACGCCCATCGTGATAAAACTACGACTACTTTGCTGTCACTCGGAATCGGTATGACGATCTTCCAGCTATGGTACAATGATATGAGTTATTAAGGATATCACCTTCTTTGGTGAACTCTGAGGTCACCCACACACACACACACACGTAGCTGTGTCACCGCTCAGAATTGTTATAATTCTTATCTAAAAACCCTCAGGTCGATTCTAACACCGAGGAGACCGCGTTAGTAGGGCGGTTGGTGCCGTGTTTCTCCGTATATAATAAATAAACTATTATGGATGTTTGTATGTCTGTCCATAACATGACTTGAGGACGACAAGAGCTATAGTGTTGTCTTAAGGTTACTCGGTCAACGGTCAAGGTCACAGTTCTGAAAAACAGCACCACTCGGCACCTCCCTCTGTATTATAAGGTAATATAACTTCTTTTGATACGATGACTTAATCTCTCGGAGGAAAGTGACTCAACCTCCCTTGAGGAAAATGACTTAACCCCCCTTGAGGAAGGTAACATAATCCCTGGAGTGTGATGTTTGAACCCTTTGAATACGGTGACCCCATCCTTCCTTGATAAGATGATACTGTATTCAAGGGGTTAATGTGCTGTGTCTAGAATTTATATCACTTATTTCATAATAATTATAGACGGTAAAAGTAATTATGTATGTTTTGGCTTTCACATTCGTCCGAAGGTATAACTATTTTCATGATTTACTTCAAGTAAGTAAGTAAGTGTGTGTGTGTGTGTGCGTGTGTGTGCGCGCGCGCGCGCGCCTGAGAAAGAAGTAAATGTTTTCTACCTTTTTCTTATTATTTTTTTAAAGGGGATAAAAGTATCAAGGAAGGTTTTATATGCTTATATTTTTATTTACGTAATTATTTCATTATTTATATATTGATTTAATATATTTTATTTTTAACTTTGTCAAGGGAGCTTACGTAGGTTTTGTTTTACTCCCTTACTTTTTAGTGAAAGGCCAAGTGGTTATGTTTTGTTTATGTATGACGAAGTTATACTCAGGCGTTAGGGATGAGGGTAGTAGTGTGTCGGGAGTGAACTAGTGGAAGATTTGGTGTTGGCGAGTGTAGGAAGCCTCGCTAGATGGAATGGTAGACCAAGAGGGCTTTGCCTCTGTCTACCCAGCAGCGACTGGGGACCTGGATGTTAATCGATTTGCGGATCGTGTTCCGGGGTAATGGTTAACCAGTGCAGTTGGCGAGTTGTCCGGTTTTCTCGGAATATTCCTTGACATTGGGTCAGGCAGCTCGTTAACTTAGAGTGTGGTTGTTGTGTTGCCGACAGCTTCCTTCATCTTAAATAAATTCACGCCTAGGTGGCCCTTGGGCCGGCCATCCTCGATTTCGAGGGGCATCCAATATTTATTATAGAGGGGCATCCAATATTTATTATAGAGGGGCATCCAATATTTATTATAGAGGGGCATCCATTATTTATTATAGAGGGGAAAATATGTGTATTTTGGTGGATGATGGGAAAGGGTGTAGAAGGACGAGCATTTTAATTGTTCTTTGTTAGGAACTTCGGGAAAGTGTAGAAGTACGGAGAGTGTGGGTGTCTATTTTGGGGTGTAGTGGGAGGGGAGGAGGTGATTCGGCGAAGAGTACTGGTGTGCCAGGGTGAGAGCACAAAGAGAGGGCGCTCAGGTGTTTAATGTAGACCCTCTGGGTGTACAGTATGTATTAGTACAGTGGGTAGTTGGTGGCCTTGAGCTCAGTGGTGTGTGTACTGTATACTGCCCGCTGTGTGCTATGTCGGGGGCGTGGGCGAGGCTATTGGTGATGGTGGCTTACGGAAGGTGGGTGATGGTTAAAGGTGGAGTAGTAGTGGTTACGAGGCTTGAGCTTTGGGGAGGAAGTAAGCTTGGGGGGTGAGCCTTGGAGGTGATGGTAAGCTTTGAGGGATACTGGTGAGGCTTAGGAGTGGTGGTGATGGTGGACGTGGGTACTGGGTAGGTTGGTGGGAGGGACGGAGGGAGGGAAGGAGGGATGGAAGGTGGGAGGGGACCTGGAAGGAGGACATTGGGTGAGGAGGGCGTGGTGGATAGTGGGCGTGGAGTGGGCCTGGAAAGAGGCCAGTGGGTGTGGTGGCGCGGTGCCAAGTTCACCAGGACACGCAGGAAAGTTCCACATCCAGTATCTGGCTTCCTCCTCTATCCGTCCTCCTCAACCCCACGGCTCCTAGGAAACTCATGCCACAATAATAATAATAATAATAATAATAATAATAATAATAATAATAATAATAATAATAATAATAATAATAATAATAATAATAATAATAAAGAAATAATATTTAAAAGACCGTAATACAAGTAACTATAATGGTAAATGATGACATAATTGTTTAATATCAGTAAAAATATTAGTAATAATTTAAAATAAAATCGATCACTTGGTTTAGGTTGTGTTTGAGGTGGTGTTGGGAGTAATGTGGCAGCAGTAGTCAAACCGAGTAATTGTGTAGTAAATTATTCGTTATTAAAGAGTCAAACCCCTGTAAACTGGTCACGTTGTAGCAGGTCTCAAGTCTTCTCAAATATTTTTAGGTAGACTTTTCCTCGTAACTGGAGACGGAGGAACCCATAAAACTGACTGATTTAGGCTAAATACCAACCTAAAACTCCAGTCTGTCGTCAAATTTGTACTGAGACTACCTTAAAATTGTTCTCTTAGCATCATTTACGGGACAAAATTATCGTTTTTTTTTTTACTCAGCTTCAGGTCTCGAATTGTCAAGTGTTTCTCACAATATTTTCTATAAAATGTTTATTATTTGAACATCATTTAGACCGCTCCCTTTGCGTCATGCCATGAATGAGGCCTGATAAAAGTATAGCCTAGAACCTTGTAAAAATCACTGTGTGCCGTAGCTTAACCCTTTTGCAGCTGGAGGTTACCTTAAGCTGAATAAAATCGTCTGGCGGTAGCCAGAATAAAATGGCAAGTGCGTGAAACGCGGCGAAAAGGTTAAGGGAACTACTCAAGTTACCTCCAGTGTGTGGGGAAAATTCTAAACAATCTTTGTGACATAGCGCAAATGAATCATTTAGATGTTTCACGGCTCTCCAGTTAGGGGCAAAAATTTCGCTCACCCACCTTTGAGAAATCATCTCTGTGGCGCAGCTTAAATGAAACTCTTATCCATTGAGTTGTGAAATTCAACATTCGAACCTTTCAAAACCCAACTTTATGCCTTAGCATAAATGGATCATTTAGATGCATTCATGCTGGTAAAGTTAGGGGGAAATCTCACATACGAATTATTGAGTATTCATCGGTGACGCAACTTAATGAATCACATCTTTGGTAAGTGAGGAAATTTAATGTATTTAATGTACGAACCGTTCTTTATTGATATTTGTGCTTTAGTAAGTCAGCTTGATCTTCAATTATTAAATCTTTAACTGGGGAAAAATTTATTGCACAGGGATTTGAAAATGTGGACCCTGACAGGTAATTTCCACACCCATCCACAGGTAGGAGACTTATTGTCCGCCATCAACAAGACTAGCGTGGTTGGGTAAACATACTGGCACGGGGCTCATTTATAACGCAAATGTTTACAAGTGTGAGACCTCATATGAAACTAGTGTTTAGTATTGGAGATGCTTGGGCCAGGGTGAGGTGTATGGCTGTTTATATATGAAGGTGTGCGTGAGGCAGTTTATATGTATAATGTGAATGTGGTGTATGCGATGTGTTTGAGAGGGTGTATTAATAATACAGGTGGTAATAATGATAATAATAATAATGATAATAATAATAATAATAATAATAATAATAAAAATAATAATAATAATAATAATAATAATAATAATAATAATAATAATAATAATAATAATAAATGGTCTATTGAAAGAACATGACAACCAAAGGCGAAAAACATGAAAACAATAATGATAAAAGCTACCTGTACATAATTGTGGTGTGTGTGTGTGTGTGTGTGTGTTTTATGTAGGATGTAGTGTGTTGGTGTTTGATGTGGTGAATCTTACCCCACTTGTCACTTGTCTCTTCTTGGCCCGTGTTATAAAAAACAGCGCCATCCCGAGTGATAATCAGCTGCTGGAAGCTACGCCAAACGGCTGTTCGTCAGGCCTTTTGTGTGCAGTGGGCTCTTTTATGTTAGGAACTTAGGAGACTAGATGTTATGGGGTGTGTATAACTAGGCAGCAGCCTCAGTGTTGTGGAGGATGATGTAGAGGTTACCCCCACTTATTGTATTAATTTCCTTGCTGAAAACCATTGTACAGTATTTTTGTGGTGTCGTAGGTTTGTTAATAGTCAGCTGGCTGGTGTCGAGTCAACACGTGTTTGTTTTTGGTAAGTGGTCGGCCTTAAGGGCCATATTGATGATATATCACGACAGGGGAGGACTAACCTCTTGCAACCAGTAATAGAGCCAGTGGACAAAGATGAAAGATCAAGTTTTTGCGTACTTATTATAACTATACTAATGCACAGCAAAAATCCATTTACTTCACACCAGTATGTAGTGGTGGTTATCACACTTTAATATGTTGGCACCACTGATCACTAGATCTCTCGTGGTGGTTATCACACTTTAATATGTTGGCACCACTGATCACTAGATCTCTCGTGGTGGTAATGAATTAAAGTTCACACTTTGCTTTACTATAACAGAACACTCGACAATTAGAACATACAACTGACCGTGTCTTTAAGTAACAGTCACAACTATTTAGGGTAATATCGCCGTGGTTTGACGTTAAGTAAGTCGCAGTGTGCTGTCATTACTGGGGGCACTTTTAGTGTCCCAGGATTTATCCGAATCCTAATAGGATTCCAGAGTAATCAAGACTTATATTTCACACAGAAACGTTTGGATCACTACCTCTTTCAGAGAGAAGGCTAGTCTGAACTGATTGCTCACCCTCTCAATTAGGACAGGTCTGGTATGAAGTGAAGACCTTAGGTTCAAGTGTTCGCTGGCAGTACACTTCTGGGCTAACTCTCTCATTCCTAAGCAACTTGGGTTACAGTCAAACCTGCGCCGACTGCAGTTAACTCGGGTCCGGCACACTGGGTCGGTCTACGGTCACACGGCTTATGCCCCCCAAGTGCCAAGCTGTAACAGCTAATCTGGCAGTTGCATAGTATCAGAGTTCTTTACTAGTGTGTGAATGTGGGACCATGCCTCCCAACACTGGTACTGTACTGTGGGGTACTGGAGATGGTGGGGGGATCTGACTGCCGCAATTATGACCACTTTGCTGAATTTTCAAAAGCTGTGCTTCGCTCTTTTTTGACGTCCACCTGGCATCGATTCCGGGCACTCTTCCTCCTACCCCAGCCAAATCAATAGAACCATGTTGATTGGCAACCTTTCCAAAGAACTTCTCAAATTCTCTCTTGAATATCAAGGGTGTTTGTATTTGCTGGTAACAAGTTGATAAGTCTCGAGCCGAGGATGTTAATGTCATTTCCTTTGTTGGCACGTATGACATCCGTCTCAAATCCTCCTTTGATAATACGGTATCTTCAATTAAAAATAAAAAATAAAGTATATTTTTTTTTACTCAATAAACATACTGATACATTTTTCTGTGGAAGTACATTTACTATATTCCAGATGACGACAGTATCATGGAGGTGATGTACAAGTAGAAATGAGTAGAATTGTGTCAATAAAAATTACTTTCCTCAGAATTCAGTGTAATGTGTCGAGGAGTGGTTGTGTTGGTAGTACGTCAGCCAGTGTCCCCACCCTCTCACCTCCTTCACATTTTACACGGTTCTGATTTGTTGTAGCATCATCCCGGACACAAAGGCAACCCGTCCCCTTGTCCAACAATAGATCTTCCCCCTCATTCCTCCTCTGGTGTGAGAGTTTTGTGTGTGGTGTGAGTCTGCACTTGTAAGACCTTGCTCGTATTTGTAAGGAAGTAAAGTCTGTTCCTCAGGAAAGGTAAAATAAGCCCTGCCTACATTCTTTCCTCTGGCTCGTGATTGGTCGGGCTGATGCCATCAATATTGTCAATCAGGCTGACAGCAGGAGGGACGGGACACCTCCTTCACTTTATTGAGCAAAAAGTCAAGTGCTGTCAGCTTTCCTCTCTCATAAATTTTTATAATAAATATATTACTTAATAAGCAAGGAAGAACTCTATCTGACCAGTATAAGTTGTACTGGTAAAATTGTATACCTGCGGTGAGTGTCTCAGCTGATAGTGTTGGAGTCTGTCACGGTTTGTCTGTGTCATAACATGGCGTAACAACGAGAAACAACAGTCATTTATAATGTAGGTGAGCACTAATATGTTCTTCTTTTTAGATATACAAGTATTACGTATGTATTTAAAGTCTCCATTTGCTGTCCCTATATAGTAAAAAATAAATACAAATCTGCACCTAGGGTCTATTGGCCTTCCAACGATCAGTGACTTAGGCGATATTTATTTGGTAAGGTTGGTACTTCTGATTGTGTAACCAATACGATGTATTCTGTATATCACGTATAGTTAATACAGAGAAATTTACAGGAATACATTAAAACCCGTACGAAATCCATACAATCTTCAAAATTCTTGGTCCGGTGTGTTATTTTATAGCATCGTAAAGTTGTGGTTGAATGTTTATATACTGTAGACGATAATAAATGGTAAGGTGGAACCAAGATATCATTGACTCGATGGTATGTTAATCTAATAAAGAAATGACAAATATCACGTGTATGCTTAATAATATGTCGCATTTCATCTCCTTGGGAAAAGCGTAACACTTACAATGTTAAAACTAAAGTCTCGTGACTCAGGTACTAATAACAGTATCAAGCAAATCCTTCTTTTTCTGTTTCATCACTGTTTATCTCACTGATATAAGGACTTTTAATGTCATCGAGGAGTATTGTTTCTTTATTCTCCTGTTAGACACACCATCTTAACTATGCTCATATGAGGTTGTCTTTAATATTGCCGAAGTTGTGTAGGGAACATTAAAATAGCAAGTTGCTGTAAATTAGGTTAGTTCCGCTACGTAGTGGTCCCCATCACCGTTACTAAACACCAGAATTTGTAGAAGGCGACTGACTGCTTCAATACAGTAGTGATATTGATTAAATATTAGACTTTAGACATTTGTTAACATCTGCCGTGGCTACTTGTTCCAAGGGCGATGTGAGTTAGTGTTTGTTTAATGACCAATTGGTTTTAAAAATAACTTGTGAAAATTGAGAGGTGAGGCAATTATGAGGTGCAGGGTAAGGCTAGTGAGGAGTGAAGGCGAGTGTGTTGGCATTGTCTGCTACTCCGGGCATTGTTTACCTCTCTCACCTGCCGGTCACCCCACTCTCTGTCACCGCTATCCTCAGCTCAACCTATATAATAAGCCCAGCTCACCCCAGTCAAGCCCATTATGAATTCCAATCCAACGTCACCCTAAACCTGCCCCATGCGGCCATGCCCATCGAAATCACTTTGTCTCGCATCAACTCCTGCCTCGCCCAGCCAATTTTCAACTTCTTCCAAAGTTAAATGGGTGTCCCTGGGACTAACACAGTGGTGACTCACTCACCGTGCACGCTCTGATACCCCTGGCAGTGTTCTAACAGTATGGTGGGGAGCAGTGGGTGTGTGCTGTGGTGATATATACAATAATATTTAAGATTTTACCCGGCTGGTTCTTGTTGCTGGTAGGCCGGCGCACGGTCCGCCTGCCTGGCCTGGATATTCGAAGGTATATATGTTATTTTTTTTCTTTAACTGAGAATGTGAGAACACATCTTACAGCTCACTTTCAACAACGGCAAGAAGAATGCTGCCAAAATGGTGTCGAAATTGCATAGCTGAGACTTTGTGTAGCTAGATGCATTCTCTCATCCCAAGTGACGGGGAAGAAATTGATGAAGGAATCTGTGAGAAGCCAAGTGCTTGTTGGTGACTTCTCCTCCAACCAGTGTGTGGGCCACCATGGCGGCCGTTCAGAGACTGGTGGTGAGCTGCCGCTTCGGGGCCTCACGGGATACCAACCCGTGTTTATTTTCTCTCACACTTGTGTTTTGGTGCAGGCATGGGAGTGTGGAGAGTGGTGTTCCGGGGAAACGTCTCCGATCTTGATATACCCCACCCCACCCTATATCTTATACTTTCCTGCCTCGCCCCGCACCATCTTGAGTCACTTTGCCCCACCCTGCCATATCTTGATTTACCCCGCCCCACCCAGTCTTGATCCACCCCGCACCGCACTATCTTGAGTCACCCCGCTCCACCCCGCACTATCTTGAGTCACCCCTCTCCACCCCGCACTATCTTGAGTCACCCTCTACCCATTCACTTGATTCCTACCCACCTCCTACCCAGCACGTTTGACCATTGTTTTGCCAGTTTTTATATTATTGCAAATTCGATTTTTTTTTGCCATATTCTAAGATTATAAGTTATATGGATACGACAATATGGCGTCAGTAACACATTGAATACTGTATTCGTAATAGTAATGGTAACAAAATAATTGAAAAATTATTATTATTATTATTATTATTATTATTATTTTATTACTATTATTATTGTAACCAGCAAAGTCGTTGTCCGGCATAAGTTGGCACAAATAGTTTAGTTCGGGGTGATTCTTTTGAACCATGAAACTCTTCTGCATTTTACAATGTTTGTTGGCAGTGGGGTATAGAAATGCGAACACTTTTAAGTTGACTAATGTCACGGAAGAATGTTCCCGATAATTGTTTCTGGCAGTCGGTTGCACACCTCGGGTTGATGGTGCTTGTGTTAAGGGCAGAAAACATTACTTACGTCGCTTACTCAGTGGACACACTTAAGTACTGACTGTAAATTCACGGCCTTTGGTCTTAATCTGTTGACGTTCTGACTTAACCCATAAAAGATCCTTTAGTTGGGCCAGTTAGTATCTCCTTCAACAGTGATTCTGCCTTGTATACATGTGTTGCCTCCTGGCCGTATTTAGCATCTTACCTTCCACAACTGAAGAAACAAGTTTGTATTAATTATTTTCTGTCTGGTGCACTTCAACTACGATTCAAAGATGGCGGCTAGAGTATCATTGACTGTCTACTGTATCAGAATGTTGTCTTATATCCTCAGTTACTTACTTCCTTGTGTATATTGTGGACGAAGGTATTAGTCCTGTAAGCCCTGATCAGTTTGGGCAATAAGAGTGACGTAGAGTTCTATTAGAAACTTAGTGGTGAGCCGGATATGACGAAGACGCCCGAGTGACGACTGCTGGCGCTCACACACCTCAGCTGAGTCACAACAGTTTACCATCCGCCACGCTGAGTCACCGCTGGCAACTCAGGAGCTTGGTCATGACGGAATCCGGTTTTGTGTTACTCTTCTTGTTACCGAAACCGGTACATGTGATAATTACTTCATCACATGTCTACCTATGGAACTTGCAGTACGGTATCTGTATTTTGATGGTATTTTTATTGTGTGGAAATAACTCGTTGATTTTATACCAAAATCTGTGCATAAACTGACGTTGCTGAATAAATCCCGGACTTACTGCACTCATATCTTGGTTAAGGTACCACTTTCTTTATACTACTACCATCATATGGCAACGACTGAACATATTTATATTTAAACTTGGATTCGTACTGATAGTGCTAAGCAACAACACCTCTTTGTGAATCATACCATACTTGCCTGTGTGGTGTGGTGTTGACCGGGGTAGCTGGCAGGCTGGCCAGAACAGCCCTGGGCAACGCCACTTTAAAAGTGCTCTCACGCTAGGATCCCTCGCTTGGCCGCCTCGCTACTGAAGTGTGTCGGAGCCATAAGGCCTCGGGCGCGTCCTGAAGCTACCAAGCCACTGCTGCTCCCACACAATACTGTACCACCACACAAAGTTCCCACCGGGGAAAAATTCCACGAGACATTTCTTTCATTGGATAATCTGTCATTCAGTCCCACTGAACAAAATACCCCCAGACAATTTTCCCACAGGACAAAATCCCACCACCAGAATGATATCCAGTTGGGTCAGGTCAGTATGGGTTATGAGATGAAACTATGGGAAAAATTTATGGACTTTCGAATTGTCTAGCAAGTAGGAATTTGTCTAGTTTTATTAAATTGTGATGGAGATTGTTTTGTTTTTTCTTCTCTCTTTTCTTTGGTGTTTCTTCGACGGGGTTTTGTCCAGTGGAAGATTGTCTAGTGAAATCATATCCGTGGATTTTGCCCAATTGGATATTGTCTAACAATTGGCAGCAAACCCCCATCAACGGTCATATCGGTAAAAAAAAGGTCCATACCACGGGACCTGATAATTACAACCGAAACTCATAAGATATAGCAAGACTTATACCACCCCGGAAGTTACAACAGGACCCCGTAGAATATTGCAGGACCTCATGATTCGCCGCAAGACCTTATAAAATACAGCAAGACCTCGTAAAATACAGCAAGACCTTGTGAAATAAAATAAGACCTCGTAAAATACAGTGTGACCTCGTAAAATACAGTAGGATCTCACAAAATACAGCAAGACCTTGTAAAATACAGTAAGACATAAAATACAGTAAGACCTCGTAAAATGCAGCAAAACCTCGTAAAATACAATAAGACCGTAAAATACAGCAAGACCTCGTAAAATACAGCAGGACCTTATGATACGTCACAAGACCTTGTAAAATACAGGAAGACCTTGTAACATACAGTAATACCTCGGAAAATACAGGGAGACCTTGTAAAATACAGTAAGACCTCGTAAAATACAAGAGGCTCTCGCTCCTAGACGTCACCCGCACTAAAGATCTCGGTTCACTTCCTGTGCTCAACGGCTCCCAACTTCACCTCCAAGAGTAACTGGCCATTGAACATCTCGGCGAGCCAAACTAATCCCCGGAACTGACCCGATATTTTCAACCTGACCCTCTGGTTTGGTTAGTTTTTTTTCAGGTTGGTTAAGTTTGGTGTAGATTAGGTTAAGTTACGTTATTGTAACGAAGGGATATATTCGGTTAAGGTACACTAGGTTAAATTGAGGGTAGGTTGGGTTAGGTTCAGCTGAATTAGATTAGATTGTTAGTTTGTTAGATGAGGTTCAGTTAAAGTAGGGTTTGGTTAACTTAGGTTCGGGGTCCGGGGATTTCTTAGTTGTAAGTTGACCTTCGTTGTCATGACTTCCAACACATGTAAGATATAACGATGGTTGTGATTTGATTTACTTGTTGGTAAGATTTGAGGACATTAAGAAGGGATACCTTTTATTAAGATTTACAAAGATTAAAAACAAGACTTAAATTTTAATGACATTAAGGAACGGTCACAAACAATGATGATTTATGGACACGCAAGAACGGATACATTCCCTAAAGCAAGGGAAGGTACTTCAGTGAAACATGAAAGGTGAATCTTTTTTTTTTTAAGAGTGTGACCTTGGCCTGGAAAGGTCATAGGTCAGGTCGATATCACAACAACAGGTCCCCGCGTAGTGTGGTCACCATTACTGAATCATACACACTACCTCCACGGCTCCTGTACTGGAGCTACATTACTGAAACTTTAAAGGAGAGGAAAAAAACAACCCTCCGCTTGCCAACGTTTTGTTTTTAGAGAGTAACCTTTGTAAAAGAAGTCACAGTGGGGCCGAGGGTGACGTTATAATTCGCGGTTGTGCTTACAGGATGGGGAAACCTATTCTAAATCATGTCAGTACATGTACAGCTTGGTGTATAATGGTACAGGTACAGTATAATTCCCGTGTGATGATTGTACCCATCATGCAAGAGTGGGAGGAAGGTGAGAAGAGGAGATATTGGGATGTCTTGAAAGGGACAGTTTAGGGGTTTCAGAGGTAAAAACTAAACTGTGTCTCAGAGAGAGAGAGAGAGAGAGAGAGAGAGAGAGAGAGAGAGAGAGAGAGAGAGAGAGAGAGAGAGAGAGATTACCGTACCGTACCAGCTTGAACCCTATAAAAGCCCCCCCCATCAAGCATTGCCTACGATTGTCATAGACTAAAGTGCTATACAATGCCATTTTATACCCTACAGGAGCCCTCAGCAGCAGCAGGTGGTTTAATTCATAAGCGTAGAACTTGTGGCAGTGAATAATTGAACAGTAAGAAGCGGAGTAAATTAAATCGGGCAGGTTCAGAGCGCATGACTTGACTCTTGTGAAAATCAATAGGGGTCGCCGTGAGGAATCTTAATTTTAACACTGAACTGCTCTGCTGGATTTGAATAAGAATATGAATGGCGGTGAATGTGCTGTGGAAATGTTGATCAGCGTAACGTGCTTTTGAGGCTGTCAGTGAATGTGTTAATATTTTGGGGTAATGTTGGTGGTCTGCTGTATACAGTGTACTATGGTGGAAAATTTTAGTGAGTGGGAGATTTTATTTATTGAAGTTGTTGGTGTAAATTTGAATCGCTGTGAACAAGATTGGTTGTACCGTGTTTGTGAAAATGTGAAAGAATGGATAGTGTTTGTGAAAATAAGGTACTTTTTACTCAACTGACGGACAATTTTGTGTCATGTGTTGATGCTTTCGTTAATTCATCGTTTCCAGATCTTTATCGTCGTAGTTATTATTATGGCCATCATCGTCATCACCATCACGTTATTTATATTTCATCATCATAATCACCCTACCCGTTATCATTATCATCATTACCATGATCATCACCACTTTGACCATCTTCATCACCATGATCATCGGCACCTCTCCACCATCATTTATCACCCGCACCATCATTTATCACCACCATCGTCATCGTCATCTTCAGCACATGTGTATCTGCCGTCACCTGCCTGTCCTCGCTACTTCTGCAGTCATCGGTCGATGGGTGAGGGGTGAGTACCCGTGTGGTGGATAATATCCACCACACGGGTGGACAGGTCCTTACTGTGTCTATTGAGGTAAACTGGACTCTTGTTATCAGTGTATATATATATATATATATATATATATATATATATATATATATATATATATATATATATACTGTATATTGTGTGTGTGTGTGTAATAGTACTAATACATGACAGCAGCAGGGATATACCATGAGAGGAGCAGCTGTAGTCAACTACGTTAGTCTGCAGGAGAGCGGGTTGGCCAGTCTGTCACTCGTGTCTGTCAAGAGTCTGTGAACGGCGGCGGCCATAGAAAAATAAAGTGAGCTAAAACATACACCGCCTCTCAGATTACAGTATACAAGACATTATAATAGGAATTACAGCTGTAGAAGTAGACTGATCACATAACCTTTTCCATCATCAAATATATTAATTCTCGATTTTGTACCTCTCTCCTCTTCCTGAAATGTATATACACATTATACTGTACGGTATTGTATTGAAATAAGAAGAGTGGTGTTGGGGAGTGTGGCGTTGTCTCCTCCCTACAAATAGTTTACTTCCTTTTAAGTTCTCTTACTTACTCCAGGATTGACAAATTCGATATTTTTAATCGTGGTATAAATCTTTTTATTAAATTATAAAATCACCAATTTAATCAGAATATTATTTTTGTTAGTATCAACCAAGATTTTCCAAGTGAATCTCGACACTGACCACATTGATAGAGACCTCATTACCCCGCCTCCCTCTACACACTTCACCTACCGACTGCGTTCTGTCGGTTTGATTGTTTTATTTATTTTTTATACAGATTACATATAAAATTGGGCTGAGTGACCTCAAGAAAGAGAAGATGATAATCACTATACAAATATTGTAAATGGAAATAGCAAGTATGATTAATTCCTTACAGGAAATAAAATAAGTTGGTTGGTCATGGGTCTCCAGGAGCTGTAATACCGCAAACTTGACCCCGTTTAAATTTATTATATGATATTTTGCTTTAACTGCAGGAAACATGTTGTTTGTAGGAGAAATATAATAAACAGACAAAATGCGTTTATTCATATATTTCCAATGTTGTCATCGTGCACGGGGATGGAGGGCGTGTGTTGGTCTCTACACTGTAGTTATATACTGTAAAAACCGCCAATATGTAAACTAGTTAAAATAATTTTCATTATATTTTATTAATTAGTTTAAAAAATAAGTTTTTATTAGAAGTTTCCATTCGTTATTTTACCCGTATAAGATATAACTTGTATTTCTTCTTAAAAATATAAGTCGGCAAAGGCAGCATTTGTAGTTAATATCTTCTACGCTTCTCACTACAATGTTTTATGCCACCGGGGAGATTGGTGAACAGAACAGCCTGAGAACGTTTAGTGGAGGGCTACTGGCGTCATCACCAGAGACATGATGATGGTTCCATGATTGATTGATTGATTGTTGAAAAAAATATTTATTTTGTTTTCTTGAGAGAAATGAGTTCTTGAAATAAAGATCTGTAGCACCACCAGTCCAAGTCTTATAGTCTATGTTTTATGCAGCGTAATCCAGTAGGGGTGTTGGTGAGCCCCTTACACGAGTGCTGGGCGGTGTCAACCGATGTGCAAAATCAGAGGTTTTACACATTAACCATCATACCTGTCTTCCTCGCCTGTGACAACTTTGTTACTGTTGTTGGTCATGGTCATTCTCCCCACCGCACACGCGAACAAGACGAGCGCTGATTGGTCCTTTTCAACTATGACGTTTGCTTGTGGCCTTCACACTACTACTAACATTTCCCCTCCTGGCACTCCACGCACTAACCATACTTTAACTAAACCTAACCTAATCTAACTTAACCCTACCTGACTTAGTCTTAAACTAACCTAATCCAGCCTAACCTCGTCTAACCCCAGTGTAACCAGACTACAAACGCAATTCTAAATACTATAAACCGTAATTAACCCCAGAATCATCACCATTTATAATCAGTTAATCCAGTGAAAATATTTATTCCGAAAACTGTTGAAAATATCTCCGAAAATTTTTTATTGAATTTCTTGAAATTTTAAATTACTGGCACGATGATCACCTTGAGCTAAAGATGTGGCTATATTAATACTGTAGTCGTATTAATTCACCTTGTAACGTGGATGGCAGGAAGTTGACGCCTGGCGTTACCCGGGTGACCAGTTCATCTCCCAGGCTGTGTGGGTAGTGTGTACTGACAGCCTGCTGTGTTCCGGGTGTACGGTGTGCACTGGCCACATGTGCACTGTCTGCTTCTGGTGTACCAACCCAAGTGTTGTGGTTAAATGAATTTTGGAACCTTGTAACGCCTGCCTCTGCTCATAGAGACTGGCTGTACACCGTGGAAACATCGTATGCACTGTTGTGTGCTGGCTTCTGGCTCTATGGACCTGTTGTGTACTGGCTTTAGGTTCTATAGACATGTTGTGTACTGGCTTCTGGCTCTATGGACCTATTGTGTACTGGCTTCTGGCTCTATGGACCTATTGTGTACTGGCTTCTGGCTCTATGGACCTGTTGTGTACTGGCTTCAGGTTCTATAGACCTGTTGTGTACTGGCTTCTGGCTCTATGGACCTGTTGTACTTGCTTCGCTCTATGGACCTGTTGTGTACTGGCTTTTTGGCTCTATGGACCTGTTGTGTACTGGCTTCTGGTTCTATGGACCTGTTGTGTACTTGCTTCTGGCTCTATGGACCTGTTGTGTACTTGCTTCTGGCTCTATGGACCTGTTGTGTACTGCCTTCTGTTCTATGGACCTGTTGTACTGCTTTCTGGCTCTATGGACCTGTTGTGTACTGGCTTCTGGTTCTATAGACCTGTTGTGTACTTGCTTCTGGCCTATGGACCTGTTGTGTACTTGCTTCTGGTTCTATGGACCTGTTGTGTACTGGTTGGCCTCTATGGACCTGTTGTGGCTTGCTTCAGGTTCTATGGACCTGTTGTGTACTTGCTTCTGGCTCTATGGACCTGTTGTGTACTTGCTTCAGGTTCTATGGACCTGTTGTGTACTGGCTTCTGGCTCTATGGTGTTGTGTACTTGCTTCGGTTCTGGACCTGTTGTGTACTTGCTTCTGGCTCTATGGACCTGTTGTACTTGCTTCAGCTCTATGGACCTGTTGTGTACTGGCTTCTGGCTCTATGGACCTGTTGTGTACTTCTTCTGGTTCTATGGACCTGTTGTGTACTTGCTTCTGGTTCTATGGACCTGTTGTGTACTGGCTTTTGGCTCTATGGACCTGTTGTGTACTGGCTTGGTTCCTATGGACCTGTTGTGTACTGGCTTCTGGCTCTATGGACCTGTTGTGTACTAGCTTGGCTCTATGGACCTGTTGTGTACTGGCTTCTGGATCTATGGACCTGTTGTGCACTTGTTTTGGCTCTATGGACCTGTTGTGTACTGGCTTCTGGATCTATGGACCTGTTGTGTACTGGCTTCTGGTTCTATGGACCTGTTGTGTACTGGCTTCTGGATCTATGGACCTGTTGTGTACTGGCTTCTGGATCTATGGACCTGTTGTGTACTGGCTTCTGGCTCTATGAAGCTGTTGTGTACTGGCTTCATGCACTGTTAACCTGTTGTGCACTGGAGGCGGCGCGACTGGACATTCCTGAGGTGGTCGGCATGGCAACGCTCATTGATTGGTGGTGGCAGTGCCGAGGCCCACCCACCTCCGCCAGTGCCGCCTGTGGGAGGAGGGACTCAGTGCCACCAGCAGGAGGGAGTCAGTGCCGGGCCTGCCTCACCCAGGAGGCACCACGCCTGCCTACACCACCAACCATGGACCCTGGCACTCCCTCCCTTCCCTCCTGCAACGCCACCACAACACCAGGTACGACCCCCTAGTGCCTCCTGTTGCACCACAACACCAGGTATCGTCTCCTAGTGCCTCCTACACCACAACGCGAAGTGCTACCCCTAGTGCCTTCTGCTGCACCACACTAGGGTTCTCTGCTACACCACACTAGCAGGTACGAACCCTCTTAGTGTTCCCTGCTACATCACACACCGACTTTACCCCCATCCACCTTTTATGCCACAACTCCAAGTTACGACTACTTTACCACAACACCAGGTACGACAACTTTACCACAACATCAGGTATTACTGTACCACAACACCAGGTACGACTCTACTGTACCACAACACCAGGTACGACTACTTTACCACAACATCAGGTGCGACTACTTTACAACAACACCAGGTTCGACTACTTAACCACAACACCAGGTACGACTACTTTGCCATAACATCAGGTAGGACTTTACTGTACCACAACACCAGGTGCCACTACTTTACCACAACACCAGGTGCCACTACTTTACCACAACATCAGGTACAACTCTACTGTGCCACAATACCAAGTATGACTCTGCTGTACCACAGTATAAGGTATGACTACTATACCACAATACTAGATACGACTCTGTTGTACCACTCACCAGGTACGACTGTCTTACCGACCCTTAACAGCATTCAGCAAGTGTAGCCCTTCTAAGGTGAGGAGCAGAGTCACCGTCAGTGCCCCAAGATTCTCCACCCTGGCACCAGTGTTTGGAAGGAAGGCGTCCTGTAACTCCCGAGTATGACCCTACTCGTTCTCAGTGTTATTATCAGTGTGAACAAACGTAACAAAGAGTCAAAATGGCGTCTCGTACATACTCAGTGTGACCCAGTGTAACTCAGTGTTATCCAGTGTAACAGCGTCATTAATTGCAGAAGTGTCCTCAACATCTTATTAATGGACACAGGCAAACAGAAACAGTGTTTTGTTGACAATACGGGTAGTGTTGTGGTGATGGGTAATAGTGCGAGTGGGTGGCTGGTTGTACGGTGTTGGGAAGATGATGTAATGATGGACACTTACCCGTCAGAATCAATAAGTCTTTAAGGCCCAGAGCGTATTGTTGTGATGGTGGTGAGTAGTAGAGGGAGGGGAGTGGGACAATTGATGGTGGGGAAGAAGAGAAGCCGCCTGCGACCCAGTGCCCGAGTGACTTGCTGCAGCCTACTAACGAGTCCTACTGGTACCTCACTTCAGGTGCTGGTCTGGCCTGCTTATACCTGGCGTTAATATCAGGCTTCCTCCTACCCCCACATCTTCGTTGGCTATAGTCTCTACAACTAAGAAGTTTGGGTCTACTGATTACTGCCGGCAGGCAAGCAAGCCATCATCACCAGCACAGCTTGGTGATTCAGTCATTGAAGAAACATGTCTCTAGCAGTAGCCTGGTCCTTTCCCTGTCGGCGCCTCTCTGGATCCACTGTTACTGACTGCCACCACCATCTTGTAACAAGGACTCCACTGCCACCTCCGGCGGCTCTCCACCATCCATTAATGCTTGTACTGTGGATTATCTCCACCAGCAAAAGGCAGTACCTAATCACGATCAGCTACCTAGTATAGTTCAGTTCCATGATGAGATTTTTATACCTGCCAGTTACGTTCAGCTTTGTAATGTAGAAGTCTTATAAGTTACGTCTAGCTCCGTGTGAAAGTAACTGCTATGAGCCACAACCACGTTCAGGATCATAATAGAACGTGGCCTACAGCTTGAATCATACACCAGTGAGAAATAATACAACTATGCATTTCTCCGCCTCATCTTCGGCTACAGTGTTACTCCACACATTATTCATACTTGCTAAGGGCAGTATGGTACATCAGGCAGCAACTACAAGATTGTGAAGAGTGCACTTAGTTGTATTCAGGGAGAAATGTTGTATCTCCTTGATTATTTCGTTGATGTGTGATGAGGTAACTTCATTCTATCGTGCCAAATACACCTTACAATCTGCAGTAACATACGAACACCCTCGTGCGTTTCAAAGCCAATCTCTATAATACTGTACCTTGGTAATATAGTCCTCAAACGCGAACAAAATACTAAACTCCTCGGAGTTATTGTTGATGAGAAACTTAACTGGAGAAACCACATACAAGCCATTCACAGTAAAATCAATAAACAGTGCGGCATCATGTATCACACTCGACAGTCACTCACTCTCACAGCAATGAAAGAAATCTATCATGATCTTGTTTACCAACACCTGATACACTGTCACACTGAGGGGGCCTCTGGCTCTTCAAAAACAAAATCTCTGGTTACTGCACAAAAGAGACAGATGACAATGACCCACTTGAAAACAAACAAATCCACACAAACGAAAATTATTCTATTTTGAAATGTTTAAAATTCGAAGATATTAACACTCTGGTTTAGCAAACCTCATAACCATCACACTTGCTTGACAATAATTATTTCCAGTTCCGAATAATCAGAGATACAACTTAAGGCCCAGAGCTACTAAGACCAACCCCCCATGCCTTCCAGTCCCAGACCTCCATAAAATATCATGGTAAGGTGTGGAACAACTTTTACCCCACACATCCGACAAAGACGACGCTTCTTTCCTTTAAATCATCTCTTAAAAATATCTATTGTCGAAGTATTAATGTTTCTTGTAACACTTACTATATTTACAGTACCTACTTTTATTGTACCATCAAACCGTTTTATCGGAAATTATCATGTAAATAAATAAGTATTATTGTTAGTAAACATAATTGCCAACTAGACATAATCCTGACAGCTCTGTCCTCTTGTTCAACCTTATTACTGTACAACCCATGTTGTACTGCTCCCCCATTATACTTTTTTTTCAATTCCACTGTAATATATATATATATATATATATATATATATATATATATATATATATATATGTGATGTTTTAATATTTTTAACTGAATTATGTTCTCTTCCTTTCAGGTGAGTGACGAGAAGAAAAGCTTGACCGTGTCCCCCTGGCCGCTGATCCCTGGATGTTCTCAGGTGATGTAGGTGTGTGTTAGTGGTGGTGCTGTTGAGCAAGTGGTGTGTGGGTGTTAGTGGTGTTGAGTGTATGTGTGGGTGTTAGTGGTGTTGAGTGTATGTGTGGGTGTTAGTGTGTTGGAGTGGGTATGTGGGTTTAGTGGTGTTGAGTGTATGTGTGGTGTTATGGTGTTGAGTGTATGTGTGGGTGTTAGGTGTTGGAGTGTATGTGGGTGTTAGTGGTGTTGAGCATGTGGGTGTTAGTGGTGTTGGAGTGGTGTTAGTGGTGTTGAGGTAGGTGTGTGTTAGGGGGTTATGTGTGTGGGTTAGGGTGTTGAGTGTATGTGGGGTGTTAGTGGTGTTGAATGTATGTGGGTGTTAGTGGTGTTGGAGGTATGGGGGTTAGTGTGAATGTATGTGGGTGTTAGTGGTGTTGAGTGTTGGTGGGTGAATGTATGTGGGTGTTAGTGGTGTTGAGGTATGTGGGTGTTAGTGGTGTTGGAGTGTGTGGGTGTTAGTGGTGTTGAGTGTAGGTGTTAGTGGTGTTGAGTGTATGTGTGGGTGTTAGTGGTGTTGAGTGAGGTGTTAGTGGTGTTGAGTGTATGTGTGGGTGTTAGTGGTGTTGAGTGTAGGTGTTAGTGGTGTTGAGGTGTGTGTTAGTGGTGTTGAGGTTTGTGGGTGTTAGTGTGTTGAGTGTATGGGTGTTAGTGGTGTTGAGTGTATGTGTGTGGGTGTTAGTGGTGTTGGAGGTATGTGGGTGTTAGTGGTGTTGAGGTATGTGTGGGTGTTAGTGGTTGAGTGTATGTGTGTGTGGGTGTTAGTGGTGTTGAGTGTAGGTGTTAGGTGTGTTGGGGTGTTAGTGGTGTTGAGTGTTTGTGTGGGTGTTAGTGGTGTTGAGTGTATGTGTGGGTGTTAGTGGTGTTGAGTGTACGTGTGGGTGTTGGTGGTGTTGAGTGGACATACAATAGTCTGTGAATTTAGCGTAATCTCACTTCTTCTCTCATAAGTACGTGTTATCTTTGCCCGTCTTAATATATGCAAGTTTAAGCCAAAGGAGTTCTTCCATTCTTCCTTCCTGCTTCTTCACCTCTTATGGCACTTATTCGCACTATCATCATCATCATCTCTTTTGGCCTATTTCTGCCGCATGACACCAACGTTATTTTAATTTCCTCTGTGCCTTATCCTTAACTCCTCCTAAGCTGTGTATTTGATGTCGTTTTATCGTGTCTGTTGATGTCACGTTTGTCTCATTGCTGGGTTCTGGTGTGGGTAGATGATAAGGTTGACGTGAACATTGTGTGAGGGAGGAACAGAAAAGAGGGATAGGGTGTGAGGGATGCTGCATTAGGAACGAAGAAACAGGGAAGGGAGGAAGGAGATGCGATGGGGATGGAGGAATACAGGGGGAAGGGAGGGGTGTGAACCGGCTGGTTACAGAGAAAGGGGTGAGGAGGGAGAGGTTACGCGGTTATGGGTAGATAGGTAAGGAGGGGTGGTGAGGAGTGAGCCGTAAATCAAACGACACAACAACAAAAAAAGACGCCTCCGGAAGGTATTTTTATCTTGGTAATCGCGTCAACACACTAGTTCTGCTGTTTTATTTTGGTTCCACCCTCCTCCGTTGTGAGGGTGAGTAGGAGTTAGTCTCTGTTGAAGGAGGTGAACTGTCTGGTGATGGTGAGTGGGAGCTCTTGAAGGAGAGGAGGAAGTCAGTGAGAAGGGAATATAGATTATGTTAATACTGTAATATCAGAGTTTCAAGGTTATGAGAGGTCGGTAATGTGCTGCTCCCCGGTGGGTGGGAGCATCCCTTGGGTCGCCTTACCTTAGTTTACTCATTGATAGGTTTCCTCTTTGACCCTTCCAACAGATTTGTGTTGGAAGACTTCTTAGTTTTGCACCAGACACCTGATTATATGCGAGCACTTAAACCTGTAGGACTGTTATATTTGCCGCAACGTGTCGACAATGACGGCCGTAACACCCGGACTCCCAAATTACTACTCGTAAATATGGGCTTTTAATGTGTCGAGCACTCATCAGGAAAGCAACTCATGTTCTTTTACTTATCTTCATCCTTTGGAAGAGAAGAAAAGCACATGCCAAGATGTTTTTTACGAGTTTCCATAATTTACTGTCACACAAAAGTGTTATTACTAGGCTTCTTTACATCTGGGGATGTACCAACCACTGTCCTCCTCACAGAATTGGCTGACCAGACTCTCATAAATCTTTGAGAATATAAGGATGGTGCGTCAGAGGGAGCAGGAACACAAAGAAGTGATTATTATTATTATTATTATTATTATTATTATTATTATTATTATTTATTATTAATTATAATTATTATTATTATTATTATTATTATTATTATTATTATGATTGATTGATTGATTGATTGATTATTATTATTATTATTATTATTATTATTATTATTATTATTATTAATTAATTATAATTATTATTATTATTATTATTATTATTATTATTATTATTATTATTATTTATTCATTATTATTATTATTATTATTATTATTATTATTATTATTGATTGATTGATTGATTGATTGATTGATTGATTGGTTGATTGAATTTTATTATTATTATTATTATTATTATTATTATTATTATTATTATTTTTATTTTATTTTTATTTTAATACTAATAGTCTACCGTCTCGAATGTCACAACACATGTTACGTTTGTGTTGGGATGTTGTTCTCAGCTCTCTTTTTTTTCCTCCTTCAGATGGCACTATATTTTTATCCCCATTAAAATGACTTGACAAGGAAAACTTGATTTGTTGGACGTGTAGTTTTTATATACTGTTCCATTTCGTTTTTTTTTTCTGCTTCTCAAATCGTTGTTTTGTTTTAGACCTTGCCAGCGGTTTCAGATATTTAATTAAAGTTGAAAAAAAATGGCGATATGTGTGTTGGGTACTTCAGAAGGTGAAACACGCTACAATCTGTAAGTCAATAGTTTATATCTTTTCCTACCGCTATAATCATAATAACCATAATTTTCCCCTGATATGATGAAGTGTGTGTGTGTGTGTGTGTGTGTGTGTGTGTGTGTGTGTGTGTGTGTGTAGCAACACGCAGCAACAAAATTAGAGAGATTCACTTGTTAAATCATAAAGCAAGAAGCCAACCTTATGAACTCACACTGTGTTATTGCGCCTTGGCTACTACCTCATATAGCAACATGCAAGATCAGCAAAAATATAAATAAATGGGGGTGATATGAGAAGACGACGTGTTTACGGGTAAAAAGCATCAACTCCCGCTATAACCAACAAGCAATCCCATTTTGTTATCCCTCAGCGTCAGGTGGCATGACTACGTTCTCACGCCACCTGGTAAAAGTGAATGCACACCGCTCACGTGTCGCCATCAGATGAGCCAGACAGATCAAAGAGTTGACAGGACTCAGCTCTCTCCCGGGAGAACTATGAAATTGGGGCGGCTCTGACAAGGCCCACATACAACACTATATAAGTATCGGTAAGAGGCACTGTGTTGGGAGAGTCGGGGTGGTGTAGGGAGGGAGGTGAGGGTGGTGTGGGTTTAGGGGTAGTGTGGGTTTAGGAGAGGGAGACAGTGAATGGGGGAAAATGTATTGTCATGTGCGTTACGTAGAATGGGTTGGGTAAGTAAGGGAAGTAATATAAGTGTGGCTAGGAGAGAGAGAGAGAGAGAGAGTTGCTGGGATATGTGAGGGGAAATAAGGTGAAATTCGAGGGTGGTGGTGTGGGTGTAAAGTGAGAGTGTGAGGAAGAAGGGGGTGAAGGGGAGAGGTTGGGGTGGAGCACGTGCTATATTGAGTATATCACCCCCACTAGGCAACACGTGCACTGCCTCTGCCAACACTATTTTTTGCCACGACGCCAGCAGGGGAATTTGTATTAGTTTTCTAGGATAATGGCAACAGGGAGAGGCAGCTGAGTGTGTGGCCACCCCCTTGTTTTCCCCACCCTGTGTGTCAGTACTAGTCTCCCTCCTCCCTGTGTGGTACTAGTCTCCCTCCTCTGTGTGTCAGTACTAGTCTCCTCCTCCCTGTGTGTCAGTACTAGTCTCCCTCCTCCTGTGTGTCAGTACTAGTCTCCCCCTCCCTGTGTGTCAGTACTAGTCTCCTCCCTCGTGTCAGTACTAGTCTCCCTCCTCCCTGTGTGTCAGTACTAGTCTCCCCTCCTGTGTGTCAGTACTAGTCCCTCCTCCTGTGTGCACAAGTCTCCCTCCTCCCCTGTGTGCTGCAAGCCCCCTCCTGTGTGTCAGTACTATCCCTCCCCCCTGTGTGTCAGTACTAGTCCTCTCCTCCCTGTGCAGTACTAGTCTCCCTCCGCTGGCATTAGTCCTCCTCCCTGTGTGTCAGTACAAGTCTCCCTCCTCCTGTGTGTCAGTACTAGTCCCTCCCCTGTGTGTCAGTACTAGTCTCCCTCCCTCCCTGTGTGTCAGTACTAGTCTCCTCCTCCCTGTGTGTCAGTACTAGTCTCCCTCCTCCCTGTGTCAGTACTAGTCTTCCTCCTCCCTGTGTGTCAGTACTAGTCTCCTCCTTCCTGTGTGTGTCAGTATTAGTCTCCCTCCTCCCTGTGTGTACTATTCTCCCTCCTCCTCGTGTGTCAGCACAAGTCTCCCTCCTCCTGTACTATTTTCCCTCCTCCCCGTGTACTAGTCTCCCTCCTCCTGTGTGTACTATTTTCCCTCCTCCCCGTGTGACTAGTCTCCCTCCTCCCTGTGTGTCAGTACAAGTCTCCCTCCCTCCTGTGTGACTATTCTCCCTCCTCCTGTGTGTCAGTACTAGTCTCCCTCCCTGTGTGGTCGGCTAGTCTCCCTCCCTGTGTGTCAGTACTAGTCCTCTGTGTGTCAGTATTAGTCTCCTCCTCCTGTGTGTCAGTATTAGTCTTCCTCCTCCTGTGTGTATTTCTCCCTCCTCCTGTGTATCAGTACTAGTCCTCCCTCTGTGTGTCAGTATTAGTCTCCTCCTCCCTCTGTGTCAGTAGTCTCCCTCCTCCCTGTGTGTACTATTCTCCCTCCTCCCCTGTGTGTCAGTACTAGTCACCCTCCCCCTGTGTGTCAGTACTAGTACACCCTCCTCTCTGTGTCAGTACTAGTCCTCCTCCTATGTGTCAGTACTAGTCACCCTCCTCCTGTGTGTCAGTACTAGTCACCCCTCCTCCTGTGTGTCAGTACTAGTCCTCCCTCCTGTGTGTCAGTACTAGTCACCCTCCTCCCTGTGTGTCAGTCCTAGTCCTCCCTGTGTGTCAGTACTAGTCCTCCTGTGTGTCAGTACTAGTCTTCCTCCTCCCTGTGTGTCAGTACTAGTCCCTCCTCCCTGTGTGTCAGTACTAGTCACCCTCCTCCTGTGTGTCAGTACTAGTCACCCTCCTCCCTGTGTGTCAGTACTAGTCACCCTCCCTGTGTCAGTACTAGTCCTCCTGTGTGTCAGTACTAGTCCTCCCCCCTGTGTGTCAGTACTAGTCTCCTCCCCTGTGTGTCAGTACTAGTCCTCCTCCCTGTGTGTCAGTACTAGTCCCTCCTCCTGTGTGTCAGTACTAGTCACCCTCCTCCTGTGTGTCAGTACTAGTCACCCCTCCTCCTTGTGTGTCAGTACTAGTCACCCCTCCCTGTGTCAGTAGTCACCCTCCTCCCTCTGTGTGTACTAGTCCTCCTCCTGTGTCAGTATTAGTCCTCCCCCTGTGTGTCAGTACTAGTCTCCCTCCCCCTGTGTGTCAGTACTAGTCCTCCTCCTGTGTGTCAGTACTAGTCACCCTCCTCCTGTGTGTCATACTAGTCCTCCTCCTGTGTGTCAGTACTAGTCCCCCCCTGTGTGTCAGTACTAGTCTCCTCCCCCTGTGTGTCATGCCATCCTCCCTGTGTGTCAGTACTTGTCTTCCTCCTCCCTGTTGTCAGTACTAGTCTTGCTTCTTCCTGTGTGTCAGTACTAGTCGTCGTCCTCCTCCCTGTGTGTCAGTACTATTCTTCCTCCCTGTGTGTCAGTACTACTCTTCCTCCCTGCAGTACTAGTCTTCCTCCTCCCTGTGTGTCAGTACTAGTCTTCCTCCTCCTGTGTGTCAGTACTGGTCTTCCTCCCTGTGTGTCAGTACTGGTCTTCCTCCTCCTGTGTGTCAATACTGGTCTTCCTCCTCCTGTGTCAGTACTGGTCTTCCTCCTCCCTGTGTGTCAGTACTAGTCGTCGTCCTCTGTTATGACAGTACTAGTTTTCCTATCAGTACTAGTCTTCCTCCTCCTGTGTGTCAGTACTGTCCTCCTGTGTGACAGTATTAGTTTTTCCTCCTTGTGTGTCAGTACTTGTCTTCCTCCTCCTGTGTGTCAGTACTAGTCTTCGTCCTCCCTGTGTGTCAATACTGGTCTTCCTCCTCCCTGTGTCAGTACTAGTCGTCGTCCTCCCTGTTATGACAGTACTAGTTTTCCTATCAGTACTAGTCTTCCTCCTCCCTGTGTGTCAGTACTAGTCATCGTCCTCCTGTGTGACAGTATTAGTTTTCTCCTGTGTGTCAGTACTTGTCTTCCCCCTCCCTGTGTGTCAGTACTGGTCTTCCTCCCCCCTGTGTTCAGTACTAGTCGTCGTCCTCCCTGTTATGACAGTACTAGTTTTCCCATCAGTACTAGTCTTCCTCCTCCCTGTGTGTCAGTACTGGTCTTCCTCCTGTGTGTCAGTACTGGTCTTCCTCCTCCTGTGTGTCAGTACTGGTCTTCCTCCTCCTGTGTGTCAGTACTAGTCGTCGTCCTCCCTGTTATGACAGTACTAGTTTTCCATCAGTACTAGTCTTCCTCCCTCCTGTGTGTCAGTACTAGTCATCGTCCTCCCTTTGTGACAGTATTAGTTTTCCTCCTTGTGTGTCAGTACTTGTCTTCCTCCTCCCTGTGTGTCAGTACTTGTCTTCCTCTTCCCTGTGTGTCAGTACTAGTCATCGTCCTCCTGTGTGACAGTATTAGTTTTCCTCCTTGTGTGTCAGTACTTCTCCTCCTCCCTGTGTGTCAGTACTAGTCTTCCTCCTCCTGTGTGTCAGTACTAGTCATCGTCCTCCTGTGTGACAGTATTAGTTTTCCTCCCTTGTGTGTCAGTACTTGTCTTCCTCCTCCTTGTGTGTCATACTTGTCTTCCTCTTCCTCTGTGTGTCAGTACTAGTCGTCGTCCTCCCTGTGTGACAGTATTAGTTTTCCTCCTTGTGTGTCAGTACTTGTCTCTCCTCCTCCTGTGTGTCAGTACTAGTCTTCCTCCTCCCTGTGTGTCATACTAGTCGTCGTCCTCCCTGTGTGACAGTATTGTTTCTTTTGTGTGCAGTACTTGTCTTCCTCCTCCCTGTGTGTCAGTACTGGTCTTCCTCCTCCTGTGTGTCAGTACTAGCTGTCCCCTGTGTGACAGTATTAGTTTTCTCTCCTTGTGTCAGTACTGGTCTTCCTCCCTGTGTGTCAGTACTAGTCGTCGTCCTCCTGTGTGACAGTATTAGTTCTCCTTGTGTGTCAGTACTGGTCTTCCTCCTCCCTGTGTGTCAGTACTAGTCGTCGTCCTCCCGTGTGACAGTATTAGTTTTCCTCCTTGTGTGTCAGTACTTGTCTTCCTCCTCCTTGTGTGTCAGTACTGGTCTTCCTCCTCCCTGTGTGTCAGTACTAGTCGTCGTCCTCCCTGTGTGACAGTATTAGTTTTCCTCCTTGTGTGTCAGTACTTGTCTTCTCCTCCCTGTGTGACTAGTCTTCCTCCTCCGGTCAGTACTAGTCGTCGTCTCCCTGTGTGACAGTATTAGTTTTCCTCCTTGTGTGTCAGTACTGGTCTTCCTCCTCCCTGTGTGTCAGTACTAGTCGCGTCCTCCCTGTGTGACGTATTAGTTTCCTCCTTGTGTTTACTTGTCTTCCTCCTCCCTGTGTGTCAGGCATGTCTCCCTCCTTGTGTGTCAGTACTTGTCTCTTCCTGTGGTCAGTACTACGTCGTCCTCCCTGTGTGCATAGTTTTCCTCCTTGGTCAGTACTGGTCTTCTCTTCCCTGTGTGTCAGTACTAGTCGTCGTCCTCCCTGTGTGACAGTATTTGTTTTCTCCTTGTGTGTCAGTACTGGTCTTCCTCCTCCCTGTGTGTCAGTACTAGTCGTCGTCCTCCCTGTGTGTCAGTACTAGTCGTCGTCCTCCCTGTGTGACAGTATTTATTTTTCCTCCTTGTGTGTCAGTACTTGTCTTCCTCCTCCCTGTGTGTCAGTACTAGTCTTCCGCCTCCCGTGGTCAGTACTAGTCGTCGTCCTCCCTATGTGACAGTATTAGTTTTCCTCCTTGTGTGTCAGTACTTGTCTTCCTCCTCCTGTGTGTCAGTACTAGTCTTCCTCCTCCCGTGTGTCAGTACTAGTCGTCGTCCTCCCTGTGTGACAGTATTAGTTTTTCTCCCTGTGTGTCAGTACTGGTCTTCCTCCTCCCTGTGTGTCAGTACTAGTCGTCGTCCCTCCTGTGACAGTATTAGTTTTTCCTCCTTGTGTTTCAGTACTTGTCTTCCTCCTCCTGTGTGTCAGTACTGGTCTTCCTTCCCTGTGTCAGTACTAGTCGTCGTCCTCCTGTGTGACAGTATTAGTTTCCTCCCTTGTGTCAGTACTTGTCTTCCTCCTCTCTGTGTGTCAGTACTTGTCTTCCTCCTCCTGTGTGTCTGTACTAGTCTTCCTCCTCCCTGTGTCAGTACTAGTCGTCGTCCTCCCGTGTGACAGTGTTAGTTTTCCTCCTTGTGTGTCAGTACTTGTCTTCCTCCTCCCGTGTGTCAGTACTAGTCGTCGTCCTCCTGTGTGACAGTATTAGTTTCCTCCCTTGTGTGTCAGTACTTGCCTCCTCTCTGTGTGTCAGTACTTGTCTTCCTCCTCCTTGTGTGTCAGTACTTGTCTTCCTCTTCCCTGTGTGTCAGTACTAGTCGTCGTCCTCCCTGTGTGACAGTATTAGTTTCCTCCTTGTGTGTCAGTACTTGTCTTCCTCCTCCCTGTGTGTCAGTACTAGTCGTCGTCCTCCCTGTGTGACAGTATTAGTTTTTTCTCCCCGTGTGTCAGTACTTGTCTTCCTCCTGTGTCAGTACTAGTCTTCCTCCTCCTGTGTGTCAGTACTAGTCGTCGTCCCTCCTGTGTGACAGTATTATTTTCTCCTTGTGTGTCAGTACTGGTCTTCCTCCTCCTGTGTGTCAGTACTAGTCGTCGTCCTCCCTGTGTGACAGTATTAGTTTCTTGTGTGTCACTTGTCTTCCTCCTCCCTGTGTGTCAGTACTAGTCTTCCTCCTCCCTGTGTGTCAGTACTAGTCGTCGTCCTCCCTGTGTGACAGTATTAGTTTCTCCCTTGTGTCAATACTTGTCTTCCTCCTCCCTCCTGTGTGTCAGTACTAGTCTCTCCTCCCTGTGTGTCAGTACTAGTCTTCCTCCTCCTGTGTGTCAGTACTAGGTCGTCCTCCCTGTGTGACAGTATTAGTTTTCCTCCTTGTGTGTCAGTACTGGTCTCTTCCCTGTGGCAGTACTAGTCGTCGTCCTCCTGTGTGACAGTATTAGTTTCCTCCTTGTGTGTCAGTACTTGTCTTCCTCCTCTCTGTGTGTCAGTACTTGTCTTCCTCCTCCTTTGTGTCAGTACTTGTCTTCTCCCCTGTGTGTCAGTACTAGTCGTCGTCCTCCTGTGTGACAGTATTAGTTTTCCTCCTTGTGTGTCAGTACTGGTCTTCCTCCTCCCTGTGTGTCAGTACTAGTCGTCGTCCTCCCTGTGTGACAGTATTAGTTTCCTCCTTGTGTGTCAGTACTTGTCTCTCCTCCTGTGTGCTGTACTTGCTCTCCTCCTCCTTGTGTGTCAGTACTTGTCTTCTCCTTCCTGTGTGTCAGTACTAGTCGTCGTCCTCCCTGTGTGACAGTATTATTTCCTCCTTGTGTGTCAGTACTTGTCTTCTCCTCTGTGTGTCAGTACTTGTCTTCCTCCTCCTGTGTGTCAGTACTGGTCTTCCTCCTCCCTGTGTGTCAGTACTAGTCGTCGTCCTCCTGTGTGACAGTATTAGTTTCCTCCTTGTGTGTCAGATTCTTCTCTCCCTCCTCTGTGTGTCAGTACTTGTCTTCCCTCTGTGTGTCAGTACTTGTCTTCCTCCTCTGTGTGTCAGTACTAGTCTCTCCTCCTGTGTGTCAGTACTTGTCTTCCTCCCTCTGTGTGTCAGTACTTGTCTTCCTCCTGTCTTGTGTGGTCAGTACTTGTCTTCTCTTCCTGTCAGTACTAGTCGTCGTCCTCCCTGTGTGTCAGTACTGGTCTCCCTCCTCCCTGTGTGTCAGTACTAGTCGTCGTCCTCCTGTGTGACAGTATTAGTTTCTCCTTGTGTGTCAGTATTAGTCTCTCTCCCTGTGTGCAGTACTTGTCTTCCTCCTCTGTGTGTGTCAGTACTCTTCCTCTTCCCCTGGTGTCAGTACTAGCTGTCGTCCTCCCTGTGTGTCAGTACTTGTCTCTCCTCCCTGTGTGTCAGTACTAGTCGTCGTCCTCCTCCTGTGTGACAGTATATTGTTCTCCTTGTGTGTGCACTTGTCTTCTCCCTGTGTGTCAGTACTTGTCTTCCTCTCCTCCCTGTGTGTCAGTACTAGTCTTCCTCCTCCCTGTGTCAGTACTAGTCGTCGTCCTCCCTGTGTGACAGTATTAGTTTTCCTCCTTGTGTGTCAGTACTGGTCTTCCTCCTCCCTGTGTGTCAGTACTAGTCGTCGTCCTCCCTGTGGACAGTATTAGTTTTCTTCTTGTGTGTCAGTACTTGTCTTCCTCCTCCTGTGTGTCAGTACTAGTCTTCCTCCTCCTCGTGTGTCAGTACTAGTCGTCGTCCTCCCTGTGTGACAGTATTAGTTTTCCTCCTTGTGTGTCAATACTTGTCTTCCTCCTCCCTGTGTGTCAGTACTAGTCTTCCTCCTCCTGTGTGTCACTAGCCTTCCTCCTTCCCTGTGTCAGTACTAGTCGTCGTCCTCCCTGTGACAGTATTAGTTTTCCTCCTTGTGTGCAGTACTGGTCTTCCTCTCTCCCTGTGTGTCAGTACTTGTCTTCCTCCTCCTGTGTGTCAGTACTTGTCTTCCTCTTCCCTGTGTGTCAGTACTAGTCGTCGTCCTCCCGTGTGACAGTATTAGTTTCCTCCTTGTGTGTCAGTACTTGTCTTCCTCCTCTCTGTGTTCAGTACTTGTCTTCCTCCCTTGTGTCAGTACTTGTCTTCCTTCCCTGTGTGTCAGTACTAGTCGTCGTCCTCCCTGTGTGACAGTATTAGTTTCCTCTTGTGTGTCAGTACTTGTCTTCCTCCTCTGTGTGTCAGTACTAGTCGTCGTCCTCCCGTGTGACAGTATTAGTTTTCCTTCTGTGTGTCAGTACTGGTCTTCCTCCTGTGTGTCAGTACTGGTCTTCCTCCTCCCTGTGTGTCAGTACTAGTCGTCGTCCTCCCTGTGTGACAGTATTAGTTTCCTCCTTGTGTGTCAGTACTTGTCTTCCTCCTCCTTGTGTGTCAGTACTTGTCTTCCTCTTCCCTGTGTGTCAGTACTAGTCGTCGTCCTCCCTGTGTGACAGTATTAGTTTCCTCCTTGTGTGTCAGTACTTGTCTTCCTCCTCCCTGTGTGTCAGTACTGGTCTTCCTCCTCCCTGTGTGTCAGTACTAGTCGTCGTCCTCCCTGTGTGACA
Organism: Homarus americanus; assembly: GCF_018991925.1. NCBI lineage: Eukaryota > Metazoa > Arthropoda > Malacostraca > Decapoda > Nephropidae > Homarus > Homarus americanus. The sequence continues at coordinate 9,551,041 of NW_024711292.1, read as the reverse complement.
GTATTAGTTTCCTCCTTGTGTGTCAGTACTTGTCTTCCTCCTCTGTGTGTCAGTACTTGTCTTCCTCCTCCTTGTGTGTGTCAGTACTTGTCTTCCTCTTCCCTGTGTGTCAGTACTAGTCGTCGTCCTCCCTGTGTGACAGTATTAGTTTCCTCCTTGTGTGTCAGTACTTGTCTTCCTCCTCTCTGTGTGTCAGTACTACTCTTCCCCCTTGTGTATTCTGTTGCTTCACCCCTGATGGTGTTAGGCCAGCTTCACCAGAGGTTGTTTTTCCTGCGCTGGAAATTTCAGGCTCGGGAATTTTTCCAGGAGGCACGTGTTCACACGAGCGTGTTTTTCACGCTCAGGCTGGACGAAATTTGATAATTCAGAAAATGGTTTTCAATTATAGGCTATAGATGAACTGCCATGACGTTGTTATGTAACATTTTATTATAGTCTCATTATTACTGTTCCCAATTACCGCCTGGGGAAATATTGGAAGCATAGTATGTTGTCTAATGGTAGACCCTGCTGCTATATGTCATCACGAAAATTATGACTAAGTCCCAGGTTGTGATCTGACTTTCTGCCTCATTTACACACAATTCCATGGTCTCAATTGTTTCTCGTACTGTTGACAACACAACTTATATAACCTTTCTCACTCTTGACCTGTTCTATTCTTTCTACTCTTTTATTCTCGGTATGTTATCAATTGACAATAATATTAAAGCAGGGCCTTCTCGGATTGGCCCCACTGGTCGGGAAGGTTATGGACCCCATGGCTGACCTGATCATCATCTAACTACTGGGGCCTCAACTGACGTCACCGCGGTTGCTGGAGGATTGGCTTTTTTCACACTTAATTTTTCCAACATTCGTGGCCTGAGATCCAATTTTCCTTCTGAGAAGCACCATCTATTAACGTCTTCCCCCGACCTCTTACTACTATCTGAACTTCAGCTGACCAATGCAGCTTCACCCAAACCTTTTCAAGTCTCCAACTACAACCTTAATACCACTTTCCGTTCTAAGGGAAGTGTATGCGCCTACTGCAACACACGTACAATTACATCTATAGCTCGACTCACGGATATTGAATCTTCTTTTTATGATGTAATCTGGCCCAAAATATCTCTACCAATTATGACTATATTTCTTTGTTTCCTATACTGTTCTCCCAACTCTACCAACTATCTCACTTGTTGCCATGAGTCGTTGCAATCCACACACCCCAACACCGAGGTCCTCTACCTAGGGGATTTCAATATACATCACAGAGAGTGGCCTGGGTCTGCAAGGGATGACCCAGGTGGAGCTGAGACACTCTTTTTCCTTACTTAGTGATCTGGAACAAATAATTAAACACCCTACACGCGTTCATGGTCGACATGATCAACTTAACATTCTTGACCTTTGTTTTACCTCTATCCCCTCACATTATTCACAATCAGTTTCTGCCCACTTAGGGTATTCTGATCACAATCTTATTTTTATTAAATCAAACTTGGCACGACCCCCTTCGCCCTCTAAACGCCAACTATGGCACTATCTGAGGGCAAACTGTTAATCCTTGCTAGAATTCTTCTCCGACTTTCTTTGGGATGAATGCTGCTTTTCCACTCGGGACGCCTCGGTATGTGCTGGCAGCATTGCTGGGGATACAGGGTGGTATGAGTGCATTTATCCCATCTTCTACCATAACTTTCACTTTACAATCATTGTTTGATCGCTATTGTTCTATTGCATGTAGGGAGAGAGATAGGGCGTATCAAGTTATGAAACATATCCTTCTCCTATTACCCACTCCTCTTTCATTACTTCTAGGAATCGTTGTAAGGCTATTCTTCTTAGGGCCAAGCGGAATTTTATAAAAATAAAGACCTGTCCTGACTAACTCTTCTTCTAGTAAATCCTTCTGGTCCTTAACCAAAACCATCTGTAATAACTTCTGCACTCCCTCTTTTCCTCCTTTCACCCGATCTGATAACTCTATAGCCAATTCTCCCCCTGATAATGCCAATCTCTTTGGCACCTTATTCTCCTCTAACTCCACCTTAGACGATTCCAACTCTATCCTTCCTGCTCCTCTTACTGAACCTATGCACTCCACTCGTAGGGTTGCTGGTGTGTTATCAAGGTTGGACGTGAGTAAGGCGCATAGACCGGACGGAATACCCCTCGTGTTCTGAGGGAGTGTGCTGAAATTCTAGCCCCTGTGCTTGCTCGCCTCTTTCGCCTTTGCCTCAAAACCCCAACTTTTCCTTCTTCTTGGAAGGATGTCTTGGTTCAGCCCATCCCGAAGAAGGGTGACCATTCTAATCCCTCTAACTATCGCCCCATGCCCAAACTTCATCCCTCTCTAAGGTTTTCGAAATTATCTTAAACACTTATTTTCTCCGTCACCTTGAACGCTTTTCGCTTTTGTCGGATCACCAGTATGACTTTCGCCAGGCGAGATTTACTGGTGATCTGCTCTCCTACTGCGCCCATCTTTGGTCATCCTCACTTAGGGATTATGGGGAAACTTTCGTCGTGACCCTCGACATTTCCAAAGCATTTGGCAGGGTATGGCACGAGTCTTTGCTTTCTAAACTTTCCCCCTTATGGTTTCTCTCCCCCACTTTGTTCTCTAATTTCTAGCTTCCTCGAGAACCGATCCATGGCAGATGTTGTCGAGGGATCGACCTCTCGCTCTTTCTCTACCACTAGTGGTGTCCCACAGAGTTTTCTTCTTTCACCTATTCTCTTCCTTCTTTTTATCAGTGATTTACTTCACACTTTGACTAATTCTATCCGTTCTTATGCTGATGATTGTATTCTTCACTCTTCCTCACATTTTTTCCTTCCCCCTAACTTTCAAACTAGATCTGTTTCTAGAGCTGATATCATTTCATCTATCAATGCGGATCTGTGCAGCATCTCTGAATGGGGAGGTAGAAACTTGGTTAAATTCAATAGTAATAAAACTCAGTATTTACCAATTACACTTTCCAAAATAGGTGATCTCCCACCAATCACATTTCAGGACGTAATCATTCTTCCAAGTTCTAAAATACATATGCTAGGTCTCACCATTTCCTGTAATATTTCATGGAAGCCACACATGCTTCCCGAAAGCTGGGAATGTTGTACAGATGCCGTAGCTACTTCACTCCTGAGCAGCTGCTTCAAGTATATAAGGGATTCATTCGTCCTAACTTGGAGTACTGCTCTCATATCTGGGGTGGCTCTTCTTCTGTTCAACTGTTAAATCGGGTGGAGTCAAAGGCATTTCGTCTTATTGACTCTCCTCTTTTAGTTGATCATCTTTCTTCCCTTTCTCTTCGCCGCAATGCTCTCTCTCTCTCTCTCTCTCTCTCTCTTTTTTTTTTACAGGTACTTTAACGGACAATGTTCTGTGGATTTAGCATCCCATGTACCACCGGCAAGGCCGTGGGCTCGTAACACTCGTCTTGTCTGCGGTGCCCACCGTTTCTCTGTGGCTTTGTCGGTCACACTAGAATAACCTGTTATAGTACACCTTTCTTTCCTCACACAGCCAAACTGTGGAATGCCCTGTCTTCTTCTGCATTTCCATACTCTTACAATCTATTTCACTTTAACAAACGGGTTTTCCGGCATCTTCGTGGTGTAGATTAATACAATCTTTTTCTTTTCTATTTTTAATTTCTTTTACTCTTATTTTTTCGCCCCCCCTAGGCCCCGTTGTGGGTCGATGATCTGTGCCCGGGTGGGCTATACCCCGTAAAACACACACACACACACACACACACGTGTGAGGTCACGTGGCCTACGAGACCTCACACAATAGGGCAAGAGACCAGCCCTGGCCATCCACTGTAAACTATAATAATTTGTATGTTCAATTCATGTTTCTTCTCCCTTTAGTAATGAAAGCTTTTGTTAAGCGACCCACCCACCCCATGTCGTTGTATGTAAGAAGTCATTGTTGTCTAATGTATATTTTCAGCCCTCGGGCTGCTGAACCTTTTCAATAAATCGTTTAATAATAATAATAATAATAATATTATTATTATTATTATTATTATTATTATTATTATTATTTTCATTATTATTATTATTATTATTATTATTATTATTATTATTATTATTATTATTATTATTATTATTATTACACACACACACACACACACACACGTCACTTATTGATATTGAAACAGACATTGATATTGAAACAATTTGACCAGAAAAATACAGATACAGAGTCGATAATAATAAAAAATATTAATATAGCCGAGTCAGCTGAGAGTCTGAGCTCTCTTAGTGACACCTGATATATACTGTATATTAATTTTATCTCGAGGAAAATATTATGTAACATTTTGTATCATCTGGAATAGTACACGTAACATGGTGGTAGTAAGAACATATCAGAATGTTATCACGATTATCACTTCGTTGTTTATTTATTTTATTTATTTATTTTTTACGTTTATATAAGTATATACATATTTTGCAGTGGAGCTGACATACATTAATATGAAAAGAGAGGGGAAGAATACAACATGGGTTGTATTAAGGTGAAACAAGAGGATTATCAACACGATACGGGCACCACGTGTCACACTGTGTTTCATTCACCGTGTCCAGCTGTTTTTCGTTCATAACAACAAAAGTAGTCAGTTGTTAAAGGTCTAGGGAGGCAAGAGCGGTAGAATTAGCGGACAGGAACACTTCCATTATCCTTAATCGTGGAGCAGAAAATAATATCAGTTGCCCTGGACACACACACAATGCTCTCTGCACTCAGTTCCATTAACCGCCAGAATTGTATCAATTATTTTTTTCTTTTCTTTTGTAAATTGTCCTTCAATGAACTATAGATGCCGCCGCCACCCCGACACTTCTCAAAGATCCGTACGTCAGATTTCAATGTTGTTGTTGGGACGATAAAACACATCTATTTCCGGTATTATTCGTGCACTTGCGGTGTCATTGTGGATACAGTAGTATGTTTGGGCTGTTGTATAAGTTATAACAGATTGATGTGCTGTTGCGCCCCCAGTTACCAGGGAAATTTAACGTAGGAACCTTTGTGAATTAGAATGTAAACTTGTTTGTGTATGGATTCATACAAATGAGTGTTAGTTACGAGACTAGCGAGGTTATCCTAAAACTATACCTTGCGCTTGTGAGACCTCACTTGGATTACGCGGTTCAGTTCTGGTCACCGTACTACAGAATGGATATAGAATCCCTAGAAAGTTTTCAAAGAGGATGACAAGACTAATCCCGGGCAATAGGAACCTTGAGTACAGAGACAGGTTAAAGCATCTTAATTTGCACTCCCTCGAGAGACGTAGAGTGAGGGGCGATATGATCGAGGTGTATAAATGGAAGTCAGGGTTAAACAAAGGTTTTAAATTAGGCAAATTTAGATTTAGGCGCGAGATAGGTAAACACTGGTTTGGAAATAGAGTAGTGGATGAGTGGAACAAGTTCCCGAACTTCATCATTAACTCGAACTCGCTGGGTAGCTTCAAATATAGGTTGGGCGGATATATGAGCGATAGGGGTTGGGTGTAAACGGGGCTCCCTAGTATGGGCCAATAGGCCTTCTGCAGTTTCCTCCAATCTTATGTTCGTATGATTTTCTTAAAGAAATATTATAAAGTTTTTGTTTTGACTTTTTTCACCGTTATTATTATTACAATGATGACTGGTGCTAGTTTACTCTTGTTTTCATTGGTATTATTTTTTTCTGCTCGGTAATATGCAGTAGTTAATACTTAGGGTATCACGGTAGGTACAGTAATTTGTTTTGGCGTTTATTATATTGCCGGAAAGTCTGAGACCACTAACTTAGTACCGGGGAGATGGTCCTCTCACCTTCAGTTTTCTTATTTTTTTTCCGACGCTTATGAAAATTGTCGATGTTCTTTGACTTTTGGCCTGTGTGTGTGTAAGGTACAAATGTGCATCCTTACCTGCAGAAACTTGTGGAGGATGGAAATGCTGGACACGTAAGACATATTTGTTTGATACAGTACTGTGCCTCAATATGAGCAGAAGTGTGTGTTGTGCTGTATATCCTTGAGCCAGTCAGGGAAGGAACACATGTATTAAGGGAACTTTTGTTGTTCTCACGCTTTTGTTACTATACACTGCTATTGTGGATGAAATGTGTTTGTTGGGGTTCCTGCGGTGAGTTCTGTTCTACTGTGATTTTGAGATGATTTCAGTGAGACATAAATGCCACTATATAAATTATTTTGGTTGTTTATAACACAGTAGAGGTGACGGATGGTAATGACCTTCCCATTAACACCAAAGATCGGATTCTGAATGATTCCTTCCTCAATAAATTTCCCTTATTCGGCGATGTAACAATGCATCTCGGCTTAAGCAGCTGCGGCACCGCGATGGCCAACAAAAGACCGTCGAAATTACATGGAGATACTGTACCGTAGCTGCTTAAATTTTCTTATTTTCCTAAAAGGGCCAAAATTTATCTTGTGGGTGTTGGAGAATTCTGGGAGGAGTGTCTTGACATGAGCATGGTGGTGAATCCCGGCTATTGATTAATTATCATAGTAATCTTGGGTTGAGTCTCCAGCGTGTCCCGAGCTGCCGCCTCCACATCGGCGATCAACTGGTGGTGGTGGCTGGTTGGCACTGCTGCCCCTCGTGTTCTTGGACAGTTAGCGAACATTCTTATAGCGTAGCTTCCGTAAGTTTATGACTGCGAGGAAAGGAAAACGTCAGGCGCTATTGATTGTTTGTGCTAGCTATGATATTTTTGTGGTACGGGTCTTATGTTTGTATTACCAAGGGGGGATAAGTCGGGCAATCGTTCGTGCTGCGTCGCATCCATAAGGTTCTCCATTACAGGGCTGAGGGAAATTCCAGTAGATACTGTTAATTGCTCGCACTGGTGATGTGTTATGGTTAGAACATTTGTAATCTTCTTCCTTGGAGCTTATCACTCACACATGTGTGTCTGTTATCTCTCTTGTTAACTTCCTTCACACACCACGCTCATCAGCCTCTAATGTAACATGTTGACTGTTAATATCCTTTCAGTATTGTAAAATTATAATTATGTTTTTTCGCTGCGGGAGTTGTAGAATGTCTGATTAATGTAATTGTTTCGTCCCTCATGATAAATAAGAGAACAATTATGACCAGACTGCAACCACCATAAACACCATCACTGTACCGCCACACTCTACCTCACTCGCTATACAACACCAGAATCTAACCTAAACACCGAGACGACAAGACAAAAGGCCCGTGGACCCCTACTGCGCGTGCGCCACTTTCTACCTGGTTTATTATATAAATATCTTTATTCGGTAGACTAAAATGTGTGGGTGATCTATCAAGAAGCCCTTAGTTGACGGGACTAGCAGGTATTTTGTGTTTTTAATCTTTCTTCGATTTCCAAGTGTGGGTTTGTTTTATCGTGGATTTTATGGAGGTGCTGTGGGGGTGGAGGTCGTGGGTGCTGGGGAGGTGTTGTAAGGGGTGGGGAGTGAAGGTCATGGTTTTGGACAGGTGCTGTGAATGGGTTGGGCGTATCCTGACATAATTATTTATAGAGCGCCTTTTTTTTTTGCCTTCTCTATAGCTATTTTCCTGAACATTGGTGCCATCTATTTGGTTCCCGGCAGTGTTGGCGCTGCAGTGTGTGTGTGTGTGTCCATGAGTCGCCTGGACAACACCCAACTATACCCACACCCACCCACCACCCTCTTACTACCACTCCCACCTTACCCTCCCCTCAACACCCAGTACACTGGCACTCAGCATTACCAACAACAGCTATACCATCCACACCCACCCACCCTCATAGTCATCTACATCCACTAACTCTCACGTCCCTACATTCATGTCCACCTACACTCACACCCACTATTTATTCCCCCTATACTCCTCATGCATTCGCTTACCTGCACCTGTCATTCTCTTTAACTATTGATATATTAATTTGACTCTATCTCCTAAAATTATCTGGAGATCATGGACCATCCGTAGCGTCTTTACAGTGTTGTAGGATAAGAGAGAGAGAGAGAGAGAGAGAGAGAGTATTTTTATAGGAATCAGGTCAAAATCTTTTTCAGCAATGGATAAAAAACTGCGTTATTAAAGATGTAATTTTAAGAGTTTCGCGAGCGTGCACACACACACACACACACACACACACACACACACACACACACACACACACACACAGAGTATCTTGCCAACTGTGATCCCAGGAAATAACTCACCAAGACCACAATGAATTATCTGGTCCCAATTATTTTCTGTGTGTTTGTTTGTGTCGTGGAATTGTAACTGTGTTTTACCGTCAAGAACTTCGTGCGACTCTGCGCTCGATGATTAAATAGCTATACGCGTCACTGTTGTTGGGTGAACACTGTAGTGTGTGTTAGATAACACTGTTGGTAGTGTCTGTTGACGGCTCGTCACTGTGCGTCTGTTTATTTCACTCCGTCCGTCTATTTGTCTCCCTGTCCATCAGTTTATTTATTTACGTATGTGCTTGTATGTGAAACTGTCTAATTTAACACTATCTGGCCAATATGTTGCTCATGATATATTGCAACTAATGCCCCAAGCCTTATCCATTCATCTTAACTCAGCTGTAGCAAGATACAGCAACACCTCTGCTATAAACTAAGGATAGGGACCACAACTAGGTGAGTCTTGAGTTTAGTATCGACGCTATACTCACCTGCGTCATTATGTTAGGTTCTGTCGCAACAACAATTTAGTGGGTGAGCTACCCAAGCCAGGTTGAGGATTATGAAGTCAAGAAGTGAAGAGGATTTTTGTATGGCAGCTTAAGAAGGATGGATCACCCTCCACACCCTCACTCTATACGCCCACCCTCCATACACTCACCCTCCACACCCTCACTCTATACGCCCACCCTCCATACACTACCCTCCACACCCTCACTCTATACGCCCACCTCCATACACTCACCCCATACCCTCACGCCCACCTCCATACACACCTGCCCTCCACACCCTCACCCCATACGCCCACCCTCCATACACCACCCTCCACACCCTCACCTCCATACCCTCACTCTATACGCCCACCCTCTATACACTCACCCTCCACACCCTACTTCCACACCTCACTCTATACGCCCACCCTCCATACACTCTCCCTCCACACCCCTATACTCACCCTCCACACCCTCACTCTATACACCCACCTCCATACACCTCTCACCCTCCACACCCTCACTCTAATGCCCACCCTCCACACACTCACCTCCACACCCTCACTCTATACACCCACCCCCACACCTTACCCTCCACACCTCACCTACGCCCACCCTCCATACACACTCCACCTCACACTCACCTCCACACCTTCACCCTCCACACCCTCACCTCCACACCCTCACCCTCCACACCCTCACCTCCACACCTCACCCTCCACACACCTCTCACCCTCCACACCCTCACCCTCCACACCCTCAACTATCACGTTCTCAATGCCTGTGGTTCATTAAGCTGGATACCACACAAACGTTGGTGTCAGTATCACAACTCAACACGGCCCAAGAGTCATGTTTTTGATCGATATGGTGAAGGGTGGTGACGTGTGGTGGTGAGTAAGGGGATGGTGACGTGTGAAGATGATATAGAGCGCTGAATGAGGGCTCTCTCTCTCCAGAGTTCCCAGTACTCACCTCAGCCATCGTTTAGACCTGTGGTGCGGTAGTGGGACGACCTGTGCCTCGAAGGTTTGCTCCGCCACATCAGTCAAGTAATGATATTTGTACAGGAAGGCCGCGGTTAGCAACAGCAACAAAGCGTGTTAGGGGATTAGGACTCTTTGATTTAACTGTTAAGTAGAGGAAGATGACGAGGATTGACACACCCTCAATATATAAATACGGAAGCTCTTCTGTAGGAGGGAAAGGAGAAGACACAGGAGGGGGAGGGGGGTGAGTATACGCACCGTCACAAAGGGAGGGTAGTGTAGTAACTCCCCGGTCGTTGACAAACAGTGAGACACGGGAAGGTGAGGCGGTATTGATGTTTTCGGCGGGATATGTTTTTTTTTTTTTGTTATTCCTCACCTTGGCCAACGTTGTGGTGTTTGTTGGTATGAGTGCTTCAGCTGCCAGGGTTGTTAAGTTTTCGTATCGTATAAAAGAAAATTTTTAAGTCAAAACAATTGGGCTCCTTGGTATTTTGATTATTTATATTGTTGTATTTATTCTACAGTATATACCAGAACCCACATATTTTCTTATTTTTCTGACGACAAAGTCACCATTCACTGTACAGTAAATATTATTGATATGTACTTTAGACGATTTGTACCCGTACTGATGTTTCTAATTAATATTTGGAAATGTTTATGGTGGTGCTGTACTGTCTCTACTGGTGTTAATGTTTATGGTGGTGCTGTACTGTCTCTACTGGTGTTAATGTTTATGGTGGTGCTGTACTGTCTCTACTGGTGTTAATGTTTATGGTGGTGCTGTACTGTGTCTACTGGTGTTAATGTTTATGGTGGTGCTGTACTGTCTCTACTGGTGTTAATGTTTATGGTGGTGCTGTACTGTCTCTACTGGTGTTATGGTGGTATTTTCCCTTGGTGCACATTACTGTACCTTCGCCTTGTGCCCAAACCTTTATTATACTGATACTTCTGAATACATTTTCCTTCGAGTAGCACATTAATCTGTGGTCGTGGACCAAGTAAGGTGCGGTACCTCCTAACTCGTGGCCCTCTGCCAGTACGCCCTTATTTAAATATTCTACGCACTTGGTATTTTGTTCAGTCTCGGGGTATGTGAGTAACGGAGGTCACTAGCCTGTCTCTCACCTGCCACTATATATAATCATTGGTAGCCACTTGTGCTGTGTATCACTGCATATGTAGGAGGTAGCGGGGTGGGGTAGCCGAGTGTATATACTGTAGATGGTGTTTCGGGATGTGTATATAAAGGATTAGTAAAGCCTCTTTGAGTGTGCAGATGACGCTACTTCTAATAAGAAATTAAGGCATATGTTTTTTGTTTTTTACATTTAATGCTAACACAAAGTCATTTTATACACTAAAATGACTATAAAATGGTCAATTATTAATTTCCAGGGATTATTATTTCACATACACACTTGTCTGGTAAAGGGCAAACAAATGAAATATATGTGGCAACACTGGAGCTGTCGGCTGAAGGTGTAAACATATGTGGCAACACTGGAGCTGTCGGCTGAAGGTGTAAACATATGTGGCAACACTGGAGCTGTCGGCTGATGGTGTAAACATATGTGGCAACACTGGAGCTGTCGGCTGATGGTGTAAACATATGTGGCAACACTGGAGTTGTCAGTTGATGGTGTAAATGCAAACGAAAAGTATCGAACCTTTGTTGGCTTGGACGCGAGAGGATGAGGTTACGCTTTTGAGGCTCGTAACTCAAGACATAAGTTACGCTCATTCACTTGGGTATATGTACCTCGGTTTTCAATTGATTTTCAAGATATACGAGGTGTGATCCAAAAGTTCCCGGACTGGCTTCATAAAATCTTTATTTTTCAAGATATTACAGTTAAACTTTAGTAACCCTTAAAATATTCTTCAGAGGCCTCAATGTAGTGCTGAATCCTCTCCTCCCACTTCTGGAAGCAGATCTGGAAGTCCTTGTTGGTGAGGCTGGAGAACACCTGCCATGTGTCATGTATCTCCATTCTGTCCATGATCTTCTTCCCCTTGAGGTTCAACTTGAACTTCGGAAACAGCCAGAAGTCACAGGGGACCAGATCTGGAGAGTATGGAGGGTGGGGGCAACTGGGATGCCATGCTGTTTCCGAAGTTCAAGTTGAACCTCAAGGGGAATGTATGAGTAGGGGAACATATCCTTAATATTGTAATAATGTATTTTTACATATTTTACCTGGTCGTTCTATGAACTTTTTTTTTCAACATTTGTCTTCCTGTTGTTTACAGGTGTTTATTTCAATACAAAGGTGAAGCCCTTACTAGGTCCTCAGTGTGCATTTTTGGATTTGATTGCAGCTGCAAATTATGGCTTATCAAAACAGCAGTCAATATATATTTATCCCGTTGTTGGAGTACTTGGCATGATTCCTTGGATGTCAGTTGCCAACTAAACGTGATGTGTTAAGACGCTTTCTTTTTTCCAAAGAAATCCACAAATTCTGTGAAGACTGCGTTGTACAGTTGACACACGTACTAACTATCCTTTGGATCAAATCATCAATAGCACATCTTTTCAAGCAGCGATTTAAGGCTCTAATTCTAAGCCGGAATGAAAAAACAGAAATGTGGTGAAGTCATTTAAGAAGGCGGAACAGGACGCATATAAAAATAATTGAAAGCTTTGTTTGATGCCAGTGTTTGTAAGTGTGCAGCTGATGACGTGTGTGTGTGACTTGGGGTTAAAACTCCCAAATATTGAAAAAGCCTTTTATTAAATATCAAAGAACAACCAGAAATATGTATATTGGGAAAGTTGATGAGCAAGTTAGTACTAAGATGGTTGTCAGTGAACAAATAAAGTACAAAAGAGAAGAAGATTACAAAAACATCCATGAACAAAGATCAGAGAAGAAACTCCATGGAGCAGAGAAGAATCCAGCGCTACCTTCTGTTGTAAAGCGAAGTTCACCTGTCAACGATGAAATTCAACAATTTACGGAGTTCAAGAAATACAATGCTGTAAAATACAAACTATTGGGTTTATAGTGATCGATGGGGATTATTTAATGGGGCTGGTGCGGCCATTGAATCTGCTACTCTTGAAGACCAAGGTATCATAACATGTGATAGTAAATTACAGGTGGTAGATAAATGTAAATTTCACAGGGCCAGAGTCTTCTACGCACTATAAAAAAAATGTATATACATTGACGGTAGAAAACATCTAACCAAACAAGAGAACAGGAGAGACAATGTTAGTACACATTTGATCCCTACACTACGCTAGAACATATTTGTCTCACCAAGGAACATAGTCATGTTACACTGCCTAACAGTAAGTCAAAAGAGGTTTGCTAAGTTATTTTGAAGCACAGGGATATCTAGCTGAAGAAAAAATCACAAGAGATGACATTAATGCCATAAGATGTGATGGTACGGTCGGTAACACTGGATCAACAGGAGGAACAATAAGATTAATAGAGGAAAAGCTGTCACGATGAATACAAAGCCACTCAACTTGCTAATAACTACTTATTAAAAACGAAATAAATTATTTCAAGAGGAAATTTCAATATTTAAAGCAAAATTTTATGTTGTCTTTTGTAGAAACAAAACTTTGAAATGGAAAAAAATATATATAATCCAGTCAAATGTCCCTGAAATTCATGTTTTTAGCAATATTTGGTTTTGGGGGTACCACTTAATTGTACCTAAGAACAAAAACTTATTTATACCTTTATTCCTTATTAATAGGAGCAACCTTTGCAATTATTTTTTTAACTGTTTTATATATGGTCGCTGCATGGAATGTCAGGACACTTCTGGATACTGTCACAAATGAGCGTCTTGAAAGAAGAACCGTCCCCGTGGCAAAAGAGCTGGCACGGTATAACATCGACATAGCAGCCATTAGTGAGTCCCGGCACCCAGAAGAGGGGTGACTCACAGAAAGGGGGTCTGGCTATACCTTCTTCTGGAAGACTAAGCCTGCTACAGAGAGGAACCACATTAATGGAGTTGGCTTTGCCATCTGCCATTACATCCTACATAGGCTAACTGAAATGCCTGTTTGGATCAACAATCGCCTCATGACACTCAGAATCCCACTGAATCACTTACGTCATGTCTTTCTCAGCAGTGCCTCTGCCCCAACACTGGATGCAGAAGATGACATCAAGGGGGCCTTTTACACTGACCTTGAAAGAGTGCTAACTTCTATCCTCAGAGAAGATAAGGTTGTGCTCCTTGGTAACTTCAATGCCAGAGTTGGCAGAGATGCTGACATTTGGCAGGGAATCATGGGGAGAAATGGACTAGGTAAGTGTAATCCCAACGGCCAACTCCTCCTCAGCAAGTGTGCTGCAAATAATCTCACTATCACCAATACCTTGTTTAGGCAGGTCGACAAGTTCAAGAGTTCATCACTGTCAGAGAAAGAGATCAGAGAGATGTCCTCATCACCGGAGCCATGCCAGGCTCGGACCACTGTGACACTGATCATCGGTTAGTCAGAGCCATAATCTCACTTCATGTCCCCCCAAAATGGTGAAGGCAACAAGTCTACAGAAGAGGCTTTAACACTAAGTATCTGGAGGATCCAGCGCTAGCACATGCTTTCAACGAGCAGCTCGAACATGGGCTGATAAACAACCCGACACCGACAACAAACAACCCAAATCCCAGTCCCGAATGGGATATTCCCGACACTGTCATGACAAAAACCTGCAGAGAGACCCTCGGCCAGATCAAAAGAATACACCAAGACTGGTTTGATGAAAATGACCCAGAAATCAATGTACTCGTCGATGATAAACGTGCTGCTTTAACTGACTGGCAGAGCACCCCTCAGTCTCGGACCAAAGCTGATACCTTCCGCAAGAAGAAAGCAGCGGCCCAGCGCAAACTTCGCAATCTAAAGAACGACTGGTTTAAAAATAAAGCATGTGAAATGCAAAAACTTGCAGATCAACACAATTTGCACGAAATTTTCCATTCCACTAAACATTTTATGGGCCAATCACTCATGGCACAGCCCTCCTCTGCTCATCCGATGGTAACTCCATAATTAAAGACGAAGAAGGAACATCCTTCAGCGCTGCAAAGAGCACTACCATTCGTTGCTCAACCGAAACACAGATGTGGATGTCATGACAACCCAGCAGGTCCTTCAGCAACCATAGCTGACCCTGTGGTTGACGTAGCTACTGTTATTAAACAGATGAAGAATACGAAAATCTCAGGGCCTGATAGAATCCCAGCCAAAGTGTATAAAGCAGGAGGACCTCTGCTTACCAGCTGTCTGCACTCTCTCCTGTAGAATATATGGGAAACGGAGGAAATCCCTCAAGCTCTTAAAGACACCTCCATCGTCAATATTTTTAAGAACAAGGGAGACCGGTCAAACGTGGCAACTACTGTGGGATCTCACTGCTGTCTGTAGCTGGCAAGATTATCGCCCGAGTCCGAAACAGATTTCTTCCTGAGGCTGAAAATTTCCTCCCAGAATCTCAATGTGGCTTTAGACCATCACGTGGCACGACTGACATGGTCCTGTCTGCCCGCCAGATACAGGTAAAGTGCAGAGAACAGTGTCGTGACCTGTACATGGCCTTCATCGACCAAACCAAGGCCTTTGACTCGGTTAACAGGGAAGCCCTGTGGTGGACCCTCAGCTGTTTTGGCTGGCCACCAAAATTCATCGTCATTGTGAGGCGACTCCACGATGGCATGAACGGTAGTGCCCTGCACAATGGCACCCAATCTGAGTTCCTCCCCATTCAAACGGGGGTAAAACAAGGATGTGTACTAGCACCAACTCTCTTTTCCATTTTCTTGGCTGCCTTCTTTACTCGTGCCAGTGCTAATTTAGCCGGCAGGGTGAACATCCAGTACCGGATGAAGGGTCTTTTCAACATATGACGACTCCGGGCAGGAACAAAGTTGAACTTCAGTATGCAGATGACCTCACCCTTGTCGCTCACACTGAACGTGACCTACAGGATATCCTGAACACCTACACAGATGCATGTATGCACCCTTCAGCCTTGAGGTGAATGTACGTAAGACTCAGATTCTCTTTCATCCTGCCCCTGGTTCAGCCACACCTCAACCATCCATCCAGCTTAATGGTACTACCCTCTCTAATGTTACCCACTTTCAGTATCTCGGCTCCCACTTGTCCACCACTGTGGATATCGATGAAGAGATTCAATATCAGATCGGATGTGCATCTCAAGCCTTTGGCAGACTCCGTACACGTGTCTTCAGCTGTTGGGAGCTGAAATTATCTACAAAGTTGCATGTATATCGAGCAGTGGTCCTCCCCACTCTTCTATATGGCAGCGAGACATGGGTCACATACAGGAGGCACCTCAAGTCACTAAAAACTTTCACCAACGTAGTCTACGTTCCATCCTCTGAGTTCGCTGGGAAGACAAGAAAACAAATGCCAGTATTCTCGCTGACACCAACTGTAGGAGCATTGAGGCTACCATTATCTATGAACAACTTCGTTGGACTGGCTGGGAACTGAAAGGGTATAAGGATATTCTCAAAACAATCCTGAAAAAGTGCCAAGTCGATCCCCTCACCTGGGAGACTATCACTCCACACCGTAACGTTTGGAGTTGCACCACACGAGAAGGCGTTAATACTTTCGAGTTCGCCCAATTGCATACCGAGGCAGAGAAGCACCAACGCCGGAAAGACTTTGCCGCCGCCCCTCCTGCACTAGATGTAGCCCTCCACACACGCAGCATCTTTGGACAACCCTGCATGTCCCGTATCATTTTAACATTGATGGATGATTGGCATACTCGATTCCTAGTGACAGCAAAGTAGTAGTAATCATGTGTGTTGAATTTAGTTGAATTGAAACAGTTTATTAAGCCAGAAAAACACAGATACAGAGTGGATAATAATAACAATATTAACATGACTGAGCCAGTTGAGAACCTGAGCTCTCCTTTAGGCACCTGATATATACAATACATTTATCTTCAGGAAGTATTATGTAACATTTAGTAACATCTGGAATAGTACAATAGCGTGGTGGTAATAAGAACATTTCATAATGTTACAACGGTTATCACTTCAATATTTATTTATTTTTATTTATTTATTATTTTTTTTTTAGTTTACTTTTATTTTTTTAATTATAAGTATGTACATAAATTACAGTGGAATTGAAAAACATAAGTATAATGGGGGAGCAGTACAACCTGGGTTGTACAGTATTAAGGTTGAACAAGAGGACAGAGCTGTCAGGATTATGTCTAGTTGGCAAATATGTTTAGTGCAATGGTAATTTCTTATCTATTTACATGATAATTTCCGATAAAACGGTTTTGATGGTACAATAAAAGCAGGCACTGTAAATATAGTAGGTATTACAAGAAATATTAATACTTAGACAATAGATATTTTTTAAGAGATGATTTAAAGGAAGGGAGCATAGTGTTTGCTCGGATGTGTGGGGGTAAAAGTTGTTCTACACCTTCACACAGTGATATTTTATGGAGGTCTGGGACTGAGAGGAGCGCATGGGGGGTTGGTCCTAGTAGCTCTGGGTGCCTTAAGTTGTATCTCTGATTATTCCGGAACTGGAAATAATTATTGTCAAGCAAGTGATTGATAGATTTGTAAACAAAGAGGGCACAGCAGTAGGTGTTAATATCTTCGAATTTTAAAATTTTTAATTTAGCAAATTTTTCGTTTGTGTGATCTGTTTTTGTTTTTTTCAAGTAGGCCATTGTCCGTACAACTCTCTTTTGTGCAGTAACCAGAGATTGTGTTTTTGAAGAGCCAGATGCTCCCCATAGTGTGTGACAGTGTATCAGGTGTTGGTAAACAAGATCATGATAGATTTCTTTCATTGCTGTGGGAGTGAGTGACTGTCGAGTGTGATACATGATATCGCTCTGTTTATTGACTTTGCTATGAATGGCTTGTATGTGGTTTCTCCAGTTAATTTCTCATCAACAATAACTCCGATCAGTTTAGTATTTTGTTCGTGTTTGAGGACTGTATTACCAAGATACAGGGGGTCCAAGTCTGGGGGTAAGTTTTTCCCTCTGTGAAAGATCGTGTAGTGGGTTTTCTCAAGGTTTAAGGTCAGTTTATTACGTATTACCCAGGTCCTGACTTTAGTCAATTTAGTGTTCATAGTTCTCATCAAGGAATTGAGGTCTGAGTTGCTGGCATAGAGATTACTATCGTCTGCAAATAAGTTGTATTTTATGAGTGTGCTGGCATGGACTATGTCGTTTATGTACAACAAAAACAGTACTGGACCGAGAATGGAACCTTGGGGGACGCCATGCAAGATTGGCGAGGAGTCAGATTGGTGATTATTATAGCAGACATACTGCATCCTGTTGGACAGATTGTGGGATAGGCCCGCCGTAATGCTCAAGCTTTGGAAGGAGGATGGTATGGTCGACAGTATCGAATACTGTTTGTAAACTTTGTGGCCAACCCGACTCTCACACCCTCTCTCACTACATCCTCACTTGCCCTATGACCTCCTCCTATAGGTCCCCAGCCGTTAGCAACACCTCTTCCCTCCCAGACCAGATATCCCTCCTCCTAGTCACAGGCCTGGCATTTGACATTATTAGGGACCTGCCACTCTTTGCCATAAACAGATAAAATGTACCGGGAATTTTCCCCCCACACTCTCATCATTCTCTCACTTTATGTAACTTGACAAAACCTATGACCCTTCAGGCTTTTACGCTCTTAATGTACGAGTCATAAAGGCAAGTATGAACGTTTCATACTTCCCTGTTGGGCGCTGTAAACGCTTCTGCGCTTCACCTTGCACAGGATGTAAGGGGGTGCCCAATAAACTAGCCCCCCTCGGGGGCAAATCTGAATCTGACAGTATCGAAGGCTTTAGAGAGGTCCAAGAATATACCGACTGTGAACTGACTGTCATCAAAGGAATTTAAGATGTCATTAGTAAAGGATAGCAGGGCACTCTCAGTCGACCTTCTAGGTCTAAATCCAAATTGTGAGTCTGTAAAGATGTTATTGGCATTGCAGAAGGAATTTAGTCTACTACATGCTAGCTTCTCCAGTATCTTACTCAAGGCTGGGAGGACTGATATGGGGCGGTAATTCTTGAAGAGACCTTTGTCCCCAGATTTTTTATATGCTGGGTGAACTTTAGCAATTTTCAGTTTATCCGGAAAGACACCACTAGTGAAGGAGGAGTTACAAATGTGTAGGAGAACAGGTAGTAATAAGTGGGCTCCTTTCTTAATGATGCTCATTGATATATTGTCTTCAACTGCTGCTGCTTTGGACATTTTTATGATGGCCAGTAATTCGTCTGCAGTGACAGGGGATAAGAACAGCTCATTTTGCTGTCTGTTTTACAGGTAGGTTCTAAATTCCTCATGGTGATCAGGGATGCTCTCTGCAAGATTTTTGCCAACATTAATAAAATATCCATTGAAGTGGTTGACAATGAGGAAGGGTTCCGTTACAACTGAATCATTTATCATAAAAGCGGAGTGGGGGGCCGAAGGCTGAGTGTTCCTATTCTGAATAGAATTTATGACATTCCAGGTTTTCTTACCGTCGCCTGGTGCTGACTGGAGCTTATTTGTATGATAGCTACGTCTGGCATTTCTAACTGCTTGAGTTACTCTATTTCTGATACCTGTACTTTGGTAAGCATCACCGAAAGTTATGGGTCTTTTTGCAAATTTCCTTTGGAGTTTGTGTTTTCTTTTATCATTATCTTAATTTTGCCTGTGATATAGGGTTTGGAAATGGATACAGTTTTCACTGACTTAGTCTTGAGCGGGAAGCATTTATCAAAGCAAGCATTGAAGATGCAAGAGAAGTTGCAGCAGTTCACGTTAGGGTTGTCGGAGGCATAGACAAGATCCCAGTTAGCATTCATTAGGTTGTTTTAAAAAAAAGGAGCATGTTGTCGGTGCAGTAGTCTCTGTATGCATTGAGACTACAAGGCCTTTCAGGTCTTGTGGCTGTTTTATACATGGCAAAAACTGGAAAGTGATCTGAGATATTGTTATAAATAATTCCACTTGCAAGATTGTTAGGAGTGTTGTTAGTCCAGATATGATCTATCACAGTGGCAGAGGTGGCAGTTACTCCAGTGGGTTTGGTTATAGTGTTGAAGAAGAGTTTAGAATGACAGGTAGCAAGAAGGTCTAATACTGAGGTGTCGGTTTCTGATTTTAATAGATCAAGGTTGAAATCTCCTCTAATGTAGCAGTCTTTCCTCTCTGAACTTATGATAGTGATAAACTCCGAAAATTGACCAAGAAAATTCCTTACATTAGTGTGGGGTCGTCTGTAGATTACTCCTACAAGGTACTAGGATATTTCGTGTGTCGTTACGTAATTCAATGAAAACACTCTCCATGTACTCCTCCTGAACCTTTAAATCATCTCTTACAGAAGTGTATGTTAAAGTGTATTTATGTTGTGAACATGTATATAAGGCTGGGTAGGCGACTCAAGGGTGAACGTAGTAGTAGTAAAAGTGCCCCCTGGTGGTGGCAGCAGCAGCAGTATGGATGGGGGAGGGCCGCGGCACGCTACCCATCCCTCAGTCTGGTTGAGCCGTCGCCACGCCCACCACGCTTGCTCCACTCTCACGCCCGCGCCCTAATACTCCCTACACATTTCGTATTGACGTCCCCACACACTATATCATATTTTCTATTAAATGTTGGATTGACCATTAACTCGTCGGATCTGGCCGATAGCTGCTAGATTTGTAATTTGTCAGAACAAGTCTCACGGGTGGCGTGTGTAAGGTCTAGAGAAGGGAAGGAAGAAGAAGCGCCTCTTGCTGTGACTTCAAAAGTGCTTTTGAAGATGAGAAGGAAACATAGAACTTGATGATAAAACTAAGTGTGTACGTAAAGGAAAATAACATTTTTTTTTCTTCATCAGTACTATTATTATCATTATTATTATTATTATAAATGGAACGTAACAGAAGAGTGGTAAACTAGTGAGAGGTGTTATGTGTTACTGGAATACCTTCGACTTGCGTGAGGTAACGTGTGTGTGTGTGTTTGTGGTGACTGGCGAAGAAGGTAGTTTGTGCAGGATCGTCAGCAGGAATCTCAATAACAGGTAAGTTGTTGGGTCACCGATGACCTCATCTGTTGAGAAGGTGGTGGTGGTGGTCCTGGGCCTCCACTGATGAGTTACCTTTATCTCCTCCAGGTGTTTTTCTCGAATATTCTCCTTTACCTTATTTTTCAATGCACTACAGTTACCGTCACCTTCACTCCTGGTGGTGTAGCTCGTCACCTTCACTCCTGGTGGTTTAACTCGTCACCTTCACTCCTGGTGGTGTAGCTCGTCACCTTCACTCCTGGTGGTGTAGCTCGTCACCGTCACTCCTGGTGGTGTAGCTCGTCACCTTCACTCCTGGTGGTGTAGCTCGTCACCGTCACTCCTGGTGGTGTAGCTCGTCACCGTCACTCCTGGTGGTGTAGCTCGTCACCTTCACACCTCCTAGTATAAGAAAGAACATAATTTTAGCCGCAGTAATGCATCCGTTTGAGGCAACAGCCACGTGACTCCTGACCTTAAGTGTCAGTGGTATCTCCGTGTTTATCACAGTCTTAATACTTCAATACTGTGTGTGCTATACCGCATTGTGGGTAGCGCGAGGAAATGAGTTTTGTTATGGTATTAGCGCGTGTGAATGGCAGTCATTATTGTTAAATTATTATCACATTAGTATTGTTTTTCATTAATAAAAGTGCCGAAGTGCGGGGAGGTGTACACTACTTTTTATAACACGAATCGTTACTAATGTTGTGTTGTTATTGGTACTAAAAAAATCATGGTGTTTAAGTGTAGCTCAGGGCAGTGAGAGGCGTCTACTGGTTGTGTCCCAATTATAGTGCCACATTATTGTGATACTTCTTGCATATAACAGTTTATTGTGCAGTTCCTTCCTCTGATTTTATAGAGGGAGCAACTTAGTTTATTTTGTTTTAGCTCTTCGTTCGTCACAAGATAATTTTGATCCATTTTGTGTGTACCTTTTCGACAGGCGTTATTGTGAGTGTTTAGGTTACGTTCTTAGGTCAGCAGCAGTGGCAGGGTACACTTTAAACGTATTCGTGGGACAGATGGTGTGTGTTCCAATCCCTTGGTGAGAGGCAGTAGTAGTGTTCGTGTAATATTAGAAGAATTCTCCTGAAACTTGGTTTGGTTGTTCCTCATAAACGGAAGGTGTTCATGTGATTTTATTTCACACGGACATGAATTTTTACAGTAACCTTTGTGAGTTGACTAATGCCGGGGAAGATTGGGGCGCTCCGGCCCACTGGTGTACCTCGACTGTATTGGTAATATTTCTGAAATAATGATTTCAAATTAAAATTTGCATTTCATTAAATGAGGGAAGTGGCATACGCCCCTCTTCTTTAGTCCTCCGTTCACGTTCTTTACTGTTTTAAGAAGAAAACATGATAATTTGATACTACTACTACTACTTTTTTTTTTTTTTTTTTTAACAACGTGGCCTCCAGCCTCCCCCAATAGCCACACCTTCGCCGCCATTTATTTACCTTAATATTAAATATCCTAATACATAAGAAGCTATCCTATCTGTGTTAAATTAGTTGAGCCGCAGATCTATGCGGCATTCAGTGACTGTAGCCTCATAGTCAATATCTGCAGCAGTTGTCGGAGTAGGGGCAGAAGCTCTCGTTCCCCTGAGGCAGAGCAAAGCCGACCGAAGGAGAGAGAAGGACAGTCGACATCTCATCCAGGCTGTAACATAACTTCTGGGCTGCTGCTTCTGTTCGGAGATCAGCTCCGCGAGTCTGGCGTAGAAACATCTTGCACTTGGGCCCATCCCACCAGAGGTTGTGAACACTAGCGGAGTGAAGCTGCCTTGATCAACATTTTGAATTCTCTCCCCATATGCCCTTCTCTTGTCGTTCTCGTTCCTCCTATGTGCAGCATCGAGAGCTAGGTTACGGTGACAAACGGCCATGGGATCAAAAATCCTGATGTCGAAGAAAGCTCGCTGTCCCCGCGTCCAGAATCCTCGAGCACTGACGTCACACGGGCTTCGTTAGATGTGTTTGAAGTCCTGTGTTGGAAGATCTCGCCATCCAGTGGAAGGAGGGTCGGTTCTACCATGACGTCCCGGCAGATTTCCTTCAACATATTTGCTGTGAGATCCCTTACCTCGTCATGCCTCATGCATATGAAGCCCCCCTTCTTGCAGACCATGGCGTGATCGCCATCATAGGGAGAGCCACACACGCATTGGGAGGGCAAACCATCTACTGGCCAACCGTACCTTAGAGCAATGGCATCTGTAAATTCTTGTTTGTTAAGGCTGAAACCATTTGCCCTTATCGGTAACGTAGTTAACCAGTTCGAGGCGCCCACCTCCTGCGCTATAGCTACTTTTTTTGTCAAATTTTCTGGAACCTGCAGCAATAGTTGCTGCAACATGTCATTTTGGCAGTGCTGCCGATCTGTTGTAATGGACCTACGGATCTTATTAACTTCGCTGGTGTCCACTTCCCCTGTTGCATTCTGGGCTATTATGTGGTCAGTGAGGGCTGCCGTGAGCTTAAGTGAATTTTGATGTTCAGAGTCAGCAATCTCCTCTGGATTAGTTAGTCCCATCCCTCCCAGTCTTGGTGGAAGTGCAAGAAGTGTTCTTTCTGCTAGGGTTAAGTCAGGGTGTTTCACTAGTTTGGGAATGAACTTGACACTGATTGCTTCTTCCAAAGGGTGGAGGAGGGGTCGGATCTCAGGGATGGTACGCATCAGGTAGTTCCAACGATGCTTGACTCCATGGGTGAATGCTGCAAAGGCCGCATGTGGCTCTGTGTTAGCAATCTCCGATAGAGCTTGGATTTCGCTCACCAACTCAATCACCTTTCCCGCTACGTACTGGGTCTTGAAGTCCCTAGTGCCAATTACTGCACCTAGATGTCTTTGGCCGTCCTTAGTTATTTTGACCTCACTTTCGCCGAAAACCTCCAAAGCCCGATCATAATGATCTGGCTTCACGATGAGGAAGGATTTGCTGGCGTTTGGGTGGTACCCTATTTGTGGACCTCGCGATGTTACCAGGTCCCACCACTTTTTGATGTAAAGTAAATTAAATTCTTAACTCATAAAATTAGATTCGTCCATTCCCAACAGTTCACGTGGATGATCGTCAGGTTTATGTTAAGCGTCAGTTTTTCAAAGACTACCTGGACAATCGTATTGAATAAATTTAAAACGAATATTGGTAAATTGTGTTTATTTACATTTGCAATGAATTAGTATCTTGGGCACGGGAGATAGTTAGATGACCTCTGTACTAAAGGTCAGAGGTCAGGTGTCGGTAATAATAGATGACGACCTTGAAGAGTAAATGAAACATGGATGGTGATGACTACGTTTGTTTCGTCAAAGATAAACCTTCTACATTGTATCATTGTTTTTTTATTATATAGGTTTATGTTAATAATTTTACCTCATAGTTTATCATTACGTTGGTAACACCTTAACAAAACGATATATTTTTGTTGTTTTCGTATTTCATCAACTGGCATAACGGACGTAAGCTCTGTATAGTATTTTGTTTTTTGTCTGGAACATAGAACTCTATCCGAGTCTGCTGTCTCACTCACCTATCTGTATTTCCTCCTTGCCATTGCCATAACTCGTTAAAACAAAGCCCTGAGTACTGGGCCAGGGGTGAGTAGGAGGCAGGCGCCGTGACACACACACGCACACACACACGAGAGAGGGAAGAAAAACGTTAGTAAAAGTGTTCTCTTTAGGCTTGTTTGTCTTGGGTAAGAAGAACAGCTAAGTTAAAATTATGTGTTTAAAGATTTGTTGGTCGGCGTTTTTTCTCCGGTAACCGCGTTTGCCTTGACGCCCCTTCATTTCCTGTTCGTCGTTTTTATTCTTTTATCATTTCTCACTTGGCAGGGAAGAATATCCAGACAAAATTTTGGCGTTTAAAATATGTTGCCGTTTTCTTGCATTAATGGTGTACCTTTGTCGCACATTCATTCCTTAATTATTATTGTTGTGTATTGTGTTGGTTCTGGTGAGTGCTTTTATGTTCGTCTTTTCACTTAGATTTCAATGTTTATATAACGGTATATGATTTAAGCTTAAAACATTTTAACGAATCTTGGCGGGCGCGGTAAGGCCCATGGGTCTGGCGTCTCCTACTATAGACAAGTTGAATATACAATAACTAAACCTAATAGAAGCTGCATCCCTCACTGTGTCCTGAGGCACACAGTAGGCTGCCACATTATGGAATATTAGTCGAGAAATGTAAATACGGAACTTCATAACCCTTTCCAGTTACACGGCAGTTGCAGATGGAGTAACATTATGTAGCTAGAGACCCAAGGGAGCGGGGTTCTTCCAGTAACATCATATTATTTGCTGACGGTGCCGTGTTAGGTCGCAGATGAGGCTGGATATCTTGGAAAATTCTTCTTACTTAGTTTGGGTGTACTTAAGGTTGGGAAGTTTTAAGAAAATTTAGTGCCGGCTTCAGGAGAAAACTTGTTGATGTGTTGAAAAAGACAAGAATGCTTCAACCACCACAGGGGGACACCTGCCATATTGTTTTTGTTTTGTTTGTGTATAGAACCTGAGGACGCCGGCTTTTGGGGGGAAGATTCGGGGCAGTGGTGGCTTGGGTATGCCGGGGATGGGGTACTTGGGAAAAGTTGATGAGGGGGATTTTGGCCTTGAGGGAATCTTAGGGAGAGAGTTTTGCCTCCAGGGGAAGCCTGGGAGGGGTTTCGGTCTTTGGAAAGAGAGGATGGGTTGGTCGAGGGAAGCCACCGTGATATTAAACCCCAAGGCCGCGCCGGTGTGAAAAGTTGTGGCAATCACTGGCGGCTTCAGGTAAAGTCTTACAACGCCCGGATTGATTACTGAACCTGGAGTGACAGTCTTCAGTGATTAATTAAAAGGTGAGAGCGTGGGAGATCACTATGTAATGATGATATCAATTAGCGGTTTAAATATGGCCGTCAAAAGCTGGAAATATACAGAGGACGAAAATGGTGTGTGTGTGGGGGGTGATGTGTGTTGATGTGAACGCATTGTGGATATGGGCGTTAGTTTATGCGGGTGTATTTTGTGTGTTTGTGTTTACTGACACGTATTCATGTGAATGGATATGTGAAGATATATATTTTTTTTGGTTATTAACACGTGCTTGTGTGTGTGTGTGAGAAACTTCATTTCTATAAATGTAATCTCGGGCCAGAATATTGCCATACTTCATCGAAGCAAACTGAGAGGGGGAAGATGACCAGAGACGTGCTATGTAAAGGAGGAAAACAGTTAAAACCAACAACTCCATAAAAAAAATTTTTTAAGTCTTCATCAGCCAGTGATGTGTGTTGACTCCGTCTCTCTTACCCAAGTCAACACCGTCTTCATTGTTAAAGGTGTTCGTACGTTAAATTTACCCCAAAAGACTGATGATGTGAGAATGCTTGTGTGTGGCTTACTTAAGCTGCGACACAAAAACTGATTCTCATAGCCATGTATTTTAGATGCCTCTTTTAATTTGTGGTTGAGAACGTACTTAACTGGCTCAGTGAAGATAGAACACAAAAACTGCGGCCAGACTGGTGTCGAAATTACACCATGGCTCTACTGTAGCTTGATATAATACTTTCTCAAGACTCGGCTAAAGGGAGAAGACAAACGTAGGAATCTTGAAGCATCACTGACACTGGTGAGTGAATGTCAGAATTAATCTTCATGACATCAGTAGATGTCAGGGAAGAAAAAACTTCTGGACCAAGCGATAAATTACAATTTTTTCTCTTGTAGTGGAGCTTCGAGATGCCGAGTCCCTTTTAGGGGCAGGACACCAGTGTGGAAGTGTGTCATGCTGGTGTTACGTAACAGAGATGGAAAAAAATATTGTAAGTTTTAGATTATGTAAGATAAATAATGTCCTATATAACACATTTTTTTTTATATTACTAAAATTTTTGCATTAGCCCATTTGCTACAGTTTACTGGTACAGTACGTATATAAATTTTCTATGTATTGATCAGCATGTGCATTTTATGTATTATCCTGAGAGAATTTATGAAAATGAATATTACACGTACTGTATTGCCCATATGGGGAATAGTGAGTGTGTAGTGGCGGGCTGGCGCACCTTACTAAGTTAACGAGGCTGGGCGTTGATTGGCCATAACGTTAGCTGGCATATTAATGTGTGCTGTATATAGGTAAGTTCCTCGTGCCCATGTGTATCGCATTAAAAAACCTCATTACAAGATATATATATGCATTTTCATGAATATTTAGGGAGGAAAGTATCACACGTTATCTTATTCTCATTCCCGTAGTGAAGATGTAGTGTAGTGGTTAATGAGATGTTTGTACGTAATGCCTATATTTACAAGTGTTCGAATATTGCCTTCAGAATCACCACAAGATCAATGTTACCCTGGGTCTTGATGAGAAAAAATTAGCATGTTAATCTTTTTACCCCGGCTGGAGACGTGAGGAGGCGCCTCATTTGCTCATTAAGTTACCGCACAAAAGTGGCTGTCACTAATAAGGTCGAAATTACGGTGTGGGTTTCGCGATCAGGCGAGAGTTACTTTATTGGATATCTTGCGAATTGTGTTTTGTGAGGACTTTGTTTAGCGATGCTTAGTAACGCTTAATAACAGTTTAAAGCTCTATGATAAAAGATAATACAAGGCTAAATAGAAGCGTATGTGTGTGGGGTTACCTGGAGCTGTTTAGGGGCCACGGTCTCTGTTTTAAAGGGACCATCTCCTTTACTACTTGAAGCTCTATGCCGTTTTAAATTATGTTAATAATTATAGTACTGATTCAGTAATAAAAACTTGTTTAATAATGATAGTAATAATAATTGTTCAAAATAATACCGTACTGTTATACTGAAATAAAAATATTGTATAATTATATTTTGAAGATGGTAATTAAAAGGATATGTATGGTATTACTACTACTACTACTACTACTACTACTAAGAAGAAGAAGAAGGACATAATATCATTGCTGAAAAACATTCGCCACAATGATATTCTACTGAGGTCTTACAGTAGAGCCCCCCCCCCCCCTAGTGAATGAGTTGTGTTGGGGCTGAAGGTGACCCAAAAGGTTAATTAGGTGCGTGTGATGTTGTGGACAGGTGTTTGGAGGGCGTTAGGTGGTGTTGGGGGCACTGGGGATGGTGGTTGGAGAGAATGTTGGAGAAGGGGAGGGTGATTTTCGAGGTAATGTTGGAGAGAATGGGTGTTAATACCGGGGGGAATGTTGAAGGGTGAGGAGATGATGGTTTGGAGGGAATGGTGGAGAGGGTGGATAGTGATATTGGGTGGAATGTTGGAGAGGGGGCGGGTGGTTTTGGAGTGAATGTTGGAGAGGGGGGATGGTGGTGTTAGGGGTAATGTTGTAGGTGTTGAATGGAAGCAAGGTGTAGGAGATGTTGGGGGTGAGAAAGGAAGGTATTTGTTGGATGTTAAAGAAGTGATGGTGTCGGAGGTAATGTTGGAGATGAGGAAGGGATGTAATTGTTGGAGGGAAGTGATGTTGGAGGTGAGCTGTGGTTGTATTTGTTGGAGGAAGAGAGGGTTAGTGTGGGAGGTGATAGTGGAGGTGTTGAAAGTTTTTGTTGGAGGAAGAGGTTGGTGTGAGAGATAATGTTGGAGGGTTGGAGGTGGTGAGAGTGACAACAGCGGCCTCCACCCGCCCGTACTTGACGGTATTGATCTCTCTCTCTCTCTCTCTCTCTCTCTCTCTCTCTCAAGTTAATTGGAAAATTTCATTTGTGGTGTTATTCTGAATTCTAGTCTAGGTTAGTTTATATTCTTGAATGATTTATATTTGAGAATCGTCCAAGTGGAATGTAACCCTTTCTTGTAAATAATGAAAGTCCATTTTTTTAAGAGAGAAGGTGGAAAACAATCAGACATGAGAGAGAGAGAGAGAGAGAGAGGTGTAGGTGTTAAGATACCCATATTGTTACTTTTATCCTTTTTGTTCCCTCATCCAGGCACCCTCTACTCCTCCCGTTCTGGGTGGAAGAATGTAGTCCAGTTCATTATGTATTTTCGTAATTATTATTTATTTATTTATTTATTTTTTAGATTTGCTGTGTTGTGCTTTTATGGAAATAAGTAAATCTCTGCATTTTTTTTCTTTTGGTGTCAACGGTTGCTATATTGGAAACTGAATTTGTCAATATCTCCGTTTTAAACCACGCAACTGATTCCTTTCGCTGGTTAAAAATACATTTTAAGAGACAGGGAAACCAATGAGACAAACTGCATTCAGCTAAATACAACGGGAAGAAATATATTCAACTTAAGTTTAGATTTTTTTTCAAATCAAATCAAACATTGTCAATGTCATATACAAAGATGACATTTCCTCTCTGCTTATTATTGGTATCTTAAATTGTTAACATATTTCATATATGATTTACTGTGGGCACACTTAGCTGTTCTTGATGAACCCAGTCATCATTTATCGTTCAAAACAAGGTTTTCATAGCGTAAGTCGTCGTCATTTTCACACTGTTCTGCACAGGCAAAGGTCGGCACACTGTGTGGTACACAGTCAAAGGTCAGCACACTGTGTGGAACACAGGCAGAGGTCGGCACATTGTGGTACCTAGGCAGAGGTCGGCACACTGTGTGGTACATAGGCAGAGGTTGACACACAGTGGTACACAGGCAAAGGTCGGTACACTGTGTGATAGACATTCATTGGTCGACACATGACAAGTTTTTTGATTTTCCTACAGAAACATATTTGAGGTACAGTCTCCCTTGCACTGGCATCTCACCATCTCAATGATGGCCTCGGGTGCTGTCGGAACCAGGACCAAACCAATGATGGTCAGCTCCAGCTGGTCATTGTCGTCCTTGTAGTAGTCATTCTGCAATGAATCCAGGGAACTTGCTGGGCAGTGCTTGCCTGGCCCCAAACTCGAGCTTGTACTGTATATGTACTTTAAGGATGTGCTGTTTAAGGGCACCGACTGTTCGTGGCAACTTCTCGCTCCTACCCGACTATTTAAAAAAAACTAGTGTAATCGCAACTCTGGGATATATATATATATATATATATATATATATATATATATATATATATATATATATATATATATATATATATATATATATATATATATATATATATATATATACACACACACACCTTTTTTTGTTTTTTTTTACTCCTTTTGGACAGTAGGCAGCAGATATAACTCACCAAGCTTGTCTGTATCTCTTCCGCGGCATCACACAGCATCCTCAGAGCCTTGGTGGTGTTATCTTCAGCCCCAAGGAAGATCTTGAACCACTTGGCCCTGCCTACTCTTGCAAACCCCACTCTGTTGTCACCTCCATAGAAAGCATGAAATGCAGGCAAAACCATCGCCTTTTATGGAACAAGAGCATCGCTGAACAGGTGGATCTGTAAAATACCCGACGCCATGGAGGTGTGTTGTGGCAACAAATCATAGTTAGCTATGGTCAGGACAAGCATGTGTGGCTTTCACCTTATTGTAGGTACTCCAAGACCTATCAAGGTGTCAGCATCCTCATGGTTGTTGTCGTCAAAGTGGCTCACTTGCTTGTTACTCCTAGTTCGACCAGATGCTGAAGTGATGACCAGCTTGGAGGATCATCTGCTGTATACCAG
Source organism: Homarus americanus (assembly GCF_018991925.1). Classification (NCBI taxonomy): domain Eukaryota; kingdom Metazoa; phylum Arthropoda; class Malacostraca; order Decapoda; family Nephropidae; genus Homarus; species Homarus americanus. Next base: position 9,520,680 of record NW_024711292.1, on the reverse strand, counting down.
TATTTTTGTTTTTGCCAAGTACTCTGTCAAATCAGCCTTCGTCTTGCGTGATAAAAATCTTCCTGGCATTTTATGCATCGTTTTCAGTTGCTTGTCCCATGCGACTGCCGTCCAAGTTGTAGCAACATTGGCTGTTTGGTGGCCTGTACAGTTTGCTAAATCAGTGCAGTCTTCAACTTAACGTACAACGTGAGAGTTATACCACACTCAATACAGTTACTGTACAGTATCAATAGGACTGTACAAAACTGTATGTGTGTCTTTATTTGTGAATATGTTGAAATGATCTACACACATTATATATATATATATATATATATATATATATATATATATATATATATATATATATATATATATATATAATATATATTTAGTGGTTTACATGGTTGTCACATGTTTGTTATTTCTAGGATGGGTGCCAAGTGCCATATGTGTTGGGGCGTGCCAGACCGCACCGCCTGTCCTCACATCACCTTCCTGGTACATCCCTACCCCTCCATTTGTCTCGCAGCTTTCCATAGTGGAGAGGTTTCAGTTTAAACTCGAAAAATGTATTTATCACTAAAACTACCATAAGTGCAGACACAAGCGCACATATTTATACATAAAGTATAAATAATACGAGTTAATATTGTAACATTTTCATGTTTTTGTTTTGTCAACGTATTCAGAAAGTTTATATAGGGACATCAGAACTAATTTAGATTTCTGCGTAAAGTACAAGTGCTGTAGTTCTGTGAAAGTGCGGCGTGTACAGTATTTAGAAACTTTAGTAAAGTTATAGCTTTAGTTATAAAGGGCAAATACAGTAATTAATAAAGGATGGTAGTATGATAACGGTATGATAGATGTTTCCCTAAGTCAACCAATTGAACTTGGACATGCACGCATAGTGGCTGTTAGAGTAATGTCCACGCGGGGATAATATTGTAAAGGTGGCATCTTAACTTAGATACTATATAGAATTACATTAAACCCATTACTGCATAACTATTGGTGCAGCCACTGTCATAGGTATGTATTATACCAGAGTATGTCGCGGCGTGTCACTATTGACACACTATGCGATGCTTCCTGGCATGCATCCCACTCCCTCCTCCACCTGGTATGTCGCCCTGACGTAGTAACTTTCACACGGACATTCCCTCTGCCTGTATTTAATACCTAATTCTACACTTGTACCAATGACATGTATTTTTTTTAATCTGAATATTATTAAACAAATAAATATTATTATTTTTGATTGATGGTTCATAGATGATTGTTCTCTCGTAATAGAACGTCGGCTATGTAGAAGTCTCTAGAGAATGTATTATAAGTGCGAGTTTGGGTGTGAGTGCTATACTGTACGCTGCAGGTATGGTACAGGACCAAAAAATGGGATTGTTTATATTGAGATTAATTTACTGTTGTGCAAATATACCTCACATTACACGCGTCCTGGTTATTATGTAAGGAGATTCATGGTCGAGGCGGAGACCAGTGAAAATTTTTGTTTTTTATATGGCTAACTATGAGGAGCCATGTGTGTGTGTGCGCGCGCGCGTTATAACAGTACGCGCTTTGAACTGCAGTAAGTTGTGCTGTTAGATAGAGGTGATGGATTCATTTAACTTATTAACTCACATACTCACTGATCAATAAAAACAAAACGGCAGAACTGACGCGATTTTTTTTTTACTAGACTGATTCAACAATACTGCTGGTTAATCACACGTAAAACGATTAGACAATGTGACGAAATTACTTCTATCACTGTCCGGATGTCTGTTTACCCTTCTGTCTTGTCTTTATTGTCAAGATGTCTGTAAGCACGGGTTCTACTTTAAAAACAGCAAGCTCTCCTGTACCTGTAAGAAATAATATTCTACGTAAAGATTTAGGCAGGATCAAAATAAACCCTTCCCGGGCGGGCGGACAATAGAATGACTTGTGTCACTGTGGAGTGGAGAGGAACGCCAAGGCGAGCATTATTTAAATTTAATGTTTTTTCTTTTTCAAACATATATATATATATATATATATATATATATATATATATATATATATATATATATATATATATATATATATATATATATATATATATATATATATATATATATATATTTGGGGGGGGTGTAAATACTGTACAGTAAAAGAAAGTTGATTATTTTGTTCACTAGGCTGAGTGTTATTGAATAAAAATTTTATTTTCATTCTGATCAATTTAATTTACAAGCTCTATAGTCTTATTTAGGCTTCTTTTTTCTTTTTTCAAATTTATTTTTATGAGTAATTGTTAGGTTGTTTTATAAACGTCAAGTATGCTCTCTACAAAAAGTATCTGCAAAATTTTTTGCTTGACAATATGACACAACGGCCGAAAGAATTTGACATCCCTACCGAGACAACAGGAGTCTCAGTGTTCATTTTGACATCCATCGGACCCCACCTTGCAGATACTTTCTGTAGCGAGTGTACCAACTCCTTCATCATTTTATATACAATCTTTTATAGTTTTAATATTTATATTTTATTTACAGATCTTGATATTTTATTGCTTTATTTACAAACTTGATTTAATTAATAATTGCAGATTTTATATTAACAAACGCAGTGAGGTGGTGCAACTTAGAAGAGTAAGTTACAGTACCGTATATATTAGTACAGTATGTCCAGAATACAGGGAGCTGCAGTGATACACACATTAGGCAGACAGTTTACAGTGACGATTAGAAACACTGACTTTAGTTGATGACATAGAGAGAGAGAGAGAGAGAGAGAGAGAGAGAGAGAGAGAGAGAGCATTAAACTAATCAAAACAGTAAGATACAATAACAGATAGATAGACGTGGATGAAGAAGTAGAGCAGAATTAAGTAAAACCGAAAATATTTTGAGACAAACGGAAGAGGACAGGAGACAGAACAAAGAACAGTAAATACGACTACGCTGAGGAAACGAATAAATGTCAAGAGTACGAATGATTAGACCAGTTATTAAAGGGGAGGTACGGTGTGTGTGTGTAGAGAGAGAGAGAGAGAGAGAGAGAGAGCTCATCTTTCTCTCTTGTTGGGTAGGTGAAGAGTGGGGATGGGGGCGTTGGGCTCCTGCCGCACACACACTCCTCGCTGTCCCACACACCCTCGCTGTCCCACACACCCTCGCTGTCCCACACACTGCATGTCCCACACACCTGTCCCACACACCCCTGCTGTCACACACCTCGCTGTCCCACACCCTCTGTCCACACACCTGTCCCACACACGCTGTCCCACACCTGCTGTCCCACACACCCTGCTGTCCCACACCCCTGCTGTCCCACACACCTGTGTCCCACACACCCTGCTGTCCCACACACCCGCTGTCCCACACACACCCTCGCTGTCCCACACACCCCTGTGTCCCACACACCCTTGCTGTCCCACACACCCTCGCTGTCCCACACACACCCTGCTGTCCCACACACCTCGCTGTCCCACACACCCTCGCTGTCCCACACACCCTCGCTGTCCCACACACCCCCTGCTGTCCCACACACACTCCTCTGCTGTCCCACACACACACACCCTCGCTGTCCCACACACACACCCCTCCTGTCCCACACACACCCCCTGCTGTCCCACACACACCCCCCTGTCCCACACACCCCTGCTGTCCCACACACCCCTGCTGTCCCACACACCCCGCTGTCCCACACACATCTCCCCTGTCCACACACATCTCCCCTGTCCACACACATCTCCCCCGTCCACACATCTCCCCGTCCCACACACACACATCTCCCCCGTCCACACACATCTCCCCGTCCACACACATCTCCCCGTCCACACACATCTCCCCGTCCACACACATCTCCCCGTCCACACACATCTCCCCGTCCACACACATCTCCCCGTCCACACACATCTCCCCGTCCCACAAACCCTCCCGACCCCTCAACATTCACCCCCCTCCCCTCTGTGAACTAGTAAGGCAGGCAGGGAGGGGGACATTAGAAGCAAGAGCTCACTCAGAAATGTGGACTTTGAAGTTGGAGAACTCCAGCAGCAGGAAGAGCCTGAAACAAGGAGCTCTTGAAACGCGGCGGGCCTGATACAGATAGGATTTGAAACTAGGAACATTTGGAAAACGAAGGGGCTGGGTTGATATTGAGAGGGTCTGAAACTAGGAGCTCTTAAAGTAAGGGGGGCTTGATACATAGAGATTCTAAAACTAGGAATTGTTGAAGCGTGGAGGATATGAAACTGAGAGCTATTAAAAGAAGGGGCGCCTGAAACTAAAGAGATCAAGGAAAGTCTCATACTGGGAGTTCTTGAAGCAGAGGCCCTGATGCAGACAAGACTTGAAATAAGGAGCCCTTGGGATGAAAGGACCCGAGCCCAGTTAGCTTTTGATACTTAGAGCAGCTGAAACTGGGGCACCTCCACACAAGAGACCGTGGAACAGAGATAATAGGAATCTTGGAGCTCCTGAAACAGTGACACTTTGAAGTAGGATTGGTGTGAAGAAATCAGACCGGCGGGTCCTGAGTTACAATATGTCTGGCAGTGAGGCTGTCATACAGTAAAACAGTTTGTCATTGTGGCCATCTTATACTGATACGATATGACACCTAGACAATCATGCATTTGGATAGTCTTTCACGGAGGCAGTCATGCACAGAAACAGTATGGCATTATAAAGACAGTTATGCCATGAGCTAGTAATATTCTGACCCTGGCAGGCAGGAAGATAGCTTAGGCAAACATGCGCAGAAGCGTAGTGTGCAATATATGGGTCCTGTAATGAAACAAACAGATTGGCAAGTAGGTACTAAGCACCTCCGTAGCCATACACTGATGCAGAAAGACACCTAGGTAATATTGCTCTAGGGTAAGCACCTTGGTAATCATACTCTGAGGCAAACAGGCAGGTGGACAAACACCTTGGTAGTCATACACCGAGGCAAGCAGGCAGGTGGACAAACACCTTGGTAGTCATACACCGCGGCAAGCAGGCAGGTGGACAAACACCTTGGTAGTCATACACCGAGGCAAGCAGGCAGGTGGACAAACACCTTGGTAGTCATACTCTGAGGCAAGCAGGCAGGCCGGTTGACGGAGAGCTGGTCGGTGGAATACTTCTCTCGGCTGTATTGATCGAGGCAGTGAGAGAGAGAGAGACAGAGAGAGAATGAGAGTTAGTGAAGGAGAGATGCTGGGCTGGTCTCGCCCTTACTCTGGTTCTTATCCACAACTGCTCCAAGCCTCCCATCCCTACACTTACCAATCCTCTCTCTCCTCATTACTCGCTGTATATTCCCCATATCTTGTAGTGTACTTACATCACCATACTCCTCATAGTCAACTTACACACACACACACACACACTCTACATAGCTCGTGCCACCCCCCTCCACACACACACACACACACCCACACACACACACACTCTACATAGCTCGTGCCACCCCCCTCCACACGCGCGCGCACACACACACACACACATACACACACTTGGTCCCTCGCCACGCAACCATTGCCCGCTGCAGCATTACTGCCATACTTAAATAAACAAATTATCTGCAGTTACTTGGCAAAAGCCGAGCATGACTCGTTAATTTTTGGCTGTGTTGATAGCGTTGTGTACAGCAGGTTCGTACCTGTAAAGTGCGGTACTCCTGGCAGGCATGATAGAAGTCGGCTTTCTTAAGCGTGCCATTTCGAGGTGGAGTGGAACGCGAGGTGTTATTGATTGCCCACTCATGCTAACGATGATTTCAAGGCATCGGCATTAGGCTCAGTCGCTGTTACAGTTTTGATTGTTTTTTTTTTTTTTTTTTAGCCAATGTACATGGTGTAACGCAGAGACGAGTGCTCCATGAACAGCTGTTTGTAAAAGGTTCACGAATTTTATCCTCCTGCTGAGGAGATTTAAAGCAACTGGTGTGTCTGTGTGCTGTTTTCGGTCTACCTGTGTGTCTGAAATCAAAGATTGCTTGGCTGTAATCAAAAGTTATCTGTTTGTGAAAATAAGTTTGTGAAATTAACACTGCGTAGTTTTCGGTGGAATTTCACGCAACTTCGAACAGACGTATGTGTGGAAGGGTGATGTGTGCCGGTGTCTAGTTGGTTGCTAAGTTCTTCCATCTTTATACTGACGTGAGAACGAAACTAACTCTCGCACCCAACAACACGAGGATAGTGGCTTAAACGTAGACGAGTCTGTACTGTAGCTAAATGGCGGTTCGCAGCTGGGCATTTCGGGGGGTGGAGGTAACCTTGAAGACTGAATGATCGGGGCCCCCAGCAGCTGGGCGCCTTTTACCACCGCCAATGACATGATTCGCTCCCGTCTCACGTTCAGCTGCAAACTAAAAAATCCGGGCGAATGTGTGGCCCTTTTACTAGTTGTGAAGTGTTTAATATTCACCTGACTGGCGACCTCGGACACACACAAAATCCCAAATCCCATCTGTCAGTATTTCTTTGGACAAAGTTATATCAGACAATATTCATTCGGACAAAATTCCACCAGACAAATTCTTGGTGGTCAAAATCCCTGGAGACGATTTCCCACTGGACATGATTCCACCACTTAAAGCAAATCCTTTCTAATTACCTGTTTGGTTACGATAGATGAGGTCGGATTAGGTGGAAGGATTAGACTGGCTAAGAAGATTAGGTTTCATGAGATTATGTTTTGGGGGTGACATCAGGCGAGATTTAGATTAAGCTTAGATAGGTTAGGTTTAGATTAGGCTAGCCAGATACGGTTAGATTAAGTTTAGGGTTAGATTAGGCAAGGTTACGTTAGATTACATTTGGTTTGGTGTGTGCTATTGCCAGCCAAATGAAAGTGTAGCGTCTTTATGGTTTTCGTGAGGTTGAAAGGGAACAGGAGGCGGTGTTGATTGCTTGTGCTGGCGCTGGTTTATGGTAGTTCCCAGGTGTAAAAAAAAAAGAAGGTGAGTGGGGTGACTGGGTGCTGGCTGGCGACCAGACGCTCGCTCAACTTGTCACAGTCACCAGTGTTAATTTGGCCCGATCAGTGGCGCGTGGGATATTACCACCAAGGTAGAGTGATCAAGCTTAAGGTCTTCCTTACCACATAGATATCCCTCGCACCATGGACACACCTCACCCGGTGTCTACCTCATCTCACCATGTATCTACCTCACTAATGTTTCACACCTTCACCCGAGGCCCACCACACCTCAATTATGTATCTACCTCACACCTCACCATGTATCTACCTCACACCTTGTATGTATATTATGTATGCTGGATTATATATTATGTATGTATATTATGTGTGCCTATTTTATGCATATTTATTCATTTTGCTAGCAGCGTGTGTGGCAATGCACTACCATATCCCACATGCTTAATTAATGTGCCTGGCGACGTATGGAAGCTGCTAATGTATCAATATACGTCGTCTAGTATGACAAGGAGCCTAGTTGAGGAGTATTTCTGTAGTACATACTTCATCCAGTAAACCGGAACCTTACAAAAAACTATATGTTGGTGTTTGTGTTCTCTCCTGTATATAGAACTTATTATAAAGAAATTCCAACACACCTCACCCAGTGTCTCCGTCACACCTCACCCAGTGTCTCCCTCACCTCACCATGTATCTACCTCACACTCACCTAGTGTCTCCCTCACACCTCACCATGGTGCTCACCTCACCAACTCTTAACACCATCTCTCAACGCATCACCTGGACAGCAAGAAGATCCGTCTATATTATAATATCACTTTGCATGAATTTGTTGCCCATGTCCTCACCCGCCTCTGAGGAGTGTTGTCGTCACCCGTGCTATTCTTGATGTTGCTGGACAGTTTAGGCTTCAAGCAGCAACTTGAATTCTATGCACCATTGAAGAGGATCGCTTGCTATTGATTTGATGGTTCTAAGTCAAAAGTTCAAGGCTGAAATTGCCAGTCGAGGGTTTTCAAAATATGTATATCATATGTTTACCTGTGTTTAGTTTTTTATGATTTTATGTGTTCATGGAATCACTAATGTACTATGAATCATACATAACGTGTCAAATTTGAGACACTTCCGTTTGATTATATGAGAGGGAGAACTACGTGGGTGCTTTTCTCCAGGAACATCAGCTGGCCTGGCTCAAGTGGGCTCACGGGATACTCGACTCACTAATAATGCATCACATCGATCCTCTCTCACTTTTCCACACAGTGCCCCACTTTCCCCACACCACACCACTCTATTTCCTCTTCCTCACACACCACTTCAGTATTTCCTGTTCTTCATACACGACTATTTTACCTGCTGTTCTTAACGTTATATCTAGTGCAACATACTCTACTGCTGTACTTCTTTTTATCTTATTTTGCTACTTAGTTTTATGTTTATTTGTGTCCTGGATGGCAGAGACTCGCACCGTTTGTTCAAAGTGTACTCGTTTGTGTCCGTGCTGTGGACTTACTTATGTTTCCAGTGGACTAAAAGCAGTGGAGTTTTAAACACTGTAAAAGTCCTCCTGAAAAAGAGCTTATGTTATGATTATGCTGCACCGGCACAAAGTCAAAGTGGGGTATTAAGAGTCTTGTAAATACGTTTTCAATGAATTGACCTTTTGACCAAGTTCTTTCTATGTATGACGTCCCTAGTAACTGACAAATTTACAAATTACATTGGTTTTAAAATGATTTGTACTGTCACTCAGGCAATATGTCTCCAGTGTGTTGCGACTCATCCACCAGTGTATATGATGGTTGTTAACAACTCTTAAGTATATGGGAAATTAGTTGATAAGTCATTTACTGTACTGATTTATAATTATTATTATTATTTTTATTATTATTATTAGTGTGTGTGTGTGTGTGTGTGCGTGTAGTTGAAATTTAAAGGTGTTGAATTGTCTAGTGAATTTTGTGGTTGAAAGAATAAATTGCAATATCCTAACAGTAGGTAAATGAGGATGTGAGAACATTGAGTACCTGTACCTGGCTACAGTAGCTCAATTTATATTACAAACTTACGTAACTGCATTGAGATTTTTACGTAAATTGGCGTAGTTGTATTATCTTTTATTATTCCGGGAAAAGTTAACATACAGACTTTTGACATTATAGTCGTAGGTTATATAAAAAAACATTTTATAATCATATGCAAGAACATACATTATTTTATTTTCGTTTAAATGTTTTGGTTTTGCTTTAAATTCTTTGTGGACCATCACGCACGCATCCTCACTTCACCGTACGCGTAATTTCTCTCCACGCCTCATCTCACTTGATGCTTGGCCTCGTCTCAGATTTTGAGTTCAAAGTAGGGGGCTCCTTCTGTCGACGTCATCTTGCGGTAGTAGTAAGGATCATGTCTAAGATATTAAAGAAAATTATTACATTAGAATGATAATAGTAATAGATGTCAACATGCCGGTACCTCGCCCAACTGTAATAATAATAATAATAATAATAATAAATAATAATAATAATAATAATAATAATAATAATAATAATAGACATTAAAGAAAGTGTTAATTTAAATTATACTAATGTTAATGATCCTTAGCCTTGGGAGTAAATGAGTGTCAGCTGTTGTAACGGTGGTTGTGTTTAAGTGTAATGATAACATTTTGCACTGATACACGCAAGTTGTTGGGAAATTGTCATTAAATTAATTTTTATGGGCATCTTGGTAATGTGATAACAATGTTCTTAGCCATTTGGAAACGTAGTCGTCTTGACCCCAGAAACAGTAAAGTTCCTCATTAAAACAACTGGTCTTGTCGAAATCTGCCATTAGTAGTGGGAAGACTTGCGATAGTTGGTTTTGGTGCAAGTGGCAGCAAGTTGTGTCATATCCGTGTGGGAGTGATATAGCAGTTACGGACCCACAGACATCACTGAGTCACACATGTCTCTGCTTGGACAGAGATGACCCAGGCAAGAGGCACCTGTGGGTCAGGTAAGCAAGAGTGGCACTTTGGTTGGTCAGGTGAGCATGAGTGGCACTGGTGGGTCAGTGAGCAGCATGAGTGGCACTGGTGGGCCAGGTAAGCAAGAGTGGCACTGGTGGGGTCAGGTGAGCATGAGTGGCACTGGTGGGTCAGGTGAGCATGAGTGGCACTGGTGGGCTGGTGAACATTAGTGGCACTGAAGCGGGCAAGGAGTGCGCTGGTGCGCCAGTGAGTGGCGGAAGTGCAGGTGGGTCAGGTGAGGCCAGAGGGCACCAGGGTCAGGTGAGCATGAGTGCACTGGTGGGTCAGTGTTCATGAGCGGTACTGGTGGGTCAGGTGAACATGAGTGGCACTGGTGGGTCATGAACATGAGGGCACTGTGTCAGGTAAGCATGAGTGGCACTGGTGGGTCAGGTGAACATTAGTGGCACTGGAGGCCCAGGCAAGGTGAGTGGCACAGGTGGGTATGAGTGGCACTGGTGTCAGGGTGAACATGAGGGTACTGGTGGGTCAGGTGAACATGGAGTGGCACTGGTGGGGGTGTGGGCATGAGTGGCACTGGCGGGTCAGTGAGCATGAGTGGCACTGGTGGGTCAGAACATTAGTACCTGGAGGGTCAGGCAAGAGTGGCACAGGTGGGCATGAGGCACTGAAAATGTGTGAGCATGAGTGGCACTGGTGGGGTCAGGTGAACATGAGTGGCACTGGTGGGGTCAGGTAACCATGAGTGGCACTGGTGGGTCAGTGTAAGCATGAGTGACACTGGTGGGTCAGGTGAGCATGAGTGGCACTGGTGGGTCAGGTGAGCATGAGTGGTACTGGTGGGTCACATGTAACCATGAGTGGCACTGGTGGGCCAGTGAAGCATGAGTGACACTGGTGGGTTAGGTGAGCATGAGTGGCACTGTGGGTCAGGTGAGCATGAGGGTACTGGATGGTGAGATTAGCATTAGTGGCACTGTTGGGATTCAGGTGGGCGGGTGGCACACGGGTGGCATGAGTATCAGACTGGTGCCATAAGTGACATATGACCTATATAGTAAAAAATACACACACACACACACACACACACACACACACACACACACACACACACACACACATACACACACACACACACACACACACACACACACATGCAACGGGCATTCAGGCGGTACAGATATGAGGCTCAGGGAAGGTACTAACAACAATGGATCACCTGTTAAATAAAGGATACTTTGGTCTTAGGATTAGGGATGAGGAGATAATAATGGTAGCGATATTGATGGGTTGAAATAAGGATAGGGTAGGAGGCATAAGGGAAGACATTGATCATGATGGACCAATGAAATTAAGTGCTGTAGGCGGTAGTTTAGGGTAGGACGTGAGAAGGGCGGTGGGGTGGGTGTATGGTAGGGCGTGAGAAGGACGGTGGGTGGCAGTGTATGGTAGGGCGTGAGAAGGGCGGTGGGTGGGCAGGGTATACAGGGCGTGAGAAGGGCGGTGGGTGGTGTATGGTAGGACGGAGAAGGGCGGTGGGTGGCAGGGTATGAGGACGAGAAGGGCGGTGGGTGGTAGTGTATGGTAGGGCGGAGAAGGGCGGTGGGTGGTGCAGGGTATGGTAGGGCGTGAGAAGGCGGTGGGTGTGTATGGTAGGACGTGAGAAGGGCGGTGGGTGGCAGGTGTATGGTAGGGCGAGAAGGGCGGTGGGTAGTAGTGTGGCGGTAGGACGAGAAGGGCGTAGGGTGGCAGGGTATGGTAGGGACGAGAAGGTGGTGGGTGGTAGTGTATGGGTAGGACGTGGAGAAGGGCGGTGGCGGGTGGGCAGGTATGGTAGGACGAGAAGAAAGGGTGGTGGCAGTGTATGGTAGGACGAGAAGGGCGGTGGTGGGTGGCAGGTATGGTAGGACGTGAGAAGGGCGGTGGGTGGTGTATGGTAGGACGAGAAGGGTGGTGGTGGCAGGTATGGTAGGACGAGAAGGGCGGTGGTGGGTGGCAGGTATGTAGTAGGATTTGAGAAGGCGTGGGTGGCAGTGTATGGTAGGACGAGAAGGGTGGGGTGGGTGTATGGTGGACGAGAAGGGCGGTGGGTGGCAGTGTATGGAGGCGGACGTGAGAAGGGCGGTGGCAGCAGTGGGCGGTAGGACGAGAAGGAAGTGGGTGGCGGCAGTGTATGGTGGACGAAGGGCGGTGGGTGGCAGGTATGGTAAGGACGAGAAGGGCGGTGGTGTATGGTAGGACGTGAGAAGGCGTGGTGGCAGTGGCGGTAGGACGTGAGGAAGGGCGGTGGTGGGTGGCAGGTATGGTATGGGTGAGAAGGGCGGTGGGTGGCAGTGTATGGTAGGACGTGAGAAGGGCGGTGGGTGGCAGTGTATGGTAGGACGTGAGAAGGGCGGTGGGTGGCAGTGTATGGTATGACGTGAGAAGGGCGGTGGGTGGCAGTGTATGTCTGATTGTGATAATGGTTGCCATTGTATGGTAGGACGTGAGAATGGGTGGTGGTTGGCAGTGTATGCCGGGTGGCACGCGCCGGCTCGGGCACTGTGGCTGCCAGTGCCAACACAAATATAGCTCATGCCCCCTGTGCCAGCCTCCCTCCCTCCACTGTTTCCTCCCCTGTCATACTCCCGCCATCGGATACTTCCCTCCAACCTCTACCTCTGCTGGCCTCACTACCACCTGCACTGACACACTTACTGTACAGAAATAATGCCAGACGAACGTTCGCAGTGGGTAGAACTCTTACCTGTGTTTGTATGCGCGTTTAATATACTCTCTCTCCAACCATGTACTGTACTTTACTTACTGTTGATTGTAAAACTCATTCTATTATTTTATTATTATTGTTATTATTATTATTATTATTATTATTATTATTATTATTATTATTATTATTATTATTATTATTATTATTATTATTATTATTATTATTATTATTATTATTATTATTATGTACTGTATTTGTTGTTACTTGTACACAAAATCACTTAAGTTACGGAAAGCGAATCGTTGTCACGCTCCAATGTGAAGAAGTTGGAAGGTGGAACAAAGACGGGGAGTAAATAGAAGACATCAGATAAAAAAAGGTCATTGAAGTGTGTGTGTGTGTGTGTGTGTGTGTGTACGAAGTGAATTTCTTTGAAGAAAATTTTTATGTATGGAAATACAATACAAGCGTTGATTAAGACTATAAATATGATGCATGTGCGATTTATTTCTCACTTATTGACATTGTTGTGTTTATTGTGGGTTGATGTTATGGTTTTTGACTGAGTTTGCTGATGTAGTTTTTTTTTTCGTTACAGAGCGCGACAACAGGATAAATGAGTGAAGGATAGTCGGCCCTGCCAGGTGAGTGACCATCCCCCTCTTCTCTGCATTATTTGTGAATATTTTCTAAGGTTTTATCAATCCATCAAACACCATGTGGGTGTGTGTGTGTGTCTTTGAGATAAAGAAACACACACATGTCCGCACACTCTAGAGTAGACAAAGCGAGTTCTGAAATAAGGGGGCAAGAGCCCACAGTAAAACAGTTTTAAGTGGAAGTGACCCTCACTCAGATGTCGTTAAGTAACTACCGTCGCAACATACCACCTCCGTGGGTGAAAGGTCACTCACTACCTCCATTCTGAGAGCTCCCACCTGAGATCTTCTTTACTGGTGGTGTGAGGAAATATCTCACGAGCTCACTTAAGCTGCGGTACAAACTTGGTAGCGAAAATAGTACCGATACGACACTGTACACCTCGAGACTCTGCCGTCAGGTGATAGCCACTGCTTCATCTTGAGTAGAAGGGCTGTCCTCTTGTCCAGCTGAGAACAGTCTCACTTGGACGTCGCGTCGTCAAGGAGCAGCTCACCACTGCACCGAGGTGTTGTAAAATATACATACACACCTAAAGACTTTTTTTGTGTGGGTTTACGCCACGTTTTTATTTTTGTAGGTGTTGGATCATACTGTATTAATGTCTAAAGGTGGACAGTTATGACCGTAGAATTGTCGGTGGAAATAAGTTCCTGTAGGTCTTCTCACGAGACATTTATATAGTACTGTCTTCAGTGGCGATCTTAATTAGATTTCAGTTTTATTCATGAGCAGATTTTTTTTTATTGGAGTAGATATAAATTTATTATTATTATTATTATTATTATTATTATTATTATTATTATTATTATTATTATTATTATTATTATTATTATATTGACGTACGTACACAGGTTCATAGATGAATGATCACTTAGAGAACAAAATGGCTGGGGATACAGTTCGGTGTCTACAGTATGCAGTGGAATACTTGGCCACGAGTCTGAGGTCGAGATGCCCGGTTTCGTTTAAGGTTTATACAATCGACACCCCCGTATTTCAGGTTTACACAATCGACACCTCCGTATTTCAGGTTTACACAATCGACACCTACGTATTTCAGGTTTACACAATCGACACCTCCGTATTTATGTTTTGGATTTACACGTCCACAACGAACCCCTAACCCCCCCCCCCCACACACACACACGTACTTGTTATTTTTTAATTGGTAATTCGGGTGGTATTAGGCAGGCATTAACCCTCGCTTTAACTAGTACACGCTGTAGCCTCGGGAATTTATCGTATTTCGTGTAAACGGACGAAAAACGTTAAATCGTTTTCCGTGTTGAGAGGACGCGACCAAACTTGTTATGAAAGTAGTGAGGTACTGGTGGTGGTGGTCAGCGGTATTTGCCTAGTCGTATGAGACCCTCCCCCTCTCCAGCGCACTTGTTTGCTGTTTATCCAGGAACTATCTCCCTCCTACAGGTGGGTGGCGGGGAGACAGGATGGTGGGTGAAGGAAGGAGCTGTGCTGAAAGGTGTTAGGGTGTGCTGGCTTAGGGCTTAGCGTGAGGGGGTATGAGGTGTGGCAGACATAAGGGGGGCGGGTGTGTAGGGTGTGGCAGACACAAGGGGGCAATTGTGGTGGGTGTGTAGGGTGTGTCAGACATAAGGGGGGTGTGGTGGGTGTGGGGTGTGACATAAGGGGGCAGGTGTGATAGTTGTGTAGGGTGTGACAGGCATAAGAGGGAGGTGTGGTGGGTGTTTAGGGTGTGGCAGACATAACGAGAAGTGTGGGCAGGTATGGTGGAAACTTAATCATAGTTGGGTGTGCAAGTGTGACATAAGAAATGCTGAGTGGAGTGTGTTGGGTGTGGCGGACAGGTGTGGTGGTAAAGGGACATGGTCATGGTGCAGATATATGGGGGTAGGTGGCAGTGTGTAGGTGTGTAAGCAAGACAGAACAGGTGTGGTGGTGTGGAAACATATAAGGACAGGTGTGGGGTGGAACATGATATAAGAGAGTGTGTGGTGTGTAGGGTGTGGCAGACATAAGGGGGCAGATGTGGTGGGTGTGGCAGACATAAGGACAGGTGGGTGTGTGGGGTGACAGGCGTAAAAGGGGGTGGGTGTGTGGTGTGTGTGGCGAACATAAGGAGCAGGCTTGAACATAAGGAACAGGTGTGGTGGGTGGCAGATATAAGGGATGGGTGTGGTGAGGCAGGGTGTAGCTTAGAGGTAGGGTGTGGTGTGGTGGAGCAGCAAGACAGGTGGCGAGTTTGCAGGGTGTGGGCTTGGGTAGGTGGTGGGTAAGCTTATAAGGACAGGTGTGGTGGGTGTGCTTGAATATAAAGGGTAGGGTGGTGAGTTTGCAGGGTGTGACAGGCTTGGGAGGGTAGGTGTGTGGCAGACATAGAGGCAGGTGGTGGGACCTCCCAAGTTTGAAAGAATGTTGATACAGGCATAAAAATACTACAAGTGTGGGAGGAAATTAGGAAACAACGTATCAGGATGGGGAGAGGAAGGGCAGCTCTGTATCGGGATGGGGAGGGTATCAGCAGGATGGGGGAAAGGGGTGTACAGGATTGGGGAGGAAGGGCAACTCTCTGATCGGGATGGGGGAGGAAGGGCAACTTGTATCGGGATGGGGAGGGAGGTATCGGGATGGGGGGAGGGAAGGGTAACTCAGTATCGGGATGGGGGGAGGGAAGGGTATCTCAGTATAGGGATGGGGGGTACGACGTGACGTAGAGGAAGAGGCACAGTGGAGAGGAGTGATACCGTAGCCAAGGAAAAGGTGGAGAAATATGACAAAATATGATGAAGGGAATAAACAAAAAGACATAACGAAATAGAGAACAGGCATAGTTAAAAAGCAGGGTACAGTATTATTATATATACATATTCTATAACAATAATGATCGTCATGGTTGTGGTAATAATGATAATAATAAGTAATATAATTATTTTTCACTATTTCAAAAACAATTTTGCCCATCCACAATATGTTTTCTTAGATGTCTGTCACCTGTACGCGTTATTGTACGTAGCTTAAGAATGGAGAAAACTGCTGTGGGCCTATTGATACCCAGTCCTTGTCACTCATATATCTGTCCAACTTATACTTAAAACTTCCCAGCGAGTTCGAGTTAATGATGGTGTTATGTAATTTGTTTTCCTGTTTCACACCTAAAACTAAGTTTGTATAATTTATAACTATTGCTATGTGTTCTCTCCTGTTTTGAAAGTTTAAGTATCTTAGTTATATCACCTTTATTTAACCCCATTTTCCATTTATACATCTCCACCATATTGCCCCCCCACTTTATGTCTCTCGAGAGAAAGCAAACTCAGTTTTGTTTACCTGTGCTTATACTCAAGGTAATGGCCGGGATTAGCTTTGTCATCTTCCTCCTAATTTTTTCTAGGGAATCGATATCCATTCTATAGTACGGTGACCGCATAATCCAGGTGAGGTGTCACATACGCGAGAACGCCTGTCCTCTTACTAGCACTCTTCATATGAACTCATGTTTCGAACAAAAGCATAATATTCGGATTTTCAATATCTGCGTTGTTTCAGTTGATAGCTGGTTCCTCTGTTTCTTTTCCCTCGCCTTAGAACTTGAAATTTGTCCACATTAAATCGCATATGCCATTTTACAGCTCACAATAAAAAAACAATTCTGGATCTTCCTGTAAATTTTCAGTCCTCGTTAGATTTAATTATGCGCCTTATTTTTGTGTCGTCAGCAAATTCACTTACATGTATGTTGTTGCCAACGCCTACAGGTATATGTCGTTGATGTCTGTAATAAATAGTAACGATTTAAGTTTACTTTTGGTTATAGGCCTCTACTGGTGACATACCACAACATGGGTCCCACCCCACTTGATGTCACAACTTATAACTGGATCATAATTTGCGATCATAAGATTGATGAAAGCATTTTTGTTCAAAAACAAATTTTATTGTTCTCTCAACTCTGGTTTTATAAGATACAAACTTCATAAACAGCCCAAACATGACAATAACCTTTGAGACGAATAAGGTTGCTTTGTTGCAGCCAACCACCGGAACCGGGGCTTGGTGGTGGATAGTGCCAATATTGCATCAGATGACACATAGTACCGGTTCGGGCTTTTTTTTCCACGAAGAGGGTGCAGGAAAAACAGACCTGGACTAGTGCGTTGTTTGATCATGCACTTTATGTACTTTCCTATATTTTGGGAAAACTACCTATTAACCCCATTAAAAACGTCAAATTAACTCAATAGCGTAATTAACCCCTCTTATGGGAACCACTGTTCTTGTCTGTTCTATTATATATAAATGGTATTACTACAGTTCTTCCAGACATTCCTTTAATATTCTAGCATATATCTCATCGGAACTTCGTGACTTATTAAGTTTTAGTTTATCTATTTGTCTAGTAACATAGTTACTATAATAAGTCACTACTATTTCGCTTAGTTTATTTTGTCACTTTTCCTTATAGAAAGCTGTTACCTCGAGGGCCGCCCACACACCCATGACCACCCACATAACGCTCCACCCACACCCCCATAGCCACCCACATAACCGTCCACCCACACCCAAAACATAAGTTCCCACAGAAAGGAACAGAGACTTGGTCTTGTGTTTTTAATTGCCACACAATTAGTCACGCCAAACTGTTAATCTGTATAGACGGATATCCCGTTGTGCCAATGCCTGCTGACCGCTCTCAATATCACAAAGCAGAAATGAGACTTGTGATGTTTGAAAAAGAACTAGTGATTCTATAGTGAAATACATATAACTGAATTACGGGTGAGCTTTCTCTGAAAAACTTTAGTCTGTCGAAACTGGGTGTGTAGCGTGAGGACAAAACTGAGTGTGTGTAAGGTGAGGGCAAAGCTGGGTGTGTGTAGCGTGAGGACAAAACGGGGTGTGTGTAGGGTAAGGACAAAGCTGGGTGTGTGTAAGGTGAGGACAAAGCTGGGTGTGAGTAGCATGAAGACAAAGCTGGGTTTGTGTAGCGTGAGGACAAAGCTTGATGTCATGTGTGCCGTGGGGTGGCTGCGATGTGTGTGGAGAAGGCGGTCATTTCCCTAAGTAATCCTTGTATCGTAGGGTAACAGCTAAATGTGGGGCTGTGACATATAATCATATATTATGTCCTGTGTCTTCATGAAATAAGAATAAGTTAAGTTTCTCCGTTTAACTTCCCTTGATTTATATAGTAATAACTAACAGGATTTCCCCACTACTGATGGACAAGTGACAACATTGTTCTCTTATTCCTTATACAACGAGTGAGGACATTAACATTATATTATTTTAATAAGGAATGAAATACTTCCTTCACAAACAGAATTAAGTTAAACGGGTAATAATTAAGCATAAACATAAACTCGTCACAAAAATAAGTAACTTAAATAAATCATAAAGAAAATCCCCGTTACAGTATCATGCATGGGTTTTCGGTTGTGAATGCTGATGTAAACAAATGAAAATGATGATTAACTGAACAATATCACCAGGTCTTTCCTCTCCTATGAGTGGAATGCCCGCCATGATGATGATGTGATGGTTAATGACAACAACATGCTCTACAGACGTGTAACAACCCTACTTAATGATGAAGGGACGTGAATATTTTGAAGAGAGAAGTCAAGTGCCACGAGTCGGTAGCAGGATAACAGTGTGGTTGTATTGTGTGGTGCTGTGTGCCTGTTAGTGGCCAGAGGAAACAATGTTATCATGGGTGTTGCTCGTCCCCCTCTGGCATCAGGTTGCTTGTGTTATCTTCTAGACCAAGGCTAGGACACTGATATTGTGATGTGGGGTCTCTCTCTCTCTCTCTCTCTCTCTCTCTCTCTCTCTCTCTCTCTCTCTCTCTCTCTCTGTCTCTGTCTCTGTCTCTGTCTCTCTGTCTCTGTCTCTGTCTCTCTCTCTCTCTCTCTCTCTCTCTCTCTCTCTCTCTCTCTCTCTCTCTCTCTCTCTCTCTCTCTCTCTCTCTCTCTCTCTCACTAAGCATCACTTGCTGGTCCAAGGAGAGGTAAACATATTGTCATCAGCTACTAAGCGGCCGCCTCCCACTGCCGTTATTCAACAAGGGTGGCCAGGAATTGGGTCGTTGACTGAATAAACGCTGTCAAACACCACGGGATGTTGTTTACAAGATGACAAGAATAATAGAAAGGGCTGGACCAGGGATGATGCTCAAGTAGTAGGCAACTGATGAAGAGGCCTCCTGAATCCTTTGACTTCACCTCCTAGTAATGACATCAGGTATCGTGGATTCAAAGGGCATGAATAAATCATAGGAATCGCAGACAGGGAGAGAGGGAAGGTGTGTACTGTGGTCATCGAAACACACGTCTACCCTATACCCCTCTCCTTGAACCACGGAATAGCTGCCCTAACCAAAACACTTCATTACCACTCACGTCATCACATACGCCCCCTACTCTTATCATCAGCTGTTCGTCACACTCGCTGATGCAGTTCCAATTTTATCGTACTTCAAACATATCATGACACACGTTCATATGTTTGTGTAAGTAGAGGGGCACCAGTGTTTCAATCCGGTGATTAGAGTCTGTAGTATTACTAATCTCATGATTGCGATGACTTAAATCCCCATAGTACAGTACCATCGTCGACAAGGGAATACTTCGTCGCCCTCAAGGGATTAAGTCAATGTACTCAATGGGTTAAGTCAGGGTACCCGTGATGGTCAGTGAGTTAATTCACTGTAATGGTTATCATCGTACTCAAGAATTTACATACTTTCCCGAGGAATTCCATCACGTATTGCACCACCATCATGTGGCATAGTTAACCTTATCTCGTCTCCGGCATAGTATGACGTAAATCATTATAACGTATCTCAGTTCGTTTTGCACAGCATTGCAATCTGAGAGTGTGGAGTTTATGTCACCATTTAAACATTTCCGCAGTACTTCTTGGAATATTTTCGTCCATGTTCCACAAAGTTTCGACGTGTTATGTTAGTTTATCTTATCGCCATTGGGGGTCTGTCAGAGTAGTTTTAATTGGACAAGTGTCAAGACTGTGAAAGGAAGGATTCAGGTGTCACTATGTTTGCTAAGAGGAAAGAGTGACATCATAGTGACGTGGGCTGGCGTATCCCGTGACGGGTAGCCCCAGGCGTGACACACCAGTGTGTCCTATCACTAGTGCACTGTACGGACCTCTTTACAGCCGCTACTACCCATCACAACTCGCAAGGTAACTATCTCTTCTTATCGAGCTATAAACACTTTCAACGTACGAACAGTACGTATCGAGCGCTAAATACCTCCAACACCACTCAACACCCTTCGAGCGACAAGTACCAATGTCAACAACATGACTGATACACTTATGTGCACCTGCTTATACTGTACACATAGGTAGTAAAATTACGTACGTAGTGTGAACATCTGACAAAATGCAAAAATGTGGTGGCCAGAAGTGTGTGTACTGTCGTGTACACACAGGTGGATGATGTTCTCGTGTAACTTATGAGTATATGTGCACAGCATCCACTCGTGAACGTACAATTAAAGACAAAAGTCTTGTCGCGGTTTTCTCCGAAGTTTAAATATAACTCGTGAAACATTATGAGAGCCCCTACCACAAGGCAGAGCGCACCAAAGTTTAGCCTTTCGGCATATGTTTTCCCCTAATTTCACGACACGACTTTTGTCTTTCATTGTACATACGGGCTTTGTTGACGTACATGCTCTCAAAAACTAGGACTGAGATTTGTTTGTTGATTTTTTCGTTGTTTGCGAGATTTCTTTCACCTGCTTTCAGACCCACATTCATGTGTTATTCGCGAGACTTCATTACCCCATTGTTCACTAAGCTTCAGTCACTTAATATTTGTGAAACATTGTTTATCTTTTGTTCACAAAGCTTCGTCCAATGGTCACAAAGGTTAAATCGTATGTTATTTACAAGGCTTCGTTCACTTATTGTTATCAATCTTCTAAGCATTATTGTTATCAGGCTTCATCTTTTTCTAACGAGACTTCATCTATTGTTAATGAGGCTTCATTCATCTAATGTTAACGAAGCTTCATTCATCTAATGGCAACGAGGCTTCTATAGTCTATTGTTAACGAAACTTCTTCATCTATTATTAACGAAGCTGCATCAATTGTTAACGAGGCTTCATTCATCAATTGTTAACGAGGCTTCATTCGTCAATTGTTAACGAGGCTTCATTCATCAATTGTTAACGAGGCTTCATTCATCAATTGTTTACGAGACTTCATTCATCAATTGTTAACGAGACTTCTTTCATCAATTGTTTACGAGACTCCATTCATTAATTGTTAACGAGGCTTCATTCATCAATTGTTAACGAGGCTTCATTCATCAATTGTTTACGAGACTTCATTCATCAATTGTTAACGAGACTTCTTTCATCAATTGTTTACGAGACTTCATTCATCAATTGTTAACGAGACTTCATTCATCAATTGTTAACGAGACTTCATTCATCAATTGTTTTCGAGGCTTCATTCGTCAATTGTTAGAGACTTCATTCATCAATTGTTTACGAGACTTCATTCGTCAATTGTTTACGAGGCTTCATTCGTCAATTGTTTACGAGGCTTCATTCATTAATTGTTAACGAGGCTTCATTCATCAATTGTTTACGTGGCTTCTTTCATCAATTGTTTACGAGGCTTCATTCATCAATTGTTAACGAGGCTTCATTCATCAATTGTTAACGAGGCTTCATTCATCAATTGTTAACGAGGCTTCATTCATCAATTGTTTACGTGGCTTCTTTCATCAATTGTTTACGAGGCTTCATTCATCAATTGTTAACGAGGCTTCATTCATCAATTGTTAACGAAGCTTCATTCATCAATTGTTTACGTGGCTTCATTCATCAATTGTTAACGAGGCTTCATTCGACAATTGTTAACGAGGCTTCATTCATCAATTGTTAACGAGGCTTCATTCGTCAATTGTTAACGAGGCTCTATTCATCAATTGTTTACGAGGCTTCATTCGTCAATTGTTAACGAAGCTTCATTCATTAATTGTTAACGAGGCTTCATTCATCAATTGTTAACGAGGCTTCTTTCATCAATTGTTTACGAGGCTTCATTCATCAATTGTTAACGAGGCTTCATTCATCAATTGTTAACGAGGCTTCTTTCATTTCATCAATTGTTAACGAGGCTCTATTCATCAATTGTTTACGAGGCTTCATTCATCAATTGTTAACGAGGCTCTATTCATCAATTGTTTACGAGGCTTCATTCATCAATTGTTTACGAGGCTTCATTCATCAATTGTTTACGAGGCTTCTTTCATCAATTGTTTACGAGGCTTCTTTCGTCAATTGTTTACGAGGCTTCATTCGTCAATTGTTAACGAGGCTCTATTCATCAATTGTTTACGAGGCTTCATCCATCAATTGTTAACGAGGCTCTATTCATCAATTGTTTACGAGGCTTCATTCATCAATTGTTAACGAGGCTTCATTCATCAATTGTTAACGAGGCTTCATTCATCAATTGTTAACGAGGCTTCATTCATCAATTGTTTACGAGGCTTCATTCGTCAATTGTTAACGAGGCTCTTCATCAATTGTTTACGAGGCTTCATTCATCAATTGTTAACGGGGCTCTATTCATCAATTATTAACGAGGCTTCATTCATCAATTGTTAACGAGCTTCATTCATCAATTATTAACGAGGCTTCATCGATCAATCTTCATTCATCAATTGTTTACGGGCTTCATTCGTCAATTATTGAGGCTCTTCATCAATTGTTTACAGGCTTCATTCATCAATTGCTTACGAGATTCATCAATTATTAACGAGGCTCTATTCTATTTGTTTCAACGAGGCTTCATTCATCAATCGAGGCTTCATTCATCAATTGTTTACAGGCTTCATTCGAGCTCTTCATCAATTGTTTACATCAATTGTTAACGAGGCTTCTTTCATCAATTGTTAACGAGGCTTCTTTCATCAATTGTTTACGAGGCTTCATTCATCAATTGTTAACGAGGCTTCATTCATCAATTGTTTACGAGGCTTCATTCATCAATTGTTAACGAGGCTTCTTTCATCAATTGTTAACGAGGCTTCATTCGTCAATTGTTAACGAGGCTTCATTCGTCAATTGTTAACGAGGCTTCTTTCATCAATTGTTAACGAGGCTTCTTTCATCAATTGTTTACGAGGCTTCATTCATCAATTGTTAACGAGGCTTCATTCATCAATTGTTTACGAGGCTTCATTCATCAATTGTTAACGAGGCTTCTTTCATCAATTGTTAACGAGGCTTCATTCGTCAATTGTTAACGAGGCTTCATTCGTCAATTGTTAACGAGGCTTCTTTCATCAATTGTTAACGAGGCTTCTTTCATCAATTGTTTACGAGGCTTCATTCATCAATTGTTAACGAGGCTCTATTCATCAATTGTTTACGAGGCTTCATTCATCAATTGTTAACGAGGCTCTATTCATCAATTGTTTACGAGGCTCCATTCGTCAATTGTTAACGAGGCTCTATTCATCAATTGTTTGCATAGCGTCATTCATCATTTGAGTTATATCATGAGCAAGACGTAATTGCTCTCTTGTACAAGTATTTAATATTTACTGTTTCTTTTAGTTATGATATTGACAAAGCTTCATTTATGTTTACAAATATTCATTCGTCTACTGTTTACGAGACTTCCATTTAATCAATTTGTCACACACACACACACACACACACACACACACACACTCACTCACACACACACACACACACATACACACACACTCTCTCACACTCTCTCACACTCTCAAACATTGTGTACAAGAATTTATTCATCTGATTTATTTTTTACACCAGGCTTCATTCAGTATTTTTTCTACAAATCCTTCAAAGTTATTTATAACGCATCTACTGTTTAATTCCCTTTCCTCCCTGATACAGATAGAGTCTCCCACGTCTCCAGTATTTTATATCCCAACTCTGGAACTGAGTGCGTGACGTCATATGTTGGTGCGTCACAGTTGTGGCTATTTTCAGTAACTCATCCGCACACAAACCAATTCGAAAATAAATTGATATTTGAGCGTAAAGTAGTGCATGGTGTACATCAAGTGCGTAATGCTTTTCTTCTATGATGTTTGACTCTTTCTATACTTCAACTTTTTTCTGTGTTTCGGGCAAAAAATAAATTATCCTCTCACTTATAAAATTGAAGTAATGATGGTGTACACTCACGAACGATTTTTCACACCCGTAAAGCTCTGAACTATCGGAATAAATCTTCGAGCTGCCTGTCATTGGGATTTGGTATCATTTCGAACAAGAACGTGAAGGAACTTTTATTTTTTTTGGGCCGTACATAAGCACATGTATTTCCGTCAATATTACAGAGTTTTTTCTTTTTTATTTAAAGTTTTATTGTGTGTACTTTAAGTAAGTCATATTGTCTGGTTTCCCACGTGAAGTAACAGGAGCTACTGGCAGCGAAATCCCTATCACACACCCGAGTCTGGGGAAGAAAGATGAGAAAATAGTAAACTGCAAGAAAAAAGATAAGAAAATCATATTAGCTTTGGCTCTGAGGCCCAGGAAATCATAGTCGTGAGGGAGTATCCTTGTTAGGTGTGTGTGTTTATCTTCCTGTAATTCTAATTTGTAGTTGCTGCTCGTCACTAGTCGAGAGAGAGTATAGATTCGGGCAGTGAATTCCAGTTCAGAGTTGTTGAATTGAGTAGATTATTTGAGAACCCTTGTATCCTGTTCCCGTAAGTCTATTGTTTGTGTTATGAGCCGAGGTGAGTGACCCAGCTGACCCCCAACAACTGTTCTCCTTACGCTTGGTAAAGCCTCAGGAATCTGTTGTTCAATGTTAGCTAAAACTCGAGCGTCCGTAATTATTAACCGATCTTTACGAAAATCTTTTAAGCTGAAGGTGGACCTGTAAATTTTAGTCAAAGGAAGACAAGAAGTGAATCATCCAAAAGAAAAACTTGTGTCATTGTTAAAGTGATACTGGGCCCTCCTACAATGTAGTCAAGACAGTGTTTATACTGATAGAGTCAGGTATTGAACAGAGTACAGTAGTGTGTTACAGGGGTAGGTTTACGCCCCTTGGATTGATTATGGATAAGATGTATTCAAACAATAGTTCGTTAATACTTTGAATATCTAAATTATTTTCCTCGGTGAATTCACACAAGACAGAGTAATTTATATATATATATATATTCAGTAAAACATACAGTATACTGTATATCTACCCCTGCCGTGTGTAACAACGTGAAACATCGGACCTACACCTGTGGTTATCATTGTGTCTTGGTCGACCTTCTCTTGTTTGCCTTTGTTACTATAATCACATTTCAATATCTATTTCGACCTATGTATTATATGTAAGAATACCGTATTTGTGTGTAAAAAATAAATAGTTTTTAATACGTGAGATACAGTAATTCATAAGATGAATTACGTTAAAATATGACAAGCTGGCACATATGGTCAAGTTCACACACTAGTCTCAAAACACAAACCTTTTTCTTATACTTCAGCACAATCAGGGTATTTCATTGATACCAATGTTAATGGTAAAAATATAGCTACAGTATACTGAAGTTACATTGCTGTGCCATGGTAAGCTCGAGGAGCCACCTCAGTGTCGCTTAGAGCCTTAGATCCTAGGAGTTAAGGGTGATAGTCGCACCTCGCGTTACCTCTGAGGTTTCAGTGTTGTTCCTGCTGCCTTTTATCCCGTGAGGGTGTTTGTAGACGAACAAGTGGTCGCAACTTCCAAGTTATGTTCGACGAAATGAATAAAATCTCAACTGTCATATTGGTATCTCATAACCCTAGACCACCACTACTGCTTCAGGGTCGTCCTCTTAGTAACGGGGAACACGTACTGTTCTGATATGCATTTCGCTTTTATTTTCCTCTAGCAAAATAATATCCTAATTACAGCTATTGTCGTTAACAGATAAATACAATTAATGATTTAATAACCCCTTTGTCTTTCACAAGGTAAAAAGAAACCGTCAACATACCATACAGTATATTCACAATGTATTTTAGCCAATCCCTTTACTTTCTAGTAGTTTTCTCTCATGCACAATATTTATTATATAGCAACTCATCTCGAGGATCACAACAATCTTCCTACCGTGTTGTACAAATATAACAACAAATTTATTCATCACACTGCACATGAATGCTTAATATGTATTCACACTATTACATGTGATAGCCATATTTTCCCTGCTTCTTGATTCCACACACAACCACTGGTCAAGTGGTCATTCATGCGTCAGACACGTCCTGGACACAGCAGAGTTGGTGCCTCTTGCTTCACTCCCCCACCTTGACCAAAAATAGTATGGAAATAAACAGTTGACAAACATATGTCGGGGTAGTGAGTATTGTTGTCAGACTTTTATTGGGGCAATGATTAAAACTAATTGGGGACCACTGCAATACATCATCGCGTCTGAGGGTATTGTTTGTTATCAATTCCACCGGACCATGGGGGCTGGGATTTTTTCTTGCAGATGTACGTAAGTTCTTGTTTTTCTCTTCACACAAAGGAGTTAAGATGAGAATATAGGAATTGATTATTTGATCTGTCCACTTGTTCTTCCTTCCTTGTGTTCCCGCCATCCCACACTCGGACTGAAGTCGTCGGAACTTACACACTTGATCTTTGGCAATGAAGAAAATCGTAAGTTAAACTATGACCCGATAAAAATAAATTAAGAAGTTTATTAAGTTAAAAAAATCTCGTTGCCAGAGGGATTGTATTGTAGGTTCCGTGGAGTTGTCGTCGACGTTTGTCCTAGAGTACAAAGGAAAAATTGTCCGACTGTCTGTTATATAACTTCTGGTTACGCCCCTTGACTTAAAAACAAAACAAGGGTCTGTGTGTCATGCACTCACCCATCGGTGAGGAGGACAGTAAGAGGTTAAGCAATAACAGGTGTGTAGGAGGTGAGAGGACAACCGCATGAGTATAGTTGATTAGGTTAACAGGTATGTTTTTGTTTTTTACGGGTAATAGCGCACCCGGGCACAGGTCATCGACCCACGACGGGGCCTAATAGTAGAAAGAAAAAAAGAAAAGAGAAACAGACTATTAATCTACTCCACGAAGATGTCGGAAAACCAGCTTTTTGAAGCGAAGCAGATTGTAAAAGGATGGAAACACAGAAGAAGGCAGAGCATTCCACAATTGGGCTGTGTGAGGAAAGAAGGATGTACTATAACGGGTTATTCCTATGTGACCGGCAGCCACAGAGAAACGGTGGGCACCGCGGGCAAGACATTAGACGAGTGTTACAAGCCCACGGCCTTGCCGGTGGTACACAGGATGCCAAATCCACCGAACATTGTCCTTTGAAGTATCTGTAAAAGAGAGAGTGTGAAACAACATTGCGGCGAAGAGAAAAGGAAGAGAGATTATCGACTAAAGGAGGAGTTAATAATACGAAATGTCTTTGATTCCACCCTATCTAACATTTGGGCAGAAGAGTCACCCCAGATAATTATGAGAGCAGTACTCCAAGTTAGGACGAATGAATCCTTTATAAACTTGAAACAACTGCTCAGGAGTGAAGTAGCTGCGGCATCTGTACAACATTCCCAGCTTTCGGGAGGCAGCTTTAGCAATGTTGTTGATGTGTGGCTTCCATGACATATTAGAGGAAATGGTGAGTCCTAGCATTTCTATTTTAGAACTTGGCAAAATGATTGCGTCCTGAAATGTGATTGGTGGGAGATCTTCTATTTTGGAAAATGTAATTGTTATATAGCCTACTGTGTTTTCTTACTACTGTATTTAACCAAATTTCTATCTCCCCATTCGGTGATGCTGCACACACCACATTGATAGATGAAACTATAGCAGCTGTAGAAACAGATTTAGTTTGAGAGTTAGGGGAAGGAAAAAATGAGTAGAGTGAAGAGTAGAATCATCAGCGTAAGAATAGATAGAATTTGTAGTAGTGTGAAGTAAATCGTTGATAAAAAGATGGAAGAGGGTAGGTGACACCACATGAGGCTGGAGCGAGGTGTGATCACCTGCAGGGTGAGACTGGCTGATGTAAATTCCCTTCCTCAGAATATCTATGAAACAGAGTTGTGCTGGGGGACCGGCTGCTGGGTATATGGTAATACCACTTTCTGCCTCAGGCCGGATATCCTTTCAGTATGGCTCCTTGCTTGAATTTTTTAACCTGAGTACACAGTAGTACCAACTCCGTATTTTCACCGCTTTACCACCGAGCTTAAATTTTTGTTACTTCACCATTGAAATTTAAACCCCGTTAAAGATCTTGGATTAAATTAAGTTTCATATAAATCACAAGTTACGAAGCATCATGCAGAACCTGTGTATTGTACGGCATTGTGTTGTCCTTCTTGTGATGAAATTAACTCTTCGTTAGTTACAGCTATGTACAGTGATATAATTATAGAAAATGGTGATTTAAACTTAATTTAGTGAGAAGATTTAATGTTTTAATGTTGTTATCGGTTCGTGTCGAAGTTTATATGGCGTGGATTCTTGAGGTGTTTCCTCCTGTACTTGTACCGAGAACACCCACAGACGCCCATCTGAATTACTGGTGGTTGACGACATCCGGACTTACAATACTGTGTGTGAACGCTGTAAGTGGTGGTGGAAGAGTTGAGTTAGAGTCTGTGTACAGGATACTGACTCGGCTTCCTTCACTCACCTTGGAGTCTGACTCATTAATTACAGGTAGTGCGCCCATCGCTCCTCATTCGTTGATTCTGTTAATTAACTACGAGAGATAATGACTCGGTTCTATAATTTAGTGTATTGTTGTTGTTGTGTGTAGTAAGTTTTAAGTTATATTTCCATAATCATTACGTTATGGCACCGCCTTTGATATCGTTACTTTAGGGAACTAACGGCGTCTGTCTTTAAACCCTTGAACGAACATTGTGAGTGTTGATGGGCACCAGGCCGCACCAGGTCACACTATTAACAAACGACCTTTGTCTTAATGTTAATCACCGGATATGATTCACATATCTCACTGTACTGGCTGTCATGACGTGAGAGAGAGAGAGAGAGAGAGAGAGAGAGAGCGAGCTGCTGTGGATGAAATTAAAGGAGAGAAGAATGTTAAGAGAATGATGTGAATGGTGGTTTTAGCAGATGTGGTGGTGTAGGAGGTGGTGATGGTGTGGTTGGTGTAGATGGTGGTATGGGGGTGTTGGCGGTTATGGTGATGGTGTAGGTAGTGGTGAGTGAGTGGGTGTGGTTGGTGTAGGTGATGGTGAGGGGGATGTAGGTGATAGTGATGGTGTAGGACTGTAGGTGGTGGTGAGGTGGTGTATTGGTGTAGGTGGTGGCAGGAGGAGAGGATGTCAGGGAGATCTGCTAGGCACACCAGACCTCACGTGAAGATTTTCTGCCAGGTTAGATTTATTGGCGAGAATGTCGGAGGCTGGTGGTGGAGGGAGTGGGAGGCTGGTGGTGGTGATGGTGGGGGTGGAAGTGGTGGAGGGAGTGGGAGGCTGGTGGTGGTGATGGCGGGGGTGGAAGTGGTGGAGGGAGTGGGAGGCTGGTGATGGTGGCGGTGGAAGTGGTGGAGGAAGTAGGAGACTGGTGGTGGTGATAATTCGTACATCAATTTCAAAACTCATGACATTATCTATTTCCATGTTTGAACTCAAGGTCAGGATGGTATATTAAGAAAATGATCAAACAACACTAATTTCGCTTTCAAAGTGTC
Source organism: Homarus americanus (assembly GCF_018991925.1). Taxonomy (NCBI): domain Eukaryota; kingdom Metazoa; phylum Arthropoda; class Malacostraca; order Decapoda; family Nephropidae; genus Homarus; species Homarus americanus. Next base: position 9,490,718 of record NW_024711292.1, on the reverse strand, counting down.
TTCTGTAACTGTAAAGTAAAATTACTAGAACAGTACCAACTTAAACCTGTTGAAGAATAAGGATAACTCAAGATGCATCTGCTGTTCAGTTTTCCACCTATCATATTTTCAGGGAATAAAAAAAATGCATTTTGGCTATTCAAACAAGCCTATTCCCAACCAGTACTGTCCAAATGAGGTCACACTCCAGTAACCTAATAATCATCTAAGAGTAATAAGGATACATGGTAAGGTAATAATCCACTTAACTCCATTTATTGAATATAATATAAATTAGATACAAATTAAATTTTAATAATATAATGAACATTGTTGAAAATCACACTAATACATGAGCACAAAAAAACAAAACATAAAATCCACATAAAGTTCAAATCCACAACCCTTTATTACAAAGCTATATGCACTTTTAGAACAGCCGAGTTCGTCTGTTCTCGTGCTGGATAGCGAACATTTTAATAAATTCGTCCATGTCTAATGACTTAGCTCTTCTAGCCTCAATGCTGAGAACACACAGGTTACTCAGTCTGCTCGCTGCCATAGTTGTGCGCAAATGGCTCTTTATGAGTTTAAAAGCTGAGAAGCTGCACTCACAGGCAGCTCTGCTTACTGGGGGTGGGGGAGGCAAGGCAGTCCTGCACAGACAGAACAGTTCAATAAAGACCTCTTTGTAGGGCTCCAGGAACACCGTTAGCTCTCATACACTGAACAGCTTCTGCATTCCACTTTGAGCTTTCCTTTCTAAAATCCTCTTTGCTTGGTGCAGCTCATGGCTGAGGTCTTCAACTTCACACTCATAGATCTCTGCTAAGCTAAGTACAGCTTCCGCCTCCAAGAAACTCTTGTTCTTTGGGTCCTATCACCATACACATCTCACCACTTCTGAGTGGGGTGGCCAATCAGATTTCGGGGGGGGGGGGGTGGTATCCACCCCAGGTGCCACACCTTGGACACCCCACTGGAGCACAAAAATTTTATCTCCAGAAGTGCGATGACGTTACCGCTCTTAATTAAGTGAATTAGCACATTAAAGTCTTTTAACCCATTGAATACGATGCCAACCCTTCAACCTCACAGGAACAGTGACTTGATTCCTTGTGTATGATGAGTTCTTTGGTCGAGTAAAATTAAATTTTACACAGTATAAATTAAATTTAACACTGATTGTTCAGTCATCATACTGAAGGATTTTACAGAAAGGACACTCTGGGTTGTGCTAAAGTTTCAAACAATAGGAAACAAAAAATATGAAAGATAAGTCACAGTGTTGCAGTGTGGAAAATACAAAATATTAGAAGTGACATACACGTAATTTTTGTTGCTGATGTTTGTGGTAAAAAAAATTATATTTAGCCTGTGTTATTAGATTTTCTAAAAACTAATGGATGTGATTGATCTGTTTAGAAAATGTCATTGTACAGCAGTGGGTCCCAAACTTTTTTCACAAGGTCGCCTTCATGACGTGGCATCACACCTAATGCCAGAATAAGTATCTGGGTCACCAACTGTGATCAAAAGATTGATTTAAACATATTAAGTTCACTTGTAATGTTCACTTAACTTTGGTTTCACAGTTAGAAACAACATAATCAATAAAAGCATCATAATAATAATCAGGGCTTGATTGTGGAGATCGCTACTATGACGTCGGATGATGAAACATCCATCCGGTTTCCATTCTGGCTTATTTTCATGCGGGGATGCAGGGGAAACAGGACTCCCACAAAATATGTTGTTTATTTATGAAATTTCTGTGCAGTACATTCCTATATTTTTGGGACAATACTTAAATTATCCCACAATAACTAAGTCACGGTAAGATTAAATTAATTATCTTGATTCGCTAATTTGGCAACGTGTTAACTGGGTATCACCATTCACCACCCTTTACACCGTCACACACAAATGCAGGTCTCAATTGTTTCTCTTACTGTTGACAACATGTATTAGTAGTAGTAGTAGTAGTACATTTTCGCCCCCCCCCCCCTCTGCTGATTAAATATCTACATTTCTTCGCTTGGCTTTACATTTTATCATTGCACTTAAAAAGCATATTAGAAGAAAATTAATATTACAGGAAATAGGACAAAACAAGAGTGTTTCTCCAACTTGTATTTGAGACAAGTGGAAGTCACCATGAAGGCTCACATTTTGATATTTATATGGACAAGATAAACACAATGCTGTCCCACGTGTTACTTATCGTAGAGTGAAACTCACAATCATAACCAATATCTCACTACCTAAAGAGTCTTAAAGGTTAGGTTCATTTTCAACCCAGAATTGGAAATAAAAAATGCACCCAGTTACAGTTTAGTTTTAGTACCATGTTCAAGCTGTTTTGGATGCCATATTTGTGTTGCTTCTTAATCACTCGGATACCGGTAGTTGTTTCCAATAACCCAAAATTTTACTTACGAACCTCTTTAAGAATTCTGACCGCAGAGATCTTAGTTGTTGCTCTAATTAAAGTCATTGTAAACCCAGAGGAATAATCGTATGCTTTTATTTATTCAGATATTAGAATGTGTGTGTGTGAATAATAATAATAATAATAATAATAATAATAATAATAATAATAATAATAATAATAATAAACCGTTTATTGAAAAACTTTGCAGCCCGAAGGCTGAAAATATACATTGGACATAAATGACTTATTACATACATTGGTGGTTTAACAAAAGCCTTCATTAGAGAAAGGTGAAGGAACATACAGTGAACAAACAGATTAATGTTTACACATGTAGATCATGTGAGCTGAGGTGTTGAACAGCAGACACGTAGTATAGTAACTCCCTCACAGGTGGTGTTGTGAGGGGCTTGACGTGGTGTAGTAATTCCCTCACAGATGGTGTATGAGGGGCCTGATGTGGTGTAGTAATTCCCTCACAGATGGTGTATGAGGGGCCTGCTGTGGTGTAGTAATTCCCTCACAGATGGTGTTATGAGGAGCATCACATGGCGTAGTAATTCCCTCACAGATGGTGTTATGAGGGGTATCATGTGGTGTAGTAATTCCCTCACAGATGGTGTTATGAGGAACTTCACATGATGCTGTAGCAACTCATTCACTATGTGGTGTCGTAGCATCATGGGGACACCACGTGGTCTGTTGTCACAGGACTTCACTCACTCAAGTGGGTGAGGTGTGGTCCCAGGCCTCTCTATCGTGGAGTTTCAGGGGAATTATCACTGGGTACCTGGGACCTCACTGTGTGAAGGTTAGCTTGGGTAAGACTCAACTGCCTGTTCGTGTTCTGGGTAATAAGTTCAATATACAGGAGCGAACACAAACACCTGTATAATTTGTAGGTTCGATTTACTGGATAAGAGATATGTACACAAGGGGAGTAGCGCTCTTCAACCTGTCCGCTGGTCAACTGCTCTATAGACGACATATGGCAAGTGAGACATTAACAGCTTCCATACGTCACCAGGCACATTAATTAAGCATCTGGGACATGGTAATTACATTGCCACACGCTGCTAGCTAGGCTGAATAAATAATATATATAAATGGAGCACATACATAATATACATACATAATATATAATACAGCATACATAATATATAATACAGCATACATAATACAGAATATACATACACCTCCCTCCCCCCTATACGCTCATAGCAAAGTCTTGAGCAGACCTTTTCTTTTGGATCCGTTCTGAGCGTCGAGGGACTAGATCACTGGGAAGGGTATGGGACTCAACACTGGTGGCGGGGTCAGCAGAAGGCATTGTTACAGGGCGGAGAAAACGGCGGTTCCTCCACCACACACGACCACTGGGTAACCGCACCTGGTAGTCCCGTGACCTACCGAGACCCATGACTACGCCTACTTTGTCCCAACGTAGGGAGGTCGGGTCCTGAACACGGACTTGGGTGCCGACACTCAACCTGGGGAGAGAACGGGCGTGGTCGTTGTAGCGGGCGACGACGTCCTGAACACGTTCGGCGGCTCGGCGATCACAATCCTCTGTCTTGGCCTGCCACTCCTTGGAGAAGGATTGAGGGTGAGCAGGGACACAAGAACGAAGGGGGCGTCCATACAAAACCTGGGCAGGGGAGCGTCCGGTGTAGTTAGGTGTGTTGCGGAGTTCAAGAAGACCCCGGTCGAAGGCCTCGCAGTCAATATTCCCAGAAGGGGCCACCTTAAGGATGAGGTGCTTCAGGGATTTGACAGCAGCCTCAGCGTGGCCGTTGGACTGCGGGTAATGGGGCGATGACAACACATGCCGGACTCCCCATCGGTCGAGGAACACAGCAAAGTCCCGGCTTGTGAACTGAGGCCCTCCGTCGGTTCGCAGGCGTACAGGAACGCCCACGTCACGGAAGTAGTGGCGGAACTTGCTGATGGTGGCGGCAGACGTCGTGTCATTACCGCACTTGATGACAACCAGCCAACCAGAGAGACGGTCGACGATAACAAGGAAGGACTTTCCTGATACAGAGAAAAAGTCGGCCGACACAGACTCAAAGGGGGGGGTGGGGTTGTCGTCACTCATGAAGGGTTCCTGCTGCTGGCTGGGTTGTAGTACGTGGCGGGGCTTACACACCTGGACAGCATTGGAGATGTCGGGGTCGATGCCAGGCCGGAACACAGTCTGTCTTGCACGCCGTTTGGTGGCCTTGGCTCCACAGTGACTGTCGTGGAGGCGAGCCGAGGCGTGGAGACTTGATGCAGCAGGGACAACTACCGAAGGAGAGGTGTCACTGGCCAGAGGTAGGGGTAGGGCGGCAGCAGGGTAGTTGCTGCTCCCTTCGTGCACCCTGTTGGCGTATTTTACCTCGAGAATCGGTGTTGGGAAGTCCTGGGAGATGATGGCCAACTCTTGACAATGTCTGTAGGACAGCAAAGGAGTCGGGACACCGTTATGCACATCAATCCAGGCTTGACACGACCTGTTGCCAAAGGTGACTTGTGCTTGGAGTGAACCTAGGGCCGGGGTCATCTGTGAACCATCTGCCGTAAAGCAGAGATCCTTGGGGGGCGGTCCTAGATCACTTGGAGAGAGCCCCAAGCATTGCAAATGCTGGGGACCGATGACTGTAGCATCAGCGCCGGTGTCGGGCAACATCTGAAGACGGGATGACACACCGCCGTAGGTCACAATGACGCTGATGTACTGGGGGACTTTGGTCCTGGGACGCGAGGGGGAGCACACATTCCTAATATGGCTCGAGCTTTGTCCAGGGTCGTCACGCTTCTCATTGGAAGACTGTGGGCGGCCCTCACTGGTGGAAGGGCGCTGAAGCTTCTGCCGACGCTGTCCCTTGGGTTTGTTGGTAGGGCAACACTTGTCATAGTGGCCCAGACGACCGCACACATTGCACTGGACGCGTTTAGCTGGGCACTGTACTGTGAGTGACCAGTGGCCCTTACGGTCACAACTGTTGCAGGTAGACTCAGCAGCTGGACACACCTGTGTTCCGTGCTGCTTACCACAGTTGTTACAAAATGAACCAGGCGTGGACGTGGTGGGCGAAGGCGTAGGAGCAGACTTCTTGTCCTTCTTGTACCGGGACACAGCACGTACAGCTGTACGGGGAGCTCGGATGGCAGAGGTGGCACACCTGGCGGCCTCATGGGAGCGACATATTGTCAAAACATCCTTAAGAGAAGAGGAAGAGTCGAGGGAGGTGAGGCGTTGGACAAGCTCCTCGTCCTTAACACCCATCAGGATCACCTGCTTCAACTGGGTCTCCTCGCACTGCTGGTGGTGGCCTAGACATATGTCTACCTCTTCCGAGGCTCTCTTGAGTCGTACATAAAAGGCGTCAAAAGTCTCACCCTCCATCTGTCTGCAGCTAAACAATTCCCTCCTGCGCAGAGCTTCATTCTGCTGTCCTTTGATGTGCCATTGTAGAATGTCCAGTACCTCCCCTACAGACAGCGAAGAGGTCGGAGGTACCTGCAACGTATGTTCTAAGACACGCTGAATTTCCAAGGACAGGCACATACGCAGCTGGATGAGTTGTTTAGGCTGTGACAAACTCTGAAGATCCACCATTGTAGAATAATCAGTCCACCGTCGCTGCCATTCACGAAAAGTCTGGAAATTCACATCAGGCTTCATGATGGGCGGTGTTTGAGCTGCTGCTTTCGGTGGGGCTGGGGGGCGTGAAGGAAGCATTGACGAGGTATCTGAACCAGTCAGTACCGAGGCAGTGTTAGAGCCAGGGGCTTGGTTAACAGTGAGGCGAGATATCAAGACTTCAAACAGTGCACTGTCTTCCAATCTCCGTTGGTGGTCTCTCTCTGCCTCTGCTTGCCTTCTGTGTTCATCCGCCACACGTCTGTTAGCTTCATCCACGCGCCTTTCATCTCTCATAAACTTCATGAAAGCAATTATCTCTGGAGACAACGCTGAATATCGAGGTGAAGGGCTGCGCGATGTAGTGGTAGCTGGGGCGTCGTGGTCAGCCTGGTCATCCATCTCTGCGGAGCTATCATCCGACTGACTCATCCGGGCGCTGGCTCCACGGCTACGTAAGGCACGAGACATAACTACTTCATCTGTGTACTGTGTCTTAAATCAGTGTTGACCGGTCAGCCCGTCGTATCAACAAGATCTCATACAAAAAATTAATTAAATACACAGATAAGTAGATTATATATATAAAATATATATAAGGAAATCGCCGATGTCAGTGTGTTAGTACATGTATGTGTGTGTGCCAGGCGGGCGAGAGCGTCTCGCCTCGAGCTGTGAGGGGGGTGGAGACGACACTGTGAGGGGGGGGTGGAGACGACGACTAGCGGCAGTTACCCTCCAGGCTTCGCGAGGGGAGGTGTACTGAAGTCTACTCCTTACAAATGCCCAGAACATGCCGTGTACCTTGGGAATCCTTTAGAACAAGGTCACACATGTATGGCACGAAACACACAATGCACTAAACACTTCACAGAAAATCACTGTCACTGACACTGCTCAAGTTGCTAAATTCTTCGAGGAGGGGTGGCGGGCGGCGGTTGGTTGACACAGGGAAGGAGTCCGTAAGCCGGCTTTCCACAAACTTTGCACTGTCACTCGTAATTATCCAGTAAAACCGGTACACTGCGCCATGTTCGTGTTCTGGGTAATAAGTTCAATATACAGGAGCGAACACAAACACCTGTATAATTTGTAGGTTCGATTTACTGGATAAGAGATATGTACACAAGGGGAGTAGCGCTCTTCAACCTGTCCGCTGGTCAACTGCTCTATAGACGACGTATGGCAAGCGAGACATTAACAGCTTCCATACGTCACCAAGCACATTAATTAAGCATGTGGGACATGGTAATTACATTGCCACACGCTGCTAGCTAGGCTGAATAAATAATATATATAAATGGAGCACATACATAATATACATACATAATATATAATGCAGCATACATAATACAGAATATACATACACTGCCGAGTTGTTTTTCACTGACTTAAGCACTGTTCACCACTATTCAACACTGGTTCCATTCCTTTCCCTAATGAAATAGTAACTTCTGGCGAGAACTTGTTGATATTCCGGTGGGGAGGAGGGTTCAGGGGAGGGAGTTGGTATGGGCCAACATAGCAGTTGACGTGGCTGTTGCTGAGCAGCGCCAGGTATGTCTGACCCGTCTTGACCCGTCGGTGGTCAAGGATGAAGTGTGTGTGTGTGTGCGTGCGTGCATGCGTTATGTTAGTGTTAAGGTGCAAGCATGGCTTGCTCCCTCTCGTTTTCAGCTGCTGCCGCTGGCTAGCCCTCGTGGCAAACAGGGAAGTAACTTGCATAAGTCCTCCCCTGCCAGTACACAGCCTCTTCACCATCAAGACTCCTGCTGTGCCTCCTCGTGGCAACACAGGGTAACTGGGTGCCTCGTGGGCCCAGGCAAGACCATCAGGGGATGTCGGAGTAGTAATGGGCACCAGAGGGACGGTGCATAGGCCCACTGGCATGTGGACGCATCCTGGCGCCTACCAACCACTGCCCCACTGCCTTGCGAATTAACCTTGGTAGGTATAAGGCTACGGGAGTAAACCCCGAGTGAAAAATCTGCGGTGGAGCCCCGCATCAGGCAGACATGCTTGCAGAACATGCTTACAGAGCTCCAATAAGACCCCAACAGTGTTATAGGTGGAAGAGGTGACCAACATGGGAGGTACTACTGCCTGGGAATATATTGGAAGCATAATGTATTGTCCAATGGTAGACCCTGCTGCCACATGGCATCACAAAAATTGTGACCAAGTTCCAGGTTGCTGATCTGATTTTCTGCCTCATTTACACACAATTGCAGGGTCTCAATTGTTTCTCTTACTATTGACAACACAGCATACTTAAGTATATTTCTCACTTCTGATCTTTTTTTCCATTTATTTTTTTTTATTTTTTATGGTTCTTTATTATTACTTTTATTATTACTACAGTGTTATTATTATCATTATTATTATTTTTTATTATAAGTTTTATTTACTATGAATTATTATTAATATTACATTTTCGCCCCGATGTGGGTCAGTGACCTGTGCCCGGGTGGGCATATCCCCGTAAAAAAAAAAACAAAAAAAAAAAAACATGGCAGTAGGTAGTAGGCATCTACCAAACAGGGAGGTACTACTGCCTGGGAAGATATTGGAAGCATAATGTATTGTCTAATGGTAGACCCTGCTGCTATATAGCATCACAAAAATTGTGACCAAGTCCCAGGTTGCTGATCTGACTTTCTGCCTCATTTACTCACAATTGTAGGGTTTTTCTTAAGACAAACCTGAAAAAGTGCGAAATCGACTCCCTCCCGTGGAAGACGATTACTCCACACCGTAACGCTTGGAGGTGCACCACACTAGAAGGTGTCAATACTTTTGAGTTAGCCCGACTGCAAACCGAAGCAGACAAGCGCCAATGCCAGGAAGACGCTGCCACCGCCCCTCCCGCACTCGGTGTAGCTCTTCACATGTGCAACATCTGTGAACAACTTTGCCGGTACCGTATCGGCCTCTTTAGTCACCTCAAAACTCACCATTGAAGGTGACATCCCTAATAACTCATATCATTATATCATAGCTAGATGATCATCATACTTGATTCTGAGTGACAGCAAAGTAGTAGTAGTAGTGTTGTGTGTGTGTGTGTGTGTGTGTGTGTGTGTGTGTGTGTGTGTGTGTGTGTGTGTGTGTGTGTGACAGTCAATGTGATGAGGCATTTCACAAAATTGCAGATTTTTTTTGTTAAGTTTGGTCCTAACCTAACCTAGCATAACCTAATCTAGCATAACATAACCTAATCTAATTTAATTTAATCTAAACTGACTAGCAATACATAACGTAACTATATGAAAGGGAATAAATTTTTCTTCAATATGTCCGTACAATACATTTTATGAACATACAAATTATTAGTGAATGTTTTATTTCATAATTGAAAAATCCTGAAAATTTATCTTGTAGCAGCGTTTGATAACTCTCCGCTCCCAAGACAAATTACCATATTTTTCCTATGAAATAAAAGTCCTTTTTTATTCATTCATTTGACAGCTAAATTAGCTGCATAATGATGATACATTAACGATATCAGTTTTGCAGAATCTTAGTTAGAAAACAAATACGGTACCCCTGGGTAGATAATGAAGTGTTGTAGATTGACTAAAATGTGCTTCCACTGGGCATACTGTCACATCATCCAATCACAAAACAATATGTTATATTAGTAGGCAGTATTTATTTTGTATATCAATAAAAAATGGATTAAGTCAAATTCCAGGATCACACAGATGTATACATTCAAGACGGCTTTAGGGGACCCTTTTACTGTGGCAACTTTAGGTGTTATTTTGGACTGCATTAAGTGTAGGTAAGAAAGAAAGAAAATGTTTGTGGTCTTTTCCCATGGCTTGCTAGAAAGAGAAATATGAGTGTGTACAAGCAAAAATGTAAACACTGCTTTCAAAGCAATACTTGCAGTAGCACACAATATGAATTCATAAATATTGCACATAAATTACATATTGTGGTAGTATTAAAATTTATTTAGGTAATCAAAAATACTTATAATTAAAATAAAAGGATGTTTCCTCTTTTTAAATACTTACTACAGGTTGACAATCCCTTATCCGAAATCATTGGGGCCAGAGGCATTTTGGATTTCGGAATTTTTCGGTTTTCAGGGGCGTTGTTTTTTTGTTGTTGTTTTTTTTTGGTATTAGTCCACCCGGGCACAAGTCACAGACCCACATTGGGGCCTGGGGGGCGAAAATCTAATAATAATTATAATAATAATAATTCATAGGTCTAGGTCATGTTTCTCACTTTTTATCTTTTTTCATTCTTGTATTTTATTATTATTATTATTATTATTATTATTATTATTATTATTATTATTATTATTATTATTATTATTATTATTATTATTATTATTATTATTATTATTATTTTTATAATACGGTATTACAGTGGTCCCTCGGTTAACGAGCACAATCCGTTCTAGAAGGTTGCTCGTTAACCGAAAACTCGTTAACCGAAACCATTGTTTCAATGGGTCTTTGGGTAATTGGTTCCAGCTCACCGAAAATTGCCAAAATTAAAAAAAAAATGGTAGAAAAGTACACTTACTTTGAGGTGTGTATGTAGAAGGCTCCTGGATGATGATGATGATGGGAATTAGAATGGGGGTGGAGGAGAAGGGAGAAGAGAAGGCATTGGGGTGGAAGAGAAGTCACCCCATGGCGCCATTTCACCCATAAAATTTTAGTTCTCTAAGTGTAATTCAAGATTATTTTCTTTAAATCAACACTGCACTGCATTATATATTGTCAATATGTAAAATAAATTTCAAAATGACTAATAATTTGCTTGCAAACACAGAAAAAAGCATTTAGTTGAAGAGAGTCTCAAGCAAGATGTTACCTCCACTGAAAAGACACAAAGACTGACGCCCGTTTGGTGCGTTGCCAGGCTGGATGGCGCGCATAAAACTAGTTTCCTTACCTTCAATTATGTTCAATAATTGTTAAAATGACTAAAAAATTTAATATTAAACTTTTAAAATTATTGAATAGTATAAACTTCTTGATATTTACTAAAATGGTAAGGAATATAATCCCTAGAACCGATTACTGTATTGGCGGACTAATACTACAGCTGGTGGACCGGCAAATGCAAGCGAAAACATGTTGAGGTTGGCTCGTAAGAAACTCGTTAATCGAGGGATTGCTCGTTAACCGAAGTTAAGAATCTTATGGAAGGTAACTCCTTAACCGAAATCTCGTTAACCGAGGCGCTTGTTAACCGAGGGACCACTGTATTGTTATTATTATTATTATAAGTTTTATTATTATATTTTATTATTATTATTTTCATTATTATTTTATTTTGGTGTATCTTTAATTAAAATTTTTATTTACTATGAATAATTATTATTATAATTAGTATTATTATAATTAGTATTGCTATTACATTTTCGCCCCCCAGGCCCTGATGTGGATCGGTGATCTATGCCTGGGTGGGCTAATCCCTGTTAAAAAAACAAAAACCAAAAAGAACACTTTCGGTTTTCAGAGCTTTTCAGTTTTCGGAATTTCGGATAAAGGGTTGTCAACCTGTATAATAATAAGAACATCTGTAGAAAAATTAACAAACTCAAAAAATTTCTTATGGTCGTTATCTTTATTTAATATATTAGTAGCTCTCCTTTGAACTTGTAAGCGATGCCAATTTCAGGCAAGTGAAGACCGACATGTTGGAGTTGAGAGACATCCTGAGCACTATAGAAGAAAAGGCTGGAATCTCCTGATCGATTGCCGGGTTGAAAAATTGCCAGTTTAGGCGCTTGTGTGACGCCACGTTTATTATTATTTTCTCAGTGATAATTATTTTACACCTTGGACCCATTATCTTTATACAGTACTTCATTTTTACCATACACTGTATATATTTTCTGTGTTACAGTACTGTACTGACATTGTACAGTACGTGCAGTAGTACATATTTTTCCAGACACTGGCAATCGGCTGTATATTTACTGTATTGAACTAGCCAGCAAAGTGAATCCTTACTGGGATTAATTACCAACATGGGTAATAATAATATCAATAGTGATATAAAAAGCATAGTGCTGTAGTCAATATTTAGTTATTCCTTATAAACGAAATGGATTTATTTTCGTAACGCTGATTTAATAATGCAAATATATTTCCACCTGCTCAGGGAAGGTGTACAGTAGTAGCATCTAGTTAGACAATATATAATCTAGTATTTACTGTACTTGGTGTTGTGTGTGAAGATGACAAATTTGGTCACCTTAAAAATTATTATTTGTGTGTAGTTAGTACTGTAATGCAAAACTAATTTATTCTTTTTGTTTGGGTGTTTGGTGGTAACGCAACACTAATCTATGCTTCTTGTTTGTATTACAGGGACGGTGTAGTTGGGGTGCCGTGAGCGTGGTGACCAGCAGCGGAGTGTGAGCAGCGTGCAGGATGGCGACGATCGACGGTCGTCCGGCGCAGTATGGCATCACGCTTAGACAGCTGCGGGAACTGATGGAAACGCGTGGCCAAGAGGGCATAGAAAAAATACAGAGAGAGCATGGCAGCACGCTCGAGATCACTAAGAAGCTTTACTCATCACCCACCAATGGTGAGTGACTATGGCTGACCCATAAACCCACTTCTGGTGATTTTTTCCTAGTTCACTAAGAAGGAATCTTAAAAGCAATACGGGATCCAACAGAGATCACTTTAACAGGAAGGAGTTTTGGGAACCTGGAGGTCTACCAGGAAAGGTTGTTGGGAACCTGGAGGCCTCCAAGGAGAGGATATTGAGGACCTGAAGATCGGCCAGGAGGCAGTGTTGACCAGAAGGTCCACCATTAATGAGTATTGGGGTCCTGAAGGTCTGCCAGCAGGGGGTGTTGACCTAGAGGTCTGCCATGAGGGAATGTTGACCTACAGGTCTACCAGGAGGTGTTGGGACCTGAAGGTCTGCCAGGAGGGAGTGTTAACCTGAAGGTCTGCCAGGAGGGAGTGTTAACCTGAATGTCTGCCAGGATGGAGTGTTGACCTGAAGATCTGGCAGGGGGGGAGTGTTGAGGACCTGAAGGTCTTCTAAGAAGGGTTGATGAGGACCTGGAGGTCTTCTAGGAAGGGGTGATGAGGACCTGGAGGTTTTTAGTTGTTCATTGTTGGAAAGGATGATAAAGTCAGGCATGTGTTTTGGTGAGCTATGAATTGAACTTGTGATATGACAATGACTTTTTATTTATTGTCTTCAAGCGTCAAGGTTTATTGCTCTTGTTATAACACATAACAGTATAGTTGACACCATTTACTACCCATATCATACCATTGAGGCATCCCTCGTTATACGAATGTTCGCTCTACATATATTCGCTTATATAAATACTCTATTGTAGCACCTCTTTCTTATTATACAAAAGCTATTCATGCTTAAACAAATGATGACCCTTGCCTGGCCCACCCCTTCTCACCCCATTTGGTGAGCCCTGACTGCCCTCCCTTTAGATAATGTACCAAATTTATATTTTATTAGTTTTTTAATATATTAAGTACAAAATTTCACTAGTTTGGTATTAAATTATGGTAGCTAGGTACTGTATTAAATTACATAAATTAGGTACTGTACCTGTACTAATTTGCATTAGTTAGGTAATTTTTTGGTGAACTGTGTTTTTTATTCGTAATATGGGAGTTTTGTTGTGGTTAGGTATTAATTTACAGTACAGTGGTTAGGTTAGGTAGGTTTTAGTGTTGGTGTGGTTTTCACGTGGTGTAGTAACTCATCCTAGGGTGTTGATATGAAGGACTTCACGTGGTCATTAAGACACCAGGTGTTGTGGTGTTCATGTGGTGCAGTGACTCGTCCTTGGGTGTTGATATGAAGGACTTCACGTGGTCATGGGGACACCGTGTGGTGTGGGGTGGTGTCACAGTATCTCACTCTGCTGGGTGGTGTTGTGTTATTTTGTAGTCAGGTGCATAGCCGGCCCTCTGTTGTTCCCAGGGTGGACGGATTAACACCGTCTGGTCAGATGAAGGTTCCCAGTGGTGCTTATCTCAGTGGTGGGTCACTGCTCTCACTGGTACTGTATAGTGCTGAATTCATTGGCTTAAACACTGTTCATCACTGTTCATCACTGTTCAACACTGATCCCACTTCGTTCCGAAACGAAATTGTCACTTTTGATTATGTTGATATCCCAGTGGTGAGGATGGGTCGAGGAGAGGGAATTCGGGAATGGGCCGACATGACCAAGGGGGGCCGCTGCTCAGCAGGAGCAGCGTCTGAATAGGTCACGACTCTACTGTATATGCATATTCACTTAATGATTGGGTTTCAAGGAACCTGTATCTAGAACTCCTAATGGTAGAAACAAAGTGTACTTAGCAAAGATAAATACGAATAGTCTTCTTCTGCACAGTGGACAAAATAAAGTCCATATTTATCCTCTGTTTAATTAAGGTTTGCTTTTCTATCCAAAATATACTTGAGGATGTTTATACTTCCTGTTGTAGATGGCACTAGCTCATTATATGTGCCATGGAACAATACAGTTCAATATATGGAACAAAATGAGTGTGTTAAAATTTCTCCATTGATAATTTATCCTTCTTAGTCTTACATTTCCTGCCTCCTTTTTCACCTACAGTATTTATTTCCAATCGTCAGTTTTCTATTAATGATTTTTATTCAACGAATAAAACTTAATGGTTAGATTATACAGTATCTTTGCATGTTTTTTTTTTCCCAGAAGTAACCCCAAGTTTTCCCCTTTTTCGGTAATGTCAACTTTACTGAAGTGGCTTGTACTGTACTGTACTGTACTGTACTGTACTGTACTGTACTGTACTGTACTGTACTGTACTGTACTGTTTATGAAAGAAGGTTATCAGTCTCATGTTGAAATTTTAGTATAAAAGATTGGTTGTCTGCAGATGGCTATTCAAATTTTTGCAAAATTAAAGAAAACTGGTAAAACGTACAACTGACCATTAAATTCCCATAAGCCATATTTTGGGGAAGTAAAAGTACCAGACATTAAAATTAGTGCCGGATGGCAAAGAAAATGGACAATTTACTGTTATACAGTCAACCCTCGCTTTACGCGGTCCCACATTCCGCGTTTCCACGTTTACGCGGTACCCTGCCGAAACCGGAATGCTCACATTCCGCGGTCCGTGTACCCCTTTACGCTGAGAGCGGCGCGAGCAGGGTGCGCACAAGGTCGCCCAGTCATCAAAACATTACGGAGTTCTTCACCCGCCACCCACCACAGCCGGCCCAAGTCAGTGATAGTGATAATGATAGTGAGGATATGGACTTATATGGACTTTGAGGGGTTTGACAAAGAGGCCCTGCAAGCCTCTGTGGTGGATAGTGATACCATTGATACAAGTGAGGGCCAATAATCTGCCCTCTGCCTCGGAACCAACCCCCCATCCCCGTGTGCCTGGCCATCTTTTCTACTAATGTAAGTGTTAAAAAACCTAATATTATTGATATTTCTCTTAATTATTAATTGTGTGTGCATACCATCATTAAATTAAGAAGTTATTTTTACTACAACGTAGGTATTGTGTCTGAAAAAGTGGAGTTTGGGGGTCGGCCCGGTCTCTATTTCAATTAATCCCATATGTTATGTTGTTCACTTTATGCGTTTCTCACTTTACGCGGGCCGCCGTGGGTTGAATTAACCGCGTAAAGTGAGGGTTGACTGTATTAAAAATTTTAAATCGGTTAAATAAATTTTTTTTTTTTTTTTACATTACTGTACCTGCAGATACTATAAATACTGTACAGTACTTGTCACATTCACTAAATGTCAGACCATCAGTAAATTGACATCATATTTTTTTTAAGGGCTGCATGTAACACAAAATTCAAAGATTACAGTGCTTGAGCCCTGTTCTAGAAAATATTGCATTGGCTGCTACCTTTCCTAAAACAAAACAAGGGCGTGAAAAAAATAATAGACCATTCGTCTCTTGAGATAGGCAAAGGATATTTATCACCATGCCTACACATGTTTGTAGGGAATAAAGAATTGTATTTTGTTTGTTAGTGCACGAAAATGAACCACAGATAAAACTTACTTTGAATTTTAAGTGAACCATTTTGGGTTTGTTTATATTCATAGGGTAGAGAGACTCCTTATGGTTGCCTAAACCAATCATTCAGCTGACCTTTAGAGTCACATGTGACCTGCTTTATTAACTTACTGTTCATTAAATTACAGTTATTATTCTTGTGTATTATTTGAGAATGTAGATTTACAGTTCTAGACTACACAGCTGTAGCAAGTGTCTTGCGACTCCTATTTCTATTAATTTCTTGAAAAGTTCAATAGGAAAAAATACATGAACCTTGAATTTTCTTTTAAAATGATGACTATCATTCCTCACCATCAGCCATTATAGTGGATGATGATGCTACTGTCCCTTGTTTAGTGAGCAAGTAGATTCCTTAAAGTTTTTGTCTTCAGAGTTCTCAAAAAACTGATTCCTATCTTTTCTGGGTGTGGTGGGCATAGATACACATGTTGTAATTTCATATATATATATATTCTTGACATAACTGGTTAACAACGAGCTAATAATAATTTATCTTACCATATATTGTTTTAATGCCTATTAATTAAGAAATTATTTAATCCTAACAACATCACTGTTTCTCAGGGTTGAGCGGAAATGCCAGTGACATGGAGCACCGGCGGCAAACGTTTGGTTCCAACGTCATACCACCGAAGCCTCCTAAAACTTTCCTGACGCTTGTATGGGAAGCTTTGCAAGATGTTACGCTCATCATTCTCCAAGTAGCTGCAATTGTCTCCTTAGGTCTATCATTTTACAGACCACCAGAAGATAAAGGCTCAGATGGTCAGTATAAATTGATATTGTATATTATATTACTGTACAGTATTACCCCGCCTAACGCGGTTTCACTTAACGCGTTTTATCATATACAGTATGTTAAATAAGTTTATAATCTCGGTCTAAATGCTGAACTGGCTGCCATTTATTTTCCAGTACTATATTGTGTAATATAGTATGGACAACCTTGATGGGAAAAAATTATATCTTTATCAAATTGGACATACACTTTCAAGACATTATAGAGATTATCCATATAAAATATTTTGTTTTATTTCCTCTTAAAATGATTTAGCGGTGTCCACCTCATTTCGGATTTTGTTCAGTTTTCTGTGGACGAGCTTTGTGTGAAACGGAGTTAATTGAATGAAATTTAATTTGTACTTTCTAAACGGTGAAGAATTATTCTGACCGGTATCATTTTGGTTACCGAATATCAAACCATTGGCAATATTGTACATTTCCTTGTTTAACAACAGGTTCCCAATTTAGTTTTGTCAGTATTCTTATAAAAATTTTCGACCTAACCAAAAATATTTTTTTATTGCATGTACTCTCCAAACTGCAGAACCAGAAGGTATGTGGCAACTTTACTACTTTTTTCATTTTACTGTAATTAATTTCATTACAGATGATATTTCATGACTGAATTATATATCTGATTGATACATATGTTATCCCAATTTTACTATCTGGCTTTTTTTTAATAGTGCTGATAGTTTGTGTTTATATGAATTTGACATTCTATTTTCATGACCAATGGCGTTTAGAGGGATCTGCCGAAGGTAACTAGGAGAGAGAGCACAATAAAGAATGCCTACTATGTATAGTGCCTTAGTAACAGTATATTCTTGAGAAGCTTCTTTCTCGGTGCAGTGTAAAATCCCTTTGGTGGCCCTTCCTTCAGCCTCAGATTGGCATAGTTTTAACACTACAGGAAGTTGCTGGAAAAAAATTTGGAAACTGGCATGAACGTTTCTTAATAAAGCAAAATGGCAGTCTAAAAATGGCTACAATGTTTTAATTTATTAGAGTAAGTAGAATTTGATTTTCAATTTCAATCATACAAAAGAGCCTGACATATGACAGGACATTTAATGTATGTCATATATCTTCAATAAAAAGTAACATTAAAATTTAATCATAGTACAGTATGTGTGTTGATTTTACTTAAAGATATTCAGTTGAATATTTAATATAAGGTAAACAAATTGCATATCTTTCATTGGTATTGCCATAATATTGTACTGCATACACATTACATATGACCTACAGTATGGACAGCTTTCTTTTTTCAGTTTATAATTGCTTTTTGAATACCAAGAGGTCAAGAAAACTGTCAGCATCATTAGGGAATATTCTTGTTCAAGTTTTCAAATGTATTTACCTACTTTTTACCCGACCTCTTGAAAACTGCGTCACAAACTTCAAGATGTGTGTTTGTCAGTGTCATAGCACTGTAATGCTTGTTGTTAGTTCCCATGCTTGTGACACCGGATCTTCCTCTCTGATATTATAATGGTAGAATCTCTTACTTATTAAAGTATTGCTATACCCAATACTGTATATATGATATGTATAAATAAACATCTTGTGTAATACCTTATATTTAGGTTCTGATAGATTTCTTTATACTGGTGTTTGTCATTTATATGGCTTGAGCAACTTGTTCTAATGTATGGAATCAAATTATATTGTGTTCAGAACTTATGAACAGCAATTTTTGTCTCTCTGTGTTACATTCTAAAGACTTTTTGTTGTTGTAAGTAGAGTATTATGTTGCCAACCATGAAATGATACTCTCAGGATAATTAAACTTCCACCACCCATAAAACCCATTGTATTTGTTGGCTTCGTTCATGGGTGTCTTGTGATTGTAAAAATGGATGTGAAGCTCACAAGGGACTCATTTTAGAATTATTGCTTTTGCTTTAAATGTTAATTATGTGTTGACTTGTAGCTAGTGATGGCACGTAGAATATGAACAAATACGGGAACATGCACATAAGTAATTGTAAAGCTTAGTATGTGCTTACTCTTAACTCTTTTTTTTTTTTCAGGTGCTCCTTAATTTGTGTATAACAGTGTAGGAGAATCATGAAATTTCTAGCTAAGTTTTTTCAGTCTTTAAAATATTTGCGTGTACATTTATTTTTGTCTGTGTTATTCTACATATAGTTTGCTGTTTCTCATGGACAGAACAGGGTACTAAATGCATTATTTTTCCCATCTCTTCATTGGCTATTTCCTTGCCTTAGACCCAACATCATTGCACAAGAAATATACTGAACTGAAAAATTATGCATGTTTGTTTAGCTAACACAACAGTAAAACAGTCAGCTTTTGCTTGAAAGCTAGTCACCTTTGTAGAGATCTTTCCCTGGTACAGGTATTCATCATTACTGGGTCATTTACGGCCTCCTGTATATGCCACAGTTTCGGCATATCAACACTCCCCTCACACTCTGGACACAGCCTTCACACACATATTCTATAGTTAATCCTTCCACCTAATCATCAGTGTGTTTCCTGTATCTGTCTTAAGTAAATTTCATTCAAAATAATTCTTGACCATTCTTATCATTCATTTCTTCATATTTCACTCTTAATATACTTAGGGGTTTGTTCTTTAACAAATCGATCGATGTAAATTAACTTCTTATGGGAAAAAACAGGATTGCTTTTATGGATGCAATAAATTCTGTGTACAGTACCCCCAAAATTGTGTACACACACACACACACGCACTAATGGTTGCCCTGCGTGTTCAAGGCTGGCTGGTCCTAGGGCGTATGGCTGTCACCAACACAATAACCCAGTGTCAAGGAATATATATACACACACACACAGTGTAGACCCTTGCCATTCGTGAGTTTGTGATTCACAATTTTGACGATTTACGGTAAGCAGGTGATGGCTATGGTGGCTAGCTTGCAAGCCCTTTCCCGCAGCACAACGAGTCACCCCACGCAGCATTTTATGTTGTACTCAAAAAACTTTTGTGTTTCTGTGTGAAATGGCCCTAAAAGACTGCCTAGTTTTAGTGCTAATGATACTAGTTGAGCAAAATGTAAAAGGCAGAAGTCAGTGATGACCCTGACAAAGAAAGTTTTATTTTTAGATAAGTTAAAAGAGGGATGAGTGCTGCTGCGGCTGGTCGGTTGTTTGGTATAGGTATACAGTAGTGCACTAAGGTAGTATAAGTTCCAATTTGCGGTTTTGCCAATTTTCACCATTTCTTGGAACCTATCCCTCGCGAATGGCAAGGGTCCACGTCATCCGCTGTTAATTGGGACCGGAAAAACGCCTCTGATAACAAATCCACTTAAAACGGGGAATTAATCCAATAAGAAATAATGGAAATATCTTTTAACAATTTACCTGAGAAACATTTGTTAAGCATTTGATAACATTATTTTAAGAATTTTTTTAACCTTATAAGTTATTTAACGTCCATAAAGTTCAGCGGTGTGTTAAGGCAACGTAGGTTGTGCCAGCGACCCGGTGGTCTGCAGCAACCGTTACGGGAGCACACTCACTCCAGTGGTTCATTGAGACAAAATACTTATAATGTTTTAAAAATAAATAATGCTAACTTAATAAAATATTTTTATTTACTTAGCTTCAAAGGTAGAGATATTTGACTTGATTGGACGAATGGAGGTGGGTGTCGAGAGAGGAGGATTAGTCGGAGGATGAAAGAGAAACAGGACTAGGTTGATTGTCCACTCCCACTCTTTATTCACCTACGGATAATCACTTCTAATTTTATATCTATACTATAGTTAGTGTGTTTTCTTGTGAGTGCTGCACCACCCTGTTTGGGTTGGGAACTCATGGCAACAAAAATTATAAATTAATCCACCACAACATGCACAAAAAAACAACAAAGGCAGGAGAAAACACAACACAGCACTGGTCTCGATGAAACAAAGCGGGAGACTGGTGCTGAGACACGTGTGTGGCACTGTGTGCATGCATGATACCAGGAAGAGGATGAAATTTCAAATGCTTCAGCTAAAAATCTGTAAATCTTATCCAGAGTTTTCAGAGTTTTTGAGTGGAATCCACTTAAATGCGGGGATTTCTTTCGTCCTATCCAGAGTATACAGTGTGTCATTTACATACCAAGGGAAGGGTTTGATATGATTATATAAAAACAATGTATTGCCCTAACATTTATATAAAGACTAACATGGGCTGATACATTCGTGATGGAGTGGGGCTTCAAAATGCTGGTTCGTGTGATTTGAATCACAATTCATAAACTTAGGCCTTTAAGTTCAGTCTTCACATTTTTCCTGCCTAACTACTCATTAACTCTGCTCTGCTATGTTCCTCGTGGAACATAGGAGGCTAAATGTTCTCTGTACTTTAATTTTTTCATAATTTCAGACTATAATTTCTCCACACAGTCTGCATTCTGTTTTTACAATGACCTTGGTGGATTCCTGATAGTATACCAGTTGTGGATTTGGCTAATCTCAAATAAGGTACAATTACGGTGGTATTCTGCATCAGTTTGGTCTTTCAGTATAATAAAAAAGTTTTTTTGACAAATGGTAGTGTCACCCTTGCTTAATGTGAAGAGTATTCTTTATTTTTATCTGTATGACCATTTTGAAAGTGCAGATACATTTAAAGCCTTGCATACAATATTGGCTAAAGATTTCTGAGAAAATTAGTATGTGCCCTCCTTCTGGAAAATGTAACTCAGAGAATCATTAACATGATACATGTACTTGGTAAATGTAAGGTGCCTCCTCAGGAACCTTGGTACAATTTGGTGGATTTATATATAAAACCCCCTAATATGGGTATGTATTTAACTACTGTACCTATATGCATTCTTAATGTGAGTGCTGTTGCTTGAACAATGGGTACATTCCTCTGACAAGTTTATTACAGTAGTTACAATACGGATTGCGTGCTTGTGTCCTGTTCAAATCTCCTGAATTGTTTTATTTATTCAGGTAAGATTATTTCTTGGGCTTGCAGTACTCAGTTCATCTTGCCTACCTCTTGGCCTGTTTGAATTTTTATTGAGTAAGCTCTAGGTCAGCATCTGTTCTCCTTCACAATGGCATCTAGTGATAGTATGCTTGTTTTAGGTGTGAATGATCATGACTGTAATTGAGTCCTCTGATAATTCATTGGGTCACAACATCAAGCTGAAGACAAGAACACTATTACTGTAGTGTCATTCTTCTGAATCTAAGTTGGATGATGATCTTGGTGAGGGATTTTCATGGGGTGATTCTTTGTTTGATTTAGGTTGGATAATTTCTAGAGGAGGCCTCTGATAGTTTGTTATGGATGAAATTATGTTGACTTACATCACTGGAGTTTGGCATGCTAGCATAGATAATATTACAACAATACCCCCAAAACTAATGCTATAAGGGAGGTTTTTGGTGGGGTTTGTCTTTTGATGATATCTAGATTAACCTGCTAAAAGCCATATTAACCCCTTGTGTATGGGGTCCCCTCTGAGCTGAATAAAATCGTCGGGCATCAGCCAAATATAATATTGAAAGTGGCATCCCTGTAGTGAAGGGTATTTTCACAGGAGTTTCTCTTAAAATCCAACTGATTCTTTGCTTCGGTAAGTTTCCAATACTGTACAGTATTCGGTATGCTTGATCTGGAAGCCATCTTGGACTTGGGGTACCAAAGTTCAAGTCAATAGATTTTATTGAAATTTTGGACTTTTATCTTTCAAAGGATTTAATTTCAACTAATATTGTGCTTTTTAATGGGCTGACCATCTTTGTGATAATTTTACTCATTCTGGCCCACTTTTGATTACTGGTAGATACCTACATGATGACAGCTACTTATGTGTTGGTATCACCTAGGTTTGGTAATAGGACCATTGCCTATAGTATTGAGCTGTATAGGTATTTATCAAGGCTCTGACTCAACATTTTTACTTTGTGAACTTTGTGAAATAGAATTTTAACCATAGAGAATTGTTGGTTCAGTTTGTTAGTACATGGGGAAACAAAATATTGTATACAGTGGTCCCTCGGTTAACGAGCACAATCATTTCTAGAAGGTTGCTCGTTAACCGAAAAACTCGTTAACCGAAACCATTGTTTCAATGGGTTTTTGGGTAATTGGTTCCAGCTCACTGAAAATTGCCTAAATTCAACAAAAAAGGTAGAAAAGTACACTTACTTTGAGGTGTGTATGTAGAATGCTCCTGGATGATGATGATGGAAATTAGAATGGGGGTGGAGGAGAAGGGAGAAGAGAAGGCATTGGGGTGGAAGAGAAGTCACCCCATGGCGCCATTTCACCCATAAAATTTTAGTGCTCTTGGTGTAATTCAAGATTATTTTCTTTGAATCAACACTGCACTGCATTATATATTGCCAATATGTAAAATAAATTTCAAAATGACCAATAATTTGCCTGCAAACACAGAAAAAAAGCATTTAGTTGAAGAGAGTCTCAAGCAAGATGTTACCTCCACTGAAAAGACACAAAGACTGACGCCTGTATGGTGTGTTGAGAGGCTGGATGGCGCGCATAAAACTAGTTTCATTACCTTCAATTATGTTCAATAATTGTTAAAATTACTAAAAAATTTAATATTAAATTTAAAAAATTATTGAATAGTATAAACTTCTTTGATATTTGCTAAAATGGTAAGGAATTTAAGCCCTAGAACCGATTACTGTATTGGCGGACTAATACTACAGCTGGTGGACCGCCAAATGCAAGCGAAAACATGTTCAGGTTGGCTCGTAAGAAACCCGTTAATCGAGGGATTGCTCGTTAACCGAAGTTAAGAATCTTATGGAAGGTAACTCGTTAACCGAAATCTCGTTAACCGAGGCGCTCGTTAACCGAGGGACCACCGTACCTGTAGTATCATCCAGTGATCATCTTGCAATTATCACCAGTGTACTTCAGTCACAATTTAATTGGTTATTGTCTTAACTCTTTAGGTGCGTAATTAAATTTCGCGCCGGTTCCTGAAAAGTGTCAATTATCCTGCCAAAAATGAATTTCATATAATCACATTTTCTATATGTTTTTCCTAGAGAACTTTTAGTATATTTTCCAAATCTGGAACAAAAATTCACATATGTGTGCAAATTTTAGAGAAAAAATGACATTTATACCCAAAAATGCAGGAAATTGGTATAAATCAATGTCTGGTATATGGCAAATAAATTTAATCAATTTGGTTACTAAACAGCAAATTTAGATATGTATTACATATTCAGATAATATCAAACAAAATAGTACAAAAATAAGCTATATTGCATTCAGGAAATACTCCTATACCTCAATACATAATATGTCCGCATGTCGTCTCATTTGGGGAAGTTTTTTCAAGGCCGTGGGATATCCCCGCTTGTCGCATTTAATTAATATAATATTTTGGCGGGTTTACCCGCATGTCGCATCCAAAGGGTTAAATCATATTTCGTATTTTGTGTAAAGGTATTCCAAGAGTTGTATCACAAATTTTTTAGATAAATTTTCATGGAAAAGGGCCTCTTTTCCATGTATACACATGAAAGTACTGTACAGTATTAGTAATTTAAGACAATTTTGGATTTTCTGTAATTGAAAAAAAATGTAGGGTCAGATTTAAAAGAAATACCCAAAGATATATACCAAGGGAAAGATTAGTTCTGTACATGTGGTTTGAAATTTTTATGTTTCAACAAAATTTTCAGATTTTATAAGAGCTCTATCAAAAATATATTGAATGAAGTTTCTGAATTTTCAAGAGATGAAGGCCATTGGTGACCAAAATTGGTACTTAAAAGTGGCATCCCCATAGTGAAGAGATTAAAGCCAACAGTGGCCTGCATAAATTTTGGATTTTTAAATTTTATTTTCTATCAATTTTCACATTAGCTATATACAGTACCAGTAGTTTTATCTGAAAACCTGAGAGGATGATTTTTTTTTTGTTCTGAAATTTTCAAGGATGAAGTTTTATTGGAAAGTAACTATTGGTAGTACAGGTATCAAGCCTTGTGTATACACAGTAAAACCTCGATAGATTGGACTTCAATATATCGGAATTTGCTTTTTTCAGACTCTGAAATGCTCTGGTCACCAGAGATACAAAAAAAATGCATATTTTAAGAAATGGGGAAGATTATAAAAAAATCTTATGAAAAGAACAACATTTACACACTGAATACTGTACAGTGGTCTAATCAGATTTGCTATAGGCCTACCAAGAACTAAATAATTTTAGGCTCTTCATTAAAGCTTTCTCAAGAAGACTGAGAGGGGAATTATACTCAGTACAGGTATGTATAGAATTTTGCTGACCTTTCATTTAGAATTTCTTAAATAGAGTCTGTTTATCATAATGCTGATGTAGCTAATTTTCTGATAAAAGTTTGAGATAATACTTGTGTAGATATATAAGTAAATAGGCAACAATTCCATACAAACAGTGGGCTTTCTAAGTTCTCCAACCTTTCAGCGAATGCAGTGAAATATTTTCTTATTTAGGTTTTTCAAATTAAACATTTTGTAAATGTAACTGTTGCTGAACCTCTGAAAAGAGACGTTTGTTATGTTTTGACACCTTGCGGGAATTATCCAGTTCCCTCCTCCAAGCATCTTAAGAATTTGGATCCTTCGTGGTCTTCAGAACCAGTACAAAAATATGCGACTCCCATTAGGCCATTAGGGAGACTACCAGGAAAAGTTTTTCTTCTATCTTTTGCATCTAGGTGTAGAGGTCAAGAAATTCATGCCCTCAAGAGGGAAACTAGTTTTATTGCCATTAGTCCATTTTTCTGTAGGCTCATTAGAACGTAGCTAGAAGTTTCAGGCTAAAATTTAAATTTCAAGATTTTGCCCAGAAGTATTCATACTGCCACATCGAAGACTTGGAATGATGAAGGCTGTTTTTTCCTATTTCTAAATATTTAAGAGGGACTCATTGACCTTTGACCATATTATTAAAGGTGGTTCATTAGAGGTATTTATCCTGTCCTACTTCTTAAATTGATCAAAATCACATATTCTCTGCTAAGCTAAAAATCACAACATTAAAAACTTTGCCTTCCTCATTGACATTCTTCCAAGTTATGTCTATTAGATCTATATGAAACATGAAACTGGTCAGTTGTGAATGTCTTCATTTCCAGATACAGAAATCCTCACAACATGTATATGAAAGGGATGCATTCCATGGAAGTTGTGAGTAAAGCTCCCAGGATGTGCTGACTTTGTCATCTTATGCAATCAAGATTAACCAATCATGATCTCAGTAAACTACTGGTAATACATAACATCCTAAACAGTATAAACAAATGAATACTCACCATAAACATATTGAAATAGAAAAAAAAAAGTAAATTTAGATGTTGTGGGGGATAATTTTGACTCAATCATGGTATTGTGTATCCCACTCCAGAAACTAATCATAGGTTCCCATCATAAAGGGAAGGACACTGGTGTGGAAGCCAATCATACCTCCTCTTTGTAAGAGGAGGGAAGATTGGAGAAAGGATGTAGGTTTCAGCATACCACCGCTAAACTACGCACCCAAACCACTGACTGATTGAGAGATGCTTCCAGATGCCTCTGTTAGCACTTGACAATCTTTTAATGATTTGAATAAATAACAGAAATGATTTTGTAACTTTGGGAACTTTCATATATGTGAAAAATAACAGGATAAAATTACTAACAGAAGACACTTATTACAAAAGGCCCCTGACCCGATGCTCTGGTGGACAAAAAAATGTGTTGGCACTGTGAACCTTACTCACTGGGGTGGCACTGGTTGTAGTGGAGTGATTTAAAGCATCTTGGGCGCGAATTTTGTGTAATCACTTTGCACATAATGAAAAGTGTTCTATTATTTATCAGTTTTATGTATACAAAATATGTAAAGCTGGAATGTGTATAGTGAGGACTGCCTGTTCTTCATTGTAGAAACTTCACAACCAGACTGCTTGGTGATGGAGATTTCAGAAAAGAAGCTCTATATTTGTTAAAGTGTTTAGTTCCCTTTGAATGTTTAGGTTAGTTCTTGTGATTTATGACTTCCTTCATCCCTTTCCTAACAGGTTTGAAATTTCTGAGATCACATGATGAATCATGTGTAGGCTATAAAACAAAGGTTTGGACTTGTAAACCTCTATTTATGATTTAGTGGAAGAATTAGATGACTTAGAACTCATCCCTTCACCCTCAGGTTTAGCAACTTAGTGGATACAGGGCCACTCAGCTGTATATGGGTACAGTATCTAACTTACAGTTAGGTAAGCAAAGTCAGTCAAGTTTAGTACCAGCCATGTTGCTTTCTTGTGTAAAAAAAAAGAAGGAAGTCACAGCATGTTGTATCTACATTGCTCTGTCAGGCCTATTGTACTTACCCACTTTCACCACAAATACAAGTTCTTTTTTCAAAGATCTTACATCCCTTTTTTGTCATCATCATTATTGCCATGGTGATAATTCCATCTCCCATGCTTGCGTGCGTTAGCCATGAATACCTGATGCCATAGTGTCCTGGTTACCATTAGGCAAATTTTATAGAGTGAGAACTAGGTAGGTTTTATATTTTCAGTAGGAATTTCAAGCACCCTCTTATCTGGTATGACCGATATTTTTATGAATATGAAAAATGAATCAACAATTTGCTATAGATTAATCATCATCATCCATCATCATCATCATCATCATCATCATCATCATTATTATTCATTCACCATCATCTGCTGTGATGTACCAGGGGGAGAGTTGGGAGGGAGGATCAAGAGGATGGAACAATATAACTGGGCTGATGAGGACAGTATTCTATATGCGTTGTATTTTTTAGGTACGTATTATATATAAAAAAATTATTTTTATTTCATTTTTTTATTATGTGGTCTTCACATGTTCTTTAATGATAGGTGAGAGGGAGAGAGATTTCCAAATCATAAAAAACACGTTTAGGGCCATACAAGTGATCGGAGATAGGTTTTTGGCAGAGTTGCAAAGTAACTAAATAAATTTACTTGAGTGCTGTATTCAAGTAACATTTTGGGGTATTTACTTTTTAAATAATACTCAAATTACTTTTACTTAAGTATGGTTTTCTAATACTTTTACTCCAGTACAATTGAAAAACAAAAATCGTTTCTCATTACATACAAAGTAATAATATATTTTTTAATTAATTAATTAATTATTAATTAAGAGATTGTATAGTTTGTTTTGGATCTGTGATTATGATTGTGTTTTCGACTGCATAAGGATGACCTTACTGGGTGCAATTGCTCAGTCAGGTTGGTCTTTAGGCAGGCTATGTTTAGGGCACCTTTTCTATCCGCTCTCCCCATGTGGGGTGAGCAGAGTGAGTCCTCGAAAGGGCTGCTCAGTCATATAGATAGGACCAGATTGCGCTGCTGCATAAACAACCATCTTATCTATGCTGCCCATGTGCAGAGTTGTGATGAGACTCCTGGCAGTCATCTCTGCCTGTCCCCGTCACCACTCATCTGTTGCCATAAGACTTTTTGGGGGTAAAGGGGTTTTGATGATGATAAGTATGATGAGCTGGATGATGGCTGCGCATTAGTTGATTTATATGGTGAGGCAGGAGCACAGGCTGAACCACACATCTTGGCTCTCCCTTTTCCTGATCCAGTGATGCAAGTGTTGCAATGACTGGGGAGAGGGAGAGTTGCAATGGACTGCAGATAGCTGAATTTGTTGGGTTTCGCCTTTGTATCCTGTCAATCATGCATTACCTTCGTCCGCTGGTGTAGTTGTTGGGTTCCCATGTTGGTCACCTCTTCTGCCTATGCCACCGTTGGGGTCTTGTTGGTGCTCTATAAGCATGCCTGCCTGATGCAGGGCTCCCCTGCAGATTTTTCATTCGGGGTTTACTCCCGTAGCCTCATACCTATAAAGGTTAATCCGCAAGGCAGCAGGGCAGTGGTTGTTAGGGACACACACATGAGAATTAAGACAACACGCTCTCTCATATCACTTTTTACTTTCAGTACTTGAGTACTTTATGAATGAAATACTTTTTTACTTCTACTGAGTACTGTACATTAAACTTTGGATACTTTTACTTCTACTTGAGTAACATTTTTCAATATAACAATACTTTTACTTAAGTAACAAAGTCCAGTACAGTACTTTTAACAACTCTGGTTATAGGACTATAATATTGAATGTTACATGGTAAGTGAAAATCCAGAAAAGAGTATTCGTTGTTTTGCTCTTTCACAGTAATATCAGGAACGTAATCCTGTGAAAATGAGGGACCACTGTATACCTACCCGAAATAACGTGTTAAAAAAGAACAATAACACAGCTCATAACTTGGTCTGGTAGGGGGAGGCCGAAAACTCAGACACCACAGCTCTCTCCTGCTCACTCCTTCCACTTCTTCCCGCTTCCTCTTCCTGCTCCCCCCACTCCCCCTTTCCCCTTCCCCTCCTTTCCCCTTCCCCTCCTTTCCCCTTCCCCTCCTGATAACCACAAGGAAAGAAGAAAACACGAAGTTCCCAAGCGCTTTCTTGTAATTCACATCTTCAGGGGTGAGTACAGTCTGTACTCACCCCTGAAGATGTGAATTACACGAAAGCGCTTGGGAACTTCGTGTTTTCTTCTTTCCTTGTGGTTATCAGCATATACCTAGATCACGTGCACCTACAGTGATTTACTTGCATATATATATATATACACAGTGAACCCTCACTTTATGCGGTCAATTGAGCCCACGGCGGCCCGCGTAAAGTGAGAAACGCTTAAAGTGAACAACATAACATATGGGATTAATTGAAATAGAGACCGGGCCGACCCCCAAACTCCACTTTTTAGACACAATACCTACGTTGTAGTAAAAATAACTACTTAATTTTATGATGGTATGCACACACAATTAATAATTAAGAGAAATATCAATAATATTAGGTTTTTTAACACTTACATTAGTAGTAAAGATGGCTGGGCACACGGGGATGGGGGGTTGGTTCCGAGGCGGAGGGCAGATTATTGGCCCTCACCTGTATCGCTTGTATCAATTGCATCACTATCCACCACAGAGGCTTGCAGGGCCTCTTTGTCAAACCCCTCAAAGTCCATATAAGTCCATATCCTCACTATCATTATCACTATCACTGACTTGGGCCGGCTGTGGTGGGTGGCGGGTGAAGAACTCGGTAATGTTTTGATGACTGGACGACCTTGTGCGCACCCTGCTCGCGCCGCTCTCCGCGTAAAAGGGTACACACACCGCGGAAAGTAAGCATTCCAGTTTCGGCAGGGTGCAACGTGGAAACTCGTAAAGTGGGACGCGTAAAGCGTTGACTGTGTGTGTGTGTGTGTATATATATATATATATATATATATATATATATATATATATATATATATATATATATATATATATATATGTGTATATATATATATGTGTATATATATATGTGTATGTATATATATGTGTATATATATATATATATATATATATGTGTATATATATATATATATATATATATATGTATATATATATATATATATATATATATATATATATATATATATATATATATATATATGAAAAATAACCATAACATACTTCACAACTGGTACAAAGAAATGTTTGTTCCCTTTGTTTTTGAGCTTTTTATTATTATTATTATTATTTTTATTTTTATTTGTTTTTTTATTGTTATTATTATAATTATTTTTTTTGCTTATTCTCTATGAACGATTGTGTGTGCATGTAACAGAGTAAAAAAACAAGAGAACATTATGTGTATCTTGCAGAAAATATGTGATAAACACTAACATAGCTCACAGCTCAGCCTCACCCACTGTGAGTGCTACTGGGTGGTGAGTCGAAGACTGCTACACAATTATGTGCCTTCTCCACAGATATTACAGTATTTCTCATTATCCCTTGTTTAGCATTTATTTCACATTAATGATCAGCATATATATATATATATATATATATATATATATATATATATATATATATATATATATATATATATATATATATATATATATATATATATATATATATATATATATATATATATATATATATATATATATATATATATATATATATATATATATATATATATATATATATATATATATATATATATATATGCTTTACATTTTAGAATGCAAGCAAGAGACAAGAGCTACACTTGCATTTTAACCAAACTAGGATGCAGATTTCTTCAGGAAATGTTGTGGGGAAATGCTGTTGAATGTCCAGCATCAGGAATACTGTATGCAGAAATGCACTCATGATTCAAGTGTGTCAATATAATCCTTGCCATAACTGATTTTAGATCTGTTAATGGGCATTAACTACTGTACTACAGTAATCTCCCCGTAAGCTGGAATCCCCACTCCCCGGAATTCTCTTATAACCTGAATGGAAAGCGGCCTGATATTTTTCCCAGGAAAGTTTTCTCAATTCTGGGTCGGCGAACAAATGTTCCTGGAGTTCCGAGAAATTACACTACACCATTCTCCGTCGCATCACCACGTGCCAGCTGCGTGAGTGGGAAAATCACTTGGGTAACTTGGGCCTTAGGTTCATGCGCTACAATTGGCTAATTCTGTCATGTGGCTGCACATGCTGATACATATCCCAGTTTATCAGTTTATCCCCTCTGAGTCTAGCATCATGATGCAATTATTTCATAGTCCTCTGCCATTGTACAAGGTTGATCCCCCTGCTCGCTGCACTTT
Organism: Homarus americanus; assembly: GCF_018991925.1. NCBI lineage: Eukaryota > Metazoa > Arthropoda > Malacostraca > Decapoda > Nephropidae > Homarus > Homarus americanus. Next base: position 9,459,145 of record NW_024711292.1, on the reverse strand, counting down.
TTTGTTTACATTTGTGTTCTGCAGTACAGTACTGTACATTACTGTACCAGGATACAATCAGCCAAGAATATAGTGTTAAAGCAGTGTTACGATGAAAAAAGTGATTACTGTTACATTTACTGTACTGTTCAGGAAGTGTGAAAGTACCATATGTACAGGAAAAGGGAAACACTTGAGCACCTTAGCTTTTGTCTTTATTCAAGACACATTCTTCAGTGATGAGACCCACTAATCCCCCACCCCAACAATAGGTGACGTGACATCACATCAGAAGGTCAGTAGTGTAACACTAGACCACTAATCCCCCACCCCACCTCCATCGCAAGTGTTAAGGTGTAAAAAGTGAATACAGTTGCGTATTACGTTCCTCAGAGTGTGCCTACTGTAGGCTCAAGACAACAGCATCTGTGGTGAGTACAGTAGTAGTATACTGTACAGTACATTATTTTGTTTATTTACAAAACAGCTACTCCCCGACTTACGACAGGGTTAATCCAGGTCGTAAGTCGAAATGGTCGCAAGTCGAAAATGCAAAAAATAATACATATAAAATCTAAAATGAAATACAGTGCAGTAAAAGTGATCAATAATGAAGAAAGGATACAGTGTTACTGTGCACCTACCTCTAATGTAGTCAGCTAAATGCACACGGGGCCCCCATAATTTTCTATTTACAGGTATACATGGAGACTATATTAATTGGATGAAGCAGAGGAGGAGACAGGGCTGGGTGGGTCATCAATGTCGCTTTCTTCAGACAGGTTTATGTACTGTGGAAACTTGCTGGTTGAAGGTATTGGATCATCTTGAGGGAGTGAAGAGGCAGCACTGGTGGGGCATGAGGAGACAGCACTGGGGGACTTCTTAAAATAGATGTCCAATTTAGACTGCACAGTTTGCTTTTTCTTTTCATTATAAATTTCTCTGTAGCAAGCAAGTGCATCTTGGATCATTCTGTCAACTTTGGCATAACGCTCATAATTTTGATCCATGCCATCAAACATTTGCATTCCTTTATTAATTGTAGCAAATGCCTCTGCCATTTGTTTCACTGAAAACTTTTTGGGGGGTGCAGGTTCTTCTTCTACATTTTGTCTCTCTTCTTCCTCTGCATTTTCTGTGCATCTAGTTCAATAAGATCCTCGTTACTGAGCTCTTCTGCTACACTTTCAACCAACTGTTCAACATCTTCATTATCAATTTCTAACTCCAGCTGTTTACCTAACTCCACTATCTTGTTACTAATATCCAGAAATAACTTCATTTCATTAAATCCTTTGAAACTGTTCACATATCTTTTCAGGATTTTCTTCCATATTCCATTCATGCAATGTTTTGTAACCTGATCCCATGCTGCACTAATGTTCTTTATACATGACAAAATGTTGTACTCCTTCCAAAACTCTCTGAGCATTTTCTCACCTTCAGTAGCAGCAACAGCCTGAGCGAAGGTCGTACATAAACAATTAGCTTTAAAACCTGCAATAGCACCTTGATCCATGGGTTGGATGACGGAGGTAGTGTTAGGTGGAATGTAGACAACCTTAACATCAGGGTGCATGTCGTCCAGGTGTGGTGGGTGTCCCGGAGCATTATCCAAAATTAACAAAATCTTGAATGCAATCCCTTGTTGCAGACAATACTCCTTGGCTCAAGGAATGAAACAAGTCATGAACCAATCCTCAAACAGTACTAGGGTCATCCAGGCTTTCTCGTTACTTTGATAAAACACTGGCAGTGTGTGCTTGCTGACATGTTTAAAAGTCCTGGGGTTCTCTGAATGATAGATCAGGAAGGGCTTTAGCTTGAAACCAGCTACATTCCCCCCCAACAGAAGTGTAATTCGGTCCTTGAATGCCTTGAACCCTGGGATTGTTTTCTCCTCTTTGTGGATGTATGTCCGTTCAGGCATGCGCTTCCATAATAATCCAGTTTCATCCACATTGAATATTTGCTCAGGCAAATAATTTCCCTCCACGATGACATGATCTAGCTCCTCCTTAAAAGCTTCGGCAGCACCAACATCAGCACTAGCTGCCTCTCCACTCACCTTAACATTGTGTAAACTGTAGTGGTTCTTAAATCTGTCAAACCAGCCATAACTTGCTCTGAAGGTTTGGTCGCACTCATCTCCTGCCTGCTCCTTCAGGCTTTCGAAAAGGCTTCTTGCCTTAGCCTGTAGGGTTAGAAGGCTTAAGGGTACATGCTTTTGTATCTGGTCTTCCATCCATATCACAAGTAATTTTTCCATCTCATGAATAGGACCTTGTCTTTTCTTCGTTATTATAGTTCCCTTTATTGGTGCTGATCCTTTCACTACCTCACGAATACGTTCCTTGTCCTACAAAATAGTAGATATGGTCCAGTGCGAGAAGCCTAGGTCGCGTGAAATGGTTGCTACAGTTTTTCCATTTTCATACTGTATTATTATCTTCATTTTCGTTTCAAAAGTAATTGACTGTCTCCTTTTCTTCTGAGCAGTACCAGCACTCTCACTTCTACGCTTTCCAGTCATTCTAAAGTGAATTAGATACGAAAATAATGTCAGTACACAGCGTGATCAATTGTGGAAACAACGACAGCCAAACACCAACTAAGCGCTCTACGGCGTGGGTGCTGTAGCCACGAGGCGACCCAAGCCATGCGACGCTCTCATATGGGACGGAAACGTTTCGGTCTAGAAAATACGCATGTCATTTGAAAAAAATTTTGGTACCGACTGCGGCAGTCGTATGGGCGGGTGGTCGTACCGACTAAGGCAGGTCGTAAGTGCGGGTGGTCGTAGGTCGTAAGTCGAGGAGTAGTTGTATATTGTATGTGACAGAGGTGTTTGCGTAAATAAATACACCTCCATGCTGGATGTGTAGTTTAGACTCGGGGAAAACTTCTCCCCCGTGCTAAGTGGAAAATCCCACTATCTTGGCTGTGACACACAGTTCTATTCAGGCCTCGCACGTCTGTATCTTAAAGATTTTTTTTTCACTGCAATTATTTAACCAAACTTTTAGATAAACTATTTGGGATTATTTTGGTTAAAAAAATGTTGTTTGTAACTTAATTAGCACTAATTTTATAGACTTGGTATCAACATTTCTTATGAGATTCAAGTCCTCATCGTTAATATTGTGTCAAAATATATTGTTTATGGATCTTTTATTCAAACAGTCTTGTAGATAATGTATTCAGGGTCATTATGGTACCAAATTAACCTCTCTAACACATAATGAACAGGTGCTGTGAATTAAAGTTTGTACCAGTACACTTTTTCGCTAGCCATAAATATTTTCACTCGTGCCCTCGGTCAAAATGTAATGGGAGAGTGTTTGTGTGTTAAAGATGAGAGGATGAGGAGATGCATAATTTAGACTGTTGGAAAACTTTCCCTAGCACCAAGAAATATTCTGGGGATGTGGGATAGTGTCTGTCCATGCAAGATGCAAAGTTTAGACTCTCGGAAACATTTCCTAGTACAATACCTGGGAAAATTCAGGGGATGTGGGATTTTTTCAGGGTTTGAGAGAGTCATCTCGTTACCCTAAAAGCTCTCATCCCTGGAAGACTTCCACACCAATTATTCCAGCTAACGGGGATATTTCTGTTTATATAAATGTATATTATATTTAGATACCTGTACTGGGTTGTATTATAAATTTATTAAATTACTGTACAGTAGTATTATAAAAAAGGATATTAATATGAAAACTATTGGTGAGAAATTTCATGTGAGTACACATTCAAGATTATATTGAAGTGCATTCCTGCTCTTGTAGTAAACTTTCAATGAAGAGAGCTGTTGCTCAAGGACTACAGTCAAAAGTATGTGCCATAACAAGTACTTGCCATCACTAGCTATGTCTTTGGGTAAATGTTTTCCAATGTCCAGTCAACCAAGTACAGTACTATCCATTGTAGATATTAGACCATGTTACATATAAAATACATTTTAATTTGTTTTTGCAGATGTCCCTTGTAAAATAAGATTCCCAGTGTAATTTCTTCAAATAAAACCTCTTTATGTTGAGAGAGTGAGGATGAATAAACAATTGTTATGGTGAGATTTAAAAAAAAAATGAGTTCAAGTTTATGTTATCAAATAAAAATGGTAGAGTGAATAAGTAATTGAATTAGTTATTTATTGATGTATGGATAAATCAGTGAATATTGGCAAAAGGGTGAATAGTTGGGTGGATGACTGGGTCCAGGTGAGCAGATGTGAGTGTGATAATATAGTTTGAGCGATGGGTGAGTCAATTTGAGAGGTAAGAGGAAGAGGAGAAATGTGTTTGAGCTTTAAATTTTCTCATTTACTGGTACTGTACATAAACAAGTGTGTGTGTTTATGCGTGCATGTGTGTGTGTGTGTGTGTGTGTGCGTGTGCGCGTGCGTGCGCGTGCATGTGTGTGTGTGTGTGTGTGTGTGTGTGTGTGTGTGTGTGTGTGTGTGTGTGTGTGTGTGTGTGTGTGTGAAATCTCTTGTTTTCATGTTGTGAATCTTACATATAATACGAAATACATGTCGGCATAATACTGGTGCTGTATAATAATGTGCTAGTGTGTTTCCATATAGGTTCTGTCTGTCACTAATGTCTATGAAAGCTCTACATGTGTATAATATGCACACACACACACACACACACACAGGTATATGCGTATTGGAATATTCTCATAAGGAATTTTTTTTGCCTTTTTATAGTTGTATTTTAGGTTCAAAAATCTTTTAAGTATATTTATGTTAATACACATAAGACTTGGGTAATGAGAAGCGGTTTAACAAATTTCTCCTTACAGTTGGTCACCACGATGAGAGTGAGGAGGAAGCTGGATGGATTGAGGGTGTGGCCATCCTTATTTCTGTGGCAGTTGTTGTTTTTGTCACAGCCTTTAATGACTACACAAAAGAAAAACAATTTCGGGGCCTACAAAACCGCATTGAGGGCGAGCACAAATTTACTGTTATTCGTGGAGGAGAAGTTCAGCAGATTGGAGTGGGAGATATTGTCGTCGGTGATATTTGCCAAGTAAGAGTCTACTACTCACTGTTTTTAAAGAGAGAAAAAACTGTCCCTCTCTGTTTGTTTCTTCAACAACTATATACAGGATACTGTACTCATTATAGCAGGGGCTGTGGCTCCACCTCATCTGTATAGTGCTTATTTTTATTTTCTTTATTTTTTATTATTTACTTATATATATTTTTTTTGCACTGCTCTTCTTCATTTCATTCTCTTATGAAGGGATGTTCCTCACACATACACTTGCTCCAATATCTGATCCATCTTCATTTTAATTTAGTGTATTCCATGTATGACATGGGTGTCCTTCCCTAAATATACTTTTATTTATTTTATTCACAAACATTCTTTGTGCATGTCTACTCTATTATTACACAATTGTATCCTACTTTGTATAATATCTTAACATCTTACTATGTACAATCAAAGACAAAAGTCGTGTCGCGGTTTTGTCCGAAGAATAAATATAACTTGTGAAACATTATGAGAGACCCCTACCACAAGGTAAAGCGCACCAAATGTTTAGCTCTTTGGCGTATGTTTTCACCAGATTTCACGACATGACTTTTGTCTTTCATCGTACATATTAGACCTCATTACATCACTACTTATCAGTATTGTATAATTATATATGGTAATACATCTTACCATATCATTACTTTATTGGATATGCATAATACATCTTATGTCACTCCTTTGAGGTTATGATATTATTTTTACTAATTCTTCTTTTCTTCACTTAATCCATTACTACATATGACAAACATGAATAAGTGATTGTTTTTATGGTAGCTGTTTCAGATGTTTGTCACTGCAAATCACTTTTCTGTATCATATCCACAAGTTACTGATGTATACAGGTTTAATTGCTCCAGTGTGAATAATCAGTGTTACATACATGTATGTTAGAATGTTAAGAGGAAAGATGAAAAGGGTTGAAAATTATGTTAGTTTTAGATAGATATGCCTTAATACAATGTACTTGCTGGGAGGCAATTGTTGGGTTTAAAGAATGCAGTAGGACACTGTAGGAGAGAAAAGTGGTGTGTGGTAGTAGTAGTTGTTGAAGAGTTTGCAAGATTTTCATTGCTTTAACAAGGAACATTCATTTAATTGAACTCGGTAAGTAGTCAGAATTTAACATCTTGTTTCTAGTGATAATGGTGGATTGTCATGTACATTCGGTATTTCACATCTGTTCTAAATCCAGAATATTAAATTTAGGAAATAGGAAAATTTTGAGATTTTTTTTTTTTTTAGAATTTAAGGCTGCGTTTACACCAAACTAGTTAAGTCGAGTCAAGACGAGTCATAATGCTACATGACTCGCCATTCCAGTTCACATTAATATATATGTATTTTTGCAGAATCAGTTCACACCGGGAGAGTCGACTCAAGTTGAGTTGAGTTGATTCATGTATGTGGCCGGACCCATTTTTTCATCAGTCATCACGAGTCAGTTGTGGTGTGAACAGCATATCATGCAGCTGGAGGATTTAATAATTACAGTTCGTGAGCTCCTCGCTCTCTGTGCTAATTTAATTTGTCTGGATGGTTCACCAAGTCTGGGAATAAATGACTAAAGGCACCAAAATCTGGTCTTTTGGTGTTGACTTCATGTAACCACATTCGGTTTCTCCTCCTCCTACGCTGCCAAACCCACAATTGAACATATAATTCAACGAGAGAATATGTGTCCATACTGCTTGAAATCGTGCTGGGTACCGACAAACTTGACTCATTTTTACTCTTTTGGTGTGAATGGGAATGAGTCAAATGACTCTAATGACTCGCCTCAACTCAACTCATTTGGTGTAAATGCATCCTTAAGGTAGGAAGCTCAGTCAAGTCAGACGGATTTGATGGTAACACAGATGGCAGTATATGTCAGGCAAGTTCATTATAATGTTAGCATCATACCTGATACTTGCCTATGTCTCTCATGATCACCGGTGCCAAGGTAGGGGGTCATGTTATATTTGAGTTGATTTCAAAGAAACTAAGTGCTGGCTGTCATGCTACAGTACTTCATATTTCACACCATCTCATGATTTTTTATTCCATAAGCTTATTTACTCTTTGCTTTCATGTATTAAATGAAAAATGTAACTACTGCGATATCGTATTTTCCATTATTTTGTGCTGCATTAAATATTATGGATTTTTTTATGTTTACATTGTTAAACACTTTGTAATCCTACTGTACTGTTCTGTATACAGAGACTTTTTCCTGCTTCTGCTTGACATCACAGTAATCCCAGAATATTTTAAGAATTTTTCAGATACAGTATTACACCTCTCTTTTTTTTCTTTCCTCCAATTAAAGTTTTGTTTCTCATCTATGTTATGTTATTGGTAATGATATAATTATCTTCACAACTTGAATTGTATCATAAAACTGGGAAGGTATTTAAGGAAAAGAGCTAAATGTTAAACGGGGGCTGTCATTTAAGATTGTTTGAGGAAGCAGTTGCATAAAAGAAAAAGAAGTGCATGCATGAAACTATATTACTACAGTGTAAAAGAAACGATGTAAATGATAAATCAAGAAAAACATGATGTAGAGGTATGAGCTTGTTGAAAGTAGGAGGAAAGGTGTTTGAGCAGAGAGAGGGTAATGGTCTCAAGTTGGACAGTCATTGATTGGAAAAGAGGATTTTTAGAAAAGTACTTTGTATTGTATGTTTTGTGGACCAGATCTTTGCGATACTGTATAATTGTTATTACAATTAGATAATCCTAAATGTGATGCATGCCAGAATTTTTAATACAGAACAGACATAACAAATAGAGAAAGTGGAAAATACTAAGTAATATAAAATTTGATGTCGATATTTATAATCTAAAGTTGCCTGCCAAAATTCATACCAGGTTGCAAAGTAACACTATGCTTGTACAGTATAATTATAAACTGTGCAGTAGCCATATTCAGTAGTGGGGACAGAAATTACTGATAGGAGAAAAGAGAGTAGTACTGTACATATGCTGGATAGGGAGAAGTGTAACACATTACAGTGGTCCCTCGGTTAACGAACATAATTCGTTCCACAGAGCTGTTCGTTTACCGAAAATTTCGTTAACCGAATCCATTGTTTCGATGGGATATTAATTGGTTCCAGCTCACAGAAAAGTACATACAAAGTAAAAAAAAAAAAAATGCAGTTAAGTACACTTACTTTGAGGTGTGTATGTAGAAGGTTCCTGGTTGATGATGATGATGACGGGAATTAGACGTGGGGGGTGGAGGAGAAGGGAGAAGAGAAGGAAGTGTGTATGGATGAGAAATCACCTTTCAGGGGACCCATGCTTGATGCAGTAAGTTCACCAATAAAACTTTAAGTTCACTAGGTGTAATTCAAGATTATTTTGTTTAAATCAACACTGCACTGAGCTATATATTATCAATATGTTAACTAAATTTCAGAATGACCAATAATTTCAATGTTCAATGCAAAAATATTCAAGACCCCAACAAAATAGAGGTTCACTCCACTGTCAACAAAGCCCAACTGACGCCTGGTGGGTGAGTCAAGCGGCTGATGGGCGCACAAGAACTAGTTCCCTGTACTGCATATATTATCAATTTGTTAACTAAATTTTAAAATGACTAATAATTTTAATATAAAAAAAGGCAAAAATATGAAAGAGCACAACTTTCTTGATATTTACTCCACTGGAAATGAATGTAAACATAGAACAGGTTACTGAATTGGCGGACTAGCCCATCAGCTGATCACCTGATGCTCACAACAAAACGTGTTGTTCGTAAGGATTTTGTTAATCGAATTTTTGTTCGTTAACCGAATTGAAAATCCTTATGGGAGGTAATTCGCTAACCGAAATTTCGTTAATCGAACCGTTCGTTAACCGAGGGACCACTGTACTGTACTGCATGTAATTGTACAATGTGTGCTAGAATAGATGATTAGTGCATTATTGTTTGATTATTTTGTAAAGTACTTTTTTACTTTAGTTAGTTAGTAGGCAATTAGTTATGTATCAGGAATAGTTGTGAACCAACTTGTTAATAAGATTAAAATTCAGTGAAGCAAGGATATCATTTACATATTCATTGATAGGGTAGTGAGAGAAGTTCAGTTGATTACCTGGTACCTAGTATTGGTGGAAATGTAGAATTAGAATTAAACCCTGCTGTTGGGGAAAAAGTTCATAAATTTATCCTTGGTATGTACAGTATATTTAGGAGAACCAAATCTAAAATTACAGGTGATACTTAAAGAGTCTTGGGGGATCAGTAAGAAAAGATATTGATTGTGGATGTAAATAAAGTGAAGGTTGTGTTTTGTGTAAATAGGGAATCAAGTTTACAAAGTTTATTGGACTGACAAAGGAAGAAAATACCCAAAGTTTCTCTTTATTATTTTAGCACCTATATCATAAGAATATAAAAATGAGTTTAAGGTATGAGAGGGAGGGTACAGAAAGGTAAAACAGATATTGAAATTCAGAGATTTGTAATTCAGAAAAGGGAAAAATTTAGTGATTTGATGTGGTATGAATAGCTGGCAGGAAGGTTACAGTCTATTAGTACTGTACAGTCAGCCCTTAACATACGCGGGGGTTACGTAACAGAGATACCCGTGGATGTTACAAATCCGCGTATTTTTGCTGCCCCCTCCCCCCCCCCATGTCCTTATTTACCGTATATACCTGTGTGTAGTTCGAGTTTTTAAGACCAAATTATTTGGCAAAAAATTGGGGGTCGACCTCTAAACGGGTAATAGTTTCGTTAGGTTGAAAAATATTTACCAGTAACTACCAGTAAACAATGGAAATGATGCACCAACGCACCACCAGCTGTGAGTGTCGGTACAGTTGCCAGGGCAGATCTCTTGAGTCATCATAGCAAGCCCAAAGTAGCCAAATCCATGGTATGGTAGCACAGGACGATGTAAAACATAAAGTATTCATTTATTAAAGTTTATTTATAGATACTGGACATAAATTTTTGTTCATTACATTTGAAACATCAATCTTTGTTAATTAAATTTGAAACAAAAGAAAACTACGATACCGTATTTTCATTAAAATATTACATTACAAGTATATTTTACCTTAACTGTGACTGAATGAATATACGTATTCTCAGAAATAAATATGGAAATATAATATTTTTGCTGGAATGACGTACATATTACAGTGGAAAGTGGGATAAAATCATGACGAAAACAATTACTTTCGCTTTCTTTCGTTATTCAAAAGATTTTACCGTAATCGCTTTTCGAATGGTTTTCAGTTAAAAAACTGTTGTACTCGTACTGTATTACAATAATATTCTATCCTATCATTAGCCTTATAATCCCACAACTGAAAACCATTCGAAAAGGCGATTACGGTAACATCTTTTGAACGAAAGAAAGAGAAAGTCATTGCTTTCGTCACAATTTTATCCCACTTTCCACTGTAATACGTACATCATTTCAGCAAAAATATTACATTTCCATGTTCTCAGAAATAAATGGTAGTTTCGTTGAAATGTAATGTATAGTATTTAATATTAAAATGCAAAAATAGCTATAAAAACAATTAATACACCAGTAATGTACTGGCTGGCATCTCCACTCGTCCCTGCTCCCGCGTCCAAGGTCACCACTCCTCCCAACTCGCTCCCTCCTTCGCCTCCTCACCGTCACTACTGCCGACAACAAACACAAATGTTTTGTGAGTAACTGCACCTCCACTTCCTATGTACAGTACTGAACTGTACTGTGCTGTGCATTTTTACAAACAATAAACATGGCAAGAAAAGCTATTAAAAAAAAGAGATAAAAATTTCACTTTACTGTACAGTACCTATCCTCGGCGACAGGACGGGGGTCATCGTCACTCAATTCCATAACGGGTGGTGAAGTGGGGGCGACGGTGGATTCAGCTGCTTCCTCACTGCCGCCAGTGATTGATGGTGTTAAATCTCTCCTTCGGTGAGCAAAGAACATGGTGATGGGGAGTTGCCGTCTCTTTCTTTTCATTTCTTCCATGATGTTTTTGTATGGAGCAAAAACATCATCCATCCCTAGCATGAATTTCAGGGCACGCACCATGGAGGGGTCCATACTACAGGCCAGGTTTTTCAGTGCCTCAATATTCCTGGTCATCTCCCCCAACTTCTCCAACGTTATTTCTTGGTGCTCTTCCTCTTCCTCGTCCTCTTTCCCTTTCGCTTCCTCTTCCTTGCCTGAGTCTACTAACTCCTGTAGATCCTCCTCGGTCAGCTCAGTGTCGTGCTCTTCAATTAGCTCCCTAATCTCGTCCTCTGCCATGTCCTGGAAGCCTTCAGCAGCCACTTTCCTTGACAGTGCCAGGGTCTTTCTGAATATTTTCATTAAAATCCATCAAATTCATTCTCCTTGTCATCGTCTTAAGCACCAAACAGCTCCTCCCAGTCTTCTCCTTGAACAGGGCTAGAGGGTACGTGTTTTTCGAATCGTTTTCAATTAAAAAAATGTTACAGCACATGTATATTTTACCTAAACTGTGCCTGAATGAATATATTCTCAGAAATAAATGGAAGTTTTGCTGAAACATGATGTATTTCAATGTAAAATAGGATAAAATACATGACGAAAACAAGAGACTTTACCTAACCTTCCAATGTTCAAGAGATGTTACTCGTTTTTTTAATAGTTTTCGGTTAAAATACTGTTATATTACAATGATATTCTATTCATACTGTGCTTGATATACTACATTCACGGAAATGTAATATTTTTGCTGAAATGACGTATGTATTACAGTGGAAAGTGGGATAAAATCGTGACGAAAACAATGACTTTCGCTTTCTTTCGTTCAAAAGATGTTACCGTAATCGCTTTTCGAATGGTTTTTAGTTAATAAACTGTTGCATCACAAGTGAATTAGGATAGAATATTATTGTAATACAACAGTTTTTTAACTGAAAACCATTCGGAAAGCGATTGCGGTAACATCTTTTGAACAAAAGAAAGCGAGTCATTGCTTTCGTCACTTTCCACTGTAAGACGTACGTCATTTCAGCAAAATATTACATTTCCATATTCTCAGAAATAAATAGTAGTTTTGGTGAAACGTAATGCATTTCAATGTAAATTAGGATAAACTACATGAACACAAAAGACTTTACCTAACCTTCCGATGTTCAAGATATGTTACTCGTTTTTTTAGTAGTTTTCGGTTAAAATACTCTTATATTAGTGATTTTCTATTCATACTGTGCTTGATATAATACATTCACGGAAATGTAATATTTTTTTCAACTACAATGCTGATGTCAACACAAGCGTGGTTACAGCGAGACTGACTGACTGAGTGAGGGAGAGCTATGCGTGTGTGTGTGAGGTTGCGGGAGCAGGCGGTGTCCCGTGTTCGGTGCCGCGCGCAAGTTGAATGGCGGGCGATTTGAATGTACTTCAATTACTTCAATGTACAGAATATTCCTCCGGCGGGGCAATCCGCGTATTTGCAAATCCGTGTATGCCAAACCCGCGTATGTTAATGGCCGACTGTATTTAGATTGGCACTCTTCTCTACTGTATGTTAATGATACATTTATTGAGCAGTTGGTACAAAGATTGCTGACACTTGAGACAGCCATTTAAGAGGTGGATTTGGAATTAGAAAAATAAACAGAAAAAATGTATTACACTCTATAAAAATTTATTTAGGAGGAGACTGAGCTTTGTGATGTGTTATTGTAGGAACTGGTCTGCTATGTTATGTACATGACTTGTCTGTATGATGTGTTAATGAAGGGATTAGAATATTGTACTCTTTTTAAGAATTTATTTTTAGTATCTTTTTTTACACTGGGAAGGCATTATAATCAACAGTGACCTCTATTCAAATTTGACATGCCTAGTTCACCCTGGAAAAGAAAGATGAAAATATTTGGTAAGGGTTGAGTGAATGTTAAAATGTTTTGAGGTGTACTGGTAGGTGGATTAAAGATAAAGGAAGGAATTCCATTAATACGAAATGTGAGGAATGAAAAAGTGAATGATGTTAAAGCTTAACGTAGGGGAACTTTGAGTAAGTTCAGTGTGATAAAGAATAAATTGTGTATTTTAAAGAAAGTCAGTAGAAGGTCTTGGTATATAAAGGTACGGTAATGTGGAGGAGGATTGTGCATAAACTACTTAATTCAATAGCATAAAAAAGTTGAACATAAAATTATTGTAATATTGTTATCATAGTGCATATACTTTTTATTAGGATTAAAATAGTATAACATGAGTAGTTACAGAGGCAATAGTAGTGTAGAGCATTATGTTTGTGATGACAAATTTTATTTTTATCAACTTATTCCTTCCTCCATTGCCAAATAATTCAGAGAGAATATGAAAGTGGAACATGTCAATAAACTACTGTTTATTAATTCCATCATTAAGGACTTGATGAAGAATACAAAAACCTTGATGCGGTGGCCAAGATATAAAGTGATGTTTGAGGACTTAATTCAAAAGGAGTATTTATTGATTTATTGTATATTTTTCATTAAAACAATGACTCTACATAAACATAGGTTGCTAAAGAAAGTCAGATAAATTAATTGTAATGTGTAGAATGCATTTTTGTATACTTTATACATAATGCCATCAACTGAGTTAGGTTCACTTGAGAGTTTGTGCTTGTTGACATTTAATAATTATATGGTACTTCATAATATACATTACTTGGTCTTTATAATATTATTTTTAAAGCTTTTGATAATTTTGAATATATGTTTTCGTTAAAGTACTATGATTTACAGTTTTTAAATCTTGCCGTATTTCTAATTGTGTTCGCCAGTCACCTCCAAATTTCACTTCGCCCCAGGGATTATTTGAGCGTAGACTTTGTCGTATGAGATCAAACACTTTCAGTAATCAAGGCTTTATTCAACTCATAAATCCATATACATCTGCAACAGAACAAAACAAAACCCAATCAGAACAAGAGAATATTTGGAGTAAAGGTAAACAGACATAATTTATTCCATAATATGACATTCACCCCTGCCAACATAATCAATCAAACATCATAGCCGTATCGCTGGGGTTCTCTTCGCTGTCGAGTAGAATGGCGAAGAGGTAACTCCTGCATGATACTAGGATTCAGCTATGTCGTCCCGGTATCTCCCTCTGCAGCAACTCCAATGTTTCTGGCTCCACTGAAGGTGAGGTTGATCCAGCAGAGATGTCTGAGGATGAGGTTCCACCAGGGCTTGGAGCAAGATCACAGAGGGAAACTGAAGATTCATGTCCATCTGGATACTTGATGTGTGCAAGCATTGGGTTAGCCTCGAGGAGCTCCACCTCATCAATAAGAGGGTCACCTTTGCTGAGCGGACGAATCGGTGTAAGAAGACAGTGACCTGGAGTCGTTAGCCATGTTGGCAGGGATATACCCTGACAAGATCTTCATGGAAAATTAAAAAACCTCTCATGTGGAGTCACGTTGATGGCTGTTGAGAGCAGTGATCTAATGGAGTGGAGTGCTTCAGGTAGGAGAGCCTCCCATTCAGTATCTGGAACATCTAGAGATTTGGCAGCTAAACATATGGACTTCCAGTGTATGCCATTGTACCGTTCTATTTGACTGTTTCCTGTTAGGTGGTAAGGTGTAGTTTTGTTGGACGCCACTCCATGACTAGTGAGATGAGATTTCACTTCACGAGATATAAATGCACTTCCTCGATCAGAGTGGACAAAACTCACCATACCACAAAGCGAGAAGATGGTGTCCAGACATCTGATGACAGTTGAGGATGTCATGTCAGCACATGAAATAGCAAAGGGAAATCTGGAATATTCATCCACAGCAGTGAAGAGATATGAGTTTCTCGTGCATGATGGAAGAGGACCTTTGAAATCAATGCTCAGTCTATCCATTGGTTGAGTAGCTTTGATAAGGGTATTTTCACTAGGCCTGTGAAATGTTGGCTTGATTTCAGCACATACACGACAAGTTGAACAGACCTTTTTCACATCCTCTGTAGAAAATGGGAGGTTCTTTGTCCGGACAAAATGAAGCATTCTGCCAACTCCCGGGTGGCAGAGCCCTTCATGGATGACAGGGAGGTTTGACGATGAAATGGGTCCGCAGAACGCTTGGGTGAAAGTGTCAGGAGCAACGTTGTCTCTACCTGGCCGATACCAAATGGAATAGCTGAAACAAGCTAGTTTGAGCCGCCACCCTTGTATCTTGTCATTCTTCCCTTTAGTCCTCCTACGACTGTCAAGCATAAATGCAACTGATCGCTGGTCAGTAACAATGGTGAAGTACCATCCCAACAACAGATAAGACCACTTTCTCACCGCTTCAATAATTACAGTTGCCTCCTCCTCAACAGGAGGATAGTGATCTCATTGCCAGATAACATCCGAGACATGAAGGCTAGTGGCCGACCAGCTTGATTCAAAGTAGCAGACACGGCCACATCTAATGCATCACACTCCACAACAAATGGGATGGCATGGTCAATGCTATTTAGGGCAGCTTCCCCAAGCAGTTTCTTCAAGTCATCAAATGCTGTGAGCGCTTCAGGGTCCAGAGGAAAAGATTTAGCCTTGTAGAGAGGCCGTGCATTTGTCTGAAAACTCCGGGATCCACTTAGCGTAAAAAGCAAACATACCAAGTACACGTTGAAGAGCCGATCGGTTTGTAGATGGTGGAAGTTCTTGCAGTGGTTTTTAGCCTTTCAGGATCTGGTTTGATTTGACCATTTCCAAGTTGATAACCCATAAGATTGATCGATGTTGCTGATATTGTAGATTTGGATGTATTGAATGTCAGCTTCCTTTCCTCAGCAGCAGCAAGAAATTTCTCAAGATTTGCATCATGTTTTTTCTGATCCCGACCACCTATGGTAATATTGTCAAGGTAGGGAAATGTGTCACATAGATTCTCCTTCTCCACGAACTTGTCTATGACTCTTTGAAAAACGGCAACACCATTAGTGCCACCAAATGGTTCACGTGTGAATTGATACAGTCTGCCATTTGCTTCAAATGCTGTAAAGGGTTTATCAGACTCGCTTATGCGTGGTTGATGGTATGCGCTCTTTAGATCAAATGTTGAGAACACGTGGTACTTCGCAAGAGTGTTGACCATGTTTTCAATGTTTGGCAATGGATATGCGTCGAGATTGGTGTAAATGTTCACCGTAGAAGAGTAATTGATGCACATTCATTTTCTGTGACAGCCTGAATCATCTCTTGCAATCATCACCTGTGCACGCCAAGGTGATGTGCTTGACTCTGTGATGCCTTTGGACAGTAAGCGTTGTATTTCTTTGGTAATGAACTTTTGGTCATCATGGCTAAACTTCCTAGATTTGGTGGCTATCGGTTTTGCATCTCCTCGCATGTTTGCAAATAACAGTGGTTCTGACATACCTGCTGATGCCAGGCTACATACAGGCTTGTTACCAATGTTGGAAATCTTGAGCTCAGGTCTGGGTCCTCCATACTCTATGGTAACTGAGGAGTGTTGTTTTGGGAAATCTGTTCCGAGAATAACATCACCACAAAGATTCTCAATGGCGCCAGATGTGTGTTTGGATAATGACTGTCATTCTTATAGAGATCCACCGTACATTCACCTATCACAGAAGTCGTTGAGGAAGACATTGCCAGGGTTATACTTTGGGAAACGGGTTTGATGTGAAGCTTAAGCCGATGGGCCACTCTCTTGTCAATGAAACTTTCAGAACTTGCCAAGTCAATAAGGCCGGAGATTCGTCTTCCATTTACCTTTAAGTTTCTAGCAGAGCGATTCAAGCAATGGGGAACAGCAGCTGAGATGGCACAAAGAGTAGGAGATGAAATTGATGCTGTGACATGTTTCTTACCCTTAGTTTGACAGACTTTTGCCCAGTGCCTTCTTTTTCCACATGAAGAGCAATCACTATCTTTAGCTGGACATCTCGCCTGTAAATGAAGACTGCCACCACAAAACCAATATCGTTTCTTAGTGGTCATACTAGCAAGTGTTGAGTCCTCAACTGGACATATATCTTGTTGATTAGTGTACGGTGACGTAACAGTTTCCTCCACACATCCTGAAGCTGCTGCAATGACAGGGCCTAGTGGCTGGAAGGCTTCCAAAGTACACTGTGCAAGGTCCAAGGCTCTAACTTGATCAAAGGCTTGAGAGAGTGTGAGAGCCTGATTTTCCAATAGTCGTTGACTTATATTTGCAGAAGACATTCCGTCGATGAAGGCATCCCGTACTAACTCTTCACGATATTCTTCGGCTGTGACAGCTTTTAGAGTACAATCTTTGCTGAGTCTGTGCAAGTCGCGAAGAAATTCATCCAGTGTTTCGGAAGAATGCTGACGTCTTGTGGCGAGCTGGTGTCTGGTGAATATCTCATTTTTCTTTATCACATACACCTTTTCCAACATTTGTATAGCTGTTTCAAACTCCGTAGCATCAGCAAAGTATTCATACACAGTAGCAGACACATATTTTGTCAAACATCGTAGTTTGTCAGGTGATCTGTCTCCACACTCATCAATAAAGTTTTCAGAGGTTTTATGCCAATGCTTGTATTCCTTCTCAGCAGCTGGGGAATTTGGATCAACACCAAGCTTGTCGGGGCAGAGTATGCGTTCCATGTTGCTAGTAGAATATGAGTTGAATAAATTGTTGTATGAGATCAAATACCTTCAGTAATCAAGGCTTTATTCAACTCATAAATCCAATATATCTGCAACAGAACAAAACAAAACCCAATTAGAACAAGAGAATATTTAGAGTAAAGGTAAACACAAAAATAATTTATTCCATAATATGACAGACTTATCATCACATTCAGTGATTATGAGGTCGTGTTAATTATTTTAGATATTGGTCAGTACAGTGCAGTAATTTTGAAAGGTTTACTTTTGTAAGAATGAACCAGTTTATATGTCTTTAGTTGTAGTACATACCAGGTATCTTTCCTTCTGCACTTCATTCCATTTCATGGGTATGGTGTCCTCAGCATTGTATGCTGCTGCCTATTTAACCTGTTTAATAGAATTTAAAATTTTCTTTGATAAGAAGTACATAAAGGTAATAGTAAATGTACAGTAGTACCCCGATTTACGCGGTCAATTGAACCCACAGGGTACCGCGGAAAGTGAACAACAGAACATATGGGATTAATTCCAATAGAGACTGGCCCGACCCTAAACTCCACTTTTTCAGACACAATACCTATGTTGTAGTAAAAATTACATCTTAATTTTATGATGGTATGCACTCACAATTAATAATTAAGAGAAATATCAATAATATTAGTTTTTTTAACACTTACATGAGTAGAAAAGATGGCTGGGCACACAGGGATGGGGGGGTTGGTTCCGAGGCAGAGGGCAGATTATTGGCCCTCACCTGTATCACTTGTATCAATTGTATCACTATCCACCACATAGGCTTGCAGGGCCTCTTTGTCAAACCCCTCAAAGTCCATATAAGTCCATATCCTCACTATCACTGACTTAGGCCGGCTGTGGTGGGTGGCGGGTGAAGAACTCAGTAATGTTTTGATGACTGGGCGACCTTGTGCGCATCCTGCCCGCGCCGCTTCCCGCGTATATGAGTAGATGCACCGCGGAAAGTGAAAGTTCGGTTCTGGCGAGGCACCGCGTAAATGAGAAATCGCGGAAAGTGAAAGTTCGGTTCTGGCGAGGCACCGCGTAAATGAGAAATCGCGGAAAGTGAAACCGCGTAAAGCTGGGTAATACTGTAATTTGAGCTAGTATGGACATGTGGAGGATTGGTGATGTGGTGAAGGAGATTTATGATGATGCAGCTTGATGTTGGAGGAGAGAGATAATTAAAAAAATAAATAAACTTTGTCCATCTGCCAAGGTATGGGAGTATGTCAGTGGAGGATACCAGATAAATGGCAGAGAACACAGGTATGAAAATCTGTCATTAAAGGGTACCCAATGAATGCAAGAGGGCCACAGATAGTGGAAAATAGATTCTTATGAAAGTGGAAGAGAGAATGGAAATAAATGTCACTCATGAAGCAGCTTGGTTAAGAAAGTCAGTGGATATGAACAGTTCCATTCAGGTGATGGGGAGGGGTTTTATGTACTTTGTCTCACTCAGCGTTAGTCAAAGAAACAGTATGTGGATATTATATGTGTTTCTTTTGAAGCTTGCTTCACTGTATTAATTCAGAATGATTAAGTTTGAATATGAAAAAGAAGTACGTTCAGTAGAAACATTTTATTGAAATTTTCCTTGATTTTGTTTCCATTGTTGTAGTGTTTCAACAGTATCTCTAAGTTGTAGCATAATCATTCATCTAGGTATATAAGGATGGTGGAAAAGGAATACAAGCCTTTGAATATTTTAAATAATATTTTCATACGGAATGGTTGCTTTGCTCTGAAAGTATGCTTAGTTGAGATGCTATTCCTTTGACAATGTGATTGTGAGGACAAATTATTTAAATTAACATTGATTTAATGGAGGAAGATAAAAATAAAATCTGATTTGTGTTTGGTGTAAATCCTTAATTTTTTCTTACTCAGCCATTGGAATAAAGTACAAAAATAGTACAATCATTATCAACTTTATCATTTATACTCTATAAATTTAGATTGAGGAATATTCATGAAATGTATTCTTTGTCATTGAAAAATTAAATTGCCATTGTTTTGTTCTTCATGAAACCTGATCATTGTTAGACTGTTCATAGGCGTGTAGAATTGTCATGAATTTTCTTGATCAAAAATTTCAAAACAACTTTTGTATAAAGTTATATTTTTATTGTACATGAGTTAAGAACCCAGCAGGTACTGTTGAAAATATTTGTGAAGAAATCTGCCTGCTAGTTTGGATCACTTCGGAAATTTGCTACCTCTGGTGTCATCGGAGAAGAAGGGTGTGTCAAGCAAATGCAAATTGTCTTTTTTTATGCATAAATTTAGATTTGTTATACCTGTGCATACATAGGTTGTATTTCTTATTTAATATTTTACAGAAACTTTCCTTGTTTTCCATTATTGTGAAGATGATAAACAGTAGAAAAAATGTATGGTGCATCTGTAGTATTTTACATTGATTCATATTAACTACCTTATGCTTTTGTGGATTGAGATTCTCTGGCCTATAAGACAAGGATTTAATGTTTCTTTGGCTTTAGTAAGACAACAGATAGCCAGCTTTATCAATATCACATGTAGAATTGTAAAACTGACATTGGACCTTTACTAAATTAACAGTAAAAGTTTAGTTTGAAGCCTTTGTACTTTGATGTTCTTGATTATAGCTATAGTTAAACTTGCCTGCCTGTCACCGTTGTATTATTTTTTTTTCATTCTGCATGTGTAAATGCTACAAAATTTGTAGTGTGACATGAAATTAATTGGATGTTTTGATTCTTTCAGATCAAGTATGGGGATTTGTTACCAACTGATGGCATTTTGATACAGAGTAATGACTTGAAGATCGATGAGTCATCTCTAACAGGAGAGTCAGACCATGTCAGGAAAGGGGCTGACTCTGATCCTATGGTGCTCTCAGGTATAGTTTCACAATATAATAATCTTATTGTAGGTTTCAAGAATATATAGGATTGAAAAGTACTTAAATTAATTAATTTTTTGTTTTTTTCAGTTTGTCTTACACATTTATGTCTTTATCTTGGTCCATGGGCAGGGGGTGAACTTGCACCCCCCTAGAAAGTGAGAAATGTTCTTTTTTCCACAATCCTTGTTCACAATATGTATTTGATATTACAAGTTTTGAGGTGAACTGTTTGTTCATTAACGTTCCCACAATGGACACTTGCAGTAAGCTGGTACTTATGACAATTCCTCCGGCGGCTGAACCTGGCTGGCTGACTTGGGTAAAACTGTCATGATGTTGAGTTTATAGAGGAACCGTACTTACCTGTTGCTAGGTCATGATGAAGCTGTGACCATTTGTTATTAAAACTGACTATGCATTATTTTATAGTTAGTTAAATAGCAATTTTCAAAAATGCTTTGTACAGGTAGTTCTCCTATAACGCGATAATTGTGTTCATGTAAAATATCGTGTTATAGAAAATCGCGTAATAGAAATAACAGGGCTTATGGAGAAAATAGGGTTAGGTGCAGATTACTCGAAATCGAAAAAATTTAGTAGTTAGCCTAATACAAAGGATAGCACAGTCTAAATAAATGTTACATTCATATCTAATAATGAAATCATACAGTAAATGTAACACTTTAGTTGATGGGGGAGAAGGGTGATTTTGAGGTTGATAAAATCGAGCTTCTCTTCAAGTGTTATATCCTTTCTTTTACGATCATCACCGGGAATTCTATCACCAGAACGCTTCTCGTTGATATTCTTTACTATATTCACAGTTAATACCACAAAATTGGAGAAATAGTAAGCAAAAATCGCGTTATAGCAAACAAGCGTTCGTGTTATACAAATATCGTTCCTAATTCATAAATCGTGTTAGAGCAAATTCGCGTTATCAAAACACGCGTTATAGCAGAACTCACTGTATAATGTATTTTTATTAAACTTTTTAAATTTTTGATTACTAGTTTAATATTTGGTGAACTGCACAATTTGTCTCATACAATACGGGCAAGCTAGACAATGTGCTGCACATCCTGGTCAACCGTGGGTAAGTCGGTGAAGTCGTTCACCACCTCTGGCCACAAGGGCCTCCAACAGGAGTTAATACAGAGGGCTATCAGGTCATCGTGGCACTGTTTGATGAAGGAGATGCTGGTTGTGATGGAGAACTTCTTCCACATTTCCTACACTGACTCAACACAATCCCGTGTGTCATCGTCCAAGTCCTGCCATATCCTGCTGAAGGTGTGGCTCATGTACTTTGCCTTGAAGACAGCCATGACGCCCTGGTCGAGTGGTTGGAGCAATGATGTTGCATTCTTGAGCAGAAAGATTACCCGATGTTTTTGTTGGCAACCTTGAGGGCCTCAGGGTGGCCTGGGCAATTTTCGATCACGAGGAGGACCTTAAACTCCAGGCCTTTCTCCTGCAAGTAATCCTTGACCTCCCTCACAAAACAATTGTGAAACCAGTCAGTGAACAACTCTGCCACCATCCAGGCTTTCTTGTTGTGGCAGTAGAAGACTGAGAGGAGGTGCATGTCTTTGTTATTGAGTGCACGTGGACGCCTGGCAAGGTACAGCAGCATGGGCTTAATCATATGACCTGTAGCGTTGCCACATAGCAGGAGAAACACACGATTTTTGGCCACCTTGAAGCCCAGTGCACTCCTTTCCTCCTGGGTGGCATCTTCTTCCACCACAAGCCAGTCTCATCAGCGCTGAAAACCTGCTCCGGCTTGTAACCCTTCTCCTGGATAATCTCAGCAAAGATCGCAGAATATTCTTTTGCTGCTACATCGTCTGCCGAGGCTGATTTACCAGTGGTCCTCAAGTTGTGCAGGTTGTAGTGCTTCTTAAAGTTCTCAAACCACCCCATACAGGCATTAAAACATTTCTTTGTGGTATCACCAGAACCACCAACACTAGCACCACCTTCACCACTCACTTCCCCTTCATCACCTTCCTCAGCATGGAATCAGTCATACAGGAACTTGGCTTTGTCATGGATAAATTTCTTGCTGAGAGAGATGTGGCAGCAGTTAAAGTTCTATCCAGATGTTACGGCATTACGAATAACCTTCTCTTTCTTCTTGATGTAGCGGACAATTGACTCATTGATGCCACACTCCTGGCCACACACGGCAAAGCTTTGGCCTCTCCTAAGTTTGTGCAGCAGTTGTATCTTCTCCACAAGGGTCATGGCCTTCTTTTCTCTCTTTGCTTATTTGGACGCCTTTCCGTGGCTTAATGAAGATGGTTGAGGGTGTTTGGGAGCCATCACAAGCACGAGGGGCACAGATGTTAAGAGAGCAGAGTAGCACACACACGGGACGGACAAGTGTTTAGCATGGACTGGGGAGGAGTGTGCAAGTGGGACGCCACAAATCTTGCACGCTCCCCATCCCAGCCACGAACATGCCGCCAACTTTAAAAGTACACGCAATCATTCTTGGGTTCATCCAGGGTGTCATACACAAATAATCAGAGGTTGTGAATTAAAGACCCACAAATTTTAAGGACATGCTGTATTCATAAATGAAAATAAGAGCAAAGCAAATACCTTTTATAGTGGAAAACTCTGACCTCGGTACCGTTGGGATGATATTTTATGCATGGAAATTATTGATTGTTTTAAGCGTGTTGAAAAAATCTACTACTATTAGCTCATGTAACAAAGCATGTCACTTGCAAAACCAAGTTGTGATGGAAATGTGAGAAAAGATCCAGTGGTTGCTGAATGTAGGAAAAAATGACAGTTAAATGATAATTTTGCTGAGGAGTCGCAGTTCTGGTTTGATATGTGGATACAGCATCAACATTCCCAGAAGAAAACTGCATCTGATTCCAGTGCAACCTTTTCCTTGATGGATCTTTTGAAGCACTCTTATTTGTTTGCTGGTATTCGAGAAGCCCTACTGATCTCCTTGGCACTTCCAGCCTCCACTTGTGAAGTAGAGCAGTGATTTAGCATGCTGAAATGTGTCAAGACTTGGCTTTGATCAACATTGTCAACTGAATGCTTGTCTGGATTGTGCATGCTCAGCGTGCATCACCAGAAGGTGTTAAATAAAAAGAAAGCCTTCACTTAAAATGTGAGTGATCATTTTGAAGGTGATGAGTGCCACCTTCAGTACTTTATTTAACCTTTGAAATTAAACTGCTAATGTTCTGAGCAAGTCACCATAGTGACAGACAGCCATCCCTAGAATTTCACGTTAATGATATCAAATGAATTATTTTTGTTAGTTTTTAATGCTTAAGGTCAACCCTATGATAATTTTAGTGATTATCTGTATTAATTTAGTGATAACAATGATAAGAGTTATTGCTGATCATATATTACTCGAAAGTAACTTGATTATATTTGATCACACTTTTATATGGATGCATTTACTTGTTTTCAATAAATTGGTATGTCAGATAGGCTCTGTAGATTGAGAAAGTTGATGCTTGTTACTCTCATATAACAAGCCTGATATAGGAGGGATGATAGTCTGAGGAGATATGCTGTTTAATAACATAAAGGTTGTTTTGCAGTGATGTTATAGACATGTGTAAAGGACAAATGAATTAGTAGGATCATTAGGGTAATTAGAAAAAATCAGATGTAGATAACTTATGCATTTTTATTACTTCTAAGTTATTTCATTGTAACAGGGACACATGTGATGGAGGGCAGTGGGAGGATGCTGGTCACTGCTGTAGGTGTCAATTCCCAAGCAGGCATCATCTTCACACTGCTTGGAGCAGCAGCTGATGAAGAACAAGAGGAAGCAAAGAAGAGAAAGAAAGGTAATGTTTTTTTAGTTATTATCTTCCTCTTGTTTGAAGTTTCTTTTAACAAATATTTTTTCTGTGCCCAGTAATGTCTAGGACTGTAGTTGTTTAGGTTATTCAACTGAGCTTCATTGGATGGAAATATCATGAAATTGAACATTCATCAATTTATAAAAATAGTATTTGCTTTCTTCACCTGCATGTTAATAGTTAAGGAATACTTCAGTGAAGCTCAGAAGCCTTCTCAGACTTCTTCACAACCTAGCCATTGTATGCAAATTATTATTGGTGTTGATATTAATAATCTTTATATATAGACGTTTCTCTTCCCATCATGGAATTAGGCACCCACCTGACCATTTTCTAAAACCCACCCTATGGCATAAGTATGCATGTTGCACTTGACAAATTTATAGCCAAGGTTATTTGTTTATTATTTTTTTTAAAGCGAATGATATAGATTAGGCATGTTAGTAAAGCCAGTTAATAGATTTTCATAATTAAGTGCAAAAAAACTGTAGAGTATCGTATTAGAGTATTAGCTTAGGGATGGCAACATTTATTTGTGAAAAATTAGTAATTATGATTTATAAACTGTAGTTAGTTATAGTCATCTTGAATTGATATTATTCCACCTTTGTTTGAAATTAACAAAGTACTTGACACTGTTCAGTTTGTACTAGCTACTGCACTAGATAATATTACTGGACTTTGTATAGTACATGGTTCATTGAGAAAGGATTTTCTTCCACAATTGTAGTCAGGCTTGATTGCAGCTGTAGTGATCGAAGGAAGCTTCATATTATTTTCAAGAGCCAGACTGAGAGCTGTACATCTTTAAGACAGAATAGTTTCAGTAGCTCATATGATCATATCAGGAGGTTTTTGTTTTAATACTTCAGTACTTTTATATAACCATTCACTCTCAGTGATAAAATTTCTGTCAATCACAGAATAGCAATGTTGAGCATATTCTAAATATTTTTAAAATTATTTTTAAGGATTTTTATAGTGTGAGATTTACTGATATACAAGTATTTGTGTTTTAACCTCCTGTTATGAAGTTTTGACCCTTGCAAACTCACAGTTGTGGTTTAGCCTGTTCACAAGTAGTACTCTAAACAGGTTTCTAAATAATTTAAATACTTTTCTTACCTCTGCCACTTAAAGCTTATGGATTTGATTTGTATATCCTCTCTAGGACTAATGATTTTATTATTTTTGACATCTTTTTTTGCATGTAACCCCTGACCAACCAACCAACCACTACCGTTGTTGCCTTCCGAATCCATCATCATCATCAATCACCGCTTGTGCCCAAAAAAACAGAGGCCAAAAAGGAGCGGAAAAAAAAGAAGAAGGGCGACTCGGGCGAAGAGTTGATTGTCGCCAATCCTAGTATGGCTCTACTGGCTTTAGTATTTCACATCCTCCTGCTACCTGTATTTTCTTTTCAGGATATGTTTTGTCATTTACTTTCATCCACTTTTATCGTGTCCCATCCATACAATTGACTGTTTTCTGTGTTTGATGTTAATATTTGAATATCAATGTCTTCTATTTTTACAATGTTAAATTTAAATTACCTTAGGTAATTTTTCATTTTCTGGCCTTGCTCTTTGTAATGTCTTTAAATGTTTGCCGAATTGTTGTTGTGGTAGATTCTGCTGGTCGTCTGATGTTCTTTATGTCAAATGGCTTTGCTGAGTTGTAACTGTGCTTAGAGAGTATACAGGTCATTGTTTTGGCAAACTTCAAATGCCTAATGTTTTTATAAAGATTAAGCAAAAGCCAATTATATATATTGGTTTTTGTGCATTTCTAGAATTCGAGTTCAAAGGTTTCTTTAGATGAAATTAATGCATGGTCATTAAATTTTTAAAGAAATTATCTACATTTTAATGGTTTTTAATATTTTCTTTCAACAGTTTCCATTAATTGTCATTATTGCTTCGCTTGGGAATGCTCTGATTATATTAGTTGGATTTCAAGTGCAGTGTCTAACTACTGTTGTATTTTACAGACAAGCAAGGGGATGGTGAGGCTGCTGCTGTGACGGGTAATTCACACCATGTAACAGCCAACTCCGCAAATGCAGATGGTGATGTAAGAAATAACAAACATTCAAAAGATGAGGATGAAGAGGAAGTGTCAAGACCAACAGGGGGAGGGGGTCAAGAAAAATCTGTGCTACAAGCTAAGCTAACCAAGCTGGCAATTCAAATTGGCTATGCTGGTAATTTTATTATCTATTATTATTCATATTTGTATTAAATATGTTTTTTTCTCCTTTAACTACCTAAATTTGGTAGATTATGATTTTGTTACTTTTTGCAAAACTTTCTTTTTAATGCATGGTAGCTGGAATCAAGGGCAACAGAGATGCTGCCATTAATCACTATCATTTATATTTAATTTTTTTAACAGGTATGTTCTACAGCCCTTATACATCCATTTGGTTTACCCCTGTTGCTTCATACAGCTCAGTATTACTTATCAGCAGTATACTGCACCCATCATTGGGAACAAGATTTCATTCTGTTGTCTTGAACATTTCATCCCCACTCCTAGATAACTTATTATGGTAAAACTGGTGATGTATCTTTAGCCCCCAAAATTGTAGTACAGGTATCCCTCGATATATGAAGGTTCGAGATATGAAAATTCACTTATAAAAATTTCCTAAATTACCGCCTCTTTTTCGTATTACAAAAGCATTCCCAGCTTATACGAATTTGTGTCCCAGCAAAAATTAAAATTATATGCCCTTGGGAGTCAGCTGGGGCAGTCACATCCCCCTAGTGCTCTCCTTACTAGGCTAAGGTAAGAGTATGTTATGGTTATTTTTCAACTCGTAATTTCAGGAATATAAACGTAACATTCATTATACTTATTTCATTGTTACATCCACACAAACATTCCTACAAACAGAATGCACAGAAAAAAAATATCATTAGGTTAAAAACTTAGGGAATAAAAAAAATTTCATGCACCAGCGAGAGTTAGCAGAATGAACTGGGAGGGAGTTATGGTTAGTTTTCAACTCCTAGTTTTGGATAGATAAACTTAACTTACTTCACTTTTTTGTACTAAGTTTTATGCACACACAATCCTACTTACATAATGTGCAAAAAAATAGTAGAGGCATGGAGCAGCCAGAGTTTATGCAAATGGCACTGCAAGCTACTGTGTTAAACTTTGATTTGGCTTTTCCTTAATAGTTTTGGCTGCACATTTTCATCTAGATAGTATTTTATTAATGTTTTTAATGTGTAAGGTAATACATTACAGTAGTTGTGTATTATTTATCATTAGTCAGGTAGGTTTTTTGTTGTTTGTGAACCAATTTTGTGTTTTTGGGGGTATGATATTGGGGTATTTTTGTCATTGGGGAACTGAACAACATTTTCTCATTTTTTCTATTATTCAAGATGTTAAAATTCATTTAATGAATGGCTTTTTTGGAACCTAACACTTTTGTATATCGAGGGATACCTGACTACAGTATTATCTCTCTATACTAAAATAATTGGTGAGCAGCTAGTTCGGTATAGGGAGGTTCTCGGTATAAAACAAATCCCCAAAAATCGTCCAATTCCGAAATTTGTTCAGTATACTGTATACCGGTAGGAAAAAGTTCAGTATTTTTAGTCCATATAAATTTTCACAGTCTGGGATTTTTTTTTATGAAATACAGTCAACCCTCACTTTACGCGGTTAATGTAACCCACAGGGTACGCGGAACGTGAGAAACGCATAAAGTGAATAACATAACTCATGGGATTAAATGAAATAGAGACCAGCTGACCCCCAAACTCCACTTTTTCCAGCACAATACCTATGTTCTTGTAAAAATAATATCTTAATTTTATGATGGTGCATGCACACAATTAATACTTAAGAGAAATAGAGAAATACAGTCGCCAAGTTAATGTCCATTCAAATAATGGACTCAACTCCCTCCCCCTCTTCTCACACTACACTCGCTGGCTCTTCCCTCTCTGAGAAATTTTTTGGGGAAAACCAGGTATAGTAATAAATAATACCTCAAACTAAACTTAGGATAATATAATTGACATTGCTGGATTCCTTGTAAGACCAGGAATATTTTGAATATAAATGTCATATATTTTGCACAAAAAATAACATATTTACTCAGAGTAAACATATCTAAAATTTGTATGTCTAATGCAAAATCTATGATGTTTATATTCAAAATGATCATCAAATTGTAAGAATTCCAGCAATGTAAATTATATTCTGGCCGGGTAATTTGTATGAATTTTATGAGCTAAAACAAATATCTTCAGTTAATAAAAAAAAAAAAAAATATTCTTCACCCGTGCCAGGTGGTCAGTCGCCTGTCCCTCCCTCCCTACCAGATGAATGTGTGGGAATACCAGACTGTTTACCTTTTTAGTAATAAATAATAAATCAGACTAAAGTTAGGATAATATAATTGACATTGCTGGATTCCTTGTAAGACCAGGAATATTTTGAATATAAATGTCATATATTTTGCACAAAGATAACATATTTACTCAGAGTAAACATTATATCTAAAATTTGTATGTCTAATGCAAAATCTATGATGTTTATATTCAAAATGATCATCAAATTGTAAGAATTCCAGCAATGTAAATTATATTCTGGCCGGGTAATGTGTATGAATTTTATGAGCTAACTAAAAAAAAAATTATACTTCAGCGTATATGTGTAGATGAACCGCGGAAAGTGAAAGTTCGGTTCTGGCGAGGCACCGCGTATATGAGAAATCGCGCAAAGTGAAACCACGTAAAGCGGGGTAATACTGTGTGTGTGTGTGTGTGTGTGTATATATATATATATATATATATATATATATATATATATATATATATATATATATATATATATATATATATATATATATATATATATATATATATATATATATATATATATATATATATATATATCCTGTACTCTGTTTTTTTCCATATTTGTTAATTGGTTACTGATCCACAATTTTGCAATTGTTATTGTAACATTATTTATTATGTCAAAGCAATTGTGATTTCTAAATGCATTTTTGTGTGTTGGTTTCAGATAGTTGATGTGTAAATTTACAAATTATAGACCTATAGTTTTTTCAAGCCAGGAAGAATGTGAATTAAAATTGTAAATACTTATCTTAAGTAATAAGGTATTAAATTATCCTTTTAATTTCAGGCTCATTCATTGCTGTGCTAACAGTTGTGATTCTGATTGTCCGTTTCTGCGTACAAACTTTTGTTGTGGAAGGCAAACCCTGGTCTCCATTTTATGCTAACCATTTTGTCAAGTTCTTCATCATTGGTGTTACTGTGTTGGTGGTAGCAGTGCCAGAAGGTTTGCCACTTGCTGTCACACTATCACTAGCATATTCTGTGAAGGTGAGTCAAGTTTCTGGTGGTAACATTTTCATCAATAATCCAATTGTGTTGTATCAGTTAGTAGTTTGTAAAAATTTTTAGTTGATTAGGAGGTTAACTGATTTTTTCATCTTTTAAACTACAACATTACTTGTAACTGCATCACCAGAACAGTTTACCACAGCACTGTATACTGTACAGGCATTCCCTTCTTTACAAAAGGTTCCCATTCTTGAAAATCTGTATAAAATTAAGATACTTATTCCTACAAAACATTGCTTCCCCAAATTATGATACCTATTCCGACAAAACAGTGCTTCCCAAAAATGTCTTAAAAATGCCCTAAAACATATTTATAATGAAAATTTTTGGTTTACATAATAATTATAAGCCAATAATAAGCATAAGTGTAATAAATCGGTGCAATATAGTAATAATTTTATACCTTTACTTATGAGACACCGAATGAGATTTAAAACAAGGTGAACAGTACCAAATGCTAAGCCAACATCTTCAATGAATACATTACCCTAGTAATACATTTACTCCCATTCTATAATTGGAGATATGATCTCGATGAAAAAAGGCCTCACACTCAATCATTGATGAATTATTTCATCATATTAAATTCCCACTTCTTTGCTTACATGGCGTGAACACCGCCGTCTGTGAGCTGATACTACACTCGGGTTCTCTCATATGTTGCTCGCAATATCCTCTCATCCATGCTTTTATTCAGTTCCAAATTCCACACTTTCTTTTAAAACTTATACACCTTTATTGTGCACTAGTTAAGTTACCCGGCTTCAGCCAGCTGGAGGGGTAAGAGAAAGTGAATGACCATCCCCTAGGTCCTAGGCCTTTTGCACCTTCTTTCCAAATTTAACTCTGTCTTCAAAACTGTGGAAATGTATCCAACTTGCATGTGGGTGTAGTAGGCAGCTACCAAACAGGGAGGTATTACTGCCTGGGAAGATATTGGAAGCATAATGTGTTGTCTAATGGTAGACCTTGCTGCCATATGGCATCACAAAAATTGCTTATCGTACTATTGACAACACAACTCAATATACATACGTATATTGTTTCTCACTTTTGATCTTTTTTTAATTTTTGTATTTCTTTATGGTTCTTTATTTTTATTATTATTATTACAGAGTTATTATTATTATTATTATTATTATTATTATTATTATTATTATTATTGTTATTATTATTATTATTATTATTATTATTATTATTATTATTATTATTATTATTATTATTATTATTATTATTATTATTATTATTATTATTATTATTAAATTTTTGCCCCCCAGGCCCCGATGTGGGTCAGTGACCTGTGCCTGGGTGGGCTAATCCCCGTAAAAAAACAAAAAACAAAACAATGACCCCTTCAGGGCCAACCCACCCCTTCTCGAGGAACAGGAGATAGTGCATGTCCATGCCTAGACCACCTGCACCTCCCTAATAAATTTCACCTCTCTATCTTCAAAACTTGTGTAAATGCATCCGACCCAGGTGTGGGTGCAGGAGGGGCTGACCTGGCCTCTTGGGAGGACATTAGTCAACATTTTATGCCTATATATCACAATACTCAGATGCTTACACCAAAGTTACCCTTAACACTGTATTCCCTGAAATCCCAAGTACCTCCAGGCATAAATATGGTCAATTGTAAAGGTAAGGGTTACAGAAATCAACCTTTGTTTTGCTTGAAAGCTCACAAATGAGTGTCATATACAGTATGTACTGTACTGTACCGTACCATACTGTACTGTACTGTACTGTACTGTACTGTACTGTACTGTACTGTACTGTATGAGGAAATTCATCCTCACTATTCATCTGTATTTTTTCCACCTGTTTTTGTATTACTAAGGATATCTCAGTTACCTGTGACACAGAATTTTAGTATGCTTTTTATGCCAGTAAATTAATCTAGAATATTTTTTCCTTCCAACCTTAGTTCTGCCTGCAATAAATGACTGATCATTGTTGGTCTTAGGTCTTGTTCATAATTTCTTCATTTTGTAATTAATAACCATAGAGTAGGTATCAACTGCAAATGATATCAGACTATGTTATTGCAGATTTAATAAACATGATTTTAGGCTGTAATTTAGTAATCAGTCTTGTAATTAATTCCACAAAATCTACAGTGAAAATTGGGTGTCATATAATTAATTTGCTTATTTTCAGAGAAAATTAAGAGGTGTTGCCACCCACAAAAGCATCATTGTCATCTTTGTTTGCTTAAGTTTTAAATTTAGTTTATTAGCCTTAAACAGACTAGCATTTTTATCCATGAGAGTATTCTCTGTTGAATTATTTTTGTTAGATTATGTTTTTGATCATTGATATAATTTCCCTTAGAAAATGATGAAAGACAACAACTTGGTGCGCCATCTAGATGCCTGCGAGACCATGGGTAACGCTACAGCTATTTGTTCAGACAAGACTGGTACCCTTACAACCAACCGGATGACTGTTGTTCAGTCGTACATATGCAGTGAAGACCACAAGACGACTCCAAAATATGAATCACTACCGCATCATGTGGCAGAGCTTCTCCTTTACTCTATTAGTGTTAACTCTGCTTATACATCTCGTGTTTTACCTGGAGAAAACCCAGGAGATCTGCCTAATCAGGTTGGTAAGAAGCTTAAAGCAGTCTATCTTTGTAGCTGCCTTTGTCTGTCTGTTGACCCATTTCTATGTCTCTCTTTTAGCCTTATTCTCTTATTAGTTAAATGGGATGGGTGAGGTTTATCACTTTTACTTTACATTTAGTGTCTGTGCACATCTGTTACTCTTGCATTCATTTTCTGAATATGTTGCTGGAAGGTTGGAATTTTAAGCATAAACAGACTTCATTCAGTTTTTGTCTGTTAAAATATATGTGCTCTGCTATGATGTTTCTCCTACACAGTAAGGCCCCAAGATATCCATATGATTTATCCCTATTGCTTCGTTTAACTTGGCTTCATTCTTTATCCCTCAAACTAATCAGTGCTATAAATTCTGGTCATTTATGCTCACTGCTTCCTTCTGGATACCCATCTTGCACACAACTGGTGCCTCCCTCTCCTCATCCTTCCATCTCTTCTACTTCCCTTCTTTCTACCTTCCATCTTTGGATTATGAACTCTTGCTACTGATATTTAATTTTCCCTTCTCTCCATATTTTCACGTTATTGCTTTCAGGCACATCCTTTTCATTGTTTTCTTTGCTTTCAATGTACTCCTTCCTCTCATATCTAATAACAAAGTTTCTTACTCCCTCAATATTTTTTATTCAATTATTCCTCAAAACATCACATTCTTTGCCTCTTTTGACACATTCTCTCTCTCCATGCATTTCTCAATCCACATGTTATTTTCTTTCGTTCAGTTACTCTTAAGATTTAGTTCCTAGATCTTATTCATTGTTTCATTAGCTGACATGTCTACTCCTAGATAACTTAAAGTAATTTATTCCCACCATTCTATCTCAATTCAGACTGAATTCCATTACAACCTGTCCTTTTTTCTACTTATTTACATCACATAACTCTCATCTACATTTGATATTATAACACTCTTGGGTTTGTGTAGGCGCTGTCCCCCGGGATGCTCAGGATCTAGCCTGTTACTAACCTCACTGCACTTGACTGCACCATGCAAGGGATAATTGTACGTAATGAGTCATATCAAGCTTACTATTTGAGATAAAAAGGTGGGGTTTATTGCATTAGCATTGTAAATAAAATTATCTACAAACAGTATTATATAAGTAATCATGATAAAAAGTAATTTTTTTATGAAAGCGTAAGTAGAACACAAAATTTTTCTTTGTTTAATGAAAATATTTTTACATCACTTTATGCCTTCGTTATTTCAAATGATTGCAATATGAACCTTATTCCATCATAAAAACATAACAATTTAGGAAAAATAGTAATATAAAAAAATGTGAAAACAATAATATTTTGCGAGGTAATACAGCCACTCCTTGACTTATGACGGAGTTAGGGACCCAAATCCAGGTCATAAGTCAAAAATGTGAAGATAATACACCCTGTACATAGAAAATCTAAAATGGGTGTCTCTTTTTCTTCTCAGCACCACAAAACTCTCACTTTTAAGCATACCAGCCATTTTAAAGGGAATTACAAACAAAAATTTTGTCAGTACATGTACACAGCGCAATCACTAACGTTGGGACTCGAAAATATGTAATATGAAAAAATTTTGGTATGACTGGGGCAGTCGTATGTCCGGTTGGTCATAAGTCGAGTAGGTCATAAGTCGAGGAGTAGCAGTGGTGCAAATTTTGCATTTTGATGAGCTGAGTACAGCTTATTAATTTTTTCCCTTCATGCGCAAAAGATAATTGTCCATACTATATTGAGTCATAGCACTAGGACTGCTTGTTGAAGGGCTAAACAAACTATCACTTATGCTAGAAGGGCCAGGAACACTGGGAGAGGCATCAGGAGGCACCACACTATCACCAACTGACGCAATCTCTTTGCACTTTTTACGTTTTCACACCCCTCCACCCTCGCTAACAACACGAGGCATGATTCAAGCCTCTCAAAACACTGTTATGAATAAATATAATCTCTGTGATGCACTAGAAATCAGCACAAGCCATAAGAAAATGCGTGGAAAATGTGAGTAAACGTTATATCTTGGGTACTTTAAACACAAAAGGGTGGTGACCTTGGAGTGCAGTCTACATAGTTGCCAACTGTGCATATTGCA
The DNA here is from genome assembly GCF_018991925.1 of Homarus americanus. Taxonomy (NCBI): domain Eukaryota; kingdom Metazoa; phylum Arthropoda; class Malacostraca; order Decapoda; family Nephropidae; genus Homarus; species Homarus americanus. Next base: position 9,424,654 of record NW_024711292.1, on the reverse strand, counting down.
TGTTTAGTATTCATATGCAAACATAAAATTGCTTTATTTAGATTTTTTACTTCATACACAAATTTGCGTATGAAAACCTCAAGAGTTTTAATGTTCTCCCAGTACACTTTCTTCCAAACTTATTCACAGGCATTTGAAACCTCTGAATCACCCACCAATGTCTTGTCACATCAGCAATAACAGCAGATTCACTGTGTATTAGTAACCAGCTTCCTTATCAAGCTTGCGCTCTTCTGTATCATTCTTTCTGTCGTTTTTCATACTAACCCATATGACAATGTTCAACAACCATGATAATGACACACATCTTTGATGCAGCTCCACTTTCACTCTATAAACAATATTCTTTATTCAGCAATTTTAATTTATCCCACACATTTACAAATTTACCCATTGCACGTCTGTTAACTGTTTTATACTCGCCTATTTTTTATCCAGAATATCAGTTATCCAGCAACTTGGTCTTACGGTACTTTTCAGTTGTGACGTAGCTCTCAGTAGTAGGGTAGTCCCTTTTGATTTTAGGCACTTCCTAATAAATCTTTATGTATGTCCATTCTTACTTTAAATCGTACTCTAGCAACACAGCTGCATTACATCCCACATGGAGTAAATATTCCTCATTCCTGATTGGCTGATACTCCTTCCAACTTAGTAATTCTGGCTTTCCATTGGGTAAGTCATCCAGCATGCTTGCCTTTTCCATTCACACCAAGACACAAGGGAGTAGAGGGTTCACAGTAGTACAAATAAAACCCTTGCTGTTGAATGCTACAAGTGACAGTCACCTAGCTGTGATGCACCACCTGTTTTGGGGAAAGCTGGAAAGTCAAAGGCCAATGCTGTTAACAACATTATAATTTAAGCTGGTCTACATAGTTGCCTCTTGTGAATTATTATTTTAACATCGATGTTGCTGTTAATGCATTCCAGCATGCCCCTGGTGACAATCTTGCTGGACTGCAGAGACATTCGAGTGTATACTTTTTCTAGATTCATAAATTTTTTTAAATTCTTCCATTTCCAGATGTATTTTAATTATAGTCCTTAATGTAAACACTGATCAACACATTCTTTAGGTTTACGAACTCTTTTCCTCCTAAGGTACACACTGTTTATATTCTTTTTCAGAGTGATGACTCCTTCGTGTATATTTATACTGTACAAGAATTATGATATTAAATAGTGGTTGAGTTGGATGTATGATCTTATATTATGATGCTGTATGATAAACTGTATATTTAACATTTTGTCTCCAGAGTTTTTATTTCTATTTTCATAATAATTTAACAATTTACCTTCAGGACGACATTCCAGATTAAATTATAAAATAAAAATTTATTCAGAAAGCTGATAATTTTATTTTTGACAGGTTGGGAACAAAACAGAGTGTTCCTTATTAGGATTTGTTTTGGACCTAGGTAAGAGTTATCAGGCCATCCGTGATGAAATCTCAGAAGAAAGCTTCCATCGAGTGTATACTTTCAATTCAGCAAGAAAATCAATGTCAACGGTGATCCCTCGAGATGGGGGTTACCGGATCTACACGAAAGGTGCCTCAGAAATTGTCATGAAAAAGTAAGTTTGCACAGCAATGTACTATTAATTTTAATGAAGGTGACACCTTAATAACTTGTACCTTTGTATCATAGCTGGATGATCATCTTGCTCGATTTCGAGTGACAGCATAGCAGTAGTAGTGTTAATTTTATCATGTAAAATAGTATTTATGTTTAGAATTTATTGTTAGATTGTTTTCTAAATGTACTTCACACTTATGTTAAAAATGTTTTTGATGTCTTTCTATACACATTTGTGTAGACTGCAGTGGTCCCCAACCTATAGTTCATGGGTGCCATGGCACCTGCAGAACTGTATCATGTAACCCGCAAGGGTTTATTATAAAATTGTGAATTATTTAGGATTCTTTGTAAGAGTGAAATTAAGAAACATATGTAATAATTTGATAAACTGTCGTGTACAGGATGTATGTATTTACCCCAGACCGGGCCCGTAGAGGGAGCCAGCCTTCTCTCTGGGGTATATATACATGTCCTGTCCAAGAATAAATGTAAAAGTATGTAACTGGTAACAGTTAGATGTGTAACACTGCAAATAACTACAGCATATGAGATTTTTTTCTTGAATGTAGATCCAAAGTTTTGGCGCCTGCCACTGTATTTACAATGATAAATGTGGCCCAGAGCCTGCAAAAGGTTGGGGACCACTGTTGTAGAGGATGATGTGTAGTCCGGTCTTTCTTCTCTATTGAAATTTAATAACTGATAGATAGTTTTACAATATTGAATTTATATGTACAACATCTTGAGTGCATGGAAACTCATCTGGTAGTTGACATTTTTCAAAAATATGAATTTTAAATTTTGATTTAAGTTTCTTGTATGTATATGAAAGTAAACCAAATATTATCCTTCACATTACACCAGACGCTACTTTATTTGTGCTTTCATATATCCTGGGTTACAGTTATAGTAATATCTCTGTTAGCCGGAATCCCTCAAACCTGGAAAACTCTGATAGCCGGAATTGAAATTTTATCGGAAAATTGGTCCAAAAGCCGGAATTTTCTGGAAAATTCCAGCCTTGGGAACAGTTTTCCGAGGGGCACATTTTCTGGAAAATTCAAAGAAAATTTACCCAGTATTCGGAAAATTCCGGGGATGGGGGAGTTTTTTCTGGGTTTGAGAAATGAAAATCTGGCGCATTTTCCAGAAATTCAGATAAAATTTTTCCGGTACCCGGAAAATTTTGGGAATGGGGGATATTTTTCTGGGTTCGAAAGATGATGTACAATGAGCAATTTCTGTAATTTACGGGAAAATTTTTCCGTTACCCGGGAAAATTCCGGGCATGGGGGATTTTTTCTGGCTTTGAGAGAGTTGTCTCATTATCCAGAAATCTCTCATTCCCAGAAGTGCTCTGCACCAATTGTTCCAGCTAATGGAGATATCACTTGTATATCCAGTTGTTCTTATATATGTAACATTTCCAAATGTTGGATCTTTTCCCAGAGCTTAACAACATCTGATATAGATATAGCTAGCCATTTGTCACTAGTTGTCAGTTTTTAAAGACTATCAAAGGAAGGTATGCCTTCATGGAGTTTTAATATTTCATAACATTACCAAAGCACACACAGTTGCCTGTCAGTGAGTCAGTAGAATATTGTCAACCTCCAACTGGACAATAGTCTAACAGGGAGCTAGTGGTTTGGACTCCTGTCTATCTTTCCATGTATTCAACCAACAGTAGACATATCTCAACCAAGCATCAGTTGATTTTGTCCAAACTTGGCATAGCAGTGAGACATCCTCTCCTCTATTTCCCTGTCCTTTTTACTGATTTGATTAATAATGGCCAATTGGTTTTAATTTATTTGTTGTTTGAGCTACATCTACCTGTGTTCATTTGCTTTTATCAGCAGCCAAATCTCAAAAATGTGTGAGCACATTTTGTTCTAATAAAACAGACAGTTAAGATCTGCTAAATCCTATTTGTGAGTCTTCATTGTAATCTAATCCAGTATGGTTGATTGGCATCAATATTTTCATTTCAATCTGTTTGTTTGGGGATGATCAACAACAATGATTTGTTGATGAATTACCAGAAACCAGTGTCATTAATCAAATCTTACACTGGAGAAGACAGTATGCTTAAATTTTACAGTTATTCGAAGTGTAAACAAATCTGCCAGTACTGTACTGTTTACTTAACCATTTCATTATTTGGTACAGTATTCCCTTAAGGCTCCCAGGGGTTAGGTAAAATGAACCCAGCAAGAAAGCAGAATCTGCAAGTTTTTCATGCCGGTTCTTGGAGTGTGCAAGATACGTTACATATAAATAGCACATGTATAACAACATTATGTACACATAGTGTGGATTGCACTATGGGTTACATGTGGAGCAAGGGAGGTTGTGTATTGTGTCTGACAACTTCCATTACTGGCAGCGAGGGGGTCTTTATTGTCTTTACTGCTCCTGCCCCGCCTTAGGGAGGGAGAGGGTAGTGCATGGTGCCATTGTTACATAAAATGAAACTATAAAAGTTGTTTAAAAAGCTGTTATAGTGCTACTGGTGCTAGACACACAAAAAATTTTCTTCAGTTGCTTTCAGGTTGTTGGACTAAATTAAAAATTTTACCAAAGGGGACAAAGTTGGGATACCTGGAAGATTCAGTTAGTTGGAATTCTGATAAAATGAATTGCACTGTAAATTAAATAAAGTCTACAACATTGGACTTACCGTAATAGTGGAAACATTTTGCATACAGTGGCTGGCCTGACATGAATGGGGGGAGGTTTTTGGGTGTTAATGGTGTTACGTTTTAAATGCAGGAAAGTGGTTTTCTTACCGTAGAACTCGAATACCTTCACACTGGTTACTCGCCCAAGAGATTATGGTGTATCACTACATAGAATTTCGCTCTGCTTCCGGCATTCAATGCGTTGTGTACTTGATAAATGATGATTTAATGAATTCCACTAACTTCCAATATCCATCTAAGTTATTGGTTATACTTTGTCATAACCAATCAGTCATTACCCTTGGTAATAATAATAATAGAGGGATCACAGATACGGGCAGATGATTGCACTTACATTTATTTGGCACAATTCCACACACTGGACTTATAATTTGCATGGATAGGTCAGTCACTCACATTCATGCCACAGTACCGTAAGTTATAAGGGAGAGTTTGTCAACCTGGAGAATTAATCGTTTTAGATCTATTAGGCCGGCCTGGAGTGCTTTTGTAGCAAACAGGCCCTCACCATTGATCACTTCCTTTACAGGATGTGTTAACTTGTCGCTGGACTTAACAAAAATCTCGGGGGTTTGCACACACAGACTCATAGCACTGGTAGGACTGTATGGCCCCTGTTCTTAAGTCCACAGAGCAGGAGGTCTTCTCTAACCCAAGGTCTAAAGCCCACTGGCTAAATTGATTTTTTTGAGGCGTGAAGTGATGAACAGTACACCACTGTCTCACTGGCCTTCCCCCCCTATCGGCTGGCTAACATGCCACTAATTGAAAACATGTCCCAGTTATGGCTGGCCAGTTACCTTATCTCTACCGTAAACAAACATTTGGGATGGGTTGTGCGGGAGGCCCAACGCAACCCATGACAAATGGGTTAGGACCACAGGAACCAAATGGTACCAGGGAGTGCTAAATATTAATTCTGGTGCCATAGATACTCTGTGGTGCAATGTATAGTACTTTATACCCAAAACATTGGGTTGCTACAGCACCCTCCTTTCCCATGTCCATGTACTGGGTGGAGTGAGCCAGCACACACCCGACTACAACAATAACAAAAACCAGACTAACCAAGCGTGGAGCGCAGTGCGGCGAGTGTTACTCACATGGCCAAATATGCCGGGATTTCCCAGATAATTTTACATGACTCTGCATTTCCCGAGTTATTTTATAATAAATTCCAAGACCATATATGTGCCGAATTATATGAAATTCCTATTCAGTACTGTATATCAAATGCCGAATTATCAAGGGCTTACATGTGTGTGTGTGTGTGTTAATAGATAACTCAACTCTGTGCCTGAAAGACTTAAGAATGCTAAGGTTGCTATCCTCTACATACTCTTGGAAACCAATTGTGTACAGTACTGTATTATGTTAAGGTTTCCCAAAATGGTATTATATAACATATGACTTATTATTGTCATTTTACTGCAGGTGCTCCTTCATCTATGGAAAGGATGGCAAACTAGAAAGCTTCTCAAGATCAATGCAAGATCGTCTAGTTCGAGAAGTAATTGAACCCATGGCGTGTAATGGTCTTCGCACAATCTCAGTTGCATACAGAGACTTTGTTCGAGGAAAAGCTGATATTAACCAGGTATGATTTTTGTTTTGTTTATTGTTATTGATTAATTTTTCAGAATAATATACTGATGATGGAAAAGTTTGGTCCACATATCTGTTTCCATAATCTTGTGTCACTTTCCTCACCATCTTAGACCTTCCTGAGCACTTCAATCTAACAGCAGTATTTATGATGTTTCTCATGTTTAGACCAAATTTGTTTTAACGTTGCTACCGTTTTTAGCATCTATTAGCTCGCAAATCTTGGGGTGCAACTTTTAAGAGAATCTAAAAGTCAAATGAAATAAAGAATAAGATAAACCTTCATTTTCATACTAAATTTAAAAAGAAAACAGTACAGTAATCCCTTACCAACTACTGGCCTACCAACCACAGTTTCAAGTGTCCATGTTTTATATATTGTACCCCATTTTACCAACCTCAGTATCCAGTTGTAAGTATTCATGACTTTCCACAGCCACTGCAGGAGATTTTTACTTGTCTGCATGTCAGCTCCAGCTGCACAGAGAGGACCTCCTCAGCTTTAAGACCTAATTATGGGCACCTTAATGTTTCTTTTGGTTTTAGATGCTTGTGGTGTTGACTGTTGCTCTGCACTCTTAGGTGTTAGATTTATATATCTGTACAGGTATAGGATAGTTTTATATTGCATTGCACAAGAGTATACTTTGGTTATTGACCCAAGTAGCTGACTAGTGACTTTGTGTACAGAACTAATGCTGCTCAGTGCTGTGGTCATGAATTTTCTAATTGGCCGTTTATGATATAATTGTTAGTTATACATGTATGCAGGGTCTGTTTTGAGGCTATAAGAGGATATTTTGTTTCCCTTTGAAGATGTCCAATGTGGAATATCTAGGAATAGAGCAATTCCTTCTGAGTGGAAGTTTGATCCAATCTTGTTGTTTAGGATTGTAGTGGAGCAGTTTGCTTTGGCTATTCACCAGGAGGACTGTATAAGTGTATGCATTTCCCTTGACGGGAGTACACAGGATCCGATTTGATTTTTCTTGTTTCTCATATGTTTTAAGTGATATTGAGGCTAAGCATTTTCAAGATGTCACTTTCCTAGTAGCTCCTCTTTTGCCCATTGGTATTTAGTCTCGCCAATTGCTTAAAAAAAATTTCAAGTCCTGTTCCATTTGTTTTCTCTGATTTTAAGTTAGATAGCAGGAAAGGATGAAGTGTGTTCTCATTAGTCTTTTTGGCTTCTTTTCCCATAGTTTGACCTGCCAGACAATTGAAATGGTTAGCACTTAAGTTCTCCATTTTACTATTCCAGTGAGTGGTTACTATACCAGCTCTGGTCAACTATGGGGTTAAATTATCATTATCCATGTGCTTTAACAAGTTTTGGAAAAGTGGTGCTGTGATTTGGAACATCCACAATTTCATGATGTTCAATGGACATATGACATTCAAGACAATGTATCCACTTAGACATCTTGAATGGCAGTGTTTTTTAATCCATCCCCCAAAGAAAACCTAGATTGCAGCTTCTCCAGTTATTAGTTAATAGGTTGGCATCTCAGGACTGCATGGCCATTGGAAGTTAAAAGTTTGTTGTTTCTGACACTTGAACCAGCTTAATGTACTTCCCTTTTCTAACTGGAGCTGGTTCAAGTATACAGTAAGGTTTTAAAGGTGGATTGGTCCTGAGATTTCATTTGATGACCAATTTAAGATCATGTACAGTATGTCTTTTTGGTTGGAAGTAAGAAGTTTATTTGCTTTTTTTTATGACATTTCAACACAAGTTTCCATATATTCAGACATTTATTTGCATAAATACTCATGATTGTCATAATTTCATATCCAAATTGTATTCATTTACTTTCGATTTTCCTTTTTAGGTGCATATTGAAAATGAGCCCAATTGGGAAGATGAAGATAATATTATTAGCAACCTGACTTGTCTCTGTGTATTGGGCATTGAAGATCCAGTGCGGCCTGAGGTGCCTGATGCAATCCACAGGTGCCAGCGGGCAGGCATCACAGTTCGTATGGTCACTGGCGACAATATCAACACTGCACGCTCCATTGCTTCCAAGTGTGGTATTCTCAAACCAGGAGACAATAGTCTCATATTAGAGGGAAAAGAATTTAATAGGAGAATCAGAGATGCATCAGGGAAGGTAAGGTTTTCCTCTTATTTTTCTCCTTCTCCTCCTCTCTTTCATCTTCAGAGAGGATAATATTGGATTAAAGATGATGTATTGAGCAATGTTATATATAACAGGTGACTATATGGAAATGAGTGCAATAATTTGAATTTGAATTAATTCTAGCAATTTCATGTTGTTCAAAATTCTTTGAAGTCTGTCATGTTGTAACCAATGATGTTGTCAAGACCACAAATAAAACTATTCACAATTTTAGCTTTTATGGAACACCTGAAGATTAGCCCCTCCAAATAGTTTTTGGGTGGTTCAATAAACTTCAGGCTGGTTAAGTTGAGGACTAATCTTCAGGTGTTCCATAAAGACTAAAATTGTGAATGGTCTCATTCCTTGTCTCAGGTAGGTCACAACTACATCATTGGTGGTAACTGGATGTACTTCGCCATTCGTGAGGGTTAGGTTCCCAAAAATGATGTGAATTGACAAAGCCACGAATAGCAACTTATATAACACCTTAGTGCACTAATATATACCTATACTACTGTGTATGAGAAACTTACGTCACCAATACTATACTTACATTCATATGTGGAAGTTTGGAGCTTGATGAAGTGGTGCACTGTACATAGGGAGACATCTGGTTATTGAAGCATAGGGGGATCATCAGGATCACTGTTGGAAGAGGGTGATGCAGTGGTGGTTGGTGGAGAGGTGGGTGGTGCAGAGGCGCATGGCCGAGAGGCGGGTGGTTAGGTGGTGGGTGGCTGGGAGGAGGAGTGTGGAGCGGTGGTGGTAGTAGCAGGTTCTTTCTTAAAAAAACATCGTGATTGGTAGCTGTTTCTTCTTTGCTTTTGAGGTCTTTAAACATTTCCTGGTAGGGAAACAACACATGGTTAATTCCTTGGACCATCTTAAGGCTTCGTTCCATTGACGGGTCATGGTCAACAATAAATCAGTTACCATCTTTACCTGTTGAAATAGTTCACCAAAACTGTCCAAGCCCCAACCTTCTTTTTGCAATTCCATAATTTCTTCTTCATCTTCCAAATCTTCCAAATTCTCTTCTGTCAGCTCTTCTCCTTGCCCATCAATCAGCTCTTCCACATCTTCAGCAGCCATGTCCACAAACCCCTCACCACCCAATTGACGTGCAACACTCGCAATGGCATTCACATCCTTTACTATGGATGGAAATCCCTGGAAGTTATTCACATACTTAGGCCATAAGGTTTGCCAACAAGTATTCAGTCTCTGGTTTGAGTTCATTGAATGCTTCACTAGCATCAAGGTCAGGGTCTGCATCCATGGCACTACGGATACGACCAAAAGAGTGTCAGGTGTAATATGCCTTAAAGGTGCATAATACACCCTGATCGAGAGACTGAATAAGAGCAGTGGTGTTAGGGGGTAGGAACACCACCTCTACACCTGGATGGCTAGACTGCAAACCTTCTGGTTGGCTTGGTGCATTGTCTATCAATAATAGCACCCTGAATTCCATCTTCCTGGAAGCAAAGTATTTTTTCACTTCTGGGATGAAGCATTTATGGAACCAATCCAGGAATGCTTGCACAGTTACCCATGCCTCTTTGTTAGACTGCCAAAAACTTGCAAAAGGTTCTTTTTTTCCCCTTTAAAGCCCTAGGGTTTGCTGAGCAGTAAAGCAAGCCAGGTTTGATCATGTGGCCAGCTGCACTGCCACAGAAGATGAGCGTCCCTCTGTTCTTGGTTGCCTTGAACCCAGGGGCACGCCTCTCCGGCTTGTTTATGTACGTTCTACCTGGTATTTTCTTCCAATATAGACCAGATTTATCGGCATGAAACGCTTGCTCTGGCCTATAGCCTTTCTCTTCTATTATTTTCTTTAACTTGGTGGGAAATGCATCTGTGGCTGTGGTCAGCTGATGCCCCTCTTCCCCAGTCAGCTTCACATTATGGAGAGAGAATCTTTTCTTAAAATTCTCAAACCACTCTTTACTGGCACTAAAACTTGGTTCAGTAGCCTCACTTTCCCCTTCACCACCTTTTGACTCTTAAAAAAAACCATAAAGACTTTTAGCCTTCTCATGAATCACATTGCTGTCGATCGGAACATTTTTATGGTGCTGGTCCTCAACCCAAATGTTCAGTGCTTTCTCAGTTTTCACTATGTTCTTGTCACGAACAACATCGCCACTATAGAACTTGCAGAAGCACTTGCTTGAACAATATCATGAATTGCTTCCTCATTTTTCTTGATATATCACAAACAAACGACCAGCTGCTGCAGCCTCATCCCCTCCTTTAACTTATTTAATAATTCAACTTTCTTTGTCGGGGTCATCACTGCCTTTTGCCTTTTACATTTCACTCCACTAGCATCATTAGCACTGACACTAGGCAGTCTTTTAGGAGCCATTTTCACAATTAAATGCAAAAGTTTTGAGAGTATGACACATGATGCAAGGTCATGGGTACTGGGTGAGTGTGAATAGGGGGAGATGAGACGCTGCGGGTGCGTGGGGTGACTCGTTGCACTGCGGGAAAGGGCTTGCAAGCTAGTCACCAGAGCTGCCAGCTGCACACATAATCCTACATACAGAATGTGCAAAAAATAAAATAAATTAATTATCATGAGATAAAAAATATAAAGGGAATAAACATTACTTCATGCACCAGCAAAAGTTATCAGGATGAGCTGTGAGAGTTATGTTATGGTTATTTTTCAACTCAATTTTGGGAAGATAAAATTAACTTTCTTCAATTTTTTTTTTTTTTATATATATATACTCAGTTACATGCACACACAATCCTACATACATAATTTGTATTGATATTTAAACAGTTTATTTAGCCAATTGAGAGCCTAAGCTCTCTTGTAGGCACCTAATATACAGTATAGTACTGTACATTTATCTCAAGGAAGTACTGTATTATGTAACATTTAGTATCATCTGGAATAGTACACTTAGCATGGTGGTAATAAGAACATACCAGAATGTTACCACAATTATCACTTTGATATTTATTGATTTTATTGAATTTATTTTTTATTTTACATTTATATTATAAATATATATAGTACATAATTTACAGCGAAATTGAGAAACTTAAATATGTTAATGGAGGGAAGCAGTACAACATGGGTTGTATTAAGGTGGAACAAGAGGATAGAGCTTTCAGGATTATGTCTACTTGGCAAATATATTTATTGCAATGGTAATTTCTATCTACATGATAATTTCTGATAAAATGGTTTTGGTGGTACAATAAATGCCGGTATATAAAGTAGGTATTATAAAAAAAATATATTTATACTTATACAATAGATATTTTTTAAGAGATGATCGAAAGGAAGGGAGCGTAGTCTTTGCTCGGGTGGTTGGGGGTAAGTTGTTCCACACCTTCACCCCGTGATATTTTATGGAGGTCTGGGACTGAGAGGAGCACATGGGGGGGTGGTCTTAGTAGCTCTGGGTGCCTTAAGTTGTATCTCTGATTATTCCAGATACTGGAAATAATTGTTGTCAAGCAAGTGATTGGCAGATTTGTAAGCAAATAGGGCACAGAAGTAGGTGTTAATATCCTCGAATTTTAAAATTTTCAATTTAGCAAATTCTTCGATTGTTTGTGTGATTCGTGCTTTTCAAGTAGGTCATTGTTTGCACAACTCTCTTTTGTGTACAGTGAACCCTCACTTTACGCGGTCAATTGAACCCACGGAGGCCCGCGTAAAGCGAGAAACGCGTAAAGTGAACAACATAACATATGGGATTAAATGAAATAGAGACCGGCTGACCCCCAAACTCCACTTTTTCCAACACAATACCTATGTTCTAGTAAAAATAACATCTTAATTTTATGATGGTACATGCACACAATTAATACTTAAGAGAAATAGAGAAATACAGTCGCCAAGTTAATGTCCATTAAAATAATGGACTCAACTCCCTCCCCCTCTTCTCACACTCGCTGACTCTTCCCTCTCTGAGAAATGTTTGGGGGAAAACCACTAGATTTTAAGGTATAGTAATAAATAATACCTCAAACTAAAGTTAGGATAATATAATTGACATTGCTGGATTCCTTGTCAGACCAGGAATATTTTGAATATAGATGTCATATATTTTGCACAAAAGATAACATATTTACTCAGAGTAAACAAAATACTTACATTAGATCTAAAATTTGTATGTCTAATGCAAAATCTATGATGTTTATATTCAAAATGATCATCAAATTGTAAGAATTCCAGCAATGAAAATTATATTCTGGCCGGGTAATTTGTATGAATTTTATGGGCTTAAACAAATATCGTCAGTTAATAAAAAAAAAAAATATTCTTCACACATTATCTGTCAATCAAAACACCTCACCTTGCCTCCCCCCCTCTTCCAACCTCGCCAGATGGTCGGTCGGATGCTCCCTCCCCCCCACCCCCCACCAACCCTCCCTACCAGAGAAATGTTTGGGAGAAACCAGAATTTTTACCTTTTTAGTAATAAATAATACCTCAGACTAAAGTTAGGATAATATAATTGACATTGCTGGATTCCTTGTGAGACCAGGAACATTTTGACTATAAATGTCATATATATTGCACAAAAGATAACATATTTACTCAGAGCAAACAAAATACTTACATTAGATCTAAAATTTGTATGTCTAATGCAAAATCTATGATGTTTATATTCAAAATGATAATCAAATTGTAAGAATTCCAGCAATGTAAATTATATTCTGGCCCGGTAATTTGTATGAATTTTATGAGCTAAAACAAATATCTTCAATAAATAAACAAAATATACTTACCGAAATACTATCTGTCAATCAAAATACCCCACCTCCTCCCCTCTTCCCACCTGCTCCCTGGGTCCCTCCCTCCCTCCCTACCCCTCACCCCCACCTTCCCTCCCTACCAGAGAAATGATTGGGTTATAACAGTTTATTTACATTTTTAGTAATAAATAATACCTCCGACTAAAGTTAGGATAATATAATTGACATTGCTGGATTCCTTGTAAGACCAGGAATATTTTGAATATACACGTCATATATTTTGCACAAAAGATAACATATTTGCTCTGAGGAAACAAAATACTGTACTTGCATTAGATCTAAAATTTGTATGTCTAATGCAAAATCTATGATGCTTATATTCAAAATGATCATCAAATTGTAAGAATTCCAGCTATGTAAATTATATTCTGGCTGGATAATTTGTATGAATTTTATGAGCTAAATAAAAAAATTATACTTCACTCGCGTATATGAGTAGATGCACCGCGTAAAGTGGGAATTCCGGTTCTGGCAGGGTACCGCGTAAATGTAGAAACGCATAAAGTGAAACCGTGTAAAGCGAGGGTTCACTGTAGTAACCAGGGATTGTATTTTTGATGTGCCAGATGCTCCCCATAGTGTGTGACAGTGTATCAGATATTGGTAAACAACATCATAATAGATTTCTTTCATTGCTGTAAGCGTGAGTGACTGTCGAGTGTGATACATGATACCACACTAAAAAGAAAAAGTAAAATAAGTAATTGTGAAGAGGTTAAAAATATAAAGAGAATAATCATTTCTTTATGTATAAGAGCAGGAGGGGGAGCAGCGCTAAGGGTCGACAGAGGCAGCATCTTCAGCCTTGCTGGGCTCTTGTGTTAAACTTTCATTTAACTTTTCCTTATTGGTTTTAGCTGCATATATTTTATCTAAATAGTGTTTTATTAATGTATTTAATGTGTTGGGTAGTAAATTTCATTATTTGTGTGCTATTTATCATTGATTAGGTCTGTTTTTTTTTTTTGTTCGTGAACCGATTTCATGCGGTTGGGTTATGATATTGGGGTTTTCTTGTCATTGAGGACCCGAACCCTATTTTTCCCATACAGGTATATTCTTTTATTCACGATATGAAAATTCACTTAACAAATTATATTCAGGAACCTAAGCCATTCGTATAGCGAGGGATACATGTACTTTAATTATCAATTTATATTATTGGTGACAATGCATTTTAGGTTGGGTTTCCAGCAGTTGTGTATGTAAAGATTTTTCTTCATATGTCGGCTGCATAAAATACTTAAGACATTCAGTGTTTTAACGTTATTTGTCAGCTAGATTTAAGTTTTCATTAAATTCAGCTCACCCTTTCCCCCATATGATTTTAATTGAGGTTTCATTGTATTAAATTATGTGGTTGGAGGTACAGTACACAAAAATTTATGTATTTAATATTTTATTTTGCCTTCACTGGATTTACAAGTTGGGAGACAGTAGGATTTGCTAAAAATTCTTTGGTTTATATTATTAAAAATTTTACCCAAAGCTTTATGCTTTCAGGTTCAACAACATTTATTAGATAAAGTGTGGGTGACCCTGCGTGTGTTGGCCCGTTCTTCACCCACAGATAAATACACATTGGTGAAAGGTATTATAGAAAGTAAAATCAATGCCAACAGAGAAGTAGTAGCTGTTACAGGTGATGGGACCAATGATGGCCCTGCCCTGAAGATGGCTGATGTCGGCTTTGCTATGGTAAGGGAATGATTATGCTGTATATAAGCAATAATATAATAGCAATAGAGAGCATTAGTTGTACTTCCTCTTCTCTAGATAAATTAAAAAATCTTTTCTGATTTGTAATTAAAATTAAAAGCTATGAAAGATTAGTACTACTGTATGTGGAAGCATTGGTTCACTTATTTCTGTGAGCATGAGCTGAAGATGAATGGGTTTATTATTGTTTTTTGTTGTTGCTTTTTAATTTTAATGCCCTTGTTCCAGCCCATTTAGTTAGGAAAGTAGCAAAGTGATAGGCAGATCTCTGATTTGTATTGAAAATTTTCGTTGATCTGATATCCTTAAATTGTGTATGTTTGGCATCCGCAGGGCATTGCTGGTACCGATGTTGCCAAAGAGGCATCAGATATCATCCTGACAGATGACAACTTTACCTCAATTGTCAAGGCTGTCATGTGGGGGCGCAATGTATATGATTCCATTGCTAAGTTTCTACAGTTTCAGCTAACCGTAAATGTTGTAGCTGTGATTGTAGCATTTGTTGGTGCGTGTGCCATCAACGATAGCCCTCTCAAGGTAATCACTTTTCCACACTTAAATTCATGCTTTTGATGCTTATAGTTGTTTTTGTTTTGTTTTTCACTGTGTTTTGTATTAGTAATTGCATATATAACTCTTCCATATGTGTATGAATCTTTTTTTGTTTTGTTTTATCCAGAACTTTCTATTTGTTATCTTTTTGTTATTTTGAAGCAAAATCCTTTAGGAGAGGTTTAATGCTGTAATACTTCTTTTTTAAATTTTGATAAAACCCCCCAGGCTGTACAAATGTTGTGGGTGAACCTTATCATGGACACTCTGGCTTCCCTGGCTTTGGCAACGGAAGCTCCCACGCCTGATCTCCTTCATCGAAAACCCTATGGTCGCACCAAGCCTCTCATCTCACGCACCATGATGAAGAATATCCTGGGTCAAGCCGTGTACATGATTTTGGTTATATTCGTTTTGTTATTTTATGGTAAGTACTGTAAAAGATTAGTCATACTTTTTAAGAGATTAATAATTACCTGCCTTTTCAGTACTTCTATTGTATATACTGTACAGTATATCCAGGGTATTTTGGAAATATGTTTCATAATTCTGGAGGTGTATTCCTGAGACATACAGAAGGATAAATGACTTCATGACCATAGTTCAATACTCCATAGTTTCAGAGGTATAAACACATGACTATTGAAGTTGGAAGGTGATAATATCAATTGAGTATAAATGAATTATCCAGTGTTAATAGTACAATTTATTTACAATCATATGTAGTATGATATGGATTTTACAATATACTTTCCAAGTTCTGATCATCTTCCTGAATGTTACCAGTTACTTTAAATAGGGCTTTATATTTTATGTTTTATTTCCATAGACCTGTTGCAGTCTCTCTCTTCCTAATTTTGTGGTATAATTCCAAAACTATGGTGTATTGACACTATGGTCATGGAGTCATTTATCCTCATGTATGTCCAAGGAATACAGCCCGAGAATTGTGAAACATATTTCTGAAATAACCTGCATGTGTGTGTGTGTGTGTGCATTCAGTAATATCTCCGTTACCCGGAACAATTGGTGCAGAGCACTTCCGGGGACGAGAGGATTCCGGGTGACGAGACGACTCTCTCGAAGCTGAATAAAAATCCCTCATCCCTGGAATTTTCTGTAATTTTTCTTTCTGGGTACCAGGAAAATTTTCTCAGAAGTTCCATACATCGCGCATTACATCATATCTTGAACCCGGAAAGAAATCCCCATCCCGGGAATTTTCTGGATATGGGAAAAATGTTCTCGGAATTTCTGGAAAATGCGCCTGATTTTCATCTCTCAGAATATTCTAGGTATCGGGAAAATTAATGGAATTTTCCCAGAAAATTTGACCCTTGGAAAATTGCAACCAAAGCCGAAAATTCCAGATTTGGGAACGCTTTTCCGAGAAAAATTGAATTCCGGTTGTCGGAGAGTTCTGGTAAAGAGAGATATTACTTTTATATATATATACAGTAGTACCCCGATTTAGGCGGTCAATTGAACCCACGGGGTACCGCGGAAAGTGAAAACCACGTAAAGTGAACAACAGAACTTATGGGATTAATTCCAATAGAGACTGGCCCGACCCCCAAACTCCACTTTTTCCGACAAAATACCTATGTTGTAGTAAAAATAACATCTTAATTTTATGATGGTATGCACACACAATTAATATTTAAGAGAAATACAGTCGCCAGGTTAATGTCCATTCAAATAATGGACTCAACTCCCCCACTCTTCCCAGCTCACTGGCTCCTACCTCTCTGAGAAATATTTGGGTGAAAACACTAGATTTTAAGGTATAGTAATAAATAATACCCCAGACTAAAGTTAGGATAATATAATTGACATTTCTGGATTCCTTGCAGGTCAGGGAATATTTTGAATGTAAACTTCATATATTTTGCACAAAAGATAAAATATTTGCTTTGTGTAAACCAAATTATTACATTAGATCTGAAATTTGAATGTCTAATGCAAAATCCATCATGTTTATATTCAAAATGATCATCATATTGTAAGAATTCAAGCAATGTAAATTATATTCTGGCCGGGTAATTTGTATGAATTTTATGAGCTAAATAAAAAAATTATACTTCACCCACGTGTATATGAGTAGATACAGATGCGCTGCGTAAAGTGGGAATTCCAGTTCTGGCACCACTCCGGTTCTGGCAGGGTACCGCGTAAATGTAGAAACGCGTAAAAAAACGCGTAAAGCTGGGTATTACTGTGTGTGTGTGTGTGTGTGTATATATATATATATATATATATATATATATATATATATATATATATATATATATATATATATATATATATATATATATATATATATATATATATATATATATATATATATATATATATATATATATATATATATATATATATATATATATATATATATATATATATACACACACAGCTAGACCCCGACTTACGACTGCTTCGACTTACGACCGTCGGGACTTACGACCGTCGGGACTTACGACCGCTGCAGTTGTGACCATTTTTTTTTTCTTTTCTTTTCTTCAAATGACCCACGCATTTTCTATACTGAAACGTTTCCAGTTAATGTAGTCTCCATGTATAATTAGAAAATTATGGGAGCCCCATGTGCATTCAGCTGACTACATTAAAGGTAAGTGCTCAGTCACACTGTATCCATTGCTCATTATTTATTACTCTCACTGTACTGTATTTCACTGTAGATTTTGTATTAATTTTTTTTTTTTTTTTTTTTTTTTCAAATGACACGCATTTTCTATACCGAAACGTTTCCAGTTAATGTAGTCTCCATGTATAATTAGAAAATTATGGGGGCCCCATGTGCATTCAGCTGACTACATTAAAGGTAAGTGCTCAGTCACACTGTATCCATTCCTCATTATTTATTACTTTTACTGTACTATATTTCATTGTAGATTTTTTATTTAAAAAAAAAATTTAATTCTTTTTTTTTATCTATGTCGGACTTACGACCTGGATTTGGGTCCCTAACCCCGTCGTAAGTCGGGGTCTAGCTGTATATATATACACACACACACACACACACACACACACACACACACACACACACACACACACAGGGGGTCCCCGGGTTATGAATGGGTTACGTTCCTGAAGACATTCTTAAGTCAGATTTGTACGTAAGTCAGAATACATGCTATGTGCATACAGTACAGTACTTACAGAACAATGTTTAAAATCCCACTGTATCATAGCCAAAGTCCTTATATACATCTAAAAATAATTTAAGACAAAAGAAGAACTCGAATTTCAGTAAAAATCAGCAAGTCGATGAATTGTTCAAAATTTTTTATTTGATTTTGATATTTCTCATGTTGAAGCGAGATTTACTGTCTGAAACAATGTAGAATAGTTTATTTCAACATAAAGCATGTGAATCGGCAATTCACCAGTTAAAGTGATGATGGACCAAACAAATTTGACAATTATTGCTATGAATATGCACTACTCATTGCAAGTGGTTATTTCTCCACCCTAAACGAATTGTTTCATTATTTTAGTTAAAACTGTAATTGCTTTAAAAACAAATTAATTGATTGGTATGTTGTAGTATAGTTTCCAGTGATGTCGACATTAAAATATGTGGTGATAATGAGTCTTGGTCATGAAAAGAGGCTTTTAAAACATTTTGTCAAAATCTTAAATGGGGGTTACAGTCCAATGACTTTAGCATTTTCTCTATAACATTTCAATATCAATAGTGTTCCAGTAAACAGTATATTTTGTGTTTGACTTACCAAGAAATAGATAAATAGGTAGATGGAAAGATAGATAGATGGATGGATAGGTGGATGAATGGCTAGATTAATAGATAGATAGATTAATGGATGGATGGATAAGTAGATAGATTGATAGATGCATATATGGATGGATGGATGGATGCTGTATGGCAACCCAACCAACCCAACTTTAATAACAAAGCTTGGGGTTGACTTGAGGGTAGACACTCATTTTTTTCTTCATTTTGATACATTTTGTTGTCGTTTCTGATTATTTATGAGAGGATTTTCCCATTATTATTTATGTGTGTGTGTGTGTGTGTGTACACACACACGTATACAGTACAGGTTAAAAAAATAATTGTCCTAAGTGCAAACACATAAAGGGAATATGCATTTTTTGCACATGAGTAAAAATGTAACCTCCCACCCGTAGTCAGCAAATGACATTCGCAGTTTTGGCAATTCACGGCCATTTTGAGACCCAGTCCCCTGCGAATTTTAAGGGCATGCTGTACTAAGCAAGTTAACGTCAGGTCACAACCATTTGGTATCTTTGATCTCTAACGACGTTTGGGTCAGGTCCTTGTGAGAATAGATCAGTAGGGATAACTTGTAATGTTAGTGAGGATCTCAGTTCATGTCAGGTCAGATGGCCAACTTACATTTGACCTGCCTCTCCTAAAGTTTACCCTCCCTGGCACTACCTGGGGTGGAGAGTCTGACCTGATTGACCTGAGATAATATTTTCTCAAGGCAGCACTGGTCACTGACATGGTGGTCAGTAATTTCAGTGCCAACACAACAACCCATGTCACTAGTCAAGTCAAAATTGCGCTCCCTTGAATTGACCACTAATTTTATATACTTATACTATTTTATATGATCTGAATACAGTAAGCTCTCATATTTGGACACCTATTTAGACTGTAAAAACCTCGCGAAATTTAAATACAACTTCCTATGGCGAAAATTAATTTAAGTCTGGTACTTTCTATGTTTGGCTAAATTTTGCCTTATTTACCCTACTTTTTTGGTGAATTACTACCTGTAATAAAGCAACATCCTAATAAACCAACAAAAATAATGCAGATAAGGTGAAATAAAAACAACACAAAAAAGTTTAAAAAAAAAAAGCACAAACCGAAGGCACAGCAATGATGGGCTGATTCCAAGGCTAGAGGTGGGTTAGTTGGATGTGGGCCCATCCTGGGCCACATCCAGAAATCCTTCAAAGTCTAAGTCTTTCTCGAGTGGTTCAACATCTGCCGTTGCAGCATCCTCGGCCCCATCTGCTACGTGAATGTTCTGGATTGTTTTGGCTACATCCTGGCAGTGTCGGAAGCATCTTCTTATCACAGGCTGTTGTTTTTCCTTGATTTTGCAGTTGTAAATTGCCATGAGAATATCATTGAGACTGTCAAGGTGGGGCAATGCATTTTGTAGTTCAGGGGCGTCTTGAGTGAATTTCTGAAGTGATTCTTTCATGTCACGGCACTCTGCGAGAATCTTTGCCAGCTTGGCAGTGGTCAATTTTTCAATCACTTCCGGTTTCCTTCTTCGTCTGAGCTAGAATCAGAATCATTTTCAAGCATCTCAGTTATGTTTTCCTCAGAATTAAAAGTTACAAGGTTCATAATAGTGGCCTTAGTGACCTCGGCAAATTTACCGCCTACATGCCTTACTGACGCGACTGTCTGCTAACAATGAACCGTTGTCTAGCTGCTGCGCACCTGAGGCACCTCCACACTCGACCTTGAGATGAGGGAAGAGTGGTGTCCAAGCGTGTGTGATTGTTGGAACATTGATCTCATGCCACAAATCAACCATTGTGTCAACAGCATTGCGAATATTAAATTTTTTTCCAAAATTGCTTAACAGTTAGTATATGGGCAGGGGTGGAAGATGGTCCTTGGGTGGCAGAAGATGGTCCAGGTGTGGCAGACGTTTCAAGGGTGGCAGACTCTTTCTCATCTTCACTCTCAATATCACTAACTGTAGCAATTTGTAGCAGTTCAACTTGGCTGTCAGTTTCATGGCACATTTGGTTGTGAACGGTGCGGTAGTACATGAGCTTAACATTGGCTATCGGTTCTTGATCCAGTCGCTGTATCTTTGAAGTTGTGTTCGCTGGAAGGAAACACACTTGTACGTTGGGGTGGAAGTCTACCAAATACATAGCATGACCAGGCGCATTGTCCCTGAATAACAACACATTGAAATCTAGGTTCTTACGCCTACAATGTGCCCTTGCGTCAGGGAAAAAATACTTCTCAAACCACTTCTTTGACAGATTTTTGTCCATGTAACCTTTGGCAGTCTTCTCCCAATACACATTAAGCGTATTCATATCTTGATTCCTGTACGCATGCAGTTTCTGATACTTGTGAATAACAAGAGGTTTCATTTTATGCAAACCAGACGCATTGCAAGTGAATAACACACTGAATCTATCCCTTGCGAGTTTGGTGCCTTTTGCTTGTTTCTCTGTTTTGTGCATGTACATGGTAGTAGGGGACGTTTTCCAGTAAAAACCAGTTTCGTCACAGTTGTATATTTGTTCGTAGGAATAACCACCATTTTAAACAATCTGCTTTGTAATTGCTGGAAATGAGTCTGCTCCACTAATGTCTGCAGAGGCAATTTCACCATGATACTTCGCCAACTTCACTTGACACCACTTCTTAAAATTAGCAAGCCAGCCAACAGATGCCTTGAAACTGGGGGGAGATGAAATGTTTTTCTTTTTGCACAATGCACTGTAAATCACTAGCCTGCTCACACAACTCTGGCCCGGACACGCTGGCATCCTCCTTCACTCTGCTGCTCAACGATTTGCTAAGGTACGCCTCGGATATTGCAATGATTTTGCGATATTCACTTGTGCCTGCACTCATTCGTTTGTGGGTACCGAAATACTTCTTTCCAATGTCCATTTGTTGCTTCAGTGTTCTTCTTGTACTTTCAGGTGCACCTTTTAGTCACCGAATTTCACTGGTCTTCATGCCTTTCTCGATATATTCCACAATTTTTGCCTTGTCAGCCAAACTATATTTTGCATGTTTCTTGCCAACTCTGTTCCCCCTTTTTGCCTTTGGCGGTTCTGGGCACTTAAGAGGGTTCCCGTTTACACCAGGTTGACCCCCACCACCTATTGGTTCATCACTTGCCATATCAAGGGCACGAAATGAGCATCTGAACTCGAGATCACCAAGAGATAAAGTTCTGGCTGTCTCAGTGCGTGGGCGGGAAGGAGCTAATGGCGCTGCTAGCGCCACAAACAGCTAAGAACTAACTGGCGGGTCGCTCAAACCTGTCGAAATTCGAGTTTCCCCCGTTGAAATTTGAAATTGTGTATTTTTTTTTGTGTCCAAATAAAAAATGTTGAATTAAAACTTGCAAAATTTGAGAACCTACTGTACAATTATATAATATAGTCAGTATGTCTGTGTAAAGATGAAAATCCAAAGCCAGGCCTGTGGCTTAAAAGCCAAACCAGTGCTGTGCCAGTGGCTACGAAGCCAAAGCCTTTAGAAAGTTTTTAAGCTGAAGCCAAGTCCAGAAACCATGGCTTCCAGAAGCCGAAGCTGGCTTCAGCCCCATGCCTGTCTACAGGAGTATTTGTGAAAGTTTATTTGATGGACTATCTGAGGCTGGAGGATCACAAATGCAGTACAGGTGCTCCTCTACTTAAGAATGTTCAACTTACAGACTTTCAGAGATACAAACATCATCACTGAGGGGGGTTACCTACCAGAACAGGTGTTTAATGTGGATGAGACTGGATTATTTTGAAGAAAATTTTTGATTGAACAAACATTACCCAAGAGGAGAAGAGTGAGCCAGGTTTTAAGGCTGTATTAAAGGGTATAGCTGTACTAAATATCCATAATCTTGTAATTTTTTACAATATGTTTGGTATCTACAAGAGTAAAGTTGGACATGCAAACAATTGGACTTACAAACAAGCCTCAGGAACGTAACTCGTTCGTAAGTAGAGGAGCACCTGTACTACATTCTGGTGTTTAATGATATAGAAACTCTCTTCTTGCTCTAGCTTCATCTGTTGTGCTTCTTTTTTTTTTTAGCTTTGAATTGTTTAATACTGTAATTGGTTTTGATGTTGTCTTGTAACTTGTTCCAGTCTGTTATAGCAGTAAAGAAGAATTTTTTTTTCACTTGACCATAGACACCAGATACCATGAAATTATGTTCACTCCCTCTAGTGCCCTGCCTGCTCATATCCCTAAGTCTTGCTAAGTTTGTTGTTAGATACTTTGGGCACAGTCCATTGAAAATCCTGTAAGCATGATTCAGCCTCAGCTGCTTCACTCTATCTATCACACTTGACAGGTTCAGTGATTGGAGGACTTAATGACCAACGTTACCTCTTGTATTCAAGTAAAAAATGAACCTCACCAACCTTGTTTTGAATTATTTGTAGCTTGGGTTTTTAGCTTCTGTGTTAAGGCAGAGTGCCAAGCAAAGGATCCAACAGGCATCAGCTGAGAGGTATTTACCATATCTATAGAATTTTTTTTATTTTGGCTTTACTTTTTTAATTATACAGTCGACCCTTGTTAAAACAGACTAATAGGGGGGGAAGGGTGTCCGTTTTAGCCGATTGTCCGAATTAACTGATTTAGGGGTTAATATTGCATTATACAGCTATGTATATGTTTATTTGAGTGCCCCGTCATAGAAGTCCGTTTTCTCTCACTTCAGCACTCCGGAGTCGTCCGTTTTCTCTTAATCTTAAAGTGCACCAGAGACTGTTATATCATAGTAGTGACATATAATTTGATATTGCAACTGGGGTTGCAATTGTTGAGGCAACTTAGGTATGTCTGATTACAGTTGGAATATTCAAGATCCATTGTGAGTGATGTTTAAAGCTTCAACTGTCTTTATGGTTGGTAAAACTTGTCAAGACTGTCAGTCTGAATGGCATGTGTGAGGCCTTGTGTTTGTACAACCGCTAAATATATAAATATATAATGTTATGATAATTATCAGAAACACATAGGCATAACGAGGTTTATTACAAAGTGATGAAAAGGATACTGTACAGTGGCTAGAACCACAAAACATGTAGCCATGTCTCTTTATTTGAGTGCCCCGTCATAAGAGTCCGTTTTCTCTTACTTCAGCACTCCTGAGTCGTCCGTTTTCTCTTAATCTTAGAGTGCACCAGGGACTTTGTTATTTCTTAGTAGTGACAAAGAATTTGAAATTGCAACCCTAATTGCAACTGGGACAATCCCAGAACCAGAAATTTGATATGGACAGTTCAGATTTTGTCCGATTTATCCGAAATCCGGATTAAAGGGGTCCGAATTAACGAGGGTCGACTGTACAGTAATCCCGTGTTTTTCGTGGGAATTACGTTCCTGAAACCCCCACGAAAAGCCAAAACCGCGAATACTCTTTTAAGAATCACTGTACCTGTGGCCACCAAACAGCTCAGGTAGGTCATGCACTTAACCACGCTATGCTCTCCACTCACGGCGTAGTGGTCACACTGATCACTGTTGAACTGTACCGGCATATTTTAACATCATTATTGATACTAATCATATTGTAGTATAATAATGGAAAAACGTAAACACAATGCTTTTGCATTGCCAACCTCTCCCTGTTCTCTGGCGTCTGCCCTCCCTCACTCAGTCACGCCAGCCAGCCAGCCAGTTCTCCTCCACCCACATTCCTCCACTTGAAGACTTGTATTCTGACAAAAGACACAAATGAATTGTCAGTCTTCACCACATTTCGAGCCATAGCTCATACCACCTCTGAGCTTGTCCAATAAAACTGTTTTTTCTGTTAAGGTCATCACTATTCTTGATCTCTTGGTCACTTTAGAGTCTTTGCTAGTAATATTTGCCTTTGATGAGGCTGGCTTATGTCCCGGAGCCATGTGGAATGCACGTAGGAGGACAAACATGGATCTACATGAAATATATATATATATATATATTTTATACACAGTAGGCTCTCGTCAATAACGACTTCCACAATAACGTTTTCGACAATAACGGTAAGTTACAATAGATACTCATTTTCGATAACGTCTGGATTCTCTTAAATAACGGAGTTTTCGCGGGAAGCGTCTGAGCGCATCAATGATAGCGTTTGTTTGCCACCATGTTGATGACGTAGTTGTCCGCTCCGCCTCACTCTTACACACTCTCCGTGGAATACAGTGCTGCGCCCACGTGTGAGATTTTCGAGTCTATAACCAGTGGTTGCTAGGGTCGGTGATCAATAATGGCTTCCACATTTTTGCCTGTGGGGGCTAGGGGAGGTGGTGGAGGGAGTGATTTGTCACCTGAATGCCCCGGAACTTTTAAAGTGAATGAGAAAAAAGATACCAAAGCTAAGAGACAAAGCCACAAGAAGCGTGCCTCCTCGGTCAAGGATAAAGAACAGATTGTTGAGCTCAATGAAAGTGGTGCACGGAACATTGATATTGTGAGGAAATTGAACTGTCCTGAGTCTACAGTGCGAAATATTAAGAGGAACTTAGAGGAGACCAAGAAGAGTATTGCGCTTGCTAAAAATATTTCGGTAGTGATGGAAATGCGGGGCGAGCTATGAATGATAAAGGCGATAGAAACAGGTTGTTAGTGATAACGAGCATTTTCTTGTGAAATGGTTAGCTTGTAGAATGAAAGACAGTGCAAGTGTTAGCGGCCCTCAGAAGATATGGAACAATCATCACACCAAGCACCCCAAAAACTCCCCCAAGCTAAGTGTTATATTACTCAAACTCTTTATTTTGATGATTGAATAACAATTCCTTTTATTTCGGCTAACAAAAAGTGTTAGGAGGGCTTCTAAGGGGAAAAATGGGTGAAATTCTTGGGGTGGCAGCACCAATAAACCATTTTTACATGTATTTTAATGTCACACAAATAAAGTTTTTGCTAATAACGGTGTTTTTCAGGCACCTATTAGACATTATTGGTGAGAGCCTACTGTGTGTATATATATATATATATATATATATATATATATATATATATATATATATATATATATATATATATATATATATATATATATATATATATATATATATATATATATATATATATATATATATATATATATATATATATATATATATATACATACATTGATACATACATATACATACATTTTTTTACATACATACATACATACATACATACATACATACATACATACATACACACACACACACTGCCCTTAACATATGCGGGGGTTACGTAACAGAGATACCCGTGGATGTTAAAAATCCGTGTATATGTGCTGCCCCCCTAAAAAAACCCTGGCCCCCCATGTCCTTATTTACCGTATATACCTGTGTGTAGTTCAAGTTTTTAAGACCAAATTATTTGGCAAAAAATTGGGGGTCGACCTCTAAACGGGTAATAGTTTCGTTAGGTTGAAAAATATTTACCAGTAACTACCAGTAAACAATGGAAACGATGCACCAACGCACCACCAGCTGTGAGTGTCGGTACAGTTGCCAGGGCAGATCTCTTGCGTCATCATAGCAAGCCCAAAGTAGCCAAATCCATGGTATGGTAGCACAGGACGATGTAAAACAAAGTATTCATTTATTAAAGTTTATTTATAGATACTGTACATAAATTTTTGTTCATTACATTTGAAACATCAATCTTTGTTAATTAAATTTGAAACAAAAGAAAACTACGATACCGTATTTTCATTAAAATATTACATCACTAGTATATTTGACCTTAACTGTGATTGAATGAATATAGGTATTCTCAGAAATAAATATGGAAATATAATATTTTTGCTGGAATGACGTACATATTACAGTGGAAAGTGGGATAAAATCATGAGGAAAACAATGACTTTCGCTTTCTT
Source organism: Homarus americanus (assembly GCF_018991925.1). NCBI lineage: Eukaryota > Metazoa > Arthropoda > Malacostraca > Decapoda > Nephropidae > Homarus > Homarus americanus. The sequence continues at coordinate 9,397,952 of NW_024711292.1, read as the reverse complement.
TCGTTACTCAAAAGATTTTACCATAATCGCTTTTCGAATGGTTTTCAGTTAAAAAACTGTTGTACAGTGAGTTCTGCTATAACGCGTGTTTTGATAACGCGAATTTGCTCTAACGCGATTTATGAATTCGGAACAATATTTGTATAACGCGATCGCTTGTTTGCTATAACGCGATTTTTGCTTACTATTTCTCCAATTTTGTGGTATTAACTGTGAATATGGTAAAGAAGAATATCTCCAAAAAGCATTCTGATGATAGAATTCCCGGTGATTATCGTAAAAGAAAGGATATAACACTTGAAGAGAAGCTTGATGTTATCAACCTCAAAATCACCCTTCTCCCCCATCAAGTTACATTCATATTTTTTCAAGGTAAAGTGTTAAATTTACTGTATGATTTCATTATTAGATATGAATGTAACATTTATTTGAACTTATTACTTATCCTTTGTGTTAGGCTAACTACTAAATTTTTTCGATTCGAGAGTAATCTGCACCTAACCCTATTTTCTCCATAAGCCCTATTATTTCTATTCTGCGATTTTCTATAACACGATATTTTACAAGAACACAATTATCGCGTTATACTTAGAATACTACTATTACTTTCGTGCTGTATTACAATAATATTCTATCCTATCATTAGCCTTATAATCCCACAATGAAAACCACTTTCGGCGATTACGGTAACATCTTTTGAGCGAAGAAAGAAATCCATTCTTTGCGTCACAATTTTATCCACTTTCACTATGTCGTGCATCATTTCCTTAAAATATTACATTTTCCATGTTCTCAGAAATAAATGGTGGTAGTTTTGTTGAAACGTAATGTACAATATTTAATAATAAAATGCAAAAATAGCTATAAAAACAATTAATACACCCGTAATGTACTGGCTGGCATCTCCACTCGTCCCTGCTCCCGCGTCCAAGGTCACCACTCCTCCCAACTCGCTCCCTCCTCACCGTCACTACTGCCGACAACGAACACAAATGTTTTGAATAACTGCACCTCCACTTCCTATGTACAGTACTGAACTGTACTGTGCTGTGCATTTTTACAAACAATAAACAAGGCAAGAAGAGCTATTAAAAAAAAAAGAGATAAAAATTTCACTTTACTGTACAGTTCCTATCCTCGGCGACAGGACGGGTGTCATCGGGCTCATCGTCACTCAATTCCATAACGGGTGGTGAAGTGGGGGCGACGGTGGATTCAGCTGCTTCCTCACTGCCGCCAGTGATTGATGGTGTTAACCCTCCTGGGAGTTGTCGCTCTCTTTCTTCCATTATGTTTTTGTATGGAGCGAAGACGCCATCCATCCTCGCATGAATTTCAGGGCACGTACTATGGAGGGGTCCATACTATAGCCAGGTTTTTCAGTGCCTCAATATTCCTGGTCATCTCCCCCAACTTCCATCGCTATTTCTTGGTGCTCTTCCTTCCTTCCCCTTCCTCTTCCTTGTCTGGAGTCTACTAACTCCTGTATCCTCCTTCGTCAGCCCAGTGTCGCGGCTCTTCAATTAGCTCCTAATCTCATCCTCTGCCATGTCCTGAAGCCTTCAGCTTTACTTCTGATTGTTAAAATCTTTCTGAATATTTTCATTAAAAATCCATCAAAACCATTTTCCTTGTCATCGCCTTAAGCACCAAACAGCCTCCCAGTCTTCCTCCTTGAACAGGGCTAGAGGGTAATTTGTTTTCTAATCTTTTTCAATTAAAAAATGTTATGTTAATATGGTATATTTTACCTAAACTGTGCCCCTGAATGCATATATTCTCAGAAATAAATAGTAGTTTTATGAAACGTGATGTATTTCAATGTACAGGATAAAAATACATGACAAAAATGAAAAGACTTTTACCTAACCTCCCAATGTTCAAGAGATGTTACTGCTTTTTTAATAGTTTTCCGTTCAAATACTGTTATATAACAATGATATTATATTCATACTTTCTGATATGCTACATTCACGAAATGTAATATTTTTAAGCGAAATGACGCATATATTACAGTGGAGAGTGGGATAAAATCGTGACGAAAACAATGACTTTCGCTTTTCGCTCAAAAGATGTTACCGTAATCGCCAATGGTTTTCGGTTAAAAAACTGTTGCATCACAAGTGAATTAGATAGAATATTATTGTAATACAACAGTTTTTAACTGAAAACCATCTCGGGGTGCTTATTGCGGTAACATCTTTTGAACGAAGAAAGCGAAGTCATTGCTTGTGGTCACTTTCCACTGTAATACGACGCCTATTTCCAGCAAAATATTACATTTCCATATTCTCAGAAATAAATAGTAGCGTTTTTGCTGAAACGTAATGCATTTCAATGTAAATTAGATAAACTACATGAAAACAGAAGACTTTAATTTTAAACGTTCGATGTTCAAGATATGTCACTCGCTTTTTTTAGTAGTTTTCGTTAAAATACTTTATATTAGTGAAATTTATTCATACTGTGCTTGATATAATACATTCACGGAAATGTAATATTTTTTGCAATTACAATGCTGAGTCACCACAAGTGTGGTTACAGCCAGACTGACTGAGTGGGAGGGAGAGCTATGCGGTGTGTGTGTGTGTGTGTGAGGTTACGGAGCTGCATGTGTCCCGGTGGTTCGGTGTCACACGCTAAGTTGAACGGGCGGCTTATTTGAATGTACTTCCAATTACTCAATGTACAGAATATCTGCTGGGCAATCCAAGATTTGCAAATCCGTATTATAAACCCGCTGCAGATAAGGGCCGACTGTGTGTGTGTGTGTGTGTGTATATATATATATATATATATATATATATATAGTATAGTATATATATATATATATATATATATATATATATATATATATATATATATATATATATATATATATATATATATATATATATGTATATGTATATGTATATGTATATATATATATATATATGTTGTTGCTGGTTGTTGCTATATATATTGTTTAGTTGGTCCTCACATTACGCGGTTAATGTAACCTGGAGGGTCCCGCGGAAAGTGAGGAACGCGTAAAGTGAACAACATAACATATGGGATTAATTGAAATGGAGTCCAGGCCGATCCCCAAACTCCACTTTTTGACGACACACAACTATGTTGTAGTAAAAAATTTATCTTAACTTTATGATGGTATGAAAAAACAAGTAATATAGAAGAGGTTAGGTTAGGAAAGATAAAGGTTAACATAGGAAAAATAAAGGTAAGGTTAGAAAACTAAAAATTATGTGGAACACTTACGGTAGTAGAAGAGATGGGTCAGCATACGGGGATGGAGGCTGGTTCCGAGGCAGAGGGCAGATTACTGGCCCTCAGGTGAATCACCATTACTAGGTGAATCATCATCACTGTCACTTACAATTGTCAGGGCTTCCCTGACAAATCCCTCAAAGTCAACTTCACTGTCACTATCACTGGCTTGGGCTGGCTGTGGTGGGTTGCGGGTGAAGAAATCTGTTATGCTTTGCTGACGGCTGGCGTTGATGTTGTCGTGATACACCTTGATGTACGGCTCCATAGCCTGCACCAGCCGGTTATGGAAGACTTCATAGCGGCCATCGTCATTGTCGTGGGAAAGGAAGGACTTCATCTTCTCTGCACACTCCATGGCACCCTTAATATCACTATGACTTAAATTGTGTTCTTCGGAGACTGCCGCACCTTCTTCCTCCTCTTCACTGACGTGTTCTTCTTCCATCATCTCGTCGGCAGTCACTTCAGGATCTCTGATCACCTCCAGGATGTCGTCGTTGGTGGTCTCGGAGAAGCCTGGAACTGTAACAGTCTGCGCAGCTTCTCTGGCAAGGTCCACTGCTACTGCAACATTCTGAACCTCACCAGTCACAGATTGACTCCTCCTCTCACCTGGTATTCCATGCAACACATGTCTCCATGCGTGACGAATTGTAGCAATAGACAGCTGATCCCATGACTCCACCAAGATGTCCACAGCTTTCTTGATGTTAAATACTCTCCAGAATTGTTTGAAGAGTATTTTTTGCTGTTCTAACCGTTGTTCCTCATCTTCGTCGCTCTTGCTATCGGTGGTGGTGTCACTTAGGTCACGCAACTCTTCCCTGGTGTTGGTGTAGTCGTTCAGGAGCTGGAATTTTTTTGTTGAGAATGCAGCTTTCACATTGCAAATCAACTCCTGGTCCATGGGCTGTAATATAGACGTAGTGTTGGGAGGAAGGAAGACCACTTTTACGTTGGGGTGACGATCTAACAGTAGGGGCGAGTGTCCTGGTGCGTTGTCCAGCAGTAACAAAATATTAAATGGGACATTCTGTTGCTCACAGAATTTCTTTACATCGGGAACAAAACAGTCATCAAACCAGGAGAGGGACAGTGTAGAGAACATCCATGCCTTACGTGCTGTCAGCCAGTGGACATTTAGCTTGGTCATGTCCATGGTTTTGTAGGCGTGCGGCTTGCATGCTGTGTGGATCACCGATAACTTGAGCTTACAGGTACCGGAGGCATTGGTGGCAAACAGGACGGTGATGCGTTCCTTCTGCATTTTCCGGCCCCGAATCCTGCTGGCATTCTTCACAATGTAGGACTTGGAAGGTAGTTTTCTCCAGAAAAGACCAGATTCGTCCATGTTAAACACCTGGTCGTCACTGTACTGTCCTTCCTCCATAATCTCAAGTAAAAACGGAGGAAATTCCCGAGCCGCAGCACGATCAGCACTCGCTTCTTCACCACCAATGTTTATATTGGTGATCTTGTTCCGGATCTTAAACCTCTGTAACCACCCAGAGGAAGCAGTAAAGGGTTTGGGCTCTGTAATTCCCATCTTTCGTGCCACTGCCATGTACAGTTCACGTGCGTAGTCCTTCACAGAGCGCGTGTCGACCGCCATGTTCCGTCTCGCCTGACGCACCAAGTAGCTCACAAGTAATTTTCTGTCTTGAGAAGCACCTGGTTGTGAAAATACTTGATCATAGAAGCACCTGCAGACTTTGTGATTTTCATGTGCTCTTTGATCTTGGCTGCATCCTTCTTGATCGTGCGAATCATAGATTCGTTGACGCCATGCTGGCACGCGAGATCAACTTGCCGTGTTCCTTTCTCCAAATCTTGAATAATTTGGTACTTCACCTCGTAGCTTAAGGAACGTCGTGTCCTCTTTGGCTTAGTGCCGCTGGGTCCAGGTAAGGAAAGGTTTTTCTCTGGGGGTGGTGGTCCGGCGGAAGCCATTTTACGGAACAATGGATGCGCGTTAACACGGAGTGGCCTTGAGGGATGAGACTGTCGCGGCTAGGTCAAGCGTCGTCTCTCCTCCCTCCCTCCCTGCCCCGGGTGGACACGTCATAATACTTTAAGCCAATTACAGCTAGCAGCAGAGGAGGGTAGGGATGCATGGCCAATCACAGGTCTTGTACGTCATATGACGTCAGTGATAACACAACAAAGACACACTGTGCAACCTTACCGCGCCGCTTGCCCAAGCGGAGGGAGGAGGAGGGAGAGGCAGGCAGGCGGGCAGGCGGGTGGCGCATGGCGTGTGGGGAAAATCTAAAAATAGCGTCGCGCCGGACACACTCCGCGTAATGGCGTTCGCGAAATGTGAAAATGTTAGGTTCTGGCAAGGCACCGCGGTAACGGTGAAACGCGGAATGCGGGACCGCTTAATGTGAGGACCAACTGTATATATATACAGTATATATATATATATATATATATATATATATATATATATATATATATATATATATATATATATATATATATATATATATATATATATATATATATATATATATATATATATATATATATATATATATACAGTTGTACCCCTTCAATTTAACGCTGTCAATTGAACTCAGAGGGTCCCACAAGTGAACTACAGGAACAACAGAACATATGGGATTAATTCCACAGAAACCGCCCTCGAACCCCAACCCACTTTTTGAAGGCTGCACATACCTATGTTGTTGTAAAACAACATCTTAATTTTATGATGGTACATGCACACAATTAATACTTAAGAGAAATAGAGAAATACAGTCGCCAAGTTAATGTCCATTCAAATAATGGACTCAACTCTCCCTCTTCTCATTACACTCACTGGCTCTTTCCCTCTCTGAGAAATTTTGGGGAAAACCACTAAATTTTAATAAATAATACCTCAAACTGTTAGGATAATATAATTGACATTGCTGGATTCCTTGTAAGATTGTGTGAATATTTGGAATATAAATGTCATATATTTTGCACAAAAGATAAATATAGTTACTCAGAGAAAAAATTTTTATCTAAAATTTGTATGTTTAATGCAAAATATATGATGTTTATATTCAAAATGATCACCAAATTATAAGAATTCCAGCAATGTAAATTATATTCTGACCGGGTAATTTGTATGAATTTTATGAGCCAAAACAAATATCTTCAGTTAATAAAAAAAATAATCTTCTAATACCCATCTGTCAATCAAAAGTACCCCACCTTTGCCTCCCTCTTCCAACCGCTACGTCAGTCCCAACCTCTCCCCCACCCCCACCAATCCTCCCTTCCAGAGTTTTAACATTTAGTATTAAATAATACCCTCAGGATAGTTAGATACTATAATTGACATTGCTGGATTCCCTAAGATCAGGAATATTTTGAATATGTCGTCATATATTTTGCACAAAAAGATAAATATAGTTACTAGAGAAAAATTTTTTATCTAAAAAATTGTATGTTAATGCAAAATATATGATGTTTATATTCAAAATGATCACCAAATTATAAGAATTCCAGCAATGTAAATTATATTCCTGACCGGGTAATTTGTATGAATTTTTTTATGAGCTAAAAACAAATATCTTCAGTTAATAAAAAATAATTTTTCATTGGGTAATAGATGGTCGGTCGTGTCCCTCCTTCTCTCCCCCACCCCCCACCAACCTCGCCCCAAGGAGATGTGTGGATAACCACTCAAATACACAAATAATACCTCAAACTAAAAGTTAGGATAATATAATTGACATTGCTAGATTCCTTGTAAGACAGGGAATATTTTGAATATACACGCCATATATTTTGCACAAAAAGATAACATAGTTACTCTGAGAAAAAATTTATTTATCTAAAATTGTATGTCTAATGCAAAATATACGATGTTTATATTCAAAATGATCCCAAATTATAAAATTCAGCAATGTAAATTATATTCTGGCGAGTAATTTGTATGAATTTTATGAGCTAAAACAGGCAGTCAGGCAGGGTGGCAATGGGGCAAATCTAAAATAAGCGTCTCGGCGGACACTCACAGCTATATGTGGAAAAAATCCGTGTTAAGTGAAAGTTCAGCTCTGGCGAGGCACAATATATAATAAAAGCAGCGTTAAGTGAAACATGATTAGGCGGAATAATACTGTATATATATATATATATATATATATATATATATATATATATATATATATATATATATATATATATATATATATATATATATATATATATATATATATATATATATATATATATATATATATATATATATATATAATATATATATATAAATATATATATATATATATATATATATAAATATATATATATATATATATATATATATATATAAATATATATAAATATATATAATATATATATATATATATATATATATATATACCTCGTTAACCTAGGTTACTGAAATTTGATTAACGAACTGCCTTCCATAAGGATCTTCAATTGGTTATCGAACAAAATTGGATTAGCAATTTCTTCTGAACCGACCTCAACATGTTTTCGCTTGCACTGGCCGGGCAACCAGCTTTAGTATCAGTCCACCAATACATTAATCGGTTCTGGGGCTTAAATTCCTAACTATTTTAGTAAATATCAAAGTTTATACTATTCAATAATTTTAAAAGTTTAATATTAAATTTTTAGTCATTTTAACAATTATTGAACATAATTGAAGGTAAAGTGACTAGTTTAATCGCAGCATCCAGCCTCTTAACACAGCAAACAGGCGTTAGTCTCTCTGTTTTCACTGGAGTAATATCTTGTGAGACTCTCTTCAACTAACGCTTTTTTCTGTGTTTCCAAGCAAATTATTGGTCATTTTGAAATATATTTTACATATTGACAATATATAATGCAGTACAGTGTTGATTTAAAGAAAATAATCTTGAAATACACCAAGAACTAAAATTTTATGGGTGAAATGGTGCCATGGGTGACTTCTCTTCCACCCCAATGCCTCTCTTCTTCCTTCTCCTCACCCCATTGTAATTCCCATCATCATCATCATCATCCAGGAGCTTCTACATACACCTCAAAGTAAGTGAAATTTTCTACCATTTTGTTGAATTTAGAATTTTCGGTGAGCTGGAACCATTACCCAAAACCCATTGAAACAATGGTTTGGTTTATGAACGTTTCGGTTAACGACGACCTTCTAGAGCAGTTGAGTTAGATTAACGAGGAATCACTAATATATATATATATATATATATATATATATATATATATATATATATATATATATATATATATATATATATATATATATAATTATATATATATATATATATATATATATATATATATATATATATATATATATTTATATTTATATATATATATATATATATATATATATATATATATATATATATATATATATATATATATATATATATATATATATATATATATATATATATATATATATATATATA
>NW_024711292.1:9386069-9389147 GCF_018991925.1 Homarus americanus | reverse complement strand
TATTTATATATATTTATATATATATTTATATATACAGTAGTACCCCAATTTACGTGGTCAATTGAACCCACAGGGTACCGCGGAAAGTGAAATCCGCGTAAATGGAACAACAGAACATATGGGATTAATTCCAATAGAGATTGGCCCGTCCCCCAAACTCCACTTTTTCCGACACAATACCTATGTTGTAGTAAAAATAACATCTAAGTTTTATGATGGTATGCTCACACAAGTAAAATTTAAGAGAAATATAGTCGCCAGGTTAATTTCCTTTCAAATAATAGACTCAAATCCCCCCCCCCCTCCCTCTTCCCAGCTCACTGGCCCCTACCACTCTGAGAATTGATTGGGTGAAACATTAGATTTTAACGTTTAGTAATAAATAATACCTCAAACTAAAGTTAGGATAATATAATTGACATTTCTGGATTCCTTGCAGGTCAGGGAATATTTTGAATGTAAACTTCATATATTTTGCACAAAAGATAAAATACTTGCTTTGTGTAAACCAAATTATTACATTAGATCTAAAATTTGTATGTCTAATGCAAAATCCATGATGTTTATATTCAAAATGATCATCATATTGTAAGAATTCCAGCAATGTAAATTATATTCTGGTCCAGTAATTTGTATGAATTTTATGAGCTAAAACAAATGTCTTCAGTTAATAAAAAAAAAAATATTCTTCACGACACTATCTGTCAATCAAAGTACCCCAACTTGCCTCCCCCCCCTCTTCCAACCGCGCCAGATGATCTGTCGGTCCCAACCCTCCCCCCCACCCCCCACCTTCCCTCCCTACCAGAAAAATGTTGGGTGAAAAAACTAATTTTAACTTTTAGTAACAAATAATACCTCAGACTAAAGTTAGGATAATGTAATTGACATTGCTGGATTCCTTGTCAGACCAGGAACATTTTGAATATAAATGTCATATATTTTGCACAAAAGATAACATATTTACTCAGAGTAAACATTTGATCTAAAATTTGTATGTCTATTGCAAAATCTATGATGTTTATATTCAAAATGATCATCAAATTGTAAGAATTCCAGCAGTGTAAATTATATTCTGGCCGGGTAATGTGTATGAATTTTATGAGCAAACTAAAAAAAAAAAATTATACTTCACGCGTATATGTGTAGATGAACCGCGGAAAGTGAAAGTTCGGTTCTGGCGAGGCACCGCGTATTTGAGAAATCGCGTGAAGTGAAACCACGTAAAGCGGGGTAATACTGTGTGTGTGTGTGCGTAAGTCCGACATGGTCGTAAGTCCGACATAGATAAAAAAAAAAAAAAAAATTATTTATTTATTTATTTTTATTTTTTAATAAAAAACCTACAATGAAATACAGTACAGTAAAAGTAATGAATAATGATGAATGGATACAGTACAGTGAAAGTAATAAATAATAAGGAATGGTTACAGTGTGACTGAGCACTTAACCTTTAATGTAGTCAGCTGAATGCACATGGGGCCCCCATAATTTTCTAATTATACATGGAGACTACATTAACTGGAAACGTTTCGGTATAGAAAATGCGTGGGTCATTTGAAGAAAAGAAAAGAAAAGAAAAAATGGTCACAACTGCAGCGGTCGTAAGTCCCGACGGTCGTATGTCCACGTAGTCGTAAGTCGGGGTCTAGGTGTGTATATATATATATATATATATATATATATATATATATATATATATATATATATATATATATATATATATATATATATATATATATATATATATATATATAAATGTATATATATATATATATATATATATATATATATGTATATATATATATATATATATATATATATATATATATATATATATATATATATATATATATATATACTTCATTTTAGTCCATATAACACACAGACTTTGAACATATAATCAAGGACCTCACCAGCAAGGAATCGAGCCTCGACCTACTGGGTGGGACTAGGGAACGCCACCGCTAGGCCACAGGAGACACTAAAAAGTTCTAGACTCTGTTATATTTCACACAAAAGCCTGTTCATCGAGCTGATGGCGCCGTGAACCTCATTGGGAAACTGCCCGCCTCTTATGTGGTGTCAGTAGCATTTACCGAATCCAGTTGGTATGAAGCGAGGTACATATATATACTTCATTTTTAGTCCATAACACGCGACTTTGAATATATCAACGACCTCACCAGCGAATCGAACCCTCGACCTACTGGGTGGGACTAGGAACGCCCCGCAGGCCACAAGAGACACTAAAAGCAGTTCTAGACTGTGTTATATTTCACACAAAGCCTGTTCATCGAGCTGATGGTGCCGTGAACCTCATTGGGAAACTGCCCGTGCCTCTTATGTGGTGTCAATAGCCGGTAAGCGTTGCCTCCTAGTCCCACCCAGTAGGTCGAGGGTTCGATTCCTTGCTGGTGAGGTCGTTGATTATATATTTTTATATATATATATATATATATATATATATATATATATATATATATATATATATATATATATATATATATATATATATATATATATATATATATATATATATATATATATATATACTGTATACATACAGGTAGTTCTGCTATAACGCGATAATTGTGTTCTTGTAAAATATCGTGTTATAGAAAATCGCGTAATAGAAATAATAGGGCTTATGGAGAAAATAGGGTTAGGTGCAGATTACTCAAAATCGAAAAAATGTAGTAGTTAGCCTAACACAAAGGATAGCACAGTCTAAATAAATGTTACATTCATATCTAATAATGAAATCATACAGTAAATTTAACACTTTACTTGATGGGGGAGAAGGGTGATTTTGAGGTTGATAAAATCGAGCTACTCTTCAAGTGTTATACCCTTTCTTTTACGATCATCACCAGGAATTCTATCACCAGAACGCTTCTTGTTGATATTCTTCTTTACTATATTCACAGTTAATACAGTGGGGTATGCTATAACGAACGGATTCTACTACGAATATTCCTATAACGAACGGTTTTACCTATAAAATTGAGAATGCTATAACGAACGAAACTCCTACAACGAACATTATTTAATTTTTTTTTTTCTAATTTATTGTTT
>NW_024711292.1:9336069-9381069 GCF_018991925.1 Homarus americanus | reverse complement strand
TATATATATATATATATATATATATATATATATATATATATATATATATATATATATATATATATATATATATATATATATATATATATATACATATATATATATATAAACGCGAATTGTTAAAACCACGATAAACAAAAATGCGAAAAACACAGGATTACTGAACTGCATTATCTACCCTTAATTCACCAGACAAACAAGAGTTAGTCCAAGATATTTCACTGAGGTTACAGTTGAGATGGATTAATTCCCACATAGTACAATGAATAATATTTCTTTAATTTTTCCAAGATGTAGGAATAATTTGTTGTCTATGAATCATTGTTTGCATGACTCCAGTTCAGATGATAACTCGTTAGCTACAGTATATTGTTTGGATCGTTACCTGACACTAAAAGCACTGTCATCGACGTACAGAAAAATTTTACAATTAACACTAAACGGCATGTTGTTTACATAACACAGGAAGAGCAAATGTCCAAGGATACCCCGTTGTGGGACTCCACAGGCTATTGACATGAATGTTGACTCAGTGTTATTTGCAACAGCAATTTGTTTCCTGTTGTTAAGATATAATTTAAACCAGTCAACAGACCCAAGGTCAAGAGCCTGCTGTTTTTCACATAGTCTATCATGATCGACTATATTGAAGGCTTTTTGCAAATCTAGCATTACCTTACTTGTGTATTTTCCCTGGGCTATCTGGAATCTGATATAGTCAGTGAGATGGATCAGACTGGTGTCAATTGAGTGAGAGCCCTAAAGCCCATTAGGTAGCTGTACAAAATATTACAATCATGGAGGTATTTTTCCACCTTAGCATATAGCTGAGACAATGATATGAGTTATTAGGGATGTCACCTTTATTAGTGAGCTCTTAGGTGACTAGAGAGGTCAATACGGGTCCAGTAGTGTCGTCCACAGATGTTGCACGTGTGGAGAACTATATCTAGTGCGGGAGGGGCGGCGGCAGCATCTTTCCGCCGTTGGCGCTTGTCTGCCTTGCTATGCAGTCGGGCTATCCCAAAAGTACGTGTATTGACACCTCTCGTTTGGTGCTCCTCCAAGCTTTACGGTGTGGAGTGATTGTCTCCCAGGTGATGGGGTCAATTTGGCACTTATTCTGGTTTGTCTGAAGACTATCCTTATACCTTTTCAGTTGCCAGCCAGCATTACATTTACTATTTGTTAGGTGACTGTAAAGTAGATGCTTTAGCAGTCTACTGTCATCCATGTGGGTAACATGGTAGCCTCGATGCTCCTACAGTTGGTGTCAGTGAGAATACGTACAGGCATTTGTTTTCTTGTCTTCCCAGCTAACTCGGAGGATGGAACGTAGACTACGTTGGGGAAAGTTTTCAAGTGCCTTGAGGTGCCTCCTGTATGTGACCCATATTTTGCTGCCATATAGCAGGGTGGGTAGGACCACTGCTCGATATATGTGTAACTTTGGAGATAATTTCTGCTCCTTACAGCTGAAGACACGGGTACGGAGTCTGCCAAAGGTTCTAGATGCACATCTGATCCAATGTGGACAGGTGGGAGCCGAGATACTGAAAGTGGGTAACATTAGCGAGGGTAGTACCATTAGGCTGGTTGGATGGTGGAGGTGTGGCTGAACCAGGGGCAGGCTGAAAGAGAATCTGAGTCTTATGTACAGTCACCTCAAGGCCAAAGTGTGCATAAACATCTGTGTAGGTGTTCAGGATGTCCTGTAGGTTGCATTCAGTGTAAATGACAAGGGTGAGGTTGTCTGCACCACACTGAAGTTCAATAGTGGAAGCTGCGAACACCTTTGTTCCTGCCTGGAGTCGTCTTACACTACTGTACTGTACTAATTTACCAAGTGTTGAAGACGGACGTTGTGGTAAACCTATCAGCTGTTTGGCCTTTGTAAACAAACTACTCATGGTGTTGAGTGTGGGATTCTTTTTTCAGAAAAGTTTATTCTTTTGGGATAATATTTGATCAATCTGGCACCAAATGAACCTAAATGATATGGGAATTCTGGTGAAATTGCATCAAGAAGTGTTGAAGGAATCTTGGGGGAGGGAGCCACCCACCCACACTCTACCCGCCTTCCCTACCCTCTGCCTGCCTGCCTGCTGCTCTCAGATACACACTCATTTTCCACATACAGTATCCCTCTACTTTTATTTGTTCTTATTTCTATCTTTTTAGTACAGGAAGTCCTCGCTTAATGTCGAGGTTATGTTCCTAAAAATGTGACGTTATACGAAACAACGTTAAGTGGATCCATTTTCCCCATAAGAAATAGATAAAATATGGGAGTTATATTCCCCAGCCTCCCTTTGCCCCATGAAATTCATTACATATACAGAAAATCATTGCCATTTCTATAGAAAATAGTTCATACATATACAACTATCTGTACTAAGTTTGTATTGGTACTCACCGATGGGCGGAGGTGTTAGAGCGAGTGTATGGTGGGTAGTGAAGCGGAGGAGGTGGATGGCGGGAGGGGAGGAGTATGACGAGAGCGGAGGAGGAGGATGGGAGCGTAGGAGAGCGGTGAGTCACTAAGACTCTGTGGCCGCTTCTTTCTCCTCCTGCTCTGACTGGGGCTCCTCCGCCGCTGTTTGCTCCTCCTCGGTTGCAGCCTGTTGTAAAGATGCTGCTTCTGCCTTCCCATGACGAAAAAATGAGTCCAGCGTTGACTGCTTGGTGCTACTCTTCTTTTTATCCTTGTAGATCTCAGTGTAACAGCCAAGACTGTCATCAATGCTGTGTTGAATCTGTGAGCTACGTTCTCTGTTTGGGTCATTATCAATAAGGATTTGCATACCTTGCTGGATCATGTTGAACACTTCTGCCATCCTCTTTGCAGTTACCGTTCGTTGTGCAATTTCTTCGTCGTCGTCTTCAATGGGACTGTGTTCTGTTAGCAGTTGCAGATCTTCATTAGTTAGCTCTTCTGTATGGGATACCAGGACTTCCTCAATATCCTCTGATTGCAGCTCATCAAAGCCTGCCTGTCTAGCCAAGCTGACGGTATCCCTATTCACTGCTGGGACTAAGTCTGTGAATCCCGTAAAATTGTTGATGCACTCGGGCCACAATTTACACTACACACCATTCAGGCAACTTTCTGAAACCTCTTCCCATGCCTTACCAATGTTGTCAATTGCATGAAGAATGTTGAAGCCCTGCCAATATTATCAGATTGTAGGCTTATTTTCTCCGTCTGTAACCTTTAGCAGCTGGTCCATGGTACGGCATAAATAATATGCTTTGAATGCGGAGATGGCGCCTTGGTCCATTGGCTGCATCAGTGCTGTCATTTTGGGAGGCAGGAATACAACTTTTACATTGTCATGCAAGTTGTCAAGATTGGGAGGATGAGCTGGAGCATTGTCAATGATCAGAAGAATTTTGAAGTCAAGGTTCTCCTTGACACAGTATTCCTTCATTACAGGGACGGCGTACACGTTTAACCACTGGCTATATATGGCGCCAGTTATCCATGCCTTCTTATTTGCCTTGCAGATCACAGGAAGGTGATCCTTAGTGTAACCTTTCAGGGCCCATGGGTTGGTAGCTCAAGAAATCAACATCGGCTTCAGCTTGAAGTCGCTGGCAGCATTCACGTCAAGCAGCAGTGTCGAGCGGTCTTTTACCGCTTAAAAACCTGCCGTTATTTTCTCTTCCTTGCAGATTTAGGTCCTCTCAGGCATCCTCTTCCAAAAGAGACCAGTCTCATCCACAAGGAAGACTTGCTTCCACGAGTAGCCTCCTTCCTGGTTAATCTGTTTGATTTCTGTCGGGAATGTCTCGGCAGCAACCGTATCTGAACTAGCAGCTTCACCAGTCATCTTTAGGTTGTGAAAGTTATAACGACGGTTAAATCATTGAAACCAGCCTCGGCTGGCTGTAGAGGTCTCTTCCTTTGATCCTTCACCCTCTGTTTCCTTCATGTCGTCAAACAAGGATCTGGCCTTATGCTGGATAACCATAAGGCTCACAGGCGCATTGCGTTGATTCTGGTCCTCCATCCACTTTGCCAGCATCTTGTCCACCTTTTCTATCAAAGTGCATCTAGTGCGAGTTGTCTTAGTTGCACTCAGAGTAGTACCACTTCCAGCACTAACCTTAATCTTGTCCGCGTTGGTCCGGATAGTACGCACCGTTGTGGGGCTTAGACCTAGAACAGCGGCTATGCCCACAACACGTTCCCCTTTTTCAAAACAGGTTAATACATCCATTTTCAGAGCAAGGGTAATGGTCTTACATTGCTTCTTCACAACACTAGCATCAGTAGCACTTGATGCACGCTTGGAAGCCATTTTGAATGGTTAGAGTACAGTTTTTAGAGCAAAAGCACATAAGCACACACAAATGATGTGAAGTCGCAACAGAGACTGGCTTGGCGTCGCTTGGGGAGGCTGTGACGTTCCACTAGTGAGAGGTAGCGTGCTGAGCCGAGAGAGGGTGATGTGCCATAAGAAGCAGTACATGACGACGCAAAACGACGTTGTACTGAGTCATCGGGACGTTAAACAAATTTTGGGTATCTAAAGATTAGCGACGTAGTACCAAAACAACGTTAAGCGGGGCGATGTTATACGTGACTTACTGTACTGTACAGTATACAGTTTTGTCTTTATTCATAAGATAAATTCTGTGGCTACTTACATATATCACTTTACGGTATGAAACAATCATTTCAGTGAAAACAGTTGAGAACAAGACTTATGTCAGTTTCATATATTCTTTTTTTTTATTGTTGATGTAATAGTCTTTTATTAACCTTGTTATACACTTGTGGGGTACGGGATATTGGTTCACACTCAGGATGGGATGGAGAAAGGAAACTCACAATGTGCTCTCTCTATACATTTTGTATTGGATGTACAATGCAGCTTGGTGCTGGGAAGGCAGCATGGTTACAAGTGTTGAGTAGAGAGAGCTGGTTGGTGAGGGTGCTCAGAGGAGGACCAGCTTGTGGGTCGCCATGGTCGCCGGCAGGAGCGGAGGAGGAGGTGTTGCTTGCTGGTGGCTGTAGGTAGAAAGGGCTAGGTCACCACGAGGTGAGGTCTTATATAGCGGAGGTAGGCGTGGCTTAATAGTTGACTTCCTTCGTGTATGGCGGCGCTGGTTGCTGACCTTGGACACGAGGTGCAGGCTGGTGAATTCGAGGGTCGGCTAGTCAGCGACAAACAGCGTTTGTAGGGGAGGAATCCACGACACACTTAAAGACCTTAGTTTTGAAGTGCAGTAATAACAAAACAACAACTAATTTTCTTTAAACAGTTCAGATAAGCAGTTTTATCTCCACTACCCCTCCCCTTATATATTCGTTTTTTTTTCTTCAGACTTTCACATTTTTTAGACACGGGTCTGGCCCAATTAGTCCGGTTTATCCTGGTGCTACTGTATAAGTGAATTCACATTTTCAGGAATACACGTTGGAGGAGGGCTTACTGTACAGTATTATTTTAAAGAATATTAAGTACAGTGTATCTTAGCCCTGGCAGCTTATGTGTTGAGTAACAAAGCCAGTTAAAGAAAACTTAATCTTACATAGGAGCAACTGCTTTATTATATAAGTAGAGGCCAGTTATTTTCAAGTTTGCCAGTCTTCCTTCAGGGCTGCTGAGACAAATATTTTCCACTAAAAACTTAAAAAGTAATACCCAGTCATTCTAAGATGATAAAAAACATGGAACTCCTCATTGACCCCACTACCATCACTTCATTACTGTACTTATGAGTAATTAGTCCAAATAACCAACCTTACCATACAGTTGCTTCAGGGTTTTGCAAAGGTTATAATGTCTTATACATCAAGTTGGTTTTCTTGGCGTGGAAAACAGTCACCTTTGAGTTTGTACACATACATATACTGTAAATAGTAAGGACTTGACACTCTTACAGTATTTGAATAAAATGTTTTGAAAATATATCTTTGTGAAAAATTGCCTTGTTAGGAACAAGAAGAGTGAAAATCTAGTTATTTTGTTACTTCATTATGATTCAGTTTTGAGAAAGTATCAAAGGGAAATGCACATGACCGTAATAATGATTACATGTAAGGAGTTGCATCATCAAAATTTTATGGCACTCTTCCATGCATTAGCCGCAATTATCTGATAGCAGTTTTCCATGCTGCATGGTCTCTTGCAGTCTCTTTTGTCAAGTTCTTAACTCTAGTTTCATATCTTACAACCTCTCCCCATATCATTCTTGGCCTACCACTGGCTTTCCTCCCTTCCCTTTGCATCTCTTGACCCAATTGGTCTCAGTCATTCTCTCTACATGCCCAAACCGTCTCTGCCTACATCACGTAAAACTTACCCAGTACTCTCAATATCCAAATGCCCTCTTAGCTCTGAACAGGTTTCCTGTCTTTCAGTGTCACATTACACATCGATCTTGCCATTCTCATTTCAGCTTACTTGAGCCTGTATATGTCATCCTCTTTAACTGCCCATGTTTCACTGCCATACATCATCACACTTCTCTTACCAATTGTATATATCTTTCATAGCACATGTAGGGAGGGTCCTCTTGTCTTAAATAAAGGAAGAAACCCTAAACTATCCCCCAGCCTCTTCTGACATTTGAAACTGAGCTAACTTTAGCACCTTCAGTACAGATCAAGTTACCCAGGTAACAACTCAACACAGTCTAGGGATATATCCTTAATGTTGAGTTTCTCCAGCCTTGCTACAGTAAGGCCACATGGTTACCTGTGCATAAAGAACACTTAAAGTCAGCAACATCTTGCAGTTTGCTATCTACTCTACTTTACTTCACCTCTTGTGTACCCACCTTCCACACTCACTGCACATTATTGATTTGTTGCCAACACTTTTCTACAGATAGTACATGGCCATTTTCCACTTTCCAACATGGGACTCTTTACCCACGTCATTAATCAATATTTTTTCTTTTGTTTCGCCACATTCACTCTCAAGGTTTTTAACTATTTCGTCCTTCCATTTTTTAATTTTCTCTGCTGTTTCTTCAATAATGGAATACTATGTGCTATCAACACTAAGTCATCAGCATACAATAACTCCCAGGGCAGACCAGTCCTAAAGTCCCATGATATTGCATCTAGCACCTTGATAAACATGTGAGCGCTCAAAACAGACTCCTGATGAACCCCAACTTTCATCTCAAATTCCTTAACATTTACTCTCACAGCTACTTTTGAAACCTCACATATGCAATATACACTCGAACAAGACACTCCTCGAATCCTAGCTTTCTTATTGCCCACTTTATTTTTTCATATGGTATCCAGTCAGACACAAAGTACCATTTTCTCTCAAGATATTTCTCTTGTACCTGTGTTGTTTGGCTTTAAATAATGCCTCTACCCCTACCAGACATGAACCCGAACTTCATTCCATTTATGTCCACTCTCTCCTTTATCAATTTCTCAATTACCCTTTCTATAACTTTCATAACCTAATATAACGGTTTCACTGCAACCCTTTTACCCTCGTAAGTGCAGGTATTCATGATTACACTCTTCCGCCAGTCATTTTGAACAGTACAGTACATTCCATCGTGATTGCAACAGTCAATTTGGTAACCAGCAATACACCTTCATTGTCTGATGCTTCTAACCTTTCCAACTACAGGGTAATCAAGAGCTTCCAGCCACTTTTTAAATCCTTGGGGTCATTGTCCATGTACTGGTTCTGCTACCCCTAGGCTGCTGCTGTCCCATTCATACCCCTCATTCTGTAGTTGATTGTAGCAGTTTTCCAAACATTCTTGATTTCCTCAGCATCAACCTGTGGGTTATATGCAGGTATGACAGTCATCAGATTCGTGCCAACTTGTAACATGAGAACAATTAGCATATTATTAGTAAAGAGTAGTGTGAAGTTCATAAGAATATTGATTGGCAGAGAAATGATAGAATATTAATAGGAAGAATACTGAAGAGGCTGAAAACTTAAAATGAAATTTGGATAATTAATAAGCAACAGTTTTTTACTGTACTGTACAGAGTATTGGATTTTGTTGGTAAAGAGGAATGACGATAGGATTGTAACATCACCTAAATATTCCATGTAAAGGAAGATATGTACAGTATTGATAAAAAAGTGTAGCAATCAAAAGAAGGATAGGAATAAGTGTGGAAAATACCAAAAAATAATTTAAACCTAGTTTTGTAGGAAAGAATGTTTTTGGTAGTCTTAGAATACTCTTATGGGTCAAATACAGGGTACGTAATTTAAATAATGTAAAAAAAAAATTGCTTAAAATATAATATCTTGCTTGAATGAGATGGTTAGTGCTTTAGTTTTAGAGACATTAAAAGCTGCAAGCATAATACTACCCCAATTTGCACTGGCATTGAGATCACAGTTGAGATGAGGTCTTGTTTCAGTATTGTGAAGGGGGAAGTGTAACGACATGTCTAACTTGTAATACTGTAGTGGCATTGTGTGAGGAAGGAAGCTATAGCTTGTTAAAGGTTGTCTCATCTTCCCTAATGACCTGTCCAAGGTTGTTATAAATATTGGAACGGTTTCTTGTTTCAGTAAGGATATTATTCCACATGTGTCACACTATATATTAAGAAGAGATTGCTTTTATCCAATGTACATGACAACTTTGCCAACTTGAATACTGTATACAGCCCCCTCATTTATGGAGCATTTTATGTCTTAAGGAAATGTTTTAGTTTATGCTTTCCATCTTGTTCACAATTTTAGGTGTCACTGCAAGATTTGCCCTGTGAATTTTTGTCAGAAAAGAGGCAAAGGATAAGACCACAACCTTGTGGCTTTCCAGCATTAATTGGAAAGCAGTCAGAATGTGACTCATTTATGACTGCATGATTGCTCTCAAAGAAGAGATCTAAGAGATGAGAGAAGAAAGTAAGTTGGTGAAAGGAAATTTAGCTAAAGAATGTTGATACAAGGCTTTTTGTTCAGGCTTTTGATATACGTAATCAGATGATATTAAGATTTTTTTATATACAGTACGTATTCTGTACCTGGTAATTTATCAAGAGGAAAAGTTCAAGTTCAGTGAGAGTGTGAATGGTTCTACATAAAAACAATGGAGATGTAAACCAAATAGTGTGGTAAAGATTACCTTAACTTTTTCAGCTTGATAAATAAATTTTTAATTTATGGTTGATACCCTAACTTAACTTAACTTAACTTAACTCGGCACATATGGGACTCTGGCCTTGCCGAGTTGTCCCAAATTCCGACCTGTCGAGGCACTTCCCCCCTCCTACAAATATACGAGAATAAAAAATTATTGACCCATATACCTGTATGTGTGCATGATATTACTAAATGTGAAAATATAGCAATTACCAGCACTGCGGGTGAAGAATGAAGTATCTTAGTAGGTGACAGATGCATGGTAGGTAACATAGAGGTATGGTAGGTGACACAGAGGCATGGTAAGTGATGCAAGTGGCGAGATATGCAGAGATCTCCCCAGATAATTTTATATGTATATCTTGGCATTTCCCGAGTTATACTATAATACATTCCGAGACCATATCCATGCTGATTTATATGAAATTCCAAGTTATCAAATACCGAGTTATCGAGGGTTTACTGTATCTCTCTTAAATATGCCCAATTTAAAAAAAAAAAGGACATACAGTGAACCCTCACTTTACGCGGTCAATTGAACCCACGGCGGCCTGCATAAAGTGAGAAACGCGTAAAGTGAACAACATAACATATGGGATTAATTGAAATAGAGACCGGGCCGACACCCAAACTCCACTTTTTCAGACACAATACCTACGTTGTAGTAAAAATAGCTTCTTAATTTTATGATGGTATGCACACACAATTAATAATTAAGAGAAATATCAATAATATTAGGTTTTTTAACACTTACATTAGTAGAAAAGATGGCTGGGCACACGGGGATGGGGGGTTGGTTCTGAAGCAGAGGGCAGATTATTGGCCCTCACCTGTATCACTTGTATCAATTGTATCACTATCCACCACAGAGGCTTGCAGGGCCTCTTTGTCAAACCCCTCAAAGTCCATATAAGTCCATATCCTCACTATCAATGTCACTATCACTGACTTGGGCCGGCTGTGGTGGGTGGCGGGTGAAGAACTTGGTAATGTTTTGATGACTGGGCGACCTTGTGCGCACCCTGCTCACGCCGCTCTCCGCGTAAAAGGGTACACACACCGCGGAAAGTGAGCATTCCGTGTTCGGCAGGGTACCGCGGAAAGTGAG
Organism: Homarus americanus; assembly: GCF_018991925.1. NCBI lineage: Eukaryota > Metazoa > Arthropoda > Malacostraca > Decapoda > Nephropidae > Homarus > Homarus americanus. Next base: position 9,370,860 of record NW_024711292.1, on the reverse strand, counting down.
CATTCCGTGTTCGGCAGGGTACCGCGTAAACGAGTAAAGTGGGACCGCGTAAAGCGAGGGTTGACTGTATGTTATTAATCTGTAAAGTTACCTTAAACCTTTAATTGTGTAGAGCTTAACTTTTGATGATACACCATACCTTCATCAAAGGGGTTCTGGGTCATGTGAATTACCAAAAAAGCCAAATTAACCGAGTTCAGAATATTTTTACAGTACACTAATGCATTCAAAAATTTCCAAATTTTTGTGTTTGATTATTCATTCATTTTTTATTAAGTTTTTGCATCTTTCCAGAGATTGATCCTCATTATTCCAACCAACAAATATACTCGGCTACCATGCCTTGGCTGCCACATAAAATATTTTATTTATAATTACTGTGCAAACATTAATACAGTAATAAATAAAAGTAACACATTGCAAGGTGAGCTGATAATATGTATATGATATTCTGAAAGTGTATTGGTCGCTCTGATAAATAGATTAAAAACCCACATTGGAAAAATAAAAGATGAAATATTGGAGCTGGTATATTTCGGTGCAAATACTATACTACTCACTTTACAGTAGCTTGGCCCAGAAACCAAGCCCCCTTTCTACGCTAAAAAGTATCTGATTGGTCCATAAAAAGTGTTCGTTTACCTCTGCATTTATCATACTAACATGTTCACAATTCATAATTAGACCTGTTCTTCTCAATTAATGTTAAAAATTACAAACATAAAAATGCATATGATTTTAAGGCATTAGCACTTGAAAGAGGATGCCAAAAATGTTAAAATATGTACCGTTGTTATACATATTTTAACATTTTTAACATCCTCTTTGAGCGCCTAAAAATCATTTGCGTTTTTATTTTCGTAATTTTTAACATTATTATAGAGAAGAACAGGTCTGATAATAAATAGTGAACACATTAGTATGAATAAATAGACAGCGAAATGAACATTTGATATGAACCAATCAGCTCGCTTATAGAAATGAGGGCGTGGCTTCTGGGCCAAGCTAGTGTAAAGTGAGTATAGAACCTTTTCATCCAACTAACTGAAGAAAGCAAGGAAGAAAGACATAGAACATGGCAATCAGGTCACATGACCTGTCTCCTGAGTAGAGGAAGGGTAGGGGTTATCAATAATCATCGTTATAACAGCATTCAAGATCAGATCTGGGGTCCACTGACCATATGTCAGGTTAAAGTTTGGTGGAAATGCAATAAATGAAGATTAAAAAATTTTCTACTCTGCTCTTTGTTTTTCTTATTTCATAGTTTTATATGATTTTTTCTTTATTTCTAAGCCTGATCATTTGTATAAAGTGGATTAAGTGTTTTTTTTTCCGAAATATTCCCCTAGTGGGGTCCGGTGGGTCTTACAGTATGTTGCCCCGGGTGACGTTCCAGAACGCCCGACCAGCTCGCCCAGGGTGACTTTTCAGAACGCTCGCCTTTTCCCCCCACTGTTTAAATGCCCAGCGCGGGTTATCAGGTTCCAGTGTGACTACAGTACAGTATTTGCCTGTCACGCCACACTCTTGGGCACAGGGAAGCTTCCTGAACATAATTACCTACGTACTTTTGTTTGTTTCATTTTCATTGTTTGTCCATTTTACATGTTGTATCAAAGTAATATTGCTTTAAGTATTGTTGTGTATTATTACTGGAAAATAATGCTATGATTATTTTATAAATGTATTTATTTGTGGAATTATTGTTATTTTATGCATTGCTTGCTCTACCAAACACAAAGACAGCCAGACAGCCTGGTGACCAACTGCGTGTGTATGTGTGTTGCCAATCACTTTTTATGAAAAATAATGCAAATATAATATTCTAAATGAAATATTTATAGCAAGTAAGTACAGGAGTATTATGATTAGTAATTATATGCATTACTGGCCATCTTGGACACAAAGGCAAGCTAAAAATAGCTGTTAAATGCGTAGGTGACCACGAGCGTCGGCTGTCAAAAAAACACTGTCCCCTTATCTTCCTCCCCCCTCCCTCCCTCAGTGCTGCCAGGGAATTTTTTAGAGGGTCAATATATATAGTTTTCTTACTTATTTTTTTTATTGTTTTATCATTTAAAAAGTTTACAATACTGTACTTATATTGAGCACTTATTGTACATTGGCAAGCATGCAGGAATTAGAGGAGTAATTGATGAATAATAACATGCTATGAGACTGAGGACAAATAATTTTCATGGACATGAAATGTAGACCGTGGAAGAGAATCTTGGAAAGAAGAGGTTTTAGTGGAAGATTTACATTACTGTATTTATATATACCCAGTACTGTACTGTATTTTATGATTACAAGAAATTTATTTGTTATGTATAATTTATGTTTGGCTAATAAGCAATGCTCTGTAATTTGCCACAGCATTTCCAGTTTTATTTTTGATTGCTGACTTTGAACTGAATAGTTGACCTACCTGTTCATGACATACTTAGAAATCTCACCACTGATAATGCAAGATATGGTATAAAATGAAATAAACTGAAGAAACTAGTACAAATGATATTGGTCCTAAGGCATAAGGTTGAAACACTTGTGGTAGAAATACATAGCTATCAAACTGGACTGATATAGTTTGTTGACGTTTTACGCTACCGTGAAAGGTGGCACTTGTGGATGGAGTGGCATGTTTTTAGTGAATATTAGTTGAGGGAGTATGAAGTGCTTACTACTTCTTGTCACCGTTTTAGCACAAAATATGTTAGAGGCAGCTCTGATTGTGGATACTTGGGTAAACTTGGGAGTGATTATTATCCATATGGAGAAGATATATAGGGTGAGTATAAAGTCTTTCCCTGATTATAAAAAATCATATCTCAAAGACCATTTGAGATAGAAACATGAATGTTGTAGCATTGTGTAGACGAATTCATAGATTTTTTTTCATGCATATTTTAAGCTGCAAAAAACTGTATGTTTGTACATAGCATATATTTTGTGTAAAAAATGTTTGTAATCAGGGAAAGACTTTATGCTCACCCTGTATATTCCCTTCAGCTGATACCCTTGAAGTAGCATGAGTCCATGCTTATTATTTTACTTTATATTAATTTATTTTAATATTTAAAATGTTTTGTTGTTAAGTTATGTACATTTGATCATTTGATACTTAAAGAAGTTAGACATTTGATTGACTAATGCTTACACTGAAATCTGTTTCATTATTTTTATGTATAATATGTAGTCACACCATACTGTAGTTTAGTTCAAAGTAAATTGTCTTTTATTTTCATTTACTCATTAGTTTTATTTAACTTGTCCTTTATATTTTAAAATTTTTCTTGTTGATGTTATGATTATTTTAACATATAGAACTTTTGTGATGATGTTATGATTCATCATGTTATATAAATCTTTTTCAACAGGTGATAGATTGTTAGACATAGACTCTGGACGTTACGCTGACATCCGTGATCCACCCTCCCAGCACTTCACCATCATCTTCAATACTTTTGTTATGATGACTCTCTTCAACGAAATCAATGCACGGAAAATCCATGGGCAGCGCAACGTGTTCCAGGGCTTCTTTAGTAATCCCATTTTCTACAGCATTTGGCTGAGTACACTAGCAAGTCAGGTAAGAATAATTTAAGGCAGCTTTGAAGTGTCTGCAAGCTTGATGTTACAGGCATTGATAATTATTCAGCTCTTGATAATGATCATTGGTCAATCCTACTGGTCATTGATCTCCTCGAAGATTAGGGTGCTCACTGTATAAGCCCATGTATAATATTATGAGCTCTAATATTTCTTAAATCATCTCTCTCCATCTCTCCATCATTTGAATAAATAAACTGAACACTTTTCATGTCACAGATTCATCTTTGCATACTTTAGATTACAATTTTCCAAATGTTTACTGCTTCTCCTTTGATGATCTGTTAATAAACTTATCCACAAATTGTTTTCTACCTGTTCATCAATGGTAGTAGCCAGCATGGTAAGGTGACATTGTTTGGTTATTTTATTTAGGAACTCCCAATTTAGTTAAAACTGTTCATACTAAGGAGGTAAAGATCATCTTAGGAGGCAGATTTGATAGTAATTATTGTCAAGTGTGACAGTGAAGAGAATTAATGAGACAGATGTTCTATGCCAATTCCAAGTAGGGACTTGATCGAGGAAATTATATGGAAATAAGAATCTATAGCCTACATAACGCATGCGCGCATATATATATATATATATATATATATATATATATATATATATATATATATATATATATATATATATATATATATATATATATATATATATATATATATATATATATATATATATATATATTAGATTAATGAAAATTGTATGTTTTGTTTCACATACAGATTGTGATAGTGCAGCTTGGAGGTCGGGCATTTTCCACTGAGGCACTCTCTTTGGAGCTTTGGTTATGGTGTATCCTGTTTGGGAGTGGAGTTCTCCTCTGGGGGCAAGTGGTTACATCCATGCCAACCAAAAAATTACCCAAGAATGTATTTTCGTAAGTGTCCCCTATTCTTTCACTTTATAACTGCATTTATTTCATTATGTATTTAGTAGTAACTAAACTTATTTGGACACTCAGAAAGTAGCCCATAAGTTTGTAATGGAGGAGTATAATGATAGAGATATAAAGATGGTGTGATATATGAAGGGTGAGAATGAAGTAAAAAGTTATAAAAGCAGAATATTTACCCAAATAATTTCACTAGTGCAGTCAGTGAGACAATGGGTTGTTTGCAAACAAGCAAAGTTGATGAGAAGTGGAAACTATCTTGAATAGCTAGACAGCTTCCTGGATGTATAGACAAGCTTTTTTGAGTCCATATATTACTGTACTTCACCCTATAATGGTGAGGCTTCCCTTTTAACAGATATGGTTCTATGAAGACTTGAAGATTGCAAAAAATCCTAGAATTGAAAATGCATCTAATCCTTTTACCTGCATACTTTTGTTACCATTGGCCATCATTTCTAACTTTGTTTTTAAATTCTTTCGCCCAATTTTCAGATAGGGTTCTTCAAAAAAATTTTAATTTTGCCAAATGTCTAAAAAGTATTCAAGTCAATAATACCTGTATGTGTGCACTTTGGGCACCATTCGACTTCATCCCAGAGAATTCATAAAAATACATCAACTACCGTAGTTTTCAGATATTTTTGTTCACTCTTGGGTACAGTCAGTTCTGCTATAACGCGATAGTTGTGTTCTTGTAAAACATCGTGTTATAGAAATTCGCGTAATAGAAATAACAGGGCTTATGGAGAAAATAGGGTTAGTGCAGATTACTCGAAATCGAAAAAAAATTTCATAGTTAGCCTAACACAAAGGATAGCACAGTCTAAATAAATGTTACAGTCATATCTAATAATGAAATCATACAGTAAATGTTACACTTTACCTTGAAAAAATATGAATTTAACTTGATGGGGGAGAAGGTTGATGTTGAGGAGTCATGCAGACAGGATTTCACAGTTGTCATCGTCATCATCAGTATCATCATCATCAGGTGCAGTTTTTATTTAGGTCCTCATATATTGATAAGGCTTTCTCTTTAATGGTGAGGAAGCTGGTCCCAGATCACTTTTTCGTTTGATCTTCTATCCAAACACTTAGAAACCATTCCATCTCCTCAAGTTCCTTTGGCCGTGATCTCACACTTTTGCTAGCACTCAAGGTTTTTCCAGCAATACAGCTTGCTCTAATCTTTGCTGCATTGTCTCTAATGGTGCGTAAAGTAGATTCCTTTATTTCTGTTGCACGCACAATATCACATGTTCTTTCCTTATTTTCAAAACGATTGACAACATCAAGCTTTTCTTCAAGTGTTATAGCCTTTCTTTTACGATCACCACCGGAAATGCGATCACCAGAACGCTTCCAGGAGGTATTCTTCTTTTCCATAGTCACAAAATTGGAGAAACAGTAATCAGAAATCACTGAGGACGCTTAAAAACTTCCCACGTGTTTCAGATTGATCGTGTGGTGTAAACAGAGAGCGCAGGTCTAAAACGCTACATATTTTGTTTTTCTCTCTTATTTAAAATTTTACAATTTACATATACAGTCAGTTCTGCTATAACGCGATAGTTGTGTTCTTGTAAAACATCGTGTTATAGAAATTCGCGTAATAGAAATAACAGGGCTTATGGAGAAAATAGGGTTATTGCAGATTACTACTCGAAATCGAAAAAATTTAGTAGTTAGCCTAACACAAAGGATAGCACAGTCTAAATAAATGTTACATTCATATCTAATAATGAAATCATACAGTAAATGCAACACTTTACCTTGAAAAAATATGAATATAACTTGATGGGGGAGAAGGGTGAATTTGAGGTTGATAACATCGAGCTTCTCTTCAAGGGTTATAGACTTTCTTTTACGATCATCACCGGGAATTCGATCACCAGAATGCTTCTTGGAGATATTCTTCTTTACCATATTCACAGTTAATACCACAAAATTGGAGAAATAGTAAGCAAAAATCGCGTTACAGCAAACAAGCGTTCGCGTTATACAAATATCGTTCCTCTATTCATAAATCGCGTTAGAGCCAATTCGCGTTGTCAAAACACGCGTTATAGCAGAACTCACTGTACTGTACAGGTATACTGTATACATAAATATTACATAAATTATTTCTGCAATTCTTCACAAACAAAACACACAAATCAATTGAACATGTGATGTTGAACGTGAACTGTAAACATTGCATAACCCCGCGCCAAGCCACAACAACCGTTCGAGTGGAATCGCGTTAAAGCAAACGCGTTCGCGTTTAACAAATATTGTTCCTCTATTCATCAATCGTGTTAGAGCCAATTCGCGTTGTCAAAACACGCGTTATAGCAGAACTCGCTGTACTATAAAAAAGGAGAACTACTGTTTTCTTTATAAAAAAGTATAACTATTGTTTTCTTTAGACTTAGCCCCAAACAGCAAAAAAGTACCTGCCACTTTACAGTCAGAAGACTTATCTTGTACGTCCTAGAAGTGCACCAAAGAACAGTCCTGGTACTATACGCCCTTGCGAAATATTATTCTGTGTCATTGTTGAAATGCTCTGACATCCCACCGGGCTTATTACCATTTTTTATTATTATTATTATTATTTATTAGCGTAAGTATTAAGGTAGTGTGAGGATAAATATATTGATGGTGGTGGTTTGTTGGACGATTTTTGCTGGGGTGAATATTGAGGTGTTGTGATGGTGGTGTGTCTGGGGTGAGTTTGATAGTGTGGTGGAGTGAATTGTAAAATAGTGAAAATATTGTGATTGTGTAAGTGATTAAACATTATAGCATGAAGAGTTAAAGAGAAATCATTTCACAAAAATGGGAAAATTGGAGTAGCTCACACTATTTTTTCCCTAATTTCATTCCACAAACATTTGTTTAGGAGAAGGAACCGGGAAAATTTTTATCATATATCAGCGTTTCATCCCATTATAGTCATAAGTGTTGTATGTAATGTATATGTATTGTCAATATTCACAGAAAAATAAGAAATAAGAGAGGGATAATACATCAGTAAGCATAATAAAGTAATATAACAGAATTTAAACATTGTAAACCAACTACAAGTAAAATATGGATCATACGTTGGACCTCTGGTACGGGATATAGGATCATATCGACCCCCTTGGAGCAAAAAGGTTAATGGTATGCACCTTAGGTCATAAGTCTTGCACTCTAATGTAGTGGTGTTTTGTAGAATGGACTCAAAACTGTGTGAGAATTTTTAAGAGAATGTCCATTAGTGATGTAAGGGAATGTACTGGGGGCTCAGTGAGGTGGTGGACTATGCTGGGGGCTCAGTGGGGTGGTGGACTATGCTGGGGGCTCAGTGGGGTGGTGGACTCGCTGGGGGCTCAGTGAGGTGGTGGACTATGCTGGGGGTTCAGTGAGGTGGTGGACTCGCTGGGGCTCAGTGGGGTGGTGGACTCAGGGGCTCAGTGGGGTGGTGGACTACGCTGGGGGCTCAGTGGGGTGGTGGACTATGCTGGGGCTCAGTGAGGTGGTGGACTCGCTGGGGGCTCCAGTGGGGTGGGTGGACTGGTGGTGGGGGGGCTCAGTGAGGTGGTGGACTATGCTGGGGGTTCAGCTGGGGTTCAGGTTCAGTGAGGTGGTGGACTCGCTGGGGCTCAGTGAGGTGGTGGACTATGCTGGGGTTCAGTGAGGTGGACTCTGGGGGCTCAGTGGGGTGGTGGACTCGCTGGGGGCTCAGTGGGGTGGTGGACTCGCTGGGGCTCAGTGGGGTGGTGGACTATGCTGGGGGCTCAGTGAGGTGGTGGACTACGCTGGGGGCTCAGTGGGGTGGTGGACTACGCTGGGGGCTCAGTGAGGTGGTGGACTATGCTGGGGGTGGGTGGTGGACTCTCAGTGGGGTGGTGGACTATGCTGGGGGCTCAGTGAGGTGTGGACTACGCCGGGGCTCAGTGGGGTGGTGGACTCGCTGGGGGCTCAGTGAGGTGGTGGACTATGCAGCTCTCAGTGGTGGTGGACTCAGTGAGGTGGTGGACTCGCTGGGGGTGCTGGGGGTTCAGTGGGTGGTGGACTCTGGGGTCAGTGGGGCTGCTGGGGGCTCCAGTGGGGTGGTGGCTGGGGCTCAGTGGGGTGGTGGTGCTGGGGCTCAGTGGGTGGTGGACTCGCTGGGGGCTCAGTCTACGCTGGGGGCTCAGTGAGGTGGTGGACTATGCTGGGGGTTCAGTGGGGTGGTGGGACTATGCTGGGGGCTCAGTGGGGTGGTGGACTATGCTGGGGGCTCAGTGAGGTGGTGGACTGGGGGCTCAGTGGGGTGGTGGGCCGGTCAGTGAGGTGGTGGACTATGCTGGGGTTCAGTGGGTGGTGGACTATGCTGGGGGCTCAGTGGGGTGGTGGACTATGCTGGGGCTTGGTGAGGTGGTGGACTATGCTGGGGGCTTGGTGAGGTGGTGGACTATGCTGGGGCTCAGTGGGGTGGTGGACTACACTGGGGGCTCAGTGGGGTGGTGGACTATGCTGGGGGCTCCAGTGAGGTGGTGGATTATGCTGGGGGCTCAGTGGGGTGGTGGACTATGCTGGGGCTCAGTGGAGTGGTGGACTATGCTGGGGGCTCCGTGGGGTGGTGGACTACGCTGGGGGCTCGGTGAGGTGGTGGACTAGCTGGGGCTCAGTGGGGTATGCTGGGGCTCAGTGAGGTGGTGGACTATGCTGGGGGCTCCAGTGGGTGGTGGACTACCCTGGGGCTCAGTGGGGTGGTGGACTATGCTGGGGGCTTGGTGAGGTGGTGGACTATGCTGGGGGCTCAGTTGGGTGGTGGACTATGCTGGGGACTCAGTGAGGTGGTGGACTCGCTGGGGGCTCGGTGGGGTGGTGGACTCGCTGGGGGCTCGGTGAGGTGGTGGACTACGCTGGGGGCTCAGTGGGGTGGTGGACTATGCTGGGGCTCAGTGAGGTGGTGGAACTATGCTGGGGACTCAGTGAGGTGGTGGACTACGCTGGGGGCTCGGTGAGGTGGTTGACTACGCTGGGGCTCGGTGAGGTGGTGGACTATGTTGGGGCTCGGTGTGGTGGTGGACTATGCTGGGGGATCAGTGAGGTGGTGGACTATGCTGAGGGCTCAGTGAGGTGGTGGACTGTGTTGGGGACTGATGGAAGTGGCGGACTGTGCTGGGGACTGAAGAAGGTGATGGACTGTGCTGGAGATTGAGGGAGGTTGGGGACTGATTAAGGTTAGGAACTGTTAAAATGTCTTCGTAAGAAATCAAATTTCGGAATCGGGTACTCAAGTATACTGGACAGTATAATAAAACCTAACTGTACTATACTGAGGATGGCCTTGAACTGGCTTACCAGTTATCAAGATTTAGAGGCAAAAGTGAGTAATTCATTTAATTAATGGTTTTAATATTTCTCAAATTATTATTATTATTTTTATTTTTATTTATTTTTATTTTTTTTTTTTTAAGGTGGGGTTCAGGTGAGCCTCAAACAGACCCCATGGCTGACTACAACCTGGAGGACAAGTTAGATTCTGATGGAAAGGATGGCAAGCGTACGGGTCAAATTTTGTGGATTCGTGGCTTGACCCGGCTGCAGACTCAGGTATGTCCCCAATTCCTGTCTAGGATTGTTTGTTTTAGTGCCAATGCCCTTTTAAAAAGTATGTTTTGAGATGGACTGTGACCTGAGGTGGTTGTATGTGTTTGTCACTAGATTGCAACTTTTAAGTCTATTTGATTGCAGTATTGGATTATCTTGCTTATTCTAAATTCAAGATAAATTTGTGCTTTTCAGTAAAACATGTTTCCTTTTTGGTTGAACTTCATGGGTGGTCAATTAAATTATTAAAAGTTTTATATGTGGTCCTTAAGATCAATATTTTAGAAAAAAAATGTAGCCTGTGTAAATGTGTGGCAGCAGTTTTCATAAGAAGATATCATATTCCCAACATACTAAATTTAAACTTTACAATAACACAATACTTTCCTGTACTACAGTATATATATCTACAGATATGTAGGTAAATCAGATAGTAATCTTCTCTACAGATATTAGTTGAAAAAAATTAAGAAACACATCCTCTATAATTCATACCCTATTTGGATTATGAAACCTTTTCTGACGGTTGGATGTGTTGATGAACATAAGAGGGATATCAAGGAATGTACAGTACTGTCAAATAAGAAAAATACCTAAGCTGTTGTTATGAATATGATTTAAAAAGAAAAATTTCTATTGTTCAAATTATGATCATACCACAAAAAAAAACAATATCTTCAGACTCCTACAAGCAGAAGGCATTATTTTTTTTTAATGGGGTTCATCAGACTACAGTATTGAGATTTCTTTCAAAATTTCATTATGATCAGCTGAAAAATATAGAAAGATGCTTAAAAGAATAATTAAAGTTTATTGTTCTATCCTTAATTAATGTTCACAAGAAGATGAGTCTTGACACCGGTCAAAATAACATGGAACAGGAGCATAATCTTATGTGAATTGTAAGGAAAAAATAATGATGAAGGTTTTATGAGATTGAGAAAATAGTGTCTTTTGCAGAAATAAGTACAGTACTGTACTGTATAGTACTTGGCATTGGAAATATATACCCGGTATTCCAAGAAAATAGTTTAGAATAAATTATCCTTAAAATTGAGAGGGTGTTTAAATTGTTTGTACTAAGATTGAATTGCACTTGGAACTGAAGGAACATTAAAGCTTAGATGGAAAGACATTTGCATTATGGATTAATATTAGGAGTATGAATGTACAGTGAACCCTCACTTTACACGGTCAATTGAATCCACGGCGGCCCGCGTAAAGTGAGAAACGCGTAAAGTGAACAACATAACATATGGGATTAATTGAAATAGAGACCGGGCCGACACCCAAACTCCACTTTTTCAGACATAATACCTACGTTGTAGTAAAAATAACTTCTTAATTTTATGATGGTATGCACACACAATTAATAATTAAGAGAAATATCAATAATATTAGGGTTTTTAACACTTACATTAGTAGAAAAGATGGCTGGGCACACGGGGATGGGGGGTTGGTTCCGAGGCACAGGGCAGATTATTGGCCATCACCTGTATCACTTGTATCAATTGTATCACTATCCACCACAGAGGCTTGCAGGGCCTCTTTGTCAAACCCCTCAAAGTCCATGTAAGTCCATATCCTCACTATCATTATCACTGACTTGGGCCGGCTGTGGTGGGTGGCGGGTGAAGAACTCGGTAATGTTTTGATGACTGGGCGACCTTGTGCGCACTCTGCTCGCGCCGCTCTCCGCGTAAAAGGGTACACACACCGCGGAAAGTGAGCATTCCGGTTTCGGCAGGGTACCGCGTAAATGTGGAAACGCGTAAAGTGAAACCGCGTAAAGCGGGGGTTTACTGTATAGGCTTCTGGGCATGTTTGCTGATAGAGCTGTTAATGATATGTTGATTATGAACAAATCTGAATGAAATTCAGACAGTAGGAAGATTGTTAGAAGATAAGTTTGAGTGGGGTGAGTATATTGTGTTTGCTTTGTTCTTTTAGGGTAGAATTAATGCTCTCTTGGAAGTAATAAATTAGGTTATCTTCTCAGTTTCATATCAGCAACACTAGCCAAGTCTTTTCTAGCTGTTTACTAACAAAATTATGATGTTAAATTCTTAAGGGTTAAAATAAGACTAAAGATGACTAAAAGTACTTAATAATGCTTCTCAGTAATTGAAAAAAAAATTATTCTTAAAAGAAAATGAAAGAATTTTTTAAAAAATTTGCTGCTGTCATATATTTTTAAACTCAAAAGAATACACAAGTGTGTAACCTTTTGCTAAGACTAGTTAAATTGTAAATAAAATTTTGATCACTTAATATTGTAAATGCATAGGTAGTAGACACTGATAATTGTAGTAGATAAAGTAATTAAAATATCCCCAAAATGCAAGTACTGTACTGTATTTGTAGAACTAATTTATTGCATTTATCATAATGAAAGATGTGCCAGCAAAGGCAGCACGTACAACTGCTAGTGTTAATTATAATATAGAGCCTCAGGTCACAGTAGCTGGCAAACACACACCACACATAACCAGTCTTTACATTGAGAGGCTATTTCAAGAACTCCCTTTTTGGTATCTTTGTGGTATAAAAGGACAAATTTGATCTAGTTGTAAAAATTTTGTTTAGATTTCACCGAAGTACAAGGTACGCAATGAAGGTACACAAAATGTGAATGGCTGAATTCTTTAATTTTTTATTATTTTTTATTCAACATGAATATTTGTACCAACTTTTGATTTGACTAATTACATAGAAGCAACAGCTGTAACAAAGTCCTTCATATCAGTAGAGTAAACTATATACTGTACAGTAGTACCGGTAATTGAATATTGTATATTCTGAATACAGTACTAATTTAGAATATTTTTAATATAAAATAATATTAACTGCTAATGTCATATAATATCCTGTTAAATATGTTCAAGATATTTCATTCTGGTTGTTTAATTAATCAGAACTGATAAAGAAAGGAGCTTTATTGGAATGACAAATATGAATAGAATATTTATTTACTCATTTAAACATTTTAAGCTAATGGCTATTAATTAAAACTAATGTGTGGTTTATGTTTGGCCTCTGCTATATGTCTGTCACAGATGGTAGGCCTTGATAATTCAATACACACCATCCACTGCTAGTTATGTAGTCAAGATTGAGATTCTTTGCATCTTTTTTCAGACCAACTAATGTAATGATTATATTTATTAACTTATTCAGATACCTCCTGTTGCACCTCACAAAATATTAGTTCTCAGTGGTTAATCTTCCTTTTTTATTCTAATCTTAATTTTTACTTTAACAAGCTCTTCTTTTGTCCTTGGTTCATGTGAGTTAGCATTATAACATAGAGATCAGGACCCTTCTTAGATGTACTATACGTACTGTATATTATTTCAGAGTTATATATATATATATATATATATATATATATATATATATATATATATATATATATATATATATATATATATATATATATATATATATATATATATATATATATATATATATATATATATATATATATATATATATATATATATATATATATATATATATATATATATATATATATATATATATATATATATATATATATATATATATATATATATATATATATATATATATATATATATATATATATATATTATTTTTTAGGTTAATGACAAAGTAAAGTGAATGGTGCAGCAGAAGTTCTATTTTTGTAACAGTAATGCTGTTACTAGAGCTCTACTTTGTGTTATAATTTTGTAATTCTTCTTAGTATCAGTGATAATGGTGTTTAATTTTGAATATCAAGTGATATGTATATCTAACTTTTAACAGTAATGCTCTTTGCCCTCGTGGAATGCATTTTTTGAAGCCCTTCAACTAACAGTTCTACCAAGCGTGGTAAATCCAGCAGCGTGAATAAGTTACAGTGACTGTAGCTTTTGATTTTCTGTCCTTCCTGGCAGTGTTTCTCCTAACAGGGTCTGGTGTGTGGGCGATCCTGTGCTAAGAGTGTCAAGTTTTGGTTTTGTAGGATGCCTCTTTGTTTTGATGCAGATGTAGTGTGCCAATCAAGATGAAATCTTTGATGCTGATGGAATGTCTATACTTTTGAGTTTTCAGAGGAATGGAGGCATTGTGGTGATTCCCCTGATGCAGATTTTGCCATTCTAACTAAGTGAGGACTTTGCATGAGTACCGGAAGGCAACATTCTACTAAAATTATTGGAAACTTGAAATGTTTGATTGCATTTGATCTTTGCAGAAGTTTTCCTTAATTGAATGAGCTCTCTCCAAATAACTTTGTCACGGAGGGTGCAATGAATTTGCTTTCATCCCTTTGGATATCTTCAATCCAACTTTACATTCACAAAAATATGTGGTACCCATGTAAATATATACAAATTTCAAACTCCTCTAAGGTGAATTATTAACATATACCTGAGTGACATACTTTACTTCAATTGGTTTAAAAAAAGCTGTTTCTATTATCCAGTGAAACCATAGTACACTAGTCAGATCTAACTCACTTATGAGGTGCACAAGTCACAATGTTTTCAATGTTATAACGTTTTCTTGGTTAATCTGCATCAGTATTCTCCACTCTGTTTCCGAGAAAATAGGGGATGAAGGTTAACCTTTTCTTTGTGTAGTGGTGATATTTCAGTTAGAATAATTTAAAATTTATATATATTTACACACATTTATATGATGCAAAGGAGTTTAATATGTGCTGTATATATTTATACTTACCTATGCACAGACACAAAAACATGTACATCAATTTAAATATACAATCTCCACAGGTGTCCCTATGTGATAGTTCTCATGTCTTTTAACTTGCAATGCTTCTTGCGTGTTTTTTCTGATCAAGGATAGTTTGTTATCCTACCTAGGGACTCTTCATACCCTTATCAACAAGTGAATCTTGGTAATTTTTTTTTATGATAGACATGTCAATGCAAGGCCAGTGTGATGTTTTATATATATAATGAGATTTTACTCTTATGTCCACTTTCATCATGCAGCTGTGTACCATGTGTGACTTCACCAAGACAAATCTGAGACTCGAAGTGTGTGTGTCTTTCATGCACTGAGCACTGCGAACCAACCACCAGGACAACTATAGTGATAGGTTTTGTCTCAGCCAGGTAGCCAGCCAGCCAGCTGGTAACCGTAGGCAGCCAGTCAGTCAGCCAGTTAGTTAATGTCATGCCATGTCAATCATCCATCAATTTATTTACTAGCAGTGGAAATGCATTAGCTATATGGCAAAAGAAGCTTGAGTATGCATTTTATGCCATTTAATGCATTTCAATGTACTGGCATTCCTTTCATACATGCATAGAAGCTCATTACACCCATAAAAGGCGTCCCAAATACAAATTTCTCCCAGATTCCTGGTATATCACATGCTGTCTGTGCTTTAGTTCCTTCTCTCTCCCCTCTCTCTGTCTTTATTTCTTTATCTCTCTCTCTGATGCAACCTCACCATCTGCCTCCACAGCCACCTGGGGCATATGGTGCATCACAACTGCATATTGCTGGCCAACCATCACCATGATACCGAGATGTAGCCAAAAGTTGCCATTGTTTTATCTATTTGTAGAAGAGCTGAAAATATTCATTAAAGTAACATTGTTGTGGCTGTATGTAAAATAAAAATATGGTTGTTGGTAACCTTTCAAAGCAAAGGGAAAACCTTGTTGTATAACTTCTAAAGTAGCTAAATGGAGTTCAGTATGGCCATTAAAGTAGCTAAATGGAGTTCGATGTGTCCATTACACAAGTTATATAAATCTAATTTGTTTTTTCTCTTCTCTTTCTTTTCTCACTTTTGTTTTCCATCTTAAATAGCCACAAACCAAGACATATGGTCACACAGCATATCCAAATCATCTACCATGATTTTGCCTGCATAAATTTGTCAATGAATTTTTTGTAAATTTCAAATAGACATGGCTCTTTGATATTGTTTCGTGATTTGAATACACTCAGGTCATGGTTGTCCCCTCCTGTTGGTTTGTGCAATACAGGACAAAGTGTCTGACTGACTCACTCTGGTGATGGGAGGCCAGTGTGCAGTTTCTGGTATTTTCCATGACCAACCTCATCTGTGTGCTTTTCTTATGTCTCCCCCACCCCCATGAAACTTTATTAAGGGTTTCCATACTTCAAAGATGATGTGTGTAACTCTATTGCTTTCTGGTATTAGCTTTATTCCTATTGATTTGTATTTATTTAAATTCAACCTCAATTGATACTTCCTGAACATTAATCCATAATTGTCCCAGTTATGACTTTTTTCTTTCCATAAATCTTATTTCTTTTATTATTTGCACAAGTCAATCATCTTTTTTTCAGATATGGAGTGATTAATTTCTTTTAAATAAATTATTTTACTTTCTCAAATCTAATGTTGAAAATTGTCATGTTCTCCTCATTTTTCTTGTTACCATTTGTGTAGACTGCCATGCAGCTTTTTGTAGCTCCAAACTGTCTCCTCCTCTGTCTCTCCACCTCTACCTCTTGAACCTCTCAACAAGCTACACCAAACCTTATGGGACCTAGGCCAGCCAGTGCCATATAAGGCAGTTCTGTGGAGTTTGCCGCTACCCGAAAGGAAAATTGTTTGGCATTTTGGCAGCAGTGGTACCAAAGAGATATGACAATTTTATCGAAGGGTTGGGAAATTCGCGCTGACCCAGTCATCTCTGCCTCGAGCCACTAGCCTCACTCCTTGCCGTTCCTATGAGCCTATTAAAAGGATTGACAGAGGCGTGCCCGGCAGCATGATGTCGGTTCCGCGAAACTTGGCACTCCCCAGTGCATGAAGACCAGCCTAGGTTCAGACATTATTTTATTTATTTAATTTACAGGTACGAGTTTTATTTATACTAGAGTAATTCAGTTTACTTCTGCATGATTTCATTTTCTCACTGCTGGGCATGCATTAGTGCATGTCATTTAGACTTAGGTGTTTTCACTCCTGTAGCCAGAGAGAATCGGGTAGCAGCTCCGCTAACAAGCAACATCCCTGCTGCCCTTGTTTTTGGAACAACTGTGCGTGTCTGCCATGTGTTCTGTTCTCCAGGGCAAGTGCGTGCAAGTAGTGGCAGCTGGTTTCCTTCTTTTGTTGTACACTATCTTACAACGTTGCGTCTCACCACTCCACTGGCCACCTGCTGATGGCTCTTCATGCCACACTATTCCACTTTGTAGGCTCAGTTTGTATTTGCCAAAACCACTCCAATCTCTGACTGACTTTTATATAGTCAAAATCCTGCCCTTAATTGAGGAAGTACCATTGACCTTAAGGCTGACCCAGTGTTCTTACTATCTGTCTTTCACAAGCATAAGTCTTTTTTGCAATGTATCAAAGAAAGAACTAGTCAATTTTACAATAGTATTTAGGTCCCCTACTAATTTTCTACTGCACTTATAGCATCTGACTTTTGTGAAATCTTGTCTCATACTCTACCATCCCCAGCCCTCTACTAACTTTTATTTTTGATTTAACAGTAACTTTGTTTTGCTCCTCCCGTGACCGACACCCTGGGTTTTGTAACAGGTTGGTAACTGTAGTCGTGTAGTCGTACAGCTGTTGTTGTTTTACAGATGTCGTAATGCTGTTACCCCCACCTGACCCCACCTCCTATGTTCAAAATTTATCCTCAGTCACCCGACCTCTAAGTGGAATCCCTTAATTAAATCCCAGCTAATATTGTGACCTGTGCTAAGAGATGGAGTGTGTAGACTGTGGCTAGAGCAAGAGGCTAGTATGTTTGTTTCTCTGTGCTGCATAGATAATCTTTAATGATCCTGACGGGCTAGCAGCCTCAACACTGCCATGGCCCAGTGCCTAGTTTGTTGTGCCCTGGCTGCCACTGCTGTGCTCGCAGCTTGCATGTTTATAGGTCGCCCCGTGCCACCAGGCATCCGTCACACAGGGCTGCGTCACACCATCCTCACCCAGTCTCCAACAGCCTTCACCTCCTTCAGCCTCAGTCTCCTGTCATTATAACTATTATTATTAATATCATGTGGACATGACTAGTCATTCTTAGTTCTTTTTTGTTTGTTTATAGCACTATGTTACCAGTGACTTGTCTGGTGAGTTTTATTTTTTATTTTTATGTGTTGCTACTAACATGTTCATGATGAGATGTTGATGTACTGTATTACAATATTGTGGGGGTTTGATTGGATGTCCCGTCCCGTTTGCAGTTGAGAGTAATACGAGCATTCAAGTCAACCCTGGAAGACTTGGAAGAACGGCGGTCGTGCCATAGTTTACACAGCTTGCATAGTATGCGCAACTTGCGCAGTCATCAGGGCAACCGGCCCATGTCAGACATCAGTTACATTGATGAGGACTCTACGAAAAGCCCAAGTCCCAATAGTGACAAGCGGTGCGGGTCGTGCAACACAGCGGTGCGCCTCGTAACACCCATCGAGGAGTCATCGCCCACCACTGCTGAGACCGCCCCCCTGGTACCCCCTGGCAGCCCCCAAGGCGGGCCTGCAGCAGCAGCAACCCAGCAGCTGGGGCACCACCGACCCCACACCCACGCCAACACACAAAGTACTAAGTGCTGCCACCACCACCACCACCACCATCTTGCTGGCACAGCCTCCTCCCCTCCGCTCCTGCAGCCTCTCTCTCCGCACCACTTTAACACTTTGGTGGCCCAAACCCTTCACTCTAACATGGCAGCGCACTCCAGCACACTGCAGCCCTCCTCCCCACCCTCACCGCCAGATCTCCTTAACATGGTTCATGAGACCAGCATCTGACCCCCTCCCCAAGACTGATTGTGGCTCCTTCCACATCATTGTTTATTAACTCTTCTCAGATATAACCTTGGGTTACCAGTCTCTTGATTAGCAGACCAACCCACATTTCCAATTCTCATCCTGTAGAACACTCACCAGTTTTTTGACTGGAGTTTGCAAACCATCCTAGATCCTACTCTCCATCCTCCCCACCTTTGCTCATATTAAAAGACCCTACCTCATTGTCATAGACGCTCTTCGTTCTTTAACATGAGCACCCGTATAATATTTTATAGTGCATTTGTTGTGTTGTACCCTAAAAAGACCCTGAAGCCATTTACTTCCTTAAAAATCTTGCACTTTCCTAATACTGTATAGTATTTGCTTTGATTATATTTTTTGCTATTTTTTTCTTTTATTGTTTGTAGCCTTTATGCCCTTTGCTTATATTGCTACCTTGCTGTATGCCTGATTTGTTACCTAGCTGTTACCTCTTCCTAACCCTCACCCCCTTCTTCCTGACATGACCTGTCCTTGTAGGTGGGTGACCGTCAGTGTTGTGGGATAGGGGTGTTCCCATGGTGGATGGAGCGTTGGGTGTGCTGGGGGCCGGGCACTCTGTTGCCTGTTGCTACTCCCTCTTGCCTTGAGCCTTTTGAGGCTGAGTGTTGTTATCTTGCCCTGCCCTGCTTGCCACCTCCCGCTGATTGCAACAGCATCTGAGGGTTGTGGTGGTGGGCGGTCTGCAGGCCAGCCTGGCTCCCCGGCGGGACCTTTGCTACAACAGACTGAGACAATATCTCACGTGCACTTCACTAACAACTCCCGCCTCAGCTGTTACTAATCTAGCGTATGCCAGGGTAACTAACACACATCTTGTGTACTACTCATTTCTAAAACGCAGCTAGAGGAGACGTGGTTTTGCACTGCATGTTGTGTTTTGTGTTGTGCATTTATTTTATAATCTGTGCAATTTGTCATGTGGTTATGGAGAGTGCCAAATAGTGAAATGTTTCCCCAGCTTTGGAAGAATAAATTAAAATTTCTAAATCATAAATTGTGAGGAAGGTACTTTAAATGAAACCAAAACTTGAAAACCATAAAGGAAGCTTGCCCTGGTGGTAATTGAGACCATTGCCTTGAATTTTCCCTATCTGTATGACTGAGTTCCTCTTCCCTGCCTGTCCAGTCCCTGATATCCTCATACCTTAGTGTCATTCTTTTATTTGTTATTTAATTTCATTTATATATTTTTTAATTATTTTACTTAATTTTGTTTCTTTGGGTTGGGGTCGTTGTTCACACAGATTTTAGATAATACTGGCTCCCGGACTCCACCCCTCTTACTACAGGGGTGGACCGGAGGCTCAGTAGGGGGCCAAAATTCTCCCCCATTGGGAATTGATCTTCCATTTACTGAGGTAGGACCCAAGGCCTCACCCCCAGTTTTGCAACAAGCATGTTGCAGACATCATGGCTGATGGAGGCCAATAATATTGGCCTGGTTCCTCCTCATCCAGAGAGATGTCTTGTGTCTGCGGCTTATCGTGAAGCTGTCAACGCAGGGCTCACATTTTACTTTCCAGCCTCCAGGGGACCCTTAATATAGGCTTTGACTTAAGCTGACCTTCGTTATCTTTTAGATGAACATGGTGTTGAGCGTATCATTCTGTTATTTTCCCTGGTAGGAGGATCAGGAAGGAGAAACACATGGGGGTGAGGTATGAACCAGAGCATCTGTTTCTGTCAGCCCCTTGTACCTGAGCTATTCTCAGTGAGTAAGCCACTGTGCTAGACACCTCACCCGCAGCATTAGCCCAAATCTACGGTCCTCAACATTTAGTGGCTATTAGAGCAGGCCTATTTACAGTATTCACCTGCATAATCAGTTCTCGCTAGTGTACCCACAGTAGTGATTCTTGCAGCGGTAGTTGTCCATTGGGTTTCCATCATTATTATTTTTAGTCGAGTTGTGCTCTCTGTGCATGAAGATGTGTTTCTTCTTCAACGGTCCCGGAGCCACACAGATCGTGAGTTGGTGTCCTGAGTGTAAGCGTATTAATCCCCGCGTGCCCCTGTAATGTCTAGGCGAGTCCCGGGTAGGTGTGGACACCCCGTGTGTTGTCTGTAGCCTCTACTCTACTACTGCTGCTCCACTATCCCCTGCACACCACACAGTGTACATACACCACTCGGTTGATAATGCCGTGTGCCGCCTTAGACAAGGTGTGTAGAACACAAGGGCGTATACTATGGGAGAGTTGAAAGCAGCCACCACTTACCAGGCTGTTGGTGCCCATGGTGTGAAGGACAGAGATATGTCCTTGTCTTCTATACACCTTGCTGTATAATTCATCCCTGGCCAGCTCTAACTTACCACTGTAGCCACTCGCCCTCACCACTATTATTATTCTCATGGTTCAGGTCATTGGAGGCACGTTGCAGGAGCGGCTGATACCCGTACCGTATAGCAAGACCTCCACAGACCAGGCTGTAAGCTACACCTCTCTCTCTTGTCTCTTCTTAGACTCATAATTTGGACTAATGTGATCGCTAGCTCACTTCCCCTCAATACTCTGCCCTTGGTCTGTGCTGTTTGCTTCTTTATTTTCGTGGAAGCTGTAGGCTGGTTGAGTCAGTGTTCTATAACCAAAAAGGTAAATCAATGTTGAATATAAACCATCCTATCATGCCTCCAAGCTGTCTCTTACACAGAACAATTTACACAGTCCCATTCCCAGCTATTAAGCTAAAGGTAACTCCTTACTAATGTTTTCTTGAATATTAAACTTGCCCCCTAAAAGACAATAAATGACCAGAGAAAGTGCATGTCTTTACTCATGTCAGTAGAAAAAATAAAAAGGAACTTGTGTAAGAGACCTCAATTATGTTGATTTCTTATAAATTAAAGATCTGTTTTTTGCTTCCATCCAACCATGTATGACTTCCTTGAACTGTTCCTGCATGACAATAGAGTGACTTGTGACCTAGACCTAGGTGATTTAGATGGCACCACTAGACTAGACTTGTCTGTTTCGCCAGTGTTGAGTGTCATTTTGTGGCAAGAATTTTTTAATGTGTCTTAATACATAAGTTGTATTGTCAGTTGTCAGGTATATATAATGAGGTGTTATTAATGGCAACCAGTACTATTTTGTGTGTCATACCTGTTTTCTTAGTACTGTTGGTGTGGATGGTGTGCATGATGGCATGCTATGTGTGTGTGTGTGTGTGCGCGAGTCATTGTTAACGCCGACAGTGTGGTCCCTGCAAATTTTGGTGTAGTCTCCCTGTCCTAAAGATCCCCCACCCTCATGTTGTGACTGGATGGACTTGTGGGTTTGGGTATGATGTAACTGCCTACACCCATGCTGTTTGAGTGTTTGTGTGAGCTAACATTTTGGTGCACGCACCACTGATGGCACATGCCTCGGACTGGCTTCCTGCCGCCAACTTTGCTGGGCTGCAGATATTCATGATCTTCTTCCAGTTTTAAATATAACTACTGTTGCTGCTGTTGTCTGGAAATTCTACCAACAACAAGAGCAGCAGTAGTGATGGACAGCATTGAAGCGGTAGTGGGTCTGTATCCGGGAGCGTGCATGTCCGCATGAGCCGCGCACTATGGAGAGCCTCCAGCCAACATGCAGTGCCCACGTTCTCTGGCTGCCAAATCTTTGTCTTGATGTCTGAAGTGTGTGTCCACCGGCGTAAGAGCCACAGAGCTCCGTCACTCGTGTAGATCCTATGGCAGCCAGCAACACTCTCAAGTATTTGTATAAGTGCACGATCTATTTATTGTTAATTTTTACTTTAATATCTTAATCGACTTTGTGAATGGTTTTAACCTCTGTTTTCTAACTTTTTTACATACTAACCATCATAACTCTCTTCTTTGTATTGGCACCTAACAGGCTGTATAAGCCAGCTAATGAAGATGCAGTACACGGTTCAAGTTTGGCATGGGATCTTTGCAATGAGCATGACTTTCTGCTTGTGTGTGCGAGCGGCGGGTGAGCTTCTTCGCCCCCGCCGCTCACTGCTGACGCTGTAACGCTCCGTGGTTGGCAGCAAGGCACACTCCTCACCCTCTCACTTGTCAGCAGCTCTCACAGTAACCCTCACAGTCAAGTTAAGCCCTCGTCTTAAAGAACACTTTGCCAATTATGTCTCATGTTTCAGTGAAAAGTCAAAATTTTTACTTGTTTTTTATTCCCATGGCTCATTCCTTTTGAGTGTTCAAGTGCCTTGGACCAATGTAGCTAGTGTTTATCCTTGTTTGGTGTTTTGTACGTGGTTTAGTTGTGTCCAAGGCATCTGTGGCCTAACCTCGAGCCCCAACTAAAATGTTTTTTGTGGCCTCTCCCAACAGATTCGAGTAGTTAATGCGTTTCGACAGGGGCTTGATGCTCGGCCTTCCAACCCGAACCTGGCGGCAGTGCTGAAGAAGCAGTCATCTCTGAGCAAGCGGCTGTCTCATGGGTCTTCATTGGAATATGCTGACATGTGTCCAGATCCAGAAGAGCTAACGGTACCCGAGATCGACGTGGAACGCTTGTCCTCACACAGCCACACTGAGACTGCTGTGTAGGCCCCAGTTTAGGCCCCCATGCCGCTTTCTCAGGGCCAACTGCACCTCCAGCAGCAGTAGCAGCATTGGCAGCAGCAGGAGTGTGATCATCAGCAGCAGCAGCAGCAGCAGCAGCAAGAAGAGCCTTTGGCCACCACCATAGCAGCTAGTGGGTGCCGCCTGCAGTGTGGTGCCTAGGTGCTGGGCTATGTTGCAACTGACAATGACTGACTGCGATAATCAGGGTGGCTCAGACGGGTTAGGGCAGTGACAGCTCGTGTATGGGAGGATCAACAGCTGTGGGTGCTGTGCAGATCCACTAGTCATAGTGGACTGCTTGGGCTCCCACAACTATTTTGTCTTCCTGGGGGCATGCTCACATGCAGATACCCACCCTGAACACACACCCAAAAGGGCACACCCACCTGTGCTGTAACTTGTGCTCGTATGCGGTGCACAGCCACACTCACTGGTGTATGCCAAGGACTCACTTAACAGTGTGCCGCGCCCCTTGTTTCATCATGTCCTACTGTTAATAGTCTTGTGTATAGTAAGGGTTGTTATTGCATAGTCTACCAATTATAGAAATGGTAAAGGGTTTTTGCCAGAGGGTTAGATCTGTTGAACAATACTAAGGACAAATTACCATTATACCTGTAGTCAAAGGATGTTTTAAACCTCTCTAAGGAAGTTGTGGAAACTTGTATATTCATGAATGTTCTTGGTTCTTGTTTTCTAAAACCATGTTGGCTGTTCCTGATGCTAGAGTCTATACATCTCTGTTTTGTTTATGTTTGGCAGTATTGTTTTGTCCATTTGCTGTGTATGAAAGATGAGTCCTAGGTTGTATGACTGGTGGTACCTCTTAGCTTAAGTGGTATGATCATTGCGTTGCTACAAGTTGTGTGGTGGAGCCAGCCTTGTTATAAGCCCGACTTCACCCCACACAACCACCACTGATGTCTAGGGTTTAATTAGACATCTTTGCATTTAATACTAATAATCCTAACATCATGGGGGTCGTTTTTATGGAGCAATAGTTGTTTTGAAGTATATATAATAGTGATGATGCTTGTCAATAATTCAATCACTGAAGGTAATTGTCATGTTATGTAATTACAATATTACAAATAAACTGGTGCACGGTTGTTTCCAACCTTATCACCTGTTACAATGTTGGCTAGCCAATGGAACCAATCCTTATTGTTGTGCCCATGTGAGGAGCACTCCAGAGGCCTGCAATGGAGTACAGTTGCCCTAGGAGTAAACCCTAAGAATTTGTCACATCCCTGCAGCACCAGCTTACCTGACCTTGGGCATGTCAAGGGTTCTGACTACAGTTTTGTAGTTATGACCTGCAGGGGCCCCCCCTCACCTCACCTTTTGGGATGTTTTGTCAACTGTGTTTGGCATCATCTCATACCCCACCCACCACTTGCTCTGCCTAGACCTTTCGTTATTTCCCCCATCTTAAACACCATTACCCCTCCACCATCACAACTACCCACTCCAGGTTGACTCGGTGTCTGTGTGCGTGGTCTGCCCGCTCCCATCCTGTTCTTAGGTGTGGCAAATATGCATTAGTTTTAAGTCAGTTCTCTGGGCTGTTCACCAAACCATTACACATAACAAATTGTAGTCAATAGCGAACAGTTATTTCATTCTTTTCTGTAGAGAAAGTGAAAGATTTTCTAAATACTGAAATGTTGTAAATCCAATAAATGTTAATGTAAACTGGTAGAGATAACCAAGATTAAACCTTCTGTAAATCTTCAGTCATTTTGTGATGCTCGTCTCATGTCAGCCACGACACTACTTTAACCTTTTGTTTGTCAACTAATTCTAGGACTGAGGAAGTGTAAGATCAGTGGAAGTTTGATAAGAAAAGGCCTTGTACTTCTTCTCTTTGTCCATTATCTGATGTGTGTGTGTGTGTGTGGGTTCGTGGGTTGTTTGTGCAGTGTGGAGCGGCTAGCCAAGGAACACTCTCCATATAGCAAAAGAAGAATGGGAAGAGCAACCCACTGTTTGGCCACTGTTGTGGTGCGTCTAGGGATTTATCTCCCAAACGCTAAAGCAGCTATTGAAACTCTGCCACTACCCACGCACTCGAACGCGCGTAGTACTTTAGATTTTTCGTGGATATAAACAAATGGCTTCTATTGTTAATAGGAAAGAACATTACTTGTTGCGTTTGTTAACTTTAAAAATACAGGTTTTCAAGAGTCCACATCTTTTCTTCCTATCCCATTCTGAATTTTTTTTTATTGCTCCTCAAATAGTTTTTATTTGAGTTGAGCAATAATAACAATGGTGATATGTAATTCATAATAATAATGCAAAACTAATACTGTAGTTAAAAAAAAACATTATTAGTTTTGTTCAGCCCAGAACAGGAGAGCCAAGACCTAAAGGGATGGCATTAGATTTTATCCCATATTGGCTTTTTAAGATTGTGATATTCATTATTAAAGCATCAGTATTGCAGCCAGTCTCACTTTAGGTTCCTGGTAAATGGAAAAAAAAGGTCAAGCCAACCATAATTCACGGTTTGCTTATTATGTTCATATCCCAACCCTGATATCATATTTTTCATGTTGGCCAGCAGTTTTATTGAATGTAGTCCTGTAAAACTTGGCTATCATACAGAATTGTTAATGTCCGCAAAGATGTAGATATAAAATTATTGGAAGAAATTGTAGATAGAGTAATAATATGCTGCATGTGTGCACAGTTAATTTTGTCCTGATTTCCTGACAGATGTATAACGCTGCTCAATTAGGTGAAAATCATATATCATGCCTAATTGGAACTGAAGTTAACTAGTTAATTAAGTATAGTACAGTACTGTACAGTACAGTATATGAAAGTGTAATAGTGTACTCTTCTAAATCACTCCTAATTCACAAAACTCTTTAAGAATCAAACAATGGTTATACAATTCAATGGAATAGAAATAAATGTTTAGTATACCAAATATGGAAGCAAGATTCCCACTGATGAATCACTGATTAGCTAAATGAATGGCTGAAGCATGTAAGCAATGTAATACCTATAGTCATTTCACTTTGTTTTATTCAATGGAAGTTAAAAAAAAGTTTATACTAATGTTTTAAATTCTTTCATTTTTAGGCATAATTTACCTTATATTTTCTTTAGACATTAGTCCACCAGTTCTCATTCATTTTGATTGGGAGTAGAATAGAGTTCAGAGGTATATAGGTAGACTAAATCTATTTAAAATGTCTCTTCTGAAGCTGATGATGGCCAGGCAAAGTGCATGGTCATCAGTGAGTTATCACATAGGCCAAGGTATGTTTAAAAAAAAAAAATCTTGAAATCTTAACTCGCATTTTAATTTCATCTAATTTCAATCTTTTGATATGAAACTTTAATATTGGTATTGTCCTTTCTCCACATCACATTGTGCTTTGAACCTTGATTCTTTTGAGCATTACAGTGCCAATCTTTTTCCTCTGCTTTTAACTGATGAAAAGGCTAAAACTACTGCATGAACATCAACATGGACTTTAGAGGCAGTAAATGGTATTATTCAGCCACTATATATTGAAAATTTTTGTATATCTTATCACATTACAATACCTTAATTAATATCATACAGCACCAAGACATATAAATTAAAAATATTATGGAATCATTAAAAATTGAGTGTTAATTTTCCATTAGCATAAGCTCTAAAATGCAGTTCACAGCAATTAGTTTAAATTTTTTAAAGAATGGGAGGCACGCTCTTGTACACTAGTAATATACTGTACGGGTACTTGTAATGCCTGCCTGCCCAAACATGATTTTTTTCTAACATTTTTGTTAACAGAATTAAGAACCTTAATTTCATATACTGTATATTTAAAACAAGAACGGTGTACTAACAAAGAGTCATCTCATTGTTCCCACTTACAACTCCATAGAATGAATAATCCTGGATATTTACATATTTTACATCTGTTTGGATACTATGTCACTTGGATATAATGATTATAAGCCAAGGGTAGATTATCAAACTTTAAAATAAATGTTTTTGCAGGTTGTTCTAAAGTATTTTTAGCAATTAATTATTAATACAACTTTTTATCTGTTGAGTAGTTGTTTTTTAACAATTAATTATTACTAACTTTGTTCTTCATCAGGTAAGATGACTTTTAATGTTTTTCAAGAGATCTTGTTCCCTTTCCTTTTTTCTTTAAAATGGAAATTTGAGTAAATTTTGTTATCAAGTTTGTCACTGCACTCATTCAATATAAAATTTTACAAATAATTAATAAACGTTAGTATTTTCATGGTACCTTGTGTGGTTCATTCATTACATGAAATTTTATCCTGCACAAATGAAGTGCCAGAGCACAGAGGTAACAATGGATTCACAATGCATGCAACACATGATTATGCTTGTGGCCAAGAATCCTTGGCAGGTTATTGTTTTCCATATTGTACAAAGAAGCGATCAGTCAGTTACAGTACATCACTTCCCTCAACTAAAAATTATTTCTCTGTTCACATTTTGCCTAACTTAATCTAACTCACTGCTTAAAGAGTTGGAATTAGTGTACAGTATGTTTTTTATTTACCTAAATAAATTACATTTTTTAGTTTCTTTAGGTAATTGAAGTTGCAGTCAAGAAAATGATTACAGGCATGCTTGGGACCTGGGGATTACCAGCTAAGGGATTTTTCCATAATTTGGAGTGCCAGGTTTAAAATGCACTAAATATACAGTATATCCTCTAAGTAGTGTATGGTGATACTGCGAACCATGTTCCTTTTGTGACGTCATGACAGCTGGCTGCAAAGTCTCTGTTCAGATCACTAGATTCGCCCCTAAAAGTAGCTTTAACTGTACACTAACATTAATACTTAAAACTATAGGCATATAAATAGCAATAACAAAATCATATAAATAGTAATAATGAAAACATAAAAAAGAACAAAAATCATATTATTTAGTATACACACTGCCTTGCAGTCTCAGGTATGCTGGCTGCCTTAATGTTCACCATAGCAACACAGCCCAGCTAGGACACTGCCTATCCCTACAATGGTGCTCCGTGCTGTATTTTCTATCCATTACAATGGTACTCAGTGCTACATGTTATATCCCTAGCAATGGTGCTCTGCTCTGAGCTGCATATTCTCTAATCTCTTCTCACTCTTGTCACATGGCTTCACGGTGAAAACCCGTAAATATAGTGTACTTAAAACGACTGGGTATATGTCTGAAGATAATTAATTCTTTTATTTATTTATTTTTTAATTTTTGTATGTAGGAGTGTGAGTGCATGTAAATGAGTAAAAAAAAATTCGAATTACGTACAGGTATATCTACCCAAAATTATGGGTTGAAAAATAATTATAACATAACATATAACTCATAGGTGGGAAACTGTTGGAAATTTACCCACTTGGCCTGGGAATTGCTTGATGGTCATTTTAAATTAATTCTAGAACATCGCCGGTTTTCGGAACATTTTGAATTCCGGAAAGCCAGATACACGGTCCCATACCATTTGGTGTTTTTTTTTTTTTATAATATAACAGTGTCCATCATCAGTTTATCTGGTATTTTCCATTAAAGGTAGCCAATTCCTCTGCCACAGCAAAGTCTAAGGACTACAATACTTGACATTAATGATGAAAAAAATGTTGATTAGCTATCTTGTCTGGGATTTTGTTAAAATTTCTCTCTTTGCTCGTGCTATCCTGTACACAAACTGAGACACACACACCTTCCATATTTCTAAATCCCATTGCAAGAATAGAAGATGACTAATGGTGTATGTTGAGGAAAGAGAAATGTTGTATCTGTTTACTTTCTCTCTCTGTTGTGTGTACCGGTATGTGTGAGTGCATGTGCATGTGCGCAGTGGCGGATCCAGGCAGAACCCCCCTTTTCTCATGAGCCAAAAAGTTGGCTGTCAATTTGGTGCCATACCAAATTGACAGCCAACTTTTTACTCTTCATCATTGATTGGTATGTTAGTCACTCAGGCGGTCAGTCATTTTACTTTATCCTCTTTCCCATTAATCAGCCTGTTAGCTGCTTGGGTAATTGGTCATGTCTCTATTATGCACTGTTTACATGTACTGGACATTCATTGGCTCCAGAATGTATCTAAACATGCACCAGTATTGGTCAAGTCTAGTCTTGAATGAGCTTACACTTGGTGCCATCACAACACTCTCTGGCATTTTGTTTCAAGAGTTCAAAACTCTCACTCCAAAGAGTTTGCCCTGACAATTTGCTGAACATGTGGCTTCTTCAACCCAGCAGATTGGTTTTGGATCTTTCTTATTGCTTACAATTGTTGGGGTTGCTACAAAATTAATAATGGTCACTGAAAAATTGTGCAAGGACTGTCATACTATTTCCTAAATCAAGTCAGATCAAGGTGTTCTTTGGACTGGTGGCCGGATTACCTGGATCTATCACTCTTTTGCGATCACAGGTGTTGCCTCTGCCACACACCTTGTGGTCACTCTACGAACACATATGGCATCTCTCTTTAATTATTGAGTCACTCAGAACAGGTGCAGCATGTTTGCCACAGAGCCTTAAACTAGACATACACGACCGAGGTGTAAGGTTAATCCTTTCCTCCCTGAGGTGAGGTGATGGTGGGTTAATTTGCCTATGTTACTCTAGGGGCCCAGATCCACTTGCACAGTGGGTCAATAACCATTATAGATTTTCTAGCAACTCCATCAATTGTAAGTAATGTACTGTACAATAATAAGAAAGATCCAAACCCCTGTTTTTAAGGGTAATATGTCTCATATTTAAATTGGTTACTCTATTAATTAGAGAAACAATAACTTTTACTCTGAAATGGTGATGTTTGTCAAAAGTAACCAAGATACTTAAATCTTAGTTTTTGTCTGAGTGGCCAAAATCGGTGCCATCTCTTATAGAATTCTAAGTCTGCTCCTGTGTGTGTGTGTGTGTGTAACATTATTTTTAAAAATTTTTCATATAATGTAGACCTTGCTATTGATATTTTCATTTTGGACATTTCAAAGCCTTCCTCAATACGGTACATGATAATGTCATTTTAAATACTGTATACAGTACCACAACACTTTTAAGTTGATGCCTCAGCTTTATCTGCTGATCACCCATAGAGGAATTATACAGTATATAGATTTTTACATGCTATATTAGATAATTAACATTCTGAGGTAATTAAGGAAATCATAATTCACGATGACCTTATTTTATAATTCTGCTTAGTCTCACTAGGCAAAAAAGGCATAAAGAAATATTTTTTTCTCAAACAAAATGTGTTTACTCTCAGGGCTGTTTTACCAATTTCAGTTCAGAATGCAGAATATAGTACTGGCAGACCCCAATTTACGAGAGGGTAAGTAAAATTTTCATAAATCCCAAAAACTTTGAAAATGTTGCAAAATGCTTCAAAACATTGATTTACACAATGATTTTAAGATAATAATAAACAATGAGTGAAATACATTAGCATACTGAAATACGGTACAGTACAGAAATAATTTTATACATGTACAGTCCTCAAAAAAAGTATCGATAGATTTTCCATCACTACAATTTGAAACGTAAGATGAAATCCTTTAATATTATCCCCGGTACATCATCATAAGTTGGCACACCCGCTCGCCATATCAGCAACAGCTAGAGTTGGGGGAGGGAGTCATCCTTGTATGGCAAAATACAATGGTCCCTCGGTTAACGAATTAGCTTCCATAAGGATTTTCAGTTCGATTAACGAACAATACTTCGATTAATGAAATCCTTACGACAAACCCGTTTTGTTGCGCACATCAGCTGATCGGCTAGTCCGCCAATACAGTAATTGGTTCTATGATTACATTCGCTTCCAGTGGAGTAAATATCAAGAAAGTTGTGCTCTTGAATATTTTTGCATTTTTTATTTTAAAATTATTGGTCATTCTGAAATTTAGTTAACATATTGATAATATATACAGTAAAGGGAACAGTTTTTGTGTGCCCTTAAGCTGATCGATTCACCCACTAACGCTTCTCAGCTTAACTTTGTTTACAGTGGAGTGAACATCGAGTTTGTTGGTCTCTTGAATATTTTTGCATTTTTAACATTAAAATTATTGATCATTCTGAAATTTAGTTAACATATTGATAACGTACAGGGCAGAAATTATTATGAAACATGGAGAAGGCATTAGAACCAATCCACTCTGTAAAGAATATGGCATGTCATCATCGACTGCCTCTACAATCAACTGTTTGACAAGTAAACAAAGCTGCCGGAAATACGACATACACACCTCAAAGTAAGTTAAAATACAGTATTCTATTGTTTTTATTTTTTATTGTACAGTACAGGTACTCTTTGACTTACGACAACCCGGACATACGACCGCCATGGTCGTATAAAATATTGTTCAAATTACGTATTTTCTAGTACCGACGTTAGCGATCGCTCTGTGTACTGACAAAATTTTCGTTTGTAATTCCCTTTAAAATGGCTGGCAAGCGTAAAAGTGAGAGTTCTCGTGGTGCTGAGAAGAAAAAGAGACACCCATTTTAGAATTTCTATGTATTATTTTTGCCTTTTCGGCTTATGACCTGGTCGTTGGGATGGAACCCCGTCGTAAGTCGAGGAGAGACTGTACAGTACAGTACTGTATTTAGTTTATATTTAATGTTTTGTTAGTTCTATTACCGGTATACAGTACTTTGTATGTATACTTTTCTATGAGTTGGAACCAATTGCCCAATATCCCATTGAAATAATAGATTCAGTTCACGAAATTTTTGGTTAACAACCGACTCTGTGGAACCAATTGTGTTTGTTAATCGAGGGACCACTGTACTTCAATATAACAAGAATTCCATTAAGCTATATTAACGTATTCACGTGCTGGGTAGAAGCAGGGCATATTTAAACAAGTCACTGACTGATGATTATAACAGCATTGAAATATATATTAAATGGAAGTATTTTGAAACATCATAAGACAGACCGCAAAACGGATATTTCACTATTACAGTATGTCGCTGTACTAACGGAATTTCAGTCTGAATTTCACATCTGCCTACTCATGTTGTTCACAAAATGTCTGATTTATGAAGAGTGACTAAGTAAATAGTACAGTACTCCCTCTTTATCGACGGATTTTTTATCGACGGTTTCGATTATCGACGGATTATTTAGACGGCACCTCACAACAACAAGACGCAGTACCTGCCCACACCCCTCAAGAAGATGCAGACCTTGACTCATCATACTCATCTGACTGGTCAGGCTTTTAATAAGCCTCAATCATCACACTTGTATATACTGTACACTGTATTGTTTACTGTAAGGACCGATGTTCACTTCAATAAATGAAATCGTAAGTTTGCTAGTATTTTTGTCCACTTATTATATTATTATTTATACACTATTATTTAAGGTTATGTGCAAAGGAAACGCATTAATGCTTAAAGGTACATTTATTCAACATATGCTAATAATAGTTAGAAAAATTACGTAACCATCACGGTATCGACGGTTTCTTTATCGACGGCCGTCTACAGAACGTAACCCCGTCGATAAAGAGGGAGTACTGTACTGATATTAGAGTGAACAGCTGAAGCAATATACAATATATCAATCTACATGGGATCTGCCATGTAGATTGATATGTAAATTGCATTGGTTTAACATTGAAATAAGGTTTCAAATCAAGGGACTTGTAGGAACATAACTCCCCATCCACCTATAATAAGAAATTTGTGGTTGTATGTTTCAGTGTGGCACCAGTTGTTTCATGGCGCCTAACCCGTTGTGATACTGTGGATTTGCTCATCCCAGTTTACCATTCCATTTCAGCATTATGTATACCTTCGTTGTGAAGGGCAATGATACCTATCACATCTTGCAATGTCTTCCCAGTAATTCCTCACTCCATTCGATGTAAAATCCCATTGATGACCGGAATGATGTTGGTGTCCATTTACGACATCCACTCCAAGTCATGTAATATGTGATCTGAAGCCTCGGAGGATTCACATCATTCAAATATGTATATACTCATTCATGCTCAAAGGTCGCAAATGTAGAACTGCCAACTGTTCAGAAACAGGTCGAGTAACATTGCTTGGAAAGCCTTGAATCACATCGACTCCATGGCTAATGATGCATTTTGGGGGGACTGTACATTACTTAAAGAGAAGCCGGCCAAGATTTGAAACAAAGTGAACTGTTTGAAACACGAGATCAACATCTGCAATAATTATATTCACTAGCGTAGCTAGGGGGAGGCGGTCCGCCCCGGGCGGCACTTTTGGGGGGCGGCACTTTTGGGTCTGCTCATCACCCATATCTGCAGCTACTGGAGACGTTAATCCACCCCTTTGTATCGGCGGCAAGTTAATCCTTGTCGTGTCTGACCTAACACCTGACCCACATCATCACGGCCACGTCATGAGCTACACCCTTGCTATGCGCCCCCCCGCCACACACACAACCTGTAACCTGTTGAGGATTAAGGAAACAACTTCAAACAAGTACGCCAGTGAGCTCATGTGGTGTGGGTCAGGTGTTAGGTCAGACACGACGAGGATTAACTTGCCGCCGATACAAAGGGAAGAATTAACGTCTCCAGTAGCTGCAAAACCATGCAGTCTCGGGTCAACATAAGAACATAATGGAGGAACTGCATGGTCGCATTGGCCCATACTGGCAGT
Organism: Homarus americanus; assembly: GCF_018991925.1. Classification (NCBI taxonomy): domain Eukaryota; kingdom Metazoa; phylum Arthropoda; class Malacostraca; order Decapoda; family Nephropidae; genus Homarus; species Homarus americanus. The sequence continues at coordinate 9,336,780 of NW_024711292.1, read as the reverse complement.
CCTGCTTACACCAACCCCTATTGCCTGGTATACATCCAACTCCATGTTTGAAGCACCAGCGATTCGAGTTAATGGCGAGGCTTGGTAATTTATTCCATCTATCCACCACTTGCTTCCAAACCAGTGTTTACCTATTTCTACGCCTAAATCTAAATTTGTCTAATTTAAAAACCATTGTTACTTAGTTCGCCCTTGTTGATAGTTTGAGTACCTTTTAATGTCCCCTTTGTTTAGCCTTGCCTTTCCACTTATACACCCTATCAGGTCGCCGCTTCTACGCCTTCTCAAGGAGTGCAAATTAAGATGCTTTAACCTGTCTCTATACTCAAGGTTCCTAATGCCCGGGATTAGTCTTGTCATTCTCCTCTGAATTCTTTCCAAGGATTCTATATCCATCCTGTAATACGGTGACCAGAACTGAACTGAGTAATCCAGGTGTGGTCTCACAAGAGCAAGATACAGTTTTAGGATGACCTCGCTTGTCTTGTAACTAACACTCCTTTGTATGAACCCAAGTACTTTATTAGCCTTGTTACGAGCAAAAACACATTGTTTACTTGGCTTAAGGTTCCTACTTATCATTACTCCTAAATCTCTCTCGCAGTCGGATTTCTCTTTGGCATCGTTGTTCATCTGGTATCTGGTTTCCCTGTTTACATCTCCTATACTGAGTACTTTACATTTGTCCACGTTGAATTTCATCTGCCATTT
>NW_024711292.1:9214602-9335969 GCF_018991925.1 Homarus americanus | reverse complement strand
TGAGAGGAGTTTTTCGAAACTAAAACTGATCAAGAATTACTTAAGATCTACTGTGAGCACCTTGCGGTTGAGAAATCTTGCCATACTGTCTATAGAGCGACAATTGACAGATGAAATAGTTTTTGACAATGTCATTGAAGAATTTGCCAACAAAAAAAACAAGAAAAGTTACTTTGTAGAAAGTTGTAGTTTTCATTTCAGAAATAAAGATGGTCCTAATTTTTTACACTTTTTTACTTTTTTCCCTATCCTACTGTATATGTCGTTTTTGCTTTTTGTTTAACTGTTACTTATAAAGTATAAGCATGTTTGGTGTGTATTTAAAGCATACTATATTTGAGTATGTGAAAGTACAGTAATATTATAATGGTACACAAACTATTTAATATATATATATATATATATATATATATATATATATATATATATATATATATATATATATATATATATATATATATATATATATATATATATATATATATATATATATATATATATATATATATATATATATATATATATATATATATATATATATATATATAAGAATGAGTCACCAAAATATGTATTTTGTGGGGGCACGGGGTAACTCATATATTCTCGGCACAAACTCTAGTTACGCCACTGCAACCTTTCGTTGTTATTTTTAATTACACACACACACACACACACACACACACACATAGCAAGAGTATATATATATATATATATATATATATATATATATATATATATATATATATATATATATATATATATATATATATATATATATATATATAACTTGAATGTTGTACACACTTAACCCACAAATCCCTTTCATTTATGTATTTCTTTATGGTTCCTTATCATTGTTTTACTTAAATCGAAATGTAACACCAACGTCTTATACGCTAACTACCCGTCCGCCCAGACCAAACATTACGACACTGTCCGGGTGTTCTGAAACCTTAGCTCACTAGGTGCGCGGCCTCCCTGTTCGGAAATGAACGCTCACAGCCCCGTACGCGCAGACCGAAGCTTTACGACACTCTCCAGGTATTTAAAACACTTCACTCAAACACAGAGCACTCGCTATCACTGTCTCCCTGCTGACGACGCACGTGATCCACCCACTGTGGGTGGGTGGGCGATCCACCCACTATGGGTGGGTGGGTGATCGACGAGCCTATGCTCTTCCACGCTGAACTCAGGCGTTGGTCCTTCGACAGTCCTCCCGTATACGTTTTGACTGTTAACGCTCATATGAGCGTTATTGGTTTGTCGCTGGAGAAATAAACCCTCAACGTTGACGCGTACCATATAATTAGGTCAAAAACTGTTAAAGAACAATTCACATATCACAAATGCTGTCATCTCAGGACACACAGAATGAATAATACAATCAATATACAGTACATAGCCTGTTAACATCTTAAGTATAACTCACATGTTACTTCTGTTGATACATCAGGAGACAAGTTGTATTGTGGGGTATGGGTGGTTTGTTCGGACTCAGGATGGGATGGAGAAAGGAAACTCACAATGTGCTCACTGTATACATATTGTATTGAATGTACAATGCAGCTTGGTGCTGGGAAGGCAGCATGGTTACAAGCGTGATGTAGAGAGAGCTGGTTGGTGAGGATGCTCAGAGGAGGACCAGCTTGTGGGTCGCCATGCTCGCCGGCGGGAGCAAGGGCCGCCAGGCAGCGGCGGAGGAGGTGGTGTAGCTTGCTGCGGCTGTAGCTAGAAGAGGGAGGGCACCACGAGGTCAGGTCTTAAATAGCGGAGGTAGGCGTGGCTTAGTAGTTGACCTCCGTCATGTAAGGCGGCGCTGGTTGACCTAGACCACGAGGCATACACTGGGGAATTCGTGGGGTCGGCTACTCAGCGACAAACAGCGTTTGTAGGGGAGAAATCCACTACAATACTCCCTCCTTCCCTCCAGGCGGTGTAGGAGACTTGTTGTCTGCAGGGGTGCATGGCACATGTGAGGCAGAACGGGCGGTGCATGACACATGAGAGCCATAACAGCGATGGCGTGGATGAGCCGGCCGCTAGAGGAGACAACTGTCTAGATACACAATATCTGTGGAATTAAAGAGGGAGAAAAAGGGTGTGTGGAGGCGATGAATGTTGTGCTTCCCTCATGGCAGGTACAGAGTCGTTATATGCGCCTGCCGGGGTGTGTGGGCCTGGGTCAGGAGCAGGGGCTGCGTCAGCAGAAGCGGATGAGGGCTCGTGACAGCAGCTGGGTCCATGACAACAGCAGGGTGCAGGACAGTAGCAGGGAGTACCTGAGGGAGAAAAGAGGGGTGTAGGTCCGCACTCAGGCGCATGGGCCGCGTCGGGAGCAGGGGCTGCATCAGGAGGAGCGGCAGGGGGTACTGCTGGGCCCGCTGCGGCGTTTGAGGCAGGACGGGTAAGCTGGGGTCGGTAGGACGTGGTGCTTGGGGCAGGAACAGGAGCGGCTGTCTGCTTAGAGTAGCAGAGCTGCTCTAGGGTGACTAACCTGCGGTGTAGAGACAGTAGCTGTAGAGCCGATGAGAGCTGCCTCTGCGTGGGTAAGCCAGTCTTCCAAGTTGCTTGAAGACTGGGAGAGTGATCGGTTTCTCCTCCATCCTGTGTGTGTGCGAATCTCCGGGGGTCACCATTTGTCGGGTACGGCTGGTTTGTTCGGACTCAGGATGGGATGGAGAAAGGAAACTCACAATGTGCTCACTGTATACATATTGTATTGAATGTACAATGCAGCTTGGTGCTGGGAAGGCAGCATGGTTACAAGCGTGATGTAGAGAGAGCTGGTTGGTGAGGATGATCAGAGGAGGACCAGCTTGTGGGTCGCCATGCTCGCCGGCGGGAGCAAGGGCCGCCAGGCAGCGGCGGAGGAGGTGGTGTAGCTTGCTGCGGCTGTAGCTAGAAGAAGAGGGAGGGCACCACGAGGTTAGGTCTTAAATAGAGGAGGTAGGCGTGGCTTAGGAGTTGACCTCCGTCATGTAAGGCGGCGCTGGTTGACCTAGACCACGAGGCATACACTGGGGAATTCGTGGGGTCGGCTACCCAGCGACAAACGGCGTTTGTAGGGGAGAAATCCACTACAGTTTAATATGATCAAATTACATTACATAAATATACTTATTAAAGTTATTTAGAGTTTATATTTACGTTTTAGGGTCTTGGGTTCGACCAGCGTGTTGTTTCTTCTGCAAGAATTGGTAGACTACTGAGCAATCGCCATCCAATCGCAGCCCTAGGCGAGGGCATCTGTTTTATATTAGACGACCAACAAACACGTTGTCAGCACTGCCCCCCCCCCTTCTCACCCTCTCTCTCTCTCTCAAGTTTATCTTACTGTGGCAGTAACATCTCAACCTCTCTCTCTCTCTCATGTTTATCTTACTGTGGCGGTAACAGCATCTATAACACTGTAGTATCTTACATGATTTAATGGGAGAATGAGAAGCCATATGCTGTCTTACTCAGGGCATTTTGTTGTTGTTGTTGTTGTTGTTGTGTACCACGTGCCTAACACATTCGTGATTACACAGGCCTAAACACATTCTAACTTTGGTAAGAAGTAACATAATATATAATGTATATATAATCAATAAAAGCAGCATATAAACATACACATATATAACACTATTTCTCCCTTTCAAAAGAGAGCATGGCTGCTACAAATCCTTAATAAACAAAACCTACAGAATTACATATGGCAGGAAAGAAGAGAATAGAACACAAGAAATATAACTTCCTAACTAAACAGTTTTGAAAGGCCTGTTCACAATTCAGATAATTAGAAGTCTAATTTCATTACAGGTCTCGTAACTCTGTTTGATCTTCTAGGACTATTCCCTCCATCAAGTTTTACAGGGGTTTCACATGCACTCTGTTCATTATCAGTGACAGACATATCATCACTACAGTCAGTTGACACAGTGAGTGGATGCTGGGAACATCATCTTGGACCTCATCATCATGATGATCATCTGCAACTGTGTCAAGTTTATCATCATGTTGTGGTGCTACATTCATCTCGTCATGTGCCTGAATGATGTGATCCACATGAACATATCTCAAAGAGTTACCACATTTCACTAAATATGTCCTAGAATCTAGTACATATTTGGTGTCATTGACAAGGTATGTGGATCTAGGACCTAGATCCACATACCTTGTCAATGACACCAGTTATCCAGCCATGTTCCTAACTCTCATCATTATCAGGTTCAAAATTACTAACACTCTCATGAATACTGTTTTTCATTTCCTTCTCATCACCTTCAACGACATATACTCTATCTTTATCACTTCTGGCAGGGGCTGTAATTTCTTTCTCACAGGCAGGAGCAATATGTCCAATACGCTGACAATTGTAACATCTTGAATTTTTTAACTTACACTGAAAGCTTTCATGTTTCCCTCGGCATCTCTTACATTTTAAATCAGCATGTGTTCCTTGTTTTGAGGCATAATTCTTCCTTTTAGCTACAGTTACTTTACACACTGAGCCACTACTGCCAACTGTTTCACTACCGGCATTGGGAACAAATTCTCTTGTTCTAGTCCTTTAACGGTTGACTCCGTCTGGGTTAATGAGGCTGGGACATGTATATTATATAGGGTTTTAGTAGCAAAACCCAATTGTCTGTTATCTATTTATTTAGGAACTATCTCAGATACAGTTCCAAGTGTATAGCACCGTAACTTAATCACTGGAGCTATGAGTGTTAAGATGAGGACAGAGGCTATGTTAAATAGCTCTGCTAAATACGTCCAGTTGGTGTGAGGTGTTGAGTGACAATGCCAATGAGTAGGGACCCATCGAGGGAGAATGGAAATATATCCAACGTCCTCCCTCGAGGGAAGACGGAACCATCCACGATGGCTCTCAATAACGTCTTCCTATAGTCAAGGATATCAAACTACTGTCCGCATCAGGTGGCCAGAGAGCCGGCTACGTAATGCCCTAGCTCAGCACTAAGTGACACGACTTCCCGTGGGCATACCGTATCACGTGCACTGAACATGCTACATCATTGCTAGTGGAAAGTTACAGAGGGTGATAGAGTATATAAATCAAATGTAATTAACTCATTTATATAATACTTCTGCCTACAAGACAGGGGCTACTACTTCCTGGTGTTTTTCTCTGCTAATTCCATGCTTGTAGCTATCTGACATGCATTTTCAAAAGTTAAGTTAGTGGTGTTCATTAACTTATTTTGTATTTTTTCATAATTCAGACCTATCACAAACCTGTCTCTTAGAGCTCAGTTCAAGAACTGTCCAAAGTTACAGTGAATGGATAGCTTCTTCAAAGCTACTATATAATCACTTACTGATTCATCTTTCCCTCTATCTCTTGTGCCAAATTTGTAACTTTCAGCGATCTCAAGTGGAGCAGGATCAAAATGTTGCTTCAGAATCTTGGTAAGCTGAATCAGTGAGGAGTCTTTTGGTTTGTCTGGAGCAAGCAGATTGACCAGAGTAGAATAAACATTAGCTCCTACCTCTATCAAGAAGATTGCTTTCCTTTTCTCTTCAAGGGCCTTCTTCTTCTGAGCATCACCACCGCCATTCATTAATTCATTTGCCAGGAAGAAGAAGTCCATTCTCTCACAATATGATGTGAAGTTCTCCTTGTCTGCATCATACTCCCCCACTCGTCCGATGTATCCACTGACGCCAGCCATGGTTGCTCTCGTCACCTAAATTCTCCAGGTTCAGAGTAGCCTTCCCTTCAGTGGTCACTATCCTCTCTTCAAGGACTTCACCAACACTTTGTGAATCCCATCCTCGTCGCCGGTGTAGTATCTTGCATGATTTAATGGGAGAATGAGAAGCCACATGCTGAGTCTTACTCAGGGCGTTTTTGTTGTTGTTGTTGTTGTGTACCACGTGCTTGACACATTTGTAATTACACAGGCCTAAACACATTCTAACTTTGGTAAGAAATAACATAATATATAATGTATATATAATCAATAAAGGCAGCATATAAACATACACATACAATTGGGTCTTCATTTACGAGGTCAATTGAACCTGCGGAGTACCGCGTAAAACGAGAAACGCGTACATGAAGTCACAGAACATATGGGATTAATTGAAATAGAGACTGGGCCGACCCCCAAACTCCACATTTCCGACACAATATCGACACAATACCTACGTTGTAGTAAATATAACATCTTAATATTATGATGGTATGCACACACAATTAATATTTAAGAGAAATACAGTCACCGATTAATGTCCCCCCCCCTCCCTTCCCAGCTCGCTGGCTCCTCCCTCTCTGAGAAATGTTTGGATGAAAACAGAAGGCTTACATTTTTAGTAATAAATAATACCTCAGACTAAAGTTAGCATAATATAATTGCACAAAAGATAAAATTTTGGCTCTTTCTAATCAAAATTCTTACATTAGACTAAAATTTGTATGTCTAATGCAAATTCCATGATGTTTATATTTAAAATAATCACAATCTTATAAGAATTCCAGCAATGTAAATTATATTCTGGCCGGGTAATTTGTATGAATTTTATGAGCTAATCTTCAGTAAATAAACAAATTATACTTCACCCAGACACTATCTGTCAATCAAAATACCCAACCTCCGCTCTCTTCCCACGCTCCCTGGGTCCCTCCCTCCCTCCCTCCCCACCTTCCCTCCCTACCAGAGAAATGTTTGGGTGAAAACAGTAGGCTTATATTTTTAGTAATAAATAACACCTCAGACTAAAGTTAGGATAATATAATTGACACTGCTGGATTCCTTGCAAGCCCAGGAATATTTTGAATATAAACATCATATATTTTGCATAAAAGATAAAATTTTGGCTCTTTCTAATCAAAATTCTTACATTAGATCTAATATTTGTATGTCTAATGCAAATTCCATGATGTTTATATTTAAAATAATCACAATCTTATAAGAATTCCAGCAATGTAAATTATATTCTGGCCGGGTAATATGTATGAATTTTATGAGCTAAAACAAATATCTTCAGTAAATAAACAAATTATACTTCACCCGCGTAAATGACCAAATTTACCGTCTAATTAAAGCATTTCATTCTGGCAAAGCACCGTGTAAATGACCAAACGCGTAAACAAAAACCGCGTAAATCCAGACTCACCTGTATATAACAAACACGACTTGGTTTCAGCTGGCAGTGGTGCCTTTCCAGCTTGCTTGCCAGTTTGTATTCACTTTAAGTTATTTACAACCTCTTCCGCAGTCACTGATGACACTATGAACTGATTTAACTAAAGGCACAGTACTACACTCCCTGGTTAGCCTTTATCACAGCCGTGACCACAACTCCGTAAAAATATAAAATAAAAGCTTTGTTATATGGCAATGATTTTATGGTTGTAGGTTTCTTGACCTGGGCTGTGTCTCCAACTCAGTGGAGATTGAGTTTTCAAAAATACAATCGCGTCTAGCATTAAAAATCCTACATCGATTTATATAATGTACAGTACACAGAGTAGATGTTGTGAATAAAAGTTATACACTTTTTTGCTAGCCATAAATATATTTAGATACTTAGTTTTCGTCTTTATTCAGGACATCTTCAGGTCATGAGACCCACTAATCCCCCACCCTGACAGTGGGTTACCCGACATTACATGAGACCACCGCCACCTGACATTGATCAGGTCAGGTCAGGTCAGTAAAATGACACCCACTATTTCTCTACCACACCACCATCAGAACATTTTTTACATTTTTTTATATAAATGAATCGAGTTCCAATCATTATTATCATGTTTTTTTGACTGCAGTGAGCAGCGTAACTTTGAAAATGTCTGGCAAGCCTTTATCTCACCAACTTTAAGGCTAAAACGAAGGCTACACCCCCAGTCTTCACTTTTCAGAATCCCCCAAAGTCTGTGTCAGACTCAGATTGATGTCTCCTCTCCACCTTAAGAGTCCCCATAGCCTCAAACGGGACATGAGATGATGACCAAACTTGTTTTTAAGTATGTGGTGAGTGTTGTTTAATTGTTCTGTACTGTATTGTAAGATTTTTTTATGATACATATGGGTGTCTGATTGGCCTGGAAACAATCCCATTGAACCCTATGTTATAAAGATCCTGATTTACGATATTTCGACCCATGATGAGGTTTTCAAGAACCTAACTCCATTGTTAACAGAGGTTTGCTTGTATAATTTTAGACTATTTAAACTTGACTGTGTATTGTCACTAGTGCTAATATGTAGGTATAATTCAGTTTGGAAAAGGTTTTGGCCAAATCATCTTATTGTGGTGTAAAAGAACACTCGAGTTATAACATGTATTATTAAAATGGCATACATCATCAGTGATCCATACGGTTAGTAACACAGTTTAAATCTTGTAATCCCTTTGTTATTTACCTATACCAGTCTGTTATTGAATTAATGCATAGACTACTCCATTTATAATTATTAAGCAGCAATCAGTCAGAGCAAGTGATCTCTGCACGGCCAGTGCCGTCCTTGCAAGAAAGCTGGGATCCTCATGCTGCCATCACCTTCATGCTCTGACGGCCTGCCGCCTCATTCCCCTGGATAAGAATCCAGGCTGTAGGCCAATAGGAGTGGGGGAAGTGCTGAGGCGAATCATCGGAAAATGCATAATGGTGGTGGTAAAGGATGATGTCAGGGCAGCAGCAGGGAACCTGCAAGTTTGTGCTGGCCAACAAGCTGGAGGGGAAGCTGCCATTCACGCCATGAGAACGATATTTGAGCAACGCGATTGTGAGGCCGTTCTCCTGGTCGACGCTTCAAACGCATTCAACATACTTAACCGCAAGGCCACACTGCACAACATCAAGATCAAGTGTCCAAGCTTTGCAATGTATGTTGAAAACTCCTATAGGAATCCATCAGACCTTTATATAGTAAACAACAAGGCTCTAAGAGGTGATATCATCATACAGTCAACCAAGGGAACAACACAGGGAGACCCTGTTGAAATGGCAATGTATGCAATTGGCCTATCAGTGCTCCAACAAGAAATAAAATTTGAAACAACTGGGGTCAAACAAGTGGCGTATGCTGATGACCTTACAGGAGCAGGAAAAGTGGAGGGCATCAAAAAGTGGTGGGACTTGGTAACATCGCGAGGTCCACAAATAGGGTACCACCCAAACGCCAGCAAGTCCTTCCTCATCGTGAAGCCAGAACATTATGAACGGGCAATGGAGGTTTGTGGCGAACGTGGTCAAAATAACTAAGGACGGCCAAAGACATCTAGGCGCAGTAATTGGCACTACGGACTTCAAGAACGAGCACGTAGCGGGAAAGGTGAATGAGTGGGTTAGTGAAATCCAAGCTCTGTCTGAGATTGCTAACACAGAGCCACATGCGGCTTTTGCTGCATTCACCCATGGAGTCAAGCATCGTTGGAACTACCTGATGCGTACTATCCCTGATATCGGACCCCTCCTCCACCCTCTGGAAGAAGCTATCAGTGTCAATTTCATTCCCAAATTAGTGAAACACCCTTACTTAACCCCAGCAGAAAGAGCACTTCTTGCCCTTCCATCAAGACTGGGAGGGATGGGACTAACCAATCCAGAGGAGATTGCAGCCACCGAGCATCAAAACTCACTTAAGCTCACGGCAGCCCTCACGGACCACATAATAGCCCAGAACGCAACAGGGGAGGTGGATACCAGTGAGGTAAATAAGATTCGTAGGTCCATTACGACAGATCGACAGCACTGCCAAAATGATAAGTTGCAGCAACTGTTGCTGCAGGTACCAGAAAATTTGAAAAAAAAGTAGCTATAGCGCAGGAGGTGGGCGCCTCGAACTGGTTAACTATGTTACCGATAAGGGCAAATGGTTTCAGTCTTAATAAACAAGAATTTACAGATGCCATTGCTCTAAGGTACGGTCGGCCAGTAGAAGGTTTGCCCTCCCAATGCGTGTGTGGCTCTTCCTATGACGGCGTTCACGCCATGGTGTGTAAGAAAGGGGGCTTCATATGCATGAGGCATGACGAAGTAAGGGACCTCACAGCAAATATGTTGAAGGAAATCTGACGGGATGTCATGGTAGAACCGACCCTCCTTCCTTTGGATGGCGAGATCTTCCAACATAGGACTTCAAACACATCTAACGAAGCCCGTGTTGACGTCAGAGCTCGAGGATTCTGGACGCGGGGACAGCGAGCTTTCTTCGACATCAGGATTTTTTATCCCATGGCCGCATGTCACCTTAACCTAGCTCTCGATGCTGCACATAGGAGGAACGAGAACGACAAGAGAAGGGCATATGGGGAGAGAATTCAAAACGTTGATCAAGGCAGCTTCACTCCTCTAGTGTTTACAACCTCTGGTGGGATGGGACCAAGTGCAAGATGTTTCTACGCCAGACTCGCGGAGGTGATCTCCGAACAGAAGCAGCAGCCCAGAAGTTATGTTACTTTTACTTTTACTTTTATCCTCTTCGCCACTGATCGGCTTGTTAGCCGCTTGGGCGATCGGTCACGTCTCTTTTCATTTATATTCTTCACCAAAAGATCGGCTCGCTAGCCGCCCGGGCGATCGGTCACGTCTCTGTCACGCACTGTTGGCAAGTACTGGGCATGTACCGGCTCCTGAATGTACCTGAACCCGCTCCAGTGTTGGTCAAGTCTTCTCTTGAAAGAGCTCACACTCGGTGCCGTCACAACACTCTCTGGTAGATTGTTCCAAGAGTTTACAACCCTCACTCCGAAAAAGTTTGCCCTCACGGTTTTCTGGACTTGCGGCTTCTTCAATCTTGAGCTGTGACCCCTTGTGGGGCGAGCGTCCGCCAGCTCCAAGTAAGGACACTCAACTGAGTAGTGCCCCCTGAGATGCTTATACACCTCAACTAGGTCCCCACTTGCCCGAACTAGGTCCAGGTCCCCCCTGGATGAGATGTCGACTGTCTTTCTCTCTCCTTCGGTCGGCTTTGCTCTGCCTCAGGAGAACGAGAGCGTTTGCCCCAATTCCGACAACTGCTGCAGATATTGACTATGAGGCTACTGTCACTGAATGCCGCATAGATCTGCAGTTCTACTACAAATATGTATGTGTAAACCACTGGTACAAAATTCCTGATAACTGTATCTATTGTATGTATGCCACATAATGCTGTCACCACCAAGCTTCAACTACTAGTCTTACATTAGGAGTACTGTACTGTATATTAAAAATAAATATTCTGATATATTTTATTAGACAAGTTAATTTTAATGCTACTATAATACAAAACACTGTATTATACAGTATGTCAAGTATGATATTTTTATACAAAATTTTCTAGTATAACATTTAAAGGCTTACCTGTCCATGTAACACTATTTTAAACAAGGAACTTGGCTACTGCCTCCTGTATATACACATAACGAACATTATTACATTGTCTTGTAGGTTCCCTCTTGGAGCAAAGCCTCTTCATACATGACACTTATAGAACTTTCATCATCTTACTGCCTTTTGTATTAGGTTAATCTCAATGTCCCATCCACATTTTGAAGTGTTGGTGAATTTATAGATCATGACGAGAATGACAGTTCCTCTGTGGAGTGTTCACCAAGCTAGACAAGTCGATGCCATAACTCTGAAAAAATAAATAAATAAGGAGTATATATATATATATATATATATATATATATATATATATATATATATATATATATATATATATATATATATATTGACAACCCTTTATCCGAAATTCCGAAAACCGAAAAGGCCTGAAAACCGAAAGTTTTTTGGGGCAGCAATTTTTTTTTTTTTTTTTAAAACAGGGATTAGCCCACCCGGGCATAGATCACTGACCCACATCGGGGCCTGGGGGGCGAAAATGTAATAGTAATACTAATTATAATAAAATAATTATTCATAGTAAATACAAATTTTAATTAAAAAATACACCAAAATAAAATAATGATAACAATAAAAATAATATAATATAATAATAAAATAGTAAATAATAATAATAATGAATAATAATAATAATAAAATAATAATAATAAAGAAATACAAGAATGAAAAAAATATCAAAAGTGAGAAACACGACCAAGACCTATGAAGTTATTATTATTATTATTATTATTATTATTATTATTATTATTATTATTATAATTTTGATTATATTTTCGCCCCCAGGCCTTGATGTGGGTCATTGATCTATGACCGGGTGGGCTAATACACATAAAAAAAAAAAAAATTCTGAAAACCGAAAAATTCCGAAATCCGAAATGCCTCTGGCCCCAAGGATTTCGGATAAGGGATTGTCAACCTGTGTATATATATATATATATATATATATATATATATATATATATATATATATATATATATATATATATATATATATATATATATATATATACACAATTAACCCTCACTTTACGCGGTCCCACATTCCACGTTTATGCGGTGCCCTGCCGGAACCCAGGATGCTCACATTCCGCGGTGCGTGTACCCCTTTACGCGGAGAGCGGCTGGCAAGCCGCGCCATTTTTGGATCAAAACCTCCCGCCATCCGCCATGTTGTGTAAGCTGCGCGAACATGGTGCGCACAAGGTCGCCCAGTCATCAAAACATTACCAGTTCTTCACCCGCCACCCACCACAGCCGGCCCAAGTCAGTGATAGTGATAATTATGGTGAGGATATGGACTTATATGGACTTTGTGGAGTTTGACAAAGAGGCCCTGCAAGCCTCTGTGGTGGATAGTGATACAATTGATACAAGTGACACAGGTGAGGGCCAATAATCTGCCCTCTGCCTCGGAACCAACCGCCCATCCCCGTGTGCCCAGCCATTTTTTCTACTAATGTAAGTGTTAAAAAACCTAATATTATTGATATTTCTCTTAATTATTAATTGTGTGTGCATACCATCATAAAGTCAAGATAATATTTTTACTACAACATAGTTGTTATTATTAGTCAAAAAGTGAGTTTGGGATGGGCCGGACTCCATTTCAATTAATCCCATATTTATGTTATTCACTACGAGGTTTCTCCTACTTCTGGCAGGACCCTCCGAGATTTACGACAACAGCGTAAAACGAGATTAACTGTTATATATATATATATATATATATATATATATATATATATATATATATATATATATATATATATATATATATATATATATATATATATATATATATATATATATATATATATATATATATATATATATATATATATATATATATATATATATATATATATATATATATATATATATATATATATATATATATACAATATATATGCAAGTAAATCACTGTAGGTCTTGGCGTGATCTAGGTATATGCTGATAACCACAAGGGAAGAAGAAAACACGAAGTTCCCAAGCGCTTTCGTGTAATTCACATCTTCAGGGGTGAGTACAGACTAGAGAGAGAAATACAAATCAAGGTGTATATATACAGAGGAGGGTGAGACCAGGTCCACAATGGTCAGGTATTAGGTAATGACCCTACTAATCTTTAAATAGCACACAACGGTTGGTGGTCAGGTCAGATGGTCAGGTGACCCGGCCTTCTCACCTGGTCACAAATCTTCTTAATTACAAAATTGTCCAGCTTGTACATGCCGTTACTCAAATTCATGTTGAATGCTTCGGTATGTTTAATAAGACTAGATCCTATGATGTTCCTACTATCAATTGAATTACATGGTAATATTGAGGAGGCATTATCCCAGTCAATGCAATGCTTGTTATCCCTCAAATGAACAAACAGAGCATTGGATTCCTGGCCTGTCCTAGTGATTGGACTAAGGATGTCAATAACAACTGTGTAGTGAATCTCTCCTCTAAACAACTAGACAATGATACCTTGTGTGCCCTCGGCTATGGTTTAAGTTTTGATGGTTCTAACAAGGGAGTCGACAGTGTTGACATAGCCAGAGCATTTTGCAATTTGGAGAAATTCAGTAATTTGACAAGTTTAGAAGTGAACATGTGTAAAGGTGTTGTGTATGCATCTATGTCCAAGCCTTGCATTCCAAACTGTCCAGAAAGATTCACCAAAGCAATCCAAGCCCTTAAGAAAAATAAGGATCTACATGTCACTAAAGCAGATAAAGCCAACACAGTAGTGATTTTAAACAAAGATGACTATATCTCTAAAATGAATGACCTTTTATGTGATACTACAAGATATTCTAAACTCATAAATAATCCTCTCAACACTGTCAACACCCAGTTCAACAAAAAACTGAAGTCCCTATTGAGAGGCAAAGCTACTCTCATTAAACATCTTACTTCAACGTCCCCTCCACTGCCATACATGTACGGTGTAATCAAGACCCACAAGCCCAATAACCCAGCAAGACCCATCATTAGCTCAGTTGGGTCAATCCCTTACAAACTATCTAAATGGTTAGTTTCTTTACTAAATCCCCTAGTTGGCAACATTTCTAACTCCAATATCAAGAATAATATGGATCTGGTTGATAAACTCAATAACTTACACATTAATTATGATTTTAAACTGGTCAGCTTTGATGTAACATCACTCTTTACAAAGGTCCCAGTTGATGATTTACTAGAGTTCCTCATAGATTCCCTGGATAATATTTCATTGCCTGTCTCGAAAGACGACTTCATCGAACTCATCAAACTATGTATTAAGGATTGTAAATTTGAATTCAATGGAGAATATTATGCTCAAAAATTTGGTATGGCAATGGGTAATCTACTCTCACCTGAATTAAGCAACCTATATATGGAATTCTTTGAAAAGAAACTATTAAGTAATATTTTACCACCTTCAGCAGTCTGGTTTAGATATGTAGATGATGTATTATGTCTCTGGCCAAGTAATGAGGACCTAAAAGCTTTCCTGCCACAACTTAATAACTTAGCCCCCTTGATCAAATTCACTGTGGAATTAGAGCATGACTGTAAATTGACATTCCTAGACTGTCTGATGCACAGAATAGGTAACACCTTTAAGTTCAGTATTTACAGAAAACCTACTAATGTGTGCATACATTCATTATTATTCTGCCCACCATAATAGAGTCAAACAGTCAGTATTTTCAACAATGTTTTTACGTGCTTTGAGAATTTGCAGCCCGGAATTCATTGATGAGGAATATAAATATATCTATAATATTGGCTCAAACCTTAAATACCCTAGATCTTTCATAGACAAATGCCTGAACATTACTAAGAAATCTTTTTATAGAACTGATCCCAAGCTCACCCATGACCATAAGAATCTCATAGTACATGTACTGTATTATCATTTCACAAAAATTTCTCTCAAATTCCTTTACAACTAAAATCCTGGAACGTCAATGTGGCATTTAAAAACTCATGCACTGTTAAACAAATGTTAATCAAGAACTCCCCCAACAACACAATTGGTTGCATTTATAAAGTTCCTTGCAAGGAATGTAATATGTTTTACTTAGGCCAGACAGGTAAAGATCTTGTAACTAGACTTAAACAACATAAATATAGTGTTAGGACAGGCCTCACGACGGAGAAATGAGCAATAATTTGAATAAATATTTTTCAACAGTTTTCTCCACCAAAAATTTAAACATGATACCCGAGGCACCGGCTCTATTCAGAGATAGTGAAGAAAACAAATTAAGTGAGATAGTAGTGACTAGTAACGATGTTAGTAAGCAAATAGACAAACTAAAGCCTAATAAGTCACCTGGTCCCAATGAGATATTTGCCAGAGTATTAAAGGAATGTAAGGAAGAGCTTAGTATGCCCTTAGCAAAGTTGTTTAACATGTCCTTAAAAACAGGTGTAGTACCAGAATCCTGGAGGATAGCGAATGTAATACCGATTTTCAAGAAGGGGGATAGATCACTATCCTCTAACTACCTCCCAACCAGTCTAACATCAATAGTGGGCAAATTACTGGAAGCAATCATTTCAAACTCTATTCGAAATCACCTGGAGAAGCACAGATTGATCAATGATTCCCAGCATGGCTTCACAAGCGGACGTTCTTGTCTAACTAATCTATTAACATTCTTTTCATCAGTTTTCGAATCGGTGGACGAGGGGCACAATTATGATGTGGTATATCTCGACTTTAGCAAAGCCTTCGACAGAGTCCCCCACGAAAGACTAATTAGAAAGGTAGAAGCTCATGGCATCAAAGGTAACATCCTTAAATGGATTAGGGCGTGGTTACAGGACAGGAAACAGCGAGTGAGTATTAACGGCACTAAGTCCCATTGGAGCAACGTCACAAGTGGAGTTCCCCAAGGCTCAGTACTTGGACCATTATTATTTATTATATACATAAACGACATAGATATCGGCATAGACAGCAACATAAGTAAATTTGCTGATGACACTAAAATAGGACGTGTTATTAAATCTGACGAGGACTCTGCAAAACTACAGGAAGATCTAAACAAATTTTTCGAAT
Organism: Homarus americanus; assembly: GCF_018991925.1. Lineage (NCBI taxonomy): Eukaryota > Metazoa > Arthropoda > Malacostraca > Decapoda > Nephropidae > Homarus > Homarus americanus. The sequence goes on along the minus strand of NW_024711292.1, from coordinate 9,319,578 downwards.
GGTCTGAAAAATGGCAGATGAAATTCGACGGGCAAATGTAAAGTACTCAGTATAGGAGATGTATTAGGGAAACCAGATGCCAGATGAACAAGCGATGCCATAGAAATCCGACTCTTGAGATTTAGGAGTAATGATGGCCAGACAGCAAGCCAAGTAAACAATGTGTTTTTTTTACTTTCCGTAACAAAGCTAATAAAAGTACTTGGGTTCATACAAAGGAGTGTTAGTTACAAGACTAGCGAGGTCATCCTAAAACTGTATCGTGCGCTTGTGAGACCACACCTGGATTACGCAGTTCAGTTCTGGTCACCGTATTACAGAATGGATATAGAATTCTTGGAAAGAATTCAGAGGAGAATGACAAGACTAATCTGGGGTATTAGGAACCTTGAGTATAGAAACAGGTTAAAGCATCTTAATTTGCACTCCCTCGAGAGACGTAGAGCGAGGGGCGACCTGATAGAGGTGTATAAGTGGAAGTCAGGGCTAAACAAAGGGGACATTACAAAGGTACTCAAACTATCCAACCAGGAGCGAACTCGTAACAATGGTTTTAAATTAGACAAATTTAGATTTAGGCGTGAAGTAGGTAAACACTGGTTTGGAAACAGAGTAGTGGATGAATGGAACAAGTTACCAAATATCATCATTAACTCGAATACGCTGAATAGCTTCAAACATAGGTTGGATGCTTATATGAGCAATAGGGGTTGGGTGTAAACGGGACTGCCCAGTATGGGCCAATAGGCCCGCTGCAGTTTCCTCCATTTTTATGTTCTTATGCTCTTATGAATCCAATGCTCTGTTTGTTCATCTGAGGGATAATAAGCATTCCATTGACTGGGATAATGCCTCCTCAATATTACCTTGTAATTCAATTGACAGTAGGAACATTATAGAATCTATTCTTATTAAACATACCAAAGCAGTCAACATGAATTTGAGTAATGGCATGTACAAAATGGACAATTTTGTAATTAAGAAGATTTGTAACCAGGTGAGAAGGTTGGGTCACCTTATCCTCTGACCTGACTACCAACCGTTGCGGTGCATTTTAAAGATTAGTAGGGTCATTACCTAATACCTGACCATTGTGGACCTGTATATATACACCTTGTTTTGTACTTCTCCTTAGTCTGTACTCACCCCTGAAGATATGAATTACACGAAAGCTCGGGAACTTCGTGTTTTCTTCTTTCCTTGTGGTTATCATCATATACTGTATATATGTATATATATATATATATATATATATATATATATATATATATATATATATATATATACAATTTAACACCTCAACCTGCCAGGATTCAACCCACGCCCACCAGGCCCATGACTGTGACCGTGAAACGCTAACTGCCGGATTTGGTAAAACGTTACTTGACCACTTCACGTGATAATACGGGTAGTCCCTATAAGAGGTTCATACAGCCTATGTAAGCTGCTGAACAGGTGTTTGTGTGAAATATATATATATATATATATATATATATATATATATATATATATATATATATATATATATATATATATATATATATGTATATATATATATATACTGTATATACCGTATATGCTGATAACCACAAGGAAAGAAGAAAACACGAAGTTCCCAAGAGCTTTCGTGTAATTCACATCTTCAGGGATCAGTACAGACTAAGAAGAAGTACAGAACATGTTATATATATATATATATATACAGAGGAGGGTGAGATCAAGTCCACAGTGGTCTGGTATAGGTAATGACCCTACTAATCTTCACAAAAGCACCGCAACGGTAGGTAATCAGGTCAGAGGGTAAGCTGCCCTAACCTTCTCACCTGGTGACAAATCTTCTTAATTCACGAAATTATCCAATTTCCTTTTAAACCATTGCTTAAATTCATGTTGACGGATTCGGTTAGGTTAAGAATATATATATATATATATATATATATATATATATATATATATATATATATATATATATATATATATATATATATTATATGAAGATCTTCCACCCCAAACCTACTTGGGGGGAGGATCTTCATATGATCTAGCCTGTGGGGGGGGGGGATCTTCATATGATCAAGCCTGGATGGGAGGATCTGACCTGACCAGGTTAGGTTAGGTTAGGTTAGGTTAGGTTAGGTTAGGTTAGGTAAGGTACTCATATTTTGCAATATTCAGTGTAATAATTCTTTTTTAAGAAACTATGTACATAAATTTCTTGCAGTATTTAGTGTAACATGAAAGTAATCTGAATAATGTTATATTATTTAATCCTTATGTTGTTTATTTATATTATATGTTGGGGGGGATCTTCATATGAGCGCGACTGAGGGGGGGGGATCTTCATATGAGCGCGACTGGGGGGGTGGATCTTCAGTTGGATACTTTGGGGGGGAAGATCTTCATATGATCCATATATATATATATATATATATATATATATATATATATATATATATATATATATATATATATATATATATATATATATATATATATATATATATATATATATATATATATATATATTTATATATATATATATTATATTGTTCCCAAAACTTTGTTATGAAGCCAAACCAGAAGTTTTGAAGGATCAAGGTCAGCTGATGATATACCGTACATTAGTTTATTTTATCTTTAATTGATCGTCTGCTAAGCAAAGTGCCACTGACATTGTTATTCACGGTAAATTCACTTTATTTATTATAAGTATAGAGTAAAATCTTGAAATGTGAACCCTAACCCTCCCCCTGAAGCAGTCAAAGAACCTTCTTTTTTGTTATTGTTACCTCTACTCCCAGGATCTTACACGTACTGATATATTAAGTTAATCAATCCCATGTCCATATTCCATATTGTAATATACATTTTAGCCATTAAACTATTAAAATGTTATATTTCACAAGACCCTAAACCAAAGCTGCACTTAATTAATGTAAGTCTGTATCGAATTTCAACTGAACCCATAAGTATTTCAGTAACATCAAAATCCACGAAATACATGTGATTACTGTATAATAACTATACAGTAAACACATGTATGGAAGATTTTAACTTGGAAGTTAATTTCTCATTAATAATTATTTGCATTTGTATAAAAACTTATGATTCCTATAATACTCACCTCAAATATGCTAAGACAGTGTTGGGTTGAGTTAGATCTTAGGGTGCGGTTACGAGAGTAAATGAAGACAAACTCCGTCTTTATTCCAACAATAGAGAGGCAGGAATGAGCACAAGAGAAAGTCTTATAGTCGGTATCCACAATATCAAAGGGAGGTTCAACTGAAATAAAAAAAATATAGTGATATAGTCCTTTGCCAGTTAGAATCAGGATTAATGTTTCCTTTTTTTTTCTTTTAAATAGATCTTTCAGTAACTAGACTTCTTAAACTCACTGTTAAACAAAGTAAAATCTTGACCCCAAAGGATTTCCTATGTGACATGTTGACAGATGATTGCCAGACATATAAAAGATGTAATTTTGTGGAGGGCTTAATTCATAACCCAGTGAATACAGATCATGTTGTTTTCAGGGTTTCAAAATTTAGTTATTGTTCAGGAGTAAACCATCTAGTAGTTTCTGACGACTAAAGGACTGTACAGGTGTAGAAAATTATGGAGAACTTAAAAAACATAATAGATATCTAGTGAAACAAGTAACAAGAATGTCTCTTATGGCAATGGCTAAGTTATTATTAAAAATATTTAAGGGCTCCAACAACTATGATCTTTAAGCACAAATCAATATGTAAAATTCTACAAAAGTTAAAAACTTAAAAATTAATAGAGTACAGTATTAATATTAAGATGTGGTGCCATTTCCATTTTAAGTAAGGGCACCGAGAGCTTGGGCATCTAAAAACCTCTTAATTGCAATGTAGTCTGAACAGCAAAACAGTTTATTGGCACCTTTTTCAATTGTTAAAATTTTTACCTTCTCCGGTAGCAACAATATAATGAAACAGTAATCCAGGTGTTAACACAAGTTCATGAGGCATTATTCAGGTGTTAACACAAGTTCATGAGGCATTATTCAGGTGTTAACACAAGATCTTGGGGCAGTATCCAGGTGATAACACAAGATCATAAGGCACTATCCAGATGTTAACATAAGATCATGAGAGGCATTAACCTGGTGTTAACACAAGATCATGAGAGGCAGTATCCAGGTATTAACATAAGACCACGAGGCATTATCCAGGTGTTAATACAAGATCACGTGGCATTATCCAGGTGTTACTTTTACTTTTATCATCTTTGCCACTGATCGGCTCATTAATTGCTTGGGAGGTTGATCGCGTCTCTGTTACGCACTGTTGACAAGTACTGGGCATACACTGGCTTCTGAATATATCTGAACTTGCTCCAGTGTTGGTCAAGTCTGGTCTTAAAAGTGCTCACACTCGGTGCCACCACAACACTCGCTGGCAGATTGTTTTGGAAAAGTTCACGATTCTCGCTCCCAAAAAGTTTGCCCTCACAGTTTTCTAGACTATTGACTTCTTCAGCACTTGTGAGGCGAGCATCTGCCAGCTCCAGGTACGGACACTCGACTGAGTAGTGCCCTCTGAGATGTTTATAAACTTCAATTAGGTCATCCTTTGGCCCTTGCCCGTCTTTAGTACAAGCTAGGAGCCAGTGCATGCCCAGTACAGTGCTTGCCAACAGAGACGTGACCGATTGCTCAAGTGGCTAACGAGCCTATCAGTGGCGAAGAGGATAAAAGTAAAAGTAAAAAAAAAAAGGAAAAAGTAAGATCATCAGGTGGTATCCAGCTGTTACACAAGATCACGAGGTAGTACCCAGGTGTGAACACATGATCATCCTGGAGTTTCCAGGTTGTTAACACAAGATCATGAGGCAGTACCCAGGTGTTAACACAAGATCATGAGGGAGTATTCAGATGTTAACATAACTTACCTCCCGGAACAAAGTCAGTGACCATGTGAGCAGGATTCTGTGGGTCCACAATTTTCAAAATAGATTTGGTGGTTGTTGAAGCACCGCTGGAGTCCAATCCTTCAGATAAAACATGGATCTCTGTCTTAACTCGTTTGTAGCTGCTTGCCAGACACGACTTAATCGACTGGAATATGTTGGGCTGAGCCTGGATCTCGTACCATACTCCCATATACTGAAACACAATAACATGGGTAAAATTACTGTGATCACAGCAATCTTTTTCCTAAATCTACCACAAGATCAACTGGTGAGATTAAATACGTTTTCCCATCTTTTGGTATCCAAGTGTTAGGTGAAATTTCTACCAAAAAAAAAATTCTACCCCGTTTCTATATTGAGCATGCACGGCCATGCACAAAACCAGAAATCATCCGTTCTGCCTCTGCCATCTAAACCCAACTCTGCTCAAAATATCGACTTACAAGTGGTGGTAGGTGATATTAATTATTGCTCGTTGGTTATAAGTGTGTAAAGCTTAAAATAAGAAGGATATTGCTTGCTGTCACTTGCATTTGGCTCCATTTTATTGATATTATTGGGAAAAAGGAGTAGATATTTTACTAGGGTAATAACTATGTAACACACCTGTGTTCACAGGTGTGTTGCTCTGGTTTCCTTTGCTATGGAGGTGCCACATATATATGGGGACTATTGTAGCTGAGGGTTGTGCTAGTTTTAAAGGCTTAAAATTTAGTTTAAGGCCACATGTGTGACGAGCTAAAGTAGTTGCATTTAAAAGGGGCCTTGAACATTTGAAAGCATAAGGATGAAAAATTGATTGTAAATTATTTTTTGGCAATTGACACCCACCACGATGAAAGTGTGTTTGCAGTAAACTGTTAAGCCATTGTGCATACACAGCAGGTATGGATTGGCGAGCAACTACACTGATTAAACTTGACCTTGTGATAGGAATAATGCATGTTTTAGCCTCTATAAACATAAAGTCTTAAGAATACGACCAGATAAGAGTATAGATTCTGTGATCTCCAAGAATTCTTTTTTAAAGGAATGCAACTAGGTAAAATTGTGGTTCATTCGTCTGCTCGTTCAATGTTTTTTTCATCACTCTTTATAGAAAAAACAACAACAGTAATTATCGAGATTCGGTGAAATCAGCTCCCGAATTTTGAAATCTGAACCTAAACTAGAATACACTACCACTGATCATTTGGCTAGCCGCTTGTGCGGTCAGTCATTTCTCTGTTATGCACTGTTGCAAGTACTGGACATGCACAGGCTGATACCAGATCCTGCACATTCTCTGGTAGGTTATTCCAAGAGGTACTTGTACAAAGATTTCCAAAATGCATGGTTATCCCAATCTTAGTCGGTGGAAGTTGACTTCTTCCCTTCTTATATCCTTCATGAGTGGTGGTCTCTCATAATTCGTGACCAGATAGTACCACATGGCCGATATTGATACTGGTGTTAATCTTCTATGTTTGTCTATTTTCCACTGGGCAGTTCGTGTTATTGTGGTCTTCTTTATCTGCTCCTGAAACTGGGCGGGATGTTCATCTCAATGTTTCGCTTTCCTAATGCAGCCTTGGCAGCAGCATCAGCTCGTTCATTCCCTGGGATTTCGATATGACTGGGCACCCAGTTAATGATAACTTGCCGATCTTGAAGTTTTAACCCTTGCAGTAGGCCAACAACAGATGTTATGAGATTAATGTTGTCTCTAGGCTCTCTGCATTGTAGTGCTTCAATAGCACATCGTGAGTCAGTGTGGATTACAACGCCTTGTTGACTGTTTATGGAAGCGTGTCTAAGGGCTCCAAGTATGGCAGCTAGCTCAACTTGCAAAGTAAAGCATCCATCTGAGGTTCTCCAAAGGGACGTGTTACCTCCTTCTATAGTGAAGGCTGCTCCTGCCTTCGTACTGGTGGGCTCTACGGAACTGTCTGTGTAATACACTGTACTATTGTGTGGTGTTAGAGCCTTCATGTTTCTCTCTGCTACCTGTCGGAGCTCATGTGGGTTACAGTCAGCCTTTCTTGTCCCAGTTTGTAGAATGTTGAAGACTGCTGGCGGGGACTCCCGCAGTGCTGGGGTGCTGTAGTCTGGACTCATTGTATCAGGTCCTTTGCTGAGGATTGTGTCTTTCAATTTCAGTCAATTTTCAGCGTCAGCTGCGCACAATAGCCATGTTTTCTTGTTAAAGACATCTCTGTTAAGGTTCAGTGCTCGTAAGAGTCCATTCTTGATGTCACTTTCCCGAGCCCTGGTAATCAGCTTTGTTGCAAAGCATGCTATTAATCGTTCCGCTCTGGTCTGGAGAGATGTGAGACCTGTCTCCATGTGTAAGTTTTCAATTTTTTTCCATATAGGTGCCTTGACAATGACTCTCATAGCGTTATTCTGGGCAACCTCCAATTTCGCCCACTGCCACTCAGACAGTGTGTTAAGAGCTGATGTCGCATAGTCTGTTAATGATCGAATGGCGTGTATATATAGTGTTCTTAGGACTACATGTCCCGCACCCACCTTGGGTCCTGTCATGGCTCTCATCATGTTGACTCTCTTGCCTATTCGGTCTCTTAGATAGTTTATCTCAGTGTCAAATTTGAGGCCTTTGTCAATCCAGATGCCCAGGTATTTGTATACATTGACCCATTGTTGGGCAATACCTTGTATTTGCAGTTGTGTCACCGGCTCATGGTGTCCAATCCTCATGGCTTTCGATTTGGGGATTGATATCTTGAGCCCGAGACTCATACATTCTTCACTGAAGAGGTCTAGTGCTCTTTGGACTTTGCTGATTTGGTTTCTGCCTTTTACTATCAGTGCTAAGTCGTCAGCATAGCATAGCAGTTTGGTACCCTCTTGAAAGGGAAGCCGACACAAGTTTTCCATGAGGATGTTGAAGAGAGTTGGACTAAGAACTCCTCCTTGCGGTGTGCCATTTTCCAGTCTTTGGTGATCTGATCTGTTGGAGATAGTCAGCAATCCAAGCCAGTAGGCATCCCTTGATGCCTTTCCGGGCCAGAGTGGTTACAATGGCCTGTGCATTTGCCAGCTCAAATGCTTTCTCTAGATCAAGGAATACTACGATTGCCTTATTTTGACCAATCGATCCCAGGAGAGTGGCCAAACTGTGTGCAGTGCTGAGACCTTTGGTGAATCCAAAGATATTGTGGTGAAGTGGTTCAGTTTTCCAGAGGAGTTGTGTAAGGACCATCCTTTCGGCGGTTTTGCCGATGCATGCTGTTAGTGATATTGGTCTGATATTCTGGGGATCATTGGGTTTGGGAAGAGGAACAATGTTTGCTCTTTTCCAAGCTGACGGGAGTTTGCCTGCTGACCATGATGCACTGATAACTGTTAGGGGAGAAAGTTCACCAGCAAGTCCTGCATTGCTGAGCAATGAATAGGTTATACCATCACTGCCAGGGGCGGTGTCTTTGCCTGTTTTCCTGGCCCTTCTGATTTCTTCTATAGTAAACAGACAGTCTGTAGTGTCAGTTTGTTCAATTGCATGTCTGACTACTACTACTCTCTCCAGTTGTACTTGCTGTAGATGAAGTCTTATTTCAGGAGGTAGTTGAGCTGATGACGAGCGTTCTGCAAAGTGCTCTGCCAAGCGATTTGCTTCCTGTAGTGGCTGGGGGTGGGCTGGAGCTCTGGGCAGTTTTCCTGTTGCTATCCTGAGTTTTCTCCAGAGTTCACTCGGGCTGTTGTGTGCATTAAAGGTTGCACACCACTCGAGCCATTTGTCTTCCCTAATTTTCTGAGTAATTTGACGAGCATGTTGGACAGCAGCTCAAGAGTTTCACTCCCTCAGGGGAAGGGTATTGTCGGAGATGTCTTCTGAATGTGTTGATTCTGTGATTCTGTTCGCTGACCTCGTCATAGTAGAAACAGTAGTCTTTGTGGTGTCTATTTGTAGGGTTTGTTTTTGGTATTGCTTTCTCTGCTGCGTGTTGTATGGCATCAGTAAGGTCCTGGTTTAGTTGGTCAATATTTTCTGCTGGTTCATAGTTCGAATACCATTTTTGGAGTTCATCTTGATATAATTTCCAATTTGCTTTCTTGGTATTCCATCTGGGTGGCGGACGTGGGGGAGGAGGGAGTAGCTCCACCGTCAACGTAGTTGTCGATGCAAAGTGGTCACTGGTCAGTTCATCATCTATCTCCCACTGAGCTACTGGAACGAGCTCAGTGGAGATGAATGTGAGGTCCAATGTTCCTCCCAGTATGTGTGTTGGTTCCCCAGTATTAATGAGCGTTATTTTTGGAACATCTGTCAGCAGTTCCACTAGGTGATGACCATCCAGGTTCATCTTGTGGTCGAATTGATCGTTGGACGGTGGGCATTGAAGTCCCCAGCAATGAGCACAAGTTCCTGTGTTGCTTGTGTCAGTAGTTCACCGGCTTCCAGTCATTTGGGTGGCGGTTTATAGATATTGTATACTAGAAGACTGTCGTTTGCCAGGTGTATCCGAACAGCTTGTGCCTCTACTCCATCTCCACAGTGAACTGGTTCTACTTCTGAACTGGGGATGGTCGCCCTGACGATAATCATGCTGCCATGGGAGTTGGGCCCCTTTGGTACAGAGTACTGTTGGTATCCAGGCAAGCAGAATTGTATATCTTTTGACATCAGGGTTTCTTGCAGAATGAAGACATCAATATTTTTTAGCTATGGCTGCTGCTTGTACAGTATGCCGTTTGTTGGACAGGCCTTGTACATTCCACTGTGTTATCTTGAGATGACAAGGAGGTGGGGCTATTCTATCATTATCTCCTTGTCGCTGGTGCTGTAGTTGCTCTCGGCGTTCATGGTAGAGTCGCTCTCCTTGTCCGTTAGGAATGGTGGCTGTTTCTTGGGCACCTGCTCTAAGGGAGGAGCAGGAGGTGGAATTCCGCTTGTTTTGGGCAGTATCTCGGGAGTTTTTTCTTCTCTCTTCAGGGTGCTGTCGCTCTTGCCTGTGATCGTGTGTTTGCTGACGGTCTGTGTTTGTTGTTCTATTCCTCGTGATCTGTTGCAAGGGGCTTGAGGCTTCACGGTTTTGAGTGATCTCTCGGATGGCAAGTTCTTCTTCTTGTCTGATATCTGACTCAAGGGCGTCGTCGGTTCCACTTGCAGTTGTGGAGTTTTGGGGGTCTGGTCTTCCTGCATCTTTTCTGTGAGCTGTGACATAACTGCATTTATTATATTTTCGGTGCTGGTATCTTTTTTCTTTATTATAGTCGAGAAAGTCACTATCATAATGGTGATCATCTGTTTTATTTGTTTTTCTGTGAATGCCGCTTGTAGATTGGCAGGCTGAGAGGGAGACAGATTACAGCGCGGGATATAGAAACAATATAGCACCTTGCGGTCACATGACATGAACTGACCAATCACGCTCGACCTGTTAGATAGCCCAAACTCTCCCTATATATGGCTCTGGGATCCATTATTTTGCCACATATGCTATCCACATTGTTTTATTGTTGGTAGATGAAAACACCAAATGACATCACTACAAGTAAACCACATTTGTCAGTATATATATATATATATATATACACAATCAACACCTCAACCCGCCAGGATTCGAACCCACGGCTCACGAGCCCATGACTGACCGGGGAACGCTAACCGCTAATGAAATAAATAAATAAATATATACAGTGACCCCTCGTTTAACGAACACCTCGGTTAACGTAATTTCGATTAACGAACTGCCTTCCATAAGGATCTTCAATTCGGTTAACGAAAAAAATTCGGTTAACGAAGTTCTTATGAACCGACCTCAACATGTTTTCGCTTGCACTGACCGGGCAACCAGCTTTAGTATCAGTCCGCCAATACATTAATCGGTTCTAGGGCTTAAATTCCTTACTATTTTAGTAAATATCAAGAAGTTTATACTATTCAATAATTTTAAAAGTTTAATATTCAATTTTTTAGTCATTTGAACAATTATTGAACATAATTGAAGGTAAAGTGACTAGTTTAATGCACGGCATCCAGCCTCTTAACACAGCAAACAGGCGTTAGTCTCTCTCTGTTTTCACTGGAGGTAACATCTTGCTTGAGACTCTCTTCAACTAAACGCTTTTTTTCTGTGTTTCCAAGCAAATTATTGGTCATTTTGAAATATATTTTATATATTGACAATATATAATGCAGTGCAGTGTTGATTTAAAGAAAATAATCTTGAATTACACCAGAGAGCTAAAATTTTATGGGTGAAATGATGCCATGGGGTGACTTCTCTTCCACCCCAATGCCTTCTCTTCTTCCTTCTCCTCCACCCCCATTCTAAATCCCATCATCATCATTCAGGAGCCTTCTACATACACACCTCAAAGTAAGTGAACTTTTCTACCATTTTTGTTGAATTTAGGAAATTTTCGGTGAGCTGGAACCAATTACCCAAAAACCCATTGAAACAATGGGTTTTTTTTTTTCAGAGGGGTAAACGTCATCCCACCTTCACATGCACAGTGCTTCGTCCATGATAAAATATCTTAAAATGGTTCTTCTATAAACCTTGGCTAGTATACGTTACGTAATTTTTCAATCAATAATTAAGTGAATGTGAGGAATTTGTGCGGCTATCATCAACCTGTGAGATGCATATTGCAGGTAACAACACAAGACGGCAGCATGTACTGTATTTAGAAATTCATCAGATTATTATTAAGAAAATATAGTTATTTCACTTAAGTCAAAGTTTATCATTTACGTAGTGCGTATAATAATTGACGTTTATGAGGAATGAACAATCCAAAACTCACCTTATCTGTAGAGAAGTTTTTCATCAGTCTAAGATTTGGACAGGAAGTCGCACCAAATGATACACACACAGAAGCCAGCAACAACAAGGTCCAAAATTGTGTCATCTTTAAAACGTTCTTCACCTGAAGCACATAATACAGTGTAATTATACTTTTTTATTGCAATTTTATAAGAATAGATAGATAAATAAATAAATATAAAATGTTTTGAATGATCTCTGACTTCAAACAGTCAATTTCACAAGACTTCACGTGTAATCCTCCAAAGAATCAAAATATTCTTTGGTTGGTATGAACGTAAAACCGTCACACGAATAAAAAGGACCAAAGAGTATTAAACAAGGGAAATATTTAGAAGTTGCCAACACGTATTAAGTTTTATTTAGGGAGAAAAACAAAACTAAACATAATTTATATTTTTCAAGTATTTTAACCTATAAAATTACGAACAATATAGCATTCCTTTGTCCAATAATATTCTTCAAATAATTATTTATCCATTTAAAGTCATTGTTATTGATCTGAGTTTTCTGTATATATACTCTGCTTTTGTGCATTAAGTAACTCATTATTTAAATTGCTATGGAACTCATCAACCTCATATCTTGTGGTCTGATCACCCTCAACAGTCATATTTTGTGAGGTTGTCATTGTCAGATCACCTGCTAAAGTGAGGTCACCATCTGTTCGTACATTATGTGAGGTCATGTTATTTACTACTTCCCGTGAGGACATGTAGTTTTTTATTGTAGTTCACCCCCAAACGTAATACCCATTCTCTCAGCTGCCTTTTCATTTATCAAAGTTTGCCCTTCTGAAATCTGGGAATTAAATGGAATTTTCCTTGCGACTGACATTACGTTTTACTTTGAATATCAATTCTTTGTCTGACGTTGTACACTCCTCCATACAAATGTTTGCCGATGACGCCAAGTTATTTCGGGAAATCAAGAACCAAGCGGACTGTGAAGAGCTGCAGAAGGACGTCTGTGGGCTCCAAGAATGGTCCAAGAGGATGCACCTGGGGCTGGTAAGGAGGCGTATCATATGTCCCAACGGGATGAAGAAACTGCACTATTTGAGACTGAATGTGAGAAGGACCTAGGTGTGTATGTTGATAATGAGCTGAAGTTTTCGGGCCATTGCGAAAAGGACCAGACGGGGTGACAGTACTCCAGATGGGGAAGCACTTCACTCTTGAAGATCGTTACGAGGGACGGAACGTCTAGATATCTGAACGACCTTCTTATAAGACTTAATAATTTATTTGCCCGATTTACTTTCTCGCAATGGCCCGAGAACTTCAGCTCATTGTCAACATACACCTAGGTCCTTCTCACATTGTCTCAAATAGTGCAGTTTCTTCATCCTGCTGGGACATATGATAGGCCTCCTTACCATTGGTACGCCCCAGGTGCATCCTCTTACACTTCGTGACACTGAATCTCAGCAGTCCTTTCTTTGACCATTCTTGGAGCTCGCAGAGATCCATCTGCAGCTCTTCACAGTCCGCTTGGTTCTTGATTTCCCGAAATAATTTGGTGTCATCCGGAAATATTTGTATGGAGAAGTGTACAACGTCAGGCATTTCATTTATGAAACAAACAAACAACAGCGGGCCCAATACATTGCCCTGTGGTACCCCGCTTGTGACAGGTACAGATGATGATTTCGTGCCATTAATCACCACAAACTGCTTGCGGTCATGTAGAAAGTCTTCTATCCACGCTAGGACATTCCCCGAATTCCGTATCCTTCCAGTTTGATTTTCAGCCTTTCGTGGGGTACACTGTCGAAAGCCTTGGCAAAATCTAAGTATATATTGTCGATATTACCACCCTGTTCCAGAATATGGGTCCAAATAACCAATATATTGAGCAATTGTGTTAAGCAGGAGCGCCTCGGCATAAAACCGTATTGGCAATCATTTACAAGGTTGTTTCGTAGTAGATGTTCCATCGCGGCATCTCTGATAATTACTCTCAAGTATACTTTACATATTAGGCTGGTCAGGCTCACCGGTCCATAGTTGTTCGTGGAGTGACGATCGCCCTTCTTAAAGATAGGACTCGCATAAGCCATTTTCCAATCATTGGGGACCTTTTCTTCATCCAGGCATTTACAGAACAGGATCTTCAGGGGCTCGGCAAGCTCGTTGCTCAACTCTCTTAGCACTCTGGGATGCACCATGTCAGGACCGGAACTCTTATGGACCTTTAGCTTTGACAGTTTATTTCTTATACCCTCTTCTGTGAACACAATGTGGGTCAGTGCTGTGTCGAACCGTCTGTTTTCAAACGCAGGAAGGTTAATCGCATCCTTTCTTGTGAACCCCGAGGAAAAGAAACTGATCAATGCCTCAGCTTTATCCTGGTCAGAATCTGCGTAACTACCATCTTCAAGCCTCAGGTCTGATACTCCTACTCGTGTTTTTAATTTCAACTTTGCATAGTGGTAAAACGCCTTTGGGTTTGACTTGACCTCGCTTGCAATCAGCCTCTGGAACTGCTTTTCAGCCCTTTTACACTCTGCCCTTGCTTGGTTTCCAACTCTTCCATACACCCTCCTGTCTTGCTCATCGATTGACCTAACCCATGTCTTGAATTTCTGGGTTTTCTTCTTAACTTTGTCGACCGCCGCATGGTTCATGTGTAGGGATCCCCTTGTATTCCTAGAACCACTGAGTTTGGTCTTGGGTATATATTTATCTATCAAATGGGTCACTTTACTAGTTATGATATTCAGCGTAGTGTCTGCGTTGTTGTGCCTTAGTGAGTCAGGCCAGTGGTTACCCCTCATCTCTTCCCTCATCCCGTTGTAATTTCCCTTGAAATATTTGCACCTTGGCCTGGCTTTATCTTGAACTAGGTAACAGATAAATCTGAATGACAACACTACATGGTGACTGGTGCAAGATGTTCCAGTTTGGCCACCATACCTTCCTCGTTTGTTATGATGAGGTCTAGTGGCTTGGGTGTTTGCTCCCCTTTGTAGTGTGTGGGGTCTCTAACTTGTTGTAACAGAAAATTATCTCAGAGTTTGTACAAAAGAGTAGCAGGATTATTAAAGTCATTTGGGGTGAACTCTTTTCTCCAGTCGATGTCGCCATAGTTAATGTCCCCCATGATAAGGAGGTGGCTAGGGTTGAGCATCGCTGCGTTGTCTATTAAGGCTCTTAAGTTCCTTTGATTTAGTGGGCCAGTTTGGTGATCTGTAGATACACCCGCCAATAAGTAAGTCCCTTCCCTTTAATTTAATTTTACACCACCTGGACTCTTCAAAAACATTCTCTCCCTGTACCCTCGCCTGGCTGGCAATAAGGTCTTGCCTAGCATGCAGTAGATAACCACACCCCTCTTGCAGGTTTCTTAAGAAAGGTTCGTAAATGAGTCACATCCAGCAATATTGAACTCACATTCCTCTGGGTCGATTCTCCTGTTCATGTACAACAGTTCTACAACTCCTACAATATCAGGTTGGTGTACCTCCAGTAATGTTTCAAACTCCTCTCTTGTCAATGAACGTGTCAGTATTAGTGTACATGACATTCAAGCCAGAATTTGTTCTCGGTAACGTCTTTGCTCTTAGTAGTAACTCCGGTCCCATTCCATTCTCAGAAGCTGCAGCATTTGCTAAGTACACTGTATTTTGCAGGGTGTGGTTAGAAATGTCAGTATTTACACGGCACTCGCCTCCTCCCGGCTGGTAGGCGGAGCTGGTGCCATCTCCCTGGTGGGGGGTGGAGGGCGTACTGGTGCCCCCCGGCTCTGTGTCGGCACACTTGCTTCCACTAACTTCCCCCTGAATATAAGCCATGTACACCCGTCCCCGTTCCTCCTTGACTCCTCCTTCTTCTGCTTCAAGTCCTGCAGGAGATTCTTGTGCTGTTCCCTTTGCATTACCGTGCCATCTGGGTGGATGAATACACTCCGAATGCCTCGCACCTTGCTTAGTTTTTTGCCTGCCGAATAACCTACCATTTTTCCACTTCACTCACTAGTGTCATCCTGTGGGGGCGAGGCTTGTCCCCCTGCTTTTGTCCCAGCCTCCACACATCATGAGGGGTTGATGGCATCTTCAGAACCTCTGTACAAATATTCTTAAACTTCTTCTTATCGTGTGTTATCCTACTCTCAGTTCCCTCCGCCTGGCTCTCAGGGACTCCAAAAACTATTACATTAATCCTGAGCTGGAAACGTTCCCGCTGTTCCTCCTCTCCCCTTTCAGTAGGTCCACTAATTGTCATTTATTCGACACACTTCTTCAGAGTCCCTAGCTGCTGTAGAACCTGTTCTGATCTTGCATTATTCTCCGCCACCTTCCGTGGCCGTGTTAAGGCCTCGGCATAACTCTTCTTTGCAACCACCTCCATTCTATCGGCTACTTCCTCAGTCTTGGCAAGGATCTCTTTCCCAACTTGTTCTAGTTTAGCAAGGATGCAGCTTCATCTATTTTCGTCCCTGGGGAACTCGTTCCTCTATGGCTTGTAATCGCCTCTTTCACCTTGACTATGCAGTCAGAGCAATACCAGCAACACCTTTCATGCTTTATGGCAACTTGTATCGTCCTAAACTCTGCATTGCTCAGGTCTGTATCATCTACATCTACATCCGTCGTCGCCCTGCAGTAATCACATGTCATACCCATCATGGTTGTTGCTTGTGGGGTGGGTGCAGACTGTGTGTACCAGTCGGAGGAAGTCGAGAGTAAGAAAACACACAATAAGTTGCATTTTGAGAATATTTGTACAGAGGCTCTGAATATATTAGTCCCCCCTCAGATGTGAGGAGGCTAGGTCAAAAGCAGGAGGGCAAGCCTCGCCCCTCAATGATCACACTAGTGAGGGAAAAAACTTTGTAATGGGTGATGCATTTCAGAATATATTCATTCACCCAGATCGCACGGTACTGCAGAGGGAACAGCACAAGAAACTCCTACAGGGCTTGGAGCAGTGGAAGGAGGAGTCGAGGAGGAACCCGGGACGGGTGTGCACTGTTTATATCCAGGGGAAGGGTAGTGGAAGCAAGAGCGCCAGCACTGAGCCAGGGAACAACGGTACAGCCCCCTCCCGCTCTACCTCCCACCCAGGAGGAGGCACCAGCTGTGTGTATGCAGATGACATCACTCAAATAACAACACATCAAGGAAAATCGCGAGCGTTACAGGTCGACAACACCAGGCGGGAATTAGAAAGGGTAAATAATTACGAAAAACCATGGAAAATCCAAACCAGTCTCCCGAAATTCACAGTGATACCTTTATGCAGAAGGAAAACCCATCCATTAGTTACCAATAATGCCCAGATAGAATATAAAAAGCAGAGGCACTCTCCTAGGCCTGCATATATCCACGACAGGTTACTCCCATCATGTCCACGCCAGGAAGGAAAAGGCAAGAAAAGAGCTGAGAAAACTATACAGCTTTAAAGCGCGTCCTGAGGAAATAAAACTCCTCCTGGTGACATCATTTATCATACCGATATTAACTTACCCAGCAGTACCTTTTCATACTATGAGCACCACTCAAATATTAAAATTATAGGTGGTCCAAAATGAAGCCCTAAGATTCGTCACAGGTGAAAGATACCCCTTCACCAGAACCACAGCCGAGGTACATAGAGACCTGAGAATAAAACCCATCAACCAGCAGCTGCACACCCTGGCCAGCAGAGTCTGGCAAAAGATAGAACGATCAGAGTAAGAACTCCTTCAAAGACTCCCACCAGATAACGACAACAACCATACATGGTTCCTAAAAAGTTACCAAACCTCAAAAGGTCCATTACCACCCCTGATCTATACAGCCGGGCAATAGACAACCTCCCTAGACCAGCATCCGCTAGTAGGGTCGGCGGAATATGAAATAAGGCCCTCAAAACACCCATATATGGGATAGGGTAGGATGTCCAGTGCTTGTACCGACAGACAATAACTAACCCATGACACAACCCTAACACACCTTTAGCTTAGCTAGGCGGTCAGCCCGCCCTCTCTTACCTCAACCTAAATTTCTTCAATTTCCGAACTATAACTTCCTTCCCCCACCTCTAATCTTCTTTCATCCCTCCTTTCTCTAAAAAAAAAAAAAGAAAAAAAAATGCTCTACCTCCCACCCAGAAGTAAGCGAGCGCCATGTAAACAATGCCATCTCTGACCACACCCTGCAAAATACAAAGTATTTAGCAAATGCTGCAGCTGCTGAGAATGGAGGAGGGCGGGAGTCACTACCATGAGCAGAAACGTCACCGAGAACATATTCCGGCATCAAAGTCATGTTCACTAATACTGACAAAGTCCTTGATAAGAGAGAGGAGTTTGAAACACTACTGAAGGTACATCAACCCGATATAGTAGGAGTTGTTGTACAAGAACAGGAGAATCGACCCAGAGGAATGTGAATTCAGTATTGACGGATATGACTTATTTACGAACCTTTCTCAAGAAACTTGCAAGAGGGGTGTGGTTATTTATGCTAGGCAAGACATTTGAGCCAGCCAGGGGAAGGTACAGGGAGAGGATGTTTTTGAAGAATCCAAGTGTATCTACAGATCCCCAAACTGTAGCTTACTAAACCAAAGGAATTTAAGAGCCTTAATAGACAACGCAACGATGCTCAACCCTGGCGACCTCCTTATCAGGGGGGACTTTAACTATGGCGACATCGACTGGAGAAACGAGTCCATGCCAAATGACTTAAAGAACCCCACTACTCTTTTCGTAGAAACTCTGAGAGATAATTTTCTGTTCCATCATGTTAAGGACCCGACGCATTACAGAGAGGAGCAAACACCCAAGCCAATGGGCCTCATCATAACAAACGAGGAGGGTATGGTGGCCAAGCTGGAACATCTAGGCCCCGTTGGCACCAGCCACCATGTAATGTTGTCATTCAGATTTAACTGTTACTTGGTTCACGACAAAACCAGGCCAAGGAAATATTACAATGAAAATTACGACGGGATGAGGGAAGAAATGAGGGGTATCCACTGGTCTGACTCACAAGGTATAAGAACGCAAACATTACGCAACCCCGCCCACCTGGTACGATGTCCTCCGTAAGCTTCCTGACCTCTCGTATGTCTACGGGAAAGGGTCGCGGAAAGGGGACGTGATTGCTGCCCGTATCATCATTGGGTATGACTTTTGCTTGGGAGATTGGTATCCCCGCATCCCCTGAGCAATGCTCTTGTGCATTATGCAGAAGACCCGACAGCCGCACCCTTATCCACTACCTCCTAAGATGTCCCCACATACAACGCTTCCGTGGCGCCTGCTGGACCACCACTCCACGACCCCCTGACGGAGACACGATGATCCTCCCCATACTGGCCAGATATTACGTAAATAACATTGATTATGTGTTAAAGGAATATCCTTCCTTCCTTAGGCTTTAGTAAGCCCCTTTATAATATTTATACTGTATATACTTGTCACACTTGCCAGATGCTTCTGGTGTTATTGTACAGGGGTTCCTAGTGACAGCATTAGGATCCCGCTTCCTCTATCAAGGAATAAAAAATTGAAAATTACAGAGATGCGACAGGTGAAAACCCTTACCATGATCTGGCTGAAATTGCACTCGCTGCCTTATCTCTTCAGCATTCAAACGCAGATGTAGAGCGCACATTTAGTAATATGAACTTTGTGAAATCAAAATTGCGCAACAAAATGAAACTATCGACATTAAAGGCAATTCTTACAATAAAGTATGGGTTAAAAAGACAGAACACCTGTTGTGCAAGTTATGAACTTCCTAGTGATATTTTAAGAAAGATAGGGACTGTGGAGGCATACAGTTACAAGAGAACCTGAACCAAGCACTTCACATGCTTCCAGCTCTACAGTTGTTCACACTGCCGACGACTACGAAGAGGACTGGGATGCAATTACTATTGAATAATAGGTAAGTGTGCACATTAAACTTTAAAAAAAATAATATTTTTATTTTTACATAATGCATTTTATTTATACTCCGTCCATTATAGTCGTCATTATGAAAATATTATTTGCATCAAATTGTTGAAGGGGGGGAATAATAGCTAGCGACTTTCCATGGAAGATTTAGCGACATTTAGCTACTTTTAGGTACCAGCCTAGCGACATTTGAAAATCCGAGTTGGCAACCCTGCTAGGAAGCGACTGCAAGGAGAGCATTTCCTGATTCTTTCTTTACCTCTCATGTCATCCGTTTTGCGCAGAAAAACTCGTAATCGTAGTTTTTTCCCCGTAATCTAACCTAACTTATCCTAACCTAACAATAATACACTTAGGTTTAATGGGTCGCAATTCAAATTGTTGTTCTGGCTGTGGGTCGCAGTAAAAAAAATTTGAAAAACACTGATCTAGAACAAGCGACATGGTCGCAGTGTTTGAAGCGCGGCACCACTGTACAATCAGCTGGTGGCGGAATGGTGGGGTCGGCACCCTACGCCAACAGCAAGAATTTGTTCTATCTTGGCCTTGCTGGCTAGGTTAGGCTAGTTAGGTTGTTACTTTTTTGTATTAGTATCTGTTACGTTAGGATAAACAATATTAAGCCAAGCATGAATGATCGTCTCTTAATCTCTCTTTCTTACTGAGTGTACAGTGGGCCACGCTTCAAACACTGCGACCATGTCGCTTGTTCTAGATCAGTGTTTTTCAAATTTTTTTTACTGCGACCCACAGCCAGAACAACAATTTGAATTGCGACCCATTAAACCTAAGTGTATTATTGTTAGGTTAGGATAAGTTAGGTTAGATTACGGGGAAAAAACTACGATTACGAGTTTTTCTGCGCAAAACGGATGACATGAGAGGTAAAGAAAGAATCAGGAAATGCTCTCCTTGCAGTCGCTTCCTAGACTGTGGAGTGTACATTACAATAACCAAGCCTAAATTATGGTGCATTTATTTTTATTTTCTTATTTATTTTCGCGACCCATTTTTATTTTGCGACCCAATTTATTTATTTCCCCCCAGGACCCCCTGGATTCGCTCTTGCTGGCTAACTACATTTTACTAAAGATAACCAGTTTGGGTTTATTTGCTGTTACTTGTAACAACAATTATTCTCATTTTCGATTGTTTGTAAATTGCAGGGACACCGATAATGTAGTAAACACAGCGACAGTGATACAGTGAAATAGGAACGACATTATTTGTAACAATTTGTAATTGAAATGGTAAAACTTGACACTCCAGCTACAGATGATCTGCCACAGAGCTCAAACCGAGTCAAACGGCACTCCTTGCAAATACGCTTTAGGTTGATCTAATTTGAGTATATTATACCATAATGTTAAAAATCCTAAAGTCAAATATTATAACACGAAAATTATATATAGTATACCTACAGCAAGTACACAAAGTATCTTGGACAGAAAACCTACCTGACAGGAAGAGCGGGAGTATCTTACTGGTGGACTGACGGAGGTGGTGTTGCCGTCTCAGACAAGATGACCTTGAAGACTGCCCTGCACTGCCCGCGGGCCGTCAATTCCTAGAAGTGAGGCCGACTCCTTGAAGATCTCCATTCACAGGATGGTCAGTATTAAAGAAACCATGAACAACAAAGCAAAATTATTCTCATATATTTCTTCCAAGCTGACGATATGAACCTAATTAAATCTAACGATGCCGAGGTAGTTTCTGTGAAGTCAGGGTGGGTTTGGTCGGCTCCTGTTGCTTGGAAATAGATGATTTAGCAAATGTGTTCGTGGTAGTTTCTAACATTAGTCCCTTACCTGTTCTCTCAGTTGCCAGGTACTCTCCGTCAACACGGTTGCTCTCATTTTTCGCATGGATACGCAGTATTTTATTTCGTTCTAATCGTATTTTACGTATATGTTAATCGTTTTATATCACAACGAAACAAAAAGGGTTCAGGGTGAAGTTCGTCCACCTTGTTTACATCTTGTTAACTGTTCTAGTCTACATCATTTAGAACATGATTTGTAAAATAATCTTTTGGATCACATGATGACATGCAGCTAGCCAACAGTTCGTTTCACATGATTAAACACCCTAACGCTACCTAGGGGTTTATATTATGTAATATATGTTATGTTATATAAGTTATATGTTATGTTATATGCTATATTTTGTTATGTTATATGTAATGTTATGTTCGGAAAAATTAAGTTAAGGTAAGATATGTTAGATCAGGTTACATTGTGGGGTGCGAGATATTTCTCCTCCATCCTGTGTGAGTGCGAATCTCCGGGGGTCACCATTTGTGGGGTACGAGATATTTGGTTCACACTCAGGATGGGATGGAGAAAGGAAACTCACAATGTGCTCTCTGTATACATATTGTATTGGATGTACAGTGCAGCTTGGTGCTGGGAAGTGGCAGATCAGAGGAGGACCAGCTTGTGGGTCGCCATGGTCCCGGTCCCTGGATACCTCCTGTACTAACACCGGGATAAACCAACCGTCCGAGCGGCAAGTTAGCTGTATAGATAGTATAATTATGTAAATGATTAAACAAACATATGAAACTTATAAATGCGTTTATAAATAGACAAATGTGTAAATAAACAACTAAAAAGGGCATCCACAGTGCGGAAGTGCTACTCGGTACTCCTTAAATTCTGTCATCTGTGCTCGTGTTATATGATCTTGCAACTCATTTTATTCACTTTATTGATGATAATTGATTGTGAATTTGGTAAGTGTATTGGTAAATTGTGTTGTCTGTATTTCATATAGTGTTTATGTGTTGTATTTATGTTCATGGTATTTTACTTTACTTTTAATTTTATCCTCTTCCTCACTGATCGGCTCGTTAGCCGCTTGGGCGATCGGTCACGTCTCTGATTACTTTTCATTTATCTTCTTCACCAAAAGATCGGCTCGCTAGCCGCCCGGGCGATCGGTCACGTCTCTGTCACGCACTGTTGGCAAATACTGGGCATGTACCGGCTCCTGAATGTACCTGAACCCGCTCCAGTGTTGGTCAAGTCTTGTCTTGAAAGAGCTCGTACTCGGTGCCGTCACAACACTTTCTGGTAGATTGTTCCAAGAGTTTACAACCCTCACTCCGAAAAAGTTTGCCCTCACAGTTTTCTGGACTTGCGGCTTCTTCAATCTTGAGCTGTGACCCCTTGTGGGGCGAGCGTCCGCCAGCTCCAAGTAAGGACACTCGACTGAGTAGTGCCCCCTGAGATGCTTATACACCTCAACTAGGTCACCCCTTGCCCGTCTGTAATATAAGCTAGGCAAGTTCAGGCGCTCCAATCTCTCAGGGTAGCTGAGGTGCCGAAGTGCAAGCACCAGTCTGGTGGCCCTCCTTTGAACATTTTCAACCAACTGACAGTCCCTAGCATATCTCGGAGATCAGACGGGGTGACAGTACCCCAGATGGGGAAGCACTTCACTCTTGAAGATCGTTACGAGGGAGGGACCGTCTAGATATCTGAACGACCTTCTTATAAGACCCAATAATTTATTTGCCTGGTTTACCTTCTTCTCGCAATGGCCCGAGAACTTCAGCTCATTGTCAACATACACACCTAGGTCCTTCTCACATTCTATCTCAACTAGTGCAGTTTCTTCATCCCGTTGGGACATATGATACGCCTCCTTACCGTTGGTACGCCCCAGGTGCATCCTCTTACACTTCGTGACATTGAATCTCAGCAGCCATTCCTTCGACCATTCCTGGAGCCCACAGAGGTCCTTCTGCAGCTCTTCACAGTCAGCATGGTTCTTAATTTCCCGAAATAACTTAGCGTCATCGGCAAACATTTGTATGGAGGAGTGTACAACGTCAGGCATGTCAATACACTGCCCTGCAGTGCTTTGTGGTACCCCACTTGTGACAGGTACGGATGACGATTTCGTGCCATTAATCACCACACACTGCTTGCGGTCATGCAGAAAGTCTTCTATCCATGCAAGGACATTTCCCCGAATTCCGCACCCTTCCAGTTTGATTATCAGCCTTTCATGGGGTACAATGTCGAAAGCCTTGGCAAAATCTAGGTAAATATTGTCGATATTACCACCCCGTTCCAGAATATGGGTCCAAATATCCAATACCTTGAGCAGTTGTGTGGAGCAGGAGCGTCCCGGCAAAAAACCGTGTTGGCAATCCTTTACAAGATTGTTTCGTATTAGATGCTCCATTGCGGCATCTCTGATAATACTCTCAAGTACCTTACATATTATGCTGGTCAGGCTCACTGGTCTATACTTGTTCGTTGAGTGCCGATCGCCCTTCTTGAAGATAGGACTCACATAAGCCACTTTCCATTCATTGGGGACCAATTGTTCATCCAGGCATTTTCAAAACAGGATCTTCAGGGGCTCTGCAAGCTCGTTGCACAACTCTCTTAGCACTCTAGGATGCACCATGTCAGGGCCGGGACTCTTATGGACCTTTAGCCTGGACAGTTTATTTCTAATACCCTCTTCTGTGAACACAATGTGGGTCAGTGCTGTGTCGAACCGTCTGTCCTCAAACGCAGGAAGGTTAGTTGCATCCTCTCTTGTGAACACCGAGGAAAAGAAACTGTTCAATGCCTCGGCTTTATCCTGGTCAGAATCTGTGTAACTACCATCCACAAGCCTCAGGTCTGATACTCCTACTCGCGTTTTCAATTTCGACTTTGCATAGCGGTAAAACGCCTTTGGGTTTGACTTGACCTCGCTTGCAACCAGCCTCTGGAACTCCTTTTCAGCCCTTCTACACTCTGCCCTTGCTTGGTTTCTGGCTCTTGCATACATCCTCCTGTCTTGCTGATCGTTTGACCCAACCCAAGTCTTGAATTTCTGGGTTTTCTTCTTAATTTTGTCGACCGCCGCATGGTTCATGTGTAGTAGGGAGTGACAGTTTGGCAAAAGTTTTCAAAATCTAATTGCTTGGGTTGGATTATTTGTCTATCGGCCACGCTAATTCCGAATATGTTTGAGTTTTTTACATCATTGCATTAGAAGGTTTGTGGATACTTTTGGGTTTGGCATGAAAAACGCGAAAAAACTGTAAATAATAAAGGGACTGGCAATGTGGCACAACCTGTTAAAATCAAGTTATTGAATTGGATTATTCGACTACTGTGTACACTGGTTCATAATATGCTATTGTTTTACAACTCAATGCGCTACAAATTATGCCGATATTTTTGCTGCAAGTCACCACATACGTATATTTCGAAAACCAGGGCCCAATATTACCAACGGCGTGGATAGATTCCGTGGAATGAATTCAGGACATTCCCGCTCATGGAACATTACCAAACTCCGTATATGTGCCAATGGCAGGCCAATGGCAATATTTACAGAGTTTGTTGAGGCTCCCTGGACGGGAATGCCCTGAATTTATTCCACGGAATCTATTCACGCCGTTGGTAATATTCGTCCCAGGACTGATCAACGAATTCAGCCCAAGTAGCTTGACTTGGACAGTTAAGGACAAAATCTCAGTCCGTACTTTTGAATAAAATATTGTTCAATAGGTGGTGATATTGAAGTGCTGAAAGTTGTTTTTTCTGTGTTGTTTTGCAGTTAGTTCAAAGGGCCGCCACCAAGATGGGTCGTCCTAAGATTAGCAACACTCAGCTGCGCCAGGGTAACGATAAGGTGTTCGGGGTTCGGATGCCTCTGCCATCTAACAAGTTGCCTCTGAACAAGGAAGTTGGAAGTGCCCTGGCTTATGAAGCAGAAAACGAGAGGTTAAGGAGAAGAACAAATGCTTTTGATTATATGGATGCCACCAACAAGGTGACTGAGAAGGTACTGGATGTGTATAGGAAGGCCACTGTCCCCACTATCTCTGAAATCAGGGTGAAAATGAGAGTCCACGACCTGTGGAGGATGCGGAGGGAGACGATGATGATGAAGGGAAATGGACAGAAACAGAAAAGGAAGAAAACGAAGAACGGGAAGCTGAAGATGAGGTTCGAGGATATAGCTGAGAAGTTGTTTGATGTGGCAGACGACAGCAAAGTGCACGAACGAGAGAAAAGCTTCCTGGCAGCCCAGAGGAAACCGGGAAGGGAGGGCTGCATTGATGGCGTTGACAAAATTGTGACTGCCAAGCTGAAAGAAGAGAGGGAGAAGGAAGCGAAGAGGGCAAAGAAAAGGGCTGAGGAAGAGAGGAAAACTGAGAAGATGAGGTCAAAGAGTAAGGAGGAGATGGAGAGGATGTCGTGTAAAGTGTCGGCAGTGGATGACAGTGCTCAGGAAGAAGATAGTGATTATAAGGATGTCAATGACAATGAGTTCAAGGCTATGGTCGACAGGAGAGCAAGATCAGAGAAAAGGAAAAGGGAGAAAGAAGCCGAGGACAGGATCGGAGAAACTGCTGACAGGTTCAAGGTATCCAATGATGCAGTGGCTCACATCGCAAACACCATCAGAGCTGCAGACAACATCATAACTGAAGGGGACAAGTCTAAAGTGACTAACTGGAAGAAAGTGGAGAGAGTCAGGAAGAGGTCACGAGAACAGAAAAAAGAAAAGTTCAGGGGATTCAAGGTCAGAGGTCTCATGGTAGATGAGAGGATCAATGAGAACAAGATAGTGACTGGTGTAGGTGAGAAGAACCACAAGAGATTCGCCATGGAAAAGAGGGAAGACTGTGCAGTGATCGGCTTCCCTGGTGAGGAGTTCCTTGGTCACCTGGTCCCGGTGGGGGGAAAGGGGGTAGACCTGGCCACCAGCCTGCTGGCCTTCCTGGAGGAGCGCGGTATTGACACCACCGACCTCCTGGTTGTCCTTAGCGACGGTTGCAACAAACTGAGTGGCTATAATCACGGTTTCATCGCCGAGTTTGAAAGGCTGTTGGGACGGCCTCTCCTCCACATCCACTGCCTGATCCACAGTCTGGAGAAGCTCTTCGGCCATCTATTCAACCATTACGCTGGCCCAACCACTGGTCCCGCCTCCTGGAGTGGTGAGGAGGCTCGGAAGCTGACCGGCAACGTGTGGGACCTTCCGGTGGTTGAATTCGAGGCCGTCACCAACACCTACCTCAGGTCTCTCCTGGATGCCATCCCCTCCGTCGTCTGGGAGGAGTTCAGCTGGAACACCCGGTATCTGTTGGAGATGGCCAAGACGGTGGAGTCCGGCCACATTGAGGAGAGATGGGCCAGGGCACGGGCCGGAGCCATGACCAACGCCAGATGGCAAAACACGGAGAGCAGGGAGCTGAGGGCCTACATGAGCACCACCTCCCCCAGCGAGTCACAGAGACGGATGACCTCCTTCATCATTCTTATCTACGTGCCCTCCTTCCTGGAGATCAGGCAGAGGAATCTGCTACTGGAGGGCCCACGTCACCTCCTCGCCATCATCAACCGGGTGAGGACGTACTGCACCCTGGAGGAAGTGGAGCTGCTTACTCCATACCTCCAGTTCAACGGCTGCTTCGGCCAGCACGAGGTGGTGCTGGTCTCACTGCTGGCCTCCATGGACAAGAGTGAGAGGGAGTTGGCCCTAAACATCATCAAGCAGCTGAGGAAGAAGGAAAAAAGGCACAAGAGAAAGACAGTGAGGAAAGTGAGGAACCCTCAACTGAATCTGGCAGCCACCAAGCTGTCAGAGTTGGTTGATCTGCAGAAGGCCAGCTCCTCCCCTCCCATCCTGTTCCAGCACAGTGACCAGGAACTGGAGCAA
Organism: Homarus americanus; assembly: GCF_018991925.1. Taxonomy (NCBI): domain Eukaryota; kingdom Metazoa; phylum Arthropoda; class Malacostraca; order Decapoda; family Nephropidae; genus Homarus; species Homarus americanus. The sequence continues at coordinate 9,292,279 of NW_024711292.1, read as the reverse complement.
TTTCTGGAGGAACCGTACTGTGAGCCAGGTCTGCCCTGCACCACCACCGCAGTGGAAAGAGGAGTGAAGCTCACCACGGAGGCGGCAGACGTGGCCAGCTCTGCCTGGCAGCAGGACCAGGTCACCTGGAACAAGCTGGAGGCCAGGAAGAGAAACAAGCGGAGGGCTAAGAAATAGGACTACCAGTGCTAGACTGTGGGGACACTGGGACTGAGGGGACACTGTGGGGACAGCCAATGTTAGTGTGCCAACTGTGCTAGTGTGCTGCTGATAAATTGAAGCATACATGCAAATAATATAGAATGTCTACCATTATTCTTGTTTTTTTTTATGTCGAACCGAAAAGTATCCACAAACCTTCTAATGCACTGATGTTAAAGATTCAAACATATTCGGAACCAGCGTGGCCGATAGACAAATAATCCAACCCAAGCCACTTGATTTTGAAAACTTTTGCCAAACTGTCACTCCCTAATGTGTAGGGATCCCTTCGTATTCCTAGAAGCACTGGGTTTGGTCTTGGGTATATATTTTTCGATCAAATGGGTCACTTTACTAGTTATGATATTCAGCGTAGTGTCCGCGTTCTTGTACTATCGTGCACCAAAGTCGTGTCCACTACCCAACCACAGTGAGGATTCGAATAGCCTTGAGTCTGAAGTTTCGAAACAACTGGGGAAATGCTATGGTTGGCCAACAGATGTCGCCCACTGTAGTGTGTGTGTGGGGGGGAATGGAGGAGGTGGGGGTTAGTCTAGTAACAGGCTGTTTGTAGGTGGAGCATAACATCGCGAATTCCGCAATCACTGATAACAATAAGAATGTCATGAAGAGAGTTAATATTATTAAGCATGGTGAGAGATGTGTAGCGGGTAAATAAAAGCACTACAACGACCATATCTCTGCCGTTCATGGCTACGACGGTGAGACTGATGGGCACAAGTAATTAATTCTCCGTGACTACCATTACTGGTAGTCACGGAGAATACACAAGTTGTTACCAAGGTTGGCGCCACCCACACCAGGGGAAGGAGATGATGTCGAACCTTGAAACACGCTGAGGTCTTATTCCTACCATCGTGGTTACCAACAGGTAAGTCACATTAATTTGTCAGCATAGCCCATGCCGTCCTTATACTATTGCAGGGTGTCCCATGAGTGACAGCAGACATTTGTAGAGGTGAACGAATATGTGATATTGAGCCACCACGTCTCTATCTCCATCCGTTTCCCTCTATCTATAATAAAAAGTGTAACTCTACTCAGAAAAAAATAATGAATGGGCCCTCCAAACAAATTAAAGATGAGGTGCACCCCACCCAAATAGGGATGGGCCCTCCATTTCCTTTGGCCTTCTTTTCTCCACATCCTTTCCACCCTCCCATCGCCCCAGTCACCCCAACCTACCACCCAATACCATGCAGTGGGCAGAAGGCCACACACTTTCTCTCCTCCTAAAAGTCTGTTCCGTTTAACCCACATTCTTTCACGACTAAACCTTCTTCCCCCTTTCCTATATTTCGCTATCAGTATCTCCCGCCTCGACTCCGCCATTTGTAATGGTTGCCTTGCATAATTTGTAAAATCCACCTCACGGCTAAACGTAAACCGAAAAATCCATATATGTATAGAAGTTTTATACTCAGAATCACATATTCTTTCACTTCTACAAATATCTGCTGTAATTAGTGGGACACCCGATTATAATTATATGACAGTTGTTATATGAGCTTCTTAGTTAACTTCACCATAAAAATATGGTGTTTGATGTGCTATGCGTTTGGTGGTCATATTTGCCGTACGTTACCTTACTCGGGTTGTTACACCCCCAGTTGCAACCTGGGAGTTTGGGTTGGGTAATGTAGTATTTTGAGCAGAAATGGAATTCAGAACGACTCAATGAACATGAAGAAAAACGTTTTTATATAACGAACCCTAACGTAATGTAACCTATTACAGTTGTATGTAATCTGGGACGAACATGTCATCGCTGAAAATTGTCAAAGAAATATGTAAAGCAGTGGAAAACCATATATTTTGATTATCGGCGAGGCTAACTACCTATAAACAATTAATATTTGACTATTGGCAAAAGTCCTGGGAAAATGAACCAACAAGTCATAAGCTAAAATGATCAAATCATCAGTTTATCCTTGGTCACCATCAAAACAATCCTCTCAACATCACGAAACTATTCTGAATCGTCTAAGAATTGGGCATACTCGATTGACGCATGGCCAACTCATATCTTCCCCTAATGGAGCCCCACCTATATGCTCCAACTGCCGAACACAAATAACAGTCCAACATATTTTCATTGAATGCCCTATTTATAATCGATATCGAACAATGTGCTTCACTAACCCTACAATGTAAGATATTTTAGCAGAGACCCCAAAATTTTCGCCAAGTTCAGTTTTGACCTTTTTGAAATGCTGTAATCTCCTCCAAACAATATAACACTAAATTATAGAAACACAAATATATGTTAACTAATACCTCTGGCCAGCCCTAGGAGAGACTCAAATGGGTGTCAGTGGTCTGGTTAAACTAAATCTTGATGATGATGATGATGATTATCGGGGAATGTTCAATTTACAGTCGCAGGGGTGGTGGTGGAGGTTTGGGGGTGGGGGGAGGATCCACTTGCAGTTCACTATGAATACATGAAATATGAAGGGTTTCTTGGGCAGTTTATCCAAAAAGATTTACCAAAACGTTATGTCAGAGTAATAATACTTAACCTAGGTGTTACTAATACCATTGATTTACTCTAGTATATAAAAGCCTGCATCAGTTTCCACAACATATTACTCTGCCATTTCAGACATGCCTGCAGGACGAGCAAATTCGTCGGCAGTGATTGCTGAGCGAGGCCAAATCATCGGGATGTGGAGAGCCGGGGCAACTGTGCCGAACAATGCTGTCGAAGTGGAGAGGAGCACTAAAACGATTAGGAGGTGGATCCGCCGGTGGGAGGAAGAGGGCTCAGTGGAGACGAAACCTCGAAGCGGGAGGCCACGAGTAACGTCGGCAAGGATGGACGCCATGATCGTGGCAGCAGCAACGGCATATCCAATGCGAACATCAGTGGAGCATACAAGAAATCTGGGCCTCAACTGCCACCACATGACGACGAGACGCCGACTTCATGAAGCCGGGATCGACTGCCATATTCCAGCTCACAAAGGGTGGCTAACACTTACTCACAAGGAGTGTCGACTCGGCTTTGCATTGGAACACCTTCCACATAGAGAAGAATACTGGAGAACCATTATATTTACCGATGAAACGGTGTTCAGGTCAGTGGGAGCCGAAGCAAGGCAGTGCTGGCGGCCCCCCAACACACGCTACCATGAGAAACACATTCAACATCGCGCAGTGCGTGGTAGGGTGTCAGTGTCATTCTGGGGGCGGATGTGGGCACATGGGCCAGGTGAACTGGTCAAGATCAATGGCCGTTTCACTGGTGAGCAGTATGTAGACATCCTGGAGCAAGTGCTAATTCCTACAGTCCGGGCTATGGCAGTTCCAGCCCCCCACACTATCAGGCTGGTTCATGACAACAGTCCCATTCGTACCAGCAACAAAGTGAAGGACTACCTCCAGGATCACCCTGAAATTGAGGTCATCGACTGGCCAACGCTAGGATGTGATATTAATCCGATTGAACATATTTGGGCCATGATGAAACGTGATTGGGATATTGGGGAGCAGCGAACCTGTGCAGCAATAGAGGCCAAAGCTTACGACGTGTGGGAGAGTATACGTCGACGACCAGGGGTGTGCCTGAAGCTGGTCGACTCCATCCCTAATCGCCTTGATGAAGTCCTGAATGCAATGGATGGCTGGACCAAATACTAAGATGTGTGTATTGGTGTATTGTTTGGATTTTAGTATTGTTTGTAAATACAATTAATATATATTAACTCACCTACAGTGTTATCTTAAATCCATGTCCTTAATGATGTCTTAAACTGTATGGCATGAAAATTCATAACAAAGTAACTTAACAGCCACAAATTATGTATTGTGAGGTATACAATGATCTGTATGACACGTCGTGGAATGTGTTGTCTTATAACACAATATAATTATATAGTTACAATTGCTACCATCATTGAAATGCTCATGATGTTCAGCACACAATATTAACGGTAACTGAGCACACTCCAAAATATATGAAGCTTGCATATTGTGGTGGGGTGTTTAAACACTGGAGACCTAATGACGAGTTGTCTAACTCCTGGGTCTTCACTGTGGGTGTTCCAGTTATGGGTTGAGGAGAACCCATGCAAGACCATGAATAATGCTGCCACGGCCACCTCACGTTCCCTTACGAGAGGAGAGGTTGGCCAAAGCCTTATTCTTCTCTATCAGCAAGAGCTGAGAATGGGATGTATAGAATACGTCGAGGTGACGGTAACCCGAAACAAAGTTCACATGGATTCGATGTGGGTCACTGAGCGTTGCTGTAGTGGTGGTGGTGTAGTTGTGTGTGTTGTGACGGGGCCAGTCCCCGCACCTGCCCCCCCCCCCCCCACACACACACGGGCTTTCAAGGTCATGAGGGGCAGTAGTTGGAACTTGGAAGAATTGGAACAGTCACCTAGATTAAGTCTGAATACTATTTTACAATACTGATAACTTTTTCACTCCACTCTTTTTAACATAAGTATATAATTATATAATATTGCATATTATCACAAATATTTATTAAGCAAAGGATGGGTGGAATATAAATAAATATTACCATTATCTCTTTGTCGGAATAACAACACAATTGTGACGTGGTCGCTGAGTAAAATTAGCTGACCAAGGCCCTTCACCCTGATCCTTGCATATTTCACTTTTATCCTTAATATATTCCATTCTTTAAAGTATCATTGTGACCTGAGCGGCAATAAGCACCCAGGGCACTGCACCTGTTCCATGAATTCGTAACCATAAAGAAACAGCTGTAAGACAAAACGTAGTTAAAAAGGCAGCTTGAAATTATGGTGGTATAAATAATAAATAAACCTGCCTCTCATCCAGCCCCCACCTCCTCTATCCCCCCCCTCCCCCCCAACACACACACTACAGTGGGCGACATCTGTTGGCCGACCATAGCATTTCCCCCAGCTGTTCCGAAACTTCGGACTCAAGGCTATTCGAATCCTCACTGTGGATGGGCAGTGGACACGACTTTGGTGCACGATAGTACGTTAATGAGTCAGGCCAGTTGATACCACTCATCTGTTCCTCATCCCATTGTAATTTCCCTTGTAATATTTGCACCTTGGCCTGGCCTTATCCTGAACTAGGTAACAGTTAAATCTGAATGACAACACTATATGGTGACTGGTGCCAACTGGAGCAAGGTGTTCCAGTTTGGCCACCATACCCTCCTCGTTTGTTATGATGAGGTCAAGCGGCTTGGGTGTTTGCTCCCCTTTGTAATGTGTCGGGTCTCTAACATGTTGGAACAGAAAATTATCTCTGAGTTTCTACAAAAAAAGTATAGCATTAGGGTGTGTCATAGGAGGGAAGATCAGCTAAAACTAATGGCCCATCACTTTTTTGGTAGATTTTAGTGTATATAAACAGAAAATAATTTCAGTTTCAATATTTTGCAACCTTTTGCTAGGTAAATTTTAGCGTGAAATTTATCGAAAATCTAACGTACAGCTGCATTAGTGCATTACAATTAAATAGTGAACATTGCTTTCTGACTTCATTCTTTAACAACCCAACTAACAATATTTTTTTCTGTTTCAGATTCTGATGCATTTATAAGTTGATAATATTTGCGATGGCTGCTTGTGTCAGGACGAGGAACCAAAAATCCAGCCATCTCAGTCACTATCTTGGGTCTGGGAGAGAGCTCCTGAAGTCGGAGTTGCCTACATTGAGAGATGCTTTGAGATACGGTGTTTTAATCAGGCAAATCAGTGAAAAGAACCAAAGAACTTACACAAACAAAGACATTGCCAGTGATATGACCAAAGCTGTCTTGGCACAGTACACTCTGGCTAACGCTCAGTTCAAGCCTCCAGTCATAACAAGTCAGAAGAAGATTAGTGAGAGACATCGTTAAATAGTTGGGAAAAGGCAAGAGCTATCTTCTGTAGAGGAAAAACTTGGTAAAGTTATAGACACAGCTTTTGCTGCTAACTGGACCAGTTGCTGACATAATTACTTGCAAGTGCCTGATTGTTCTCTTGTCCTGAGTTTCTGATGCACGACTGTAAATCCGAGGCCCACATCTCCTGTATTTGCAAGCGTGAACTGAAGATTCCTGTGATCGAACTGGCATTTGTCAAAGCACAGAGAGAGAAGACTGGCAGCATAGGGGCTCTCATGATTTCTAGCCAAGATATTCCGGAGCCCAAGAGACAGGAGGCTGCCACAGAGAGACAGAAGAGGAGAAGAGTTGCCGAGAAAAAGAGACTTGAGAAGGCCCAGGGTGAGGTAAAAAAGGCCGATGATTGGAGTCAAGCTGATTCAGAGTTTAATGATTTCCCCATGGCTGATCCGAGTGCTGACCAGGAGAATGGTGACTTTGTCCCTAACCCAGAAAATAATGATCCCAAACCTTCCAGGCATAAGATTCGAAATGGGAAAGATATCCTGAGCATAGCTCTGGCCAGCATGTGACACCACACTGGTCTCAGAGAAACTGCAGAGATAGCAACAGCTGCCTGGATTGACGGTGGTTTGATAACACCTGATGATGTTCACCTGGTGATAGATCATAACAAAGTAAGGAGAGCTCAGGAGAAACTTGTCAGTAACCTAGAAGAGGAGTTTGATAAGGGGATAAGAGAAAATGGAATCAATCATTGTCTTTTGATAGAGAAGGAGACACCTGGGCAGTCATGAAAGTTGGAGATTCTGGACAAGTTGTTCCCTGCCAAGGGTGAAGGAGGAGCACTACCTCTGCTGCAGAACCAGAGGGAAGTATTTGTGGCATTTCACCCAGAGAAAGATGACATCAGAAACCAGCTGAGATAGCAGCAGCAACATTGCAACTGGGCTCAGAGAGAGGAACGTAGACCAGACCGCAGGCCATTGGAGGACAGCACCAACACGAACACAGGGTGGGGTCATCAAGGGATAGAGCGGAAGATTGGGGAGGAAGTTGGTCTGATTGTTTGTGACTTCACACCAACGAGAGAGCTGCCACTCAGACCTGATCCAGGAGCTGATGAAGACTCTTTCAAACAACAGATGGTCTGGTCCTTTCTGCAAGATGGTTGACTCTGGCCACTGAGTTAGAAATAAGTCCGAGCTTTGAAAAAATCACAGTTGGCCCTCCACTCGTTGAGCTTGCACATACTGTCATTGACGACCTGAGTACTGACCAGTACTATGGTTACATGATTTGCAGTGCCATCAAAACTGGGGTCATGCCTGATAGACTTGCTTACCTGCAGATAGGTCCAGTCTCACATTCTAGGTGGCTCACAACGGCTCTCAGGTTCTGCAGAATTTGGGTCGCTCATCATAAACCGAAAGGGAACCAGCTTCACAACCTGAAACTTATTGTCCAATTCATCGTGAGTGTCTACTTGCCAAATTGGTTCAACACCAAGGTCAAGTCATCGTTCTCCGAAGGTCCGAGGCATGTTCTCTTCCAGCTTGAGCTCCTGAGGAGTCAGCCAAGGAAGGTTGTTCAGATTGTGGAGCAGACTGTGAGGAGATCTTCCTGGTATGCTCATCCCGAGGCAGTTCTGCAGACAATGCTCTGCAGTAAGGATGAGGAGGAGAGAAGAGTGGCAGTCAAAAAGATCTTGGATATGAGACTTATGAGAGGATCTGGGCATGACTAATCAGTTGGTGACGATTCCTTCAGGGTCAGGAAGACTCCTGAAGTCAATCTAGGTGCCAAGACCCTCACTGATCTCATAGATCTGGATAACATCCAGGCTGGCAGTGAGCCCCCTCTTACCTGCAGCCTCACCAATGGTCAAGTCAGAGCTTTCCTGGACAACCCCATGCATGTCCCTGCCTGGCCCTCGCACACCCAGAGTATAGAGCGTTGTGTACAGCAAGTGAGCGAGGCCAGCAGTCACGTGTACAGCCAGGAGAGGAGGGAAGGCTACATCCGAGCTCAGGTGGTCAGCAGGGAGGTGATGAGTAGAAACAGAAGCAAGAAAGACATGTTCTCTATGGTGTGCAGCAACACCGGGTCGTAGTAGTATAACCGGTTTTTGTATTTGATGATTTTGTTTTCTAAAGGAATATTAAATTTAATAAATGTGTCAAGATCATTCGTTTCACTATTCTGGATCATTTTCATCCTAATAAATTAACCTGATACATTTACTTTACTTTAAATAAGCTATTTAGTGGTGTTGGTAAAAGGGTGGGAATACTGAATTTTCATAAGATTTCAAGTTAAAATTTACCTAGCAAAAAATGAAAACTTTTCAAATCTGAAGATATCACATGATTCTGCACATAGAACTACATCATTAATACCATGGGCTGATTTTTCAAACTCAAAAAAAAAAATTATTCGCCTCCGTATGACACACCCTAGTATAGCATGGTTATTCAAGTCATTTGGGGACTCGTTTCTCCAGTCGATGTCGCCATAGTTAAAGTCCCCCATGATAAGGAGGTGGCTAGGGTTGAGCATTGTCGCGTTGTTTATTAAGGTTGAGGTCATAGATGACACAACAATTGATCATGACCATAATATATTCACTATTATACTACAAAAAGCAAAAGAACAAAATACACCATACAGAAAAATAAGGTCAAATAAGAATGAGCCAAGGTGGATGACCAGAAAACTTAAACATGATATAGGAATAAAGAAAGGAATTTATAAGAAATTAAAGGGAGGGGAGGAGCAGCTCAGAAATAGGTATAATGAACTATCTAGGAATGTTAAGAAAAATGTAAGGAGAGCAATGAGAGACTATGAATTCAAAATAGCAAGAGAATCCAAGGCGAATCCCAAGGGATTTTTCCAGGTATATAGAACAAAGGTCAAGGACAAAGTTGGGCCTTTAAAGTCAGGGAGGGGAGAAGTGATAAATAGCAGTGAAGAAATAAGCAAAGCATTGAACAGCTACTTCTTATCATTTTTCACAGAAAAATATTCGCGAGGAAATTCCAGAGGTGGAACTGATATTTAGGGGAAAGGAAGAAGAGAAATTAAAGAATATCACTATCAGAAAAGAGGAGTGTTCTTAAAAGGATAAATAAACTAAAGAAGACAAAATCCCCAGGGCCGGATGAAATTTTCCTTCCAGTCTTGAAAGAGTTTAGGGAACAGATTAGCGGACCCCTCGTAAATTTATTTACAAAATCATTAGACACGGGAGTTGTGCCAGACTTGTGGAAGCAGGCAAATGTGGTACCCATATTCAAAAAGGGAGACAGAGCATCAGCGTCAAATTACCGGCCGATCAGTTTGACGTCAGTAGTGGGAAATTTCTTGAATCAATTATAGCAGATAGCATTCGATCGCATTTAGAGAAAAGCAAATTAATCTACGACTCTCAACATGGGTTTACAAAGGGAAAATCTTGTCTAACAAATCTGCTGACGTTTTTAAGGAAAGTATTCGAGGTAGTAGATAATGACGAAAAGTGCGATGTTATTTACTTAGACTTTAGCAAAGCATTTGACAGAGTACCGCATCAGAGGCTTCTGAGAAAAATTAAGGCTCATGGTATCGAGGGGAAAGTCTTAAATTGGATAAAATCATGGCTCACCGATAGAATGCAGAGGGTCAACGTAGATGGTGTTAAATCTGAGTGGGGCCGTGTAACCAGTGGGGTTCCCCAGGGGTCAGTACTAGGCCCACTCTTGTTCACAATCTACAAAAACGATCTAGGTACTGGGATCAGCAGTGACATAAGCAAGTTTGCGGATGACACCAAAATAGGGCGGCAGATTAATTCAGGGCAGGATGCAAATGCATTACAGGAAGATCTAAATAAACTGCAGGGATGGTCTGAAAAATGGCAAATGAAATTCAACACCAGCAAGTGCAGCGTACTTAATATTGGAAGAACAAATACTGTCAATGTATACAGCCTTAACAACATCAACCTAGATAAGTCAACTTGTGAAAGAGACCTAGGGGTTCCTGTAAGCCTGGACCTACGGCCTAGAAAACAGTGCGTTAATGTTCGAAATAAGGCAAACAGAGTATTGGGTTTTATATCTAGAAGTGTAAGTAATAAGAGTGCAGAGGTCTTATTGCAACTATATTTTGCGCTAGTCAGGCCGCACCTCGATTATGCGGTTCAGTTCTGGTGCCCTTATTATAGAATGGATATCAATTCACTAGAGTCGGTGCAGCGATGAATGACGAAAATGATTCCGGGACTTAGAAACCTTCCATATCAGGATAGGTTAAAGAAACTAAACTTGCATTCCCTAGAAAGACGAAGAGTGCGGGGAGATATGATAGAAGTATTTTGTGGGTGAAAGGAATCAATAAAGGGGATATAGATAAAGTTCTTATAATATCCGAGCAGGATAGGACTCGGAGCAACGGATTTAAGTTGGATAAGTTTAGGTTTAGGAGGGAGATAGGAAGGAACTGGTTCACAAATAGGGTGGTGGACGAGTGAAACAAGCTTAGCAACTTTGTAGTAAGTGCTGGAACGCTGGAAAGTTTCAAAAGGAGGCTAGATAGATTCTTGGATGATAGAGAGTTGTAGTAACTCTCGACAGGAGCTGCCATGCACAGGCCAACCGGCCTATTGCAGACTCCTTATTTTCTTATGTTCTTATGTTCAGGCAGAGTACCATGACGAGCGTTGTGTAACAGGCTATGACAGTTCCTCTACACCTTTTGCCTAAATGGACCGTCATTAGCGTTAACCATAGTCTAGCTATAAAAAATAAAATGAAGCTTCCCATTTTCTTTCATTCATTTATTCATACTCAAGTAGGTTGTAGGCAGCTATCAAACAGGGAGGTGCTGCTGCCTGGGAAGATAATGAAAGCTTATGTGTTGTCTAATGGTAGACCCTGCTGCCACATGGCATCACAAAAATTGTGACCAAGTCCCAGGTTGCTGATCTGACTTTCTGCCCCATTTACACATAAATGCTGGGTTTCAATTGTTTCTCTTACTTTAACAACGCAACATACTGTATACCGGTATATATTTTCTCACACTTGATCTGTTTTCTTATTTCCATTCTTTTATTCCCCCCCCCCCCAAAACATGTGTCCAATATGGTATAAGTGCTTAAGAAATAGCACATAAATCAGAAACATCGAACAATACATTCAAACGATTGAACCATGGTAGACTTGCCAGAAGAGATGAGAATATACTAGATATCAAGTCAAAAGAACACCATTGTATAGGTTTGCCAGGTGTGAGTTCATACTAATTTCGATTTAGTGGGAAGATAATATTCTTTACATAGCTATACTGACATTAACTTTAGCTGTTTTAAGTCAACGTTGGAGGAAAAACAGCTTCAATAAAATTTTGGTGTCAAGAAGTGTTTGAAAACTCTTTATTTCCCTGTATATTGTTCAGTATAAAATAGTTGTTCCGCACGTCAACTCTGTATGCCATGTTACGTCAACCAAACAGCGTCATTGTGAGTGTTCAGAGACAAGTCACGAGATGTGAATCAGCCATCAACTATTATCTTCACTACAGTAGGTTCACTCCCGGATTTCATTTCTTCTTTTTCGTCCCAATCAACACACGATTCTCAGTGTAAATAAACAATAATTGTATTAGGTCTACAAGTAAAAATATTTAAATTGATGCTTGTACAGAAACACTACTCAAGGTTAATACACAATAGGTTCTATGCTGAAACACCTTGAATGCGCAGGAACCAATGCCTAACATACACACCAATTTGGTACCAGCCTTGGCGTAATCAACCATCTGGAATTTACATAGAAAATAATATGAGAGATAATGAAGATGGCTTCCTGCCTGTAGAAACTAAGCTTGTCTATCCATGTGTTATTGTGGAAGGAAACGTTGAGCTCTGCTGACTGCTCAGTTGGCGTTTTTTTTATTTAGAAAGGGCCTGTAAGTTAACATTTAAAGCAATTTCTAGTGTAAGTTTATTTGTTATATTTTTTAATGAATGGCACCAAAGAAAAGTTTACTGGCCACTAGTCTTGAAACGTGTAAACTAAACGGAGTTAAACAGAACTTTTATGTTTTGATATAAAATGAAATAATATCATGGTGATAATATTTCAATATTCTTAATATTGCTATCATTGTTTTCGTATCGTTTAATTTTAATCTATATGATATATGTAGCATTGCGATGACAACTTAGATAGTTAGATAAAGAATTGGAAATTACCTCCAGCTCCCCCAAAAATAGTACATACATACAAGCGTATACATAAACATACAAATATATAAATATACACAGTGAACCCTCAGTCACCCAACAAGGCGTTGATCACTTTGTTTTTGTGAACAACTTTCATATTTTCCAGCATGAAAGTTGTCTGTATGCGTGTCTGTGTGTAATGGTATTTGCATAATTTATGTATGTACAGTATACATGTATGTGTGTGTATTGTATGCATGTGTACTGGACCGGACTACAAATTGTGGGGACCACGGAACAAGCAATTTGTGGGGCCCTTTGCCATTAAAACTTCGTGCGTGCGTGCGTATATATATATATATATATATTGATAAAATCACACGGGAAAATGGAAACAACGGAGCACCTTAGCTTTCGTCTTTATTCAAGACATCTTCAGAGGCAACTGGATTACATGGACAGAGAGAGGCTTAAATATAGAGGGTGACCTTAAAAACATAAGGTCAGGTCATAATGATGTCATCCACTAATCCACACACCAACACACACGTAGAGGAGCTTAAGAGAAGGGGGGTGACGTGACTAGTCAGGTCAGGTCAAAAATAAGGGACCCACAAAATAACTCTCTTACATCTAGATCAAAGGTTTTCAAAGCATTTTTAACCTAGGGCCACTGACAAATAAATTTATGTAACATATTATCAGTTTTGAACTGACCATCACTAAGGTTTATTGATTTTAATTCCTTAATCAAACTAGCTTCAACCAGAAGTCTTTCTGTGACACAAGATGATTTAAATACTTCTAAGCTTTTTTCCCAAGCAATGGGGTGATTATTATTCCTAACATGAACGAACAAGGCATTGCTTTCAGATGCTGTTCTGATATTATACTTATGTTGTTTGATTCTGAGCTGCAGTGTTTTTCCTGTCTGTCCTACATAATTACAATTACATTTGCTACATGGAATACAATAAACACTTCCATTTACATTCAAACTTGGGCTATTCCTTATTAACATATTGGTAATGGTTGAGTCATACTTGAAAACAACTTTAATATTTAGAAGCTTAAGGGACCGAACTAACGGGACCAATTCATTACGATAGGGCAGAGTCAAAATATTCTTAAGTGTAGGAACTTGTCTGGTTTGAGAGGAATGAAAGGATTTTTTAACCCTTTTAAAACAAATCACATGTTTGTTGTTTTGTATTATGGCAATTCTAGTAGTGTGTGATTGTTCTGCCAGTGTCTATGTTAATTCTAGGTTGTAATGTCTTTTGTTGATTATATGTAGAAGTCCGAGCGCTTTATGGGCTAATGAAATATATATGGAACCTCGTGTTTCGAAGCCGGATTTGGTAAAACGTTCCTCTGATCACTTACGAGGCACGGGTAGTCCCCTGTTGGAGGTTCACGGCGCCATAAGCTCGATGAACAGGCTTTGTGTGAAATATAACAAAGTCTAGGACTGTTTTTAGTGTCCTAGTGGTCTAGAGGTATCGTTCCCCTGTCACACCCATAAGATCGTGGGTTCGAGTCCTGGCAGGGTGAGGTTGTTGATTATATGTAGAAGTCCGAAAGCTAAGGTGCTCCGTTGTTTCCCTTTTCCCATGTGATTTTATCAAGATATATATATATATATATATATATATATATATATATATATATATATATATATATATATATATATATATATGCAAGTAAATCACTGTAGGTGCGCGTGATCTAGGTATATGCTGATAACCACATAGAAAGAAGAAAACATGAAGTTCCCAAGCGCTTTCGTGTAATTCACATCTTCAGGGGTGAGTACAGACTAGAGAGAGTAATACAAATCAAGGTGTATATATACAGAGGAGGGTGAGACCAGGTCCACAATGGTCAGGTATTAGGTAATGACCCAACTAATCTTTAAATAGCACACAACGGTTGGTGGTCAGGTCAGATGGTCAAGTGACCCGGCCTTCTCACCTGATCACAAATCTTCTAAATTACAAAATTGTCCAGCTTGTACATGCCGTTACTCAAATTCATGTTGAATGCTTCGGTATGTAATGTAATTCAATTGATAGTAGGAACATCATAGAATCTAGTCTTATTAAACATATATATATATATATATATATATATATATATATATATATATATTTCATGTAGATCCACAATGAAAACGTGGATAAGATAAATCTTGATAAAATCACAGGAGCAGTCTTTATTCAAGACATCTTCAGAGGCCTCTGAAGATGTCATGAATAAAGACGAAAGCTAAGGTGCTCCGTTGTTTCCCTTTTCCCATGTGATTTTATCAAGATATATATATATATATATATATATATATATATATATATATATATATATATATATATATATATATATATATATATATATATATATATATATATATATATATATATATATATATATATATATATATATATATATATATATATATATATATATATATATATATATATATAATGTGTTTGTGTGTAACCATGCTTTTCTTTTATATGTTTTCTTGAACCGGTACTTTCATAATTGGTCTACTGTTCAAGCCCAAAACTGAGTCACTAGATAATTTGACACATTACTGGAAAAAAATTTTCTTCACAGAAAGTTTTATTTCTCATAATTTTTTAAATGAAGTTATAATAGTATAATTGCTAGCCTTGTTACCCTCTTAGCGACCTTCGTTGCTGAAGCACAGTAATAATCTTGTTAAAAAAATCTTCATGGAACTCAGCACCACCACAAAATTTATATACAGTACAACTAAACAAAATAGTTTTGTGCAGTATTATTGATCCTTACTTGAAATTTTTTATTCTCCTCATTTAATATGGCACTGAAGATGGAGATTTGATATCTTCGAAAAGTTAAAAGAATTTTAAAGATGTTTCTAACTTTGCTTTCCTCTTATTGATTATAAAGATTACCGAGTCTTAAGGGACAAATCATATCATTTCATTAATCCTTTGTGTACGGGTTTCCTCTGTACTGAATAAAATCGTCTGATGTTAACCAAACAAAATATTAAGAATTATGTCCCCGTAACAAGGAGTAAACAACTGCTTGTCATCCTGACTGGCGGATGGATGTGGTGCACTGGTGCACAGCGCCCTTAATGGCAATTATTGTCGCTGGGCCAAACCGTCTGTGTCCACCACAAAGGTCTCTAAAAAATTATTTATACGTTGTCTACCACTGCCCTATTTACATAACCCTTGCTATGTATATGCAGTGTAAACATGAAACTATATTATACATTCTTAAATAACTAAATATAATACATTAGGTTCTGTTTGACTTACAGTATATAACAAGTGATCGTGGGCACTTCGTGCCTGGTGGCGAGTCCGGTGGTACAGTTTATCAAAGAGTGAAAGTTCGAACGCTCGCGCTTGGCTAGTGCGCAACCGCCGGAAGGCTGGCAGCGCACAGCGACATCGTTTTCCAGCGTAAATAAAATGGTTAATTAATGTCTTCCTAACGCAACCTTCGACATGGGACCAGGTTTGTTCCACTCTTCGAAATTGTTGCGATTTTTCCACCAAGTTTAATGAAAAACGATTGTGCCGTTTGGGCTGCCCAGAACACACACACACACACACTCACGCCTAGTCCTATAGTATATTAGATCCAGTATTTAAACAATGTTTCCCAGGTGTTTAATACTATTAAAGGACTACTACTACTACTACTGCCATCCTTAATATTAAATATCCTAATACAAAAGTAGCTACCCTAGCTGTGTTGAGTTAGCTAAGCCGCACATCTATTCGGCATTCATAGTCGTGGTTGTTATAATCATGGTCGTGGTTGTTATAATCATGGTCGTGGTTGTTATAATCATAGTCGTGGTTGTTATAATCATGGTCGTGGTTGTTATAATCATGGTCGTGGTTGTTATAATCATTGTCGTGGTTGTTATAATCATTGTCGTGGTTATGATCATAGTCGTGGTTGTTATAATCATGGTCGTGGTTGTTATAATCATGGTCTTGGTTGTTATAATCATAGTCGTGGTTGTTATAATCATAGTCGTGGCTGCTATAATCATGGTCGTGGTTGTTATAATCATGGTCGTGTGTGTTATAATTATAGTCGTGGTTGTTATAATCATTGTCGTGGTTATGATCATAGTCGTGGTTGTTATAATCATGGTCGTGGTTGCTATAATCATGGTCGTGGTTGTTATAATCATGGTCGTGGGTGTTATAATTATAGTCGTGGTTGTTATAATCATTGTCGTTGTTATAATCATAGTCGTGGTTGTTATAATCAAGGTCGTGGTTGCTATAATCATGGTCGTGGTTGTTATAATCATGGTCGTAGGTGTTAAAATCATCGTCGTGGTTGTTATAATCATGGTCGTGGTTGTTATAATCATGGTCGTGGTTGTTATAATCATGGTCTTGGTTGTTATAATCATAGTCGTGGTTGTTATAATCATGGTCGTGGTTGTTATAATCATGGTCGTGGTTGTTATAATCATGGTCGTGGTTGTAATAATCATGGTCCTGGTTGTTATACAAAGGAATAGAATAAAGGTTAGAATAATTAGTTAAAGAAATATTCGCCATAAGGAGAGGTTAATAAACCCAAATTATTATGAATCACCGATGATCATTCCGAGATGAATTATATTATGAAGAGAAGTGACCTTGATTCTGGTTATATTAGTCACCATCTGCTTAAGTCATCACCTGTGTTAAGTCATCATAGTCATCATCTACGTTAGTCAGTTTTAGGCCCATCTCACATAACTGACCGACCATCGATGTTCTTTTCGCGTGAGGGTGTTAGTTTTCAATGCGTCTTATTATTTTTGCTGATGGATGTAAGACCTCCTACCTCTCTGATGCAGCTATGGTCAATTTGGTGTTATTCTTGTTTATAAATGCCTTCTAATCTGTCTCAAGTCTATCCGTCCTGTCTATTGCCATCCCAACTGTCTGTTCGTCTGCGTGGTGTTTGAATATAAGCCCGTATGTACTCTTTGTGTCGTCAAATCTGTCTGTCTTATCCGTTGTTGGCGTGTGTCTGCCTGTTTGTCTAATGTGAACCAGTCAGTCAGCTGTCTGTCTGTCATGTTAGTTGCCATATTGTCTATTTGTGCATGTATGAATCTGTCTATTTTTGTCAACCTCCTGTCTGTTTCACTGTCTATATTCACCCTGTGTCTATTGGAGTCATCTTCTCCATGCATTCCTGTTACTATCTTTTTATCTCTTCTCCTTTTCCATGAGCCACAGGAATAAGTATGCACTGTAGCTGTAAGGTCGTCTGGTAACGTTGAAACTGTGCATCCAGACGCATGATGAAACTCGGCTCCACCCTACCTGTTATCTCTAACTATTTTCTGTTTCTCCTTCTTTAGTCTTCTATTTACTCATCTTCCTTCCTTTACTAATCCAAACCCTACATTAAAAAAAAAGTAGGCTAAGAAAAAAAGTGGGGGGAGGAGGAGGGAGCCGTACTATAACTGCAATCATGGGCTGACAGCGTACAGCGAATGAGGGTGCGCCAAGTCCGTAGACTCGCATCATTTTTCATCGTTAATAAAATGGTTATGTAATGGCTTCCTAAAGAAACCATCGACATGGGACCAGGTTTGTTCCACTGTACGATTTTTTTGCGATTTTCCACCAAGTTTGATGAAAAACGATTGTGCCGTTTCGGCTGCCCAGAACAGACACACACACACACACACGCCTAGTGCTATAGTATATTAGATACAGTATTTAAACAATGTTTCCCAGGTGTTTAATACTATTAAAGGACCACTACTACTACTACTGCCATCCTTAATATTAAATATCCTAATACAAAAGTAGCTACCCTAGCTGTGTTGAGTTAGCTAAGCCACATTCAGTGACTGTTGCCTCATAGTCTCAATATGTGCGACTGTTGGTTTTGGAGCCGAAGATCTCTCTCTGCTGAGCAGCAGCAGCAGCGTTAATAATATTAGCAAAACGAATAATACGTAGTATACCTATTATAAGAAAAATACTAATAGTACGAATATTAATAATAATAATAATAAAATAATAATAATAATAATAATAATAATAATAATGTAACCCCCCAATGAACGACTGTGGGATAATGAGACCCTTGCATGTCGGACTCCATTGTTCTATATTTGGTCAAAACCTGCAGAGAGAGAACAAATTACATATTTTACATATGAGATAATTAATTCACTCATACATTCCTTCACTATTAACGAGTACATATAATATATTTGAGTAGAGTGGGGTGTTAAACCATATAAAAACTTACGTGTTTCGGGTCTAATGTAGGACTTATTAGCTCCTTGACTTGATAGCTCACTGGACTGCTAGAGACTAGTCGAGCTAGTCAGCCCGAAGCGAGGACCATCTGTTTCACATTTAACACCTCAGCAAAGCTCGTTGTCAACACTCCTTCTGTCTCTCTCCTGTCTCCCTTTCTCTCTCTCTCTCCCCCTTCTAGTTTATCCTACTGTGGCGGTAAAAAATAACAACAACAACAATAACAACAATAATAATAATAATAATAATAATAATAATGATAATAATAATAATAATAATAATAATAATAAATGTAGGCCTTTGCATCAAAGAAACTGATACAATCGCGATACATTGTTTTGGTCTGGGAAAATTCAAGAATTGAAGATCGGAGATTAAGGAGAAAATCTGAAGGCAGCAGATTAAAGCTGGCTAATTTGCCCTTGACTTAAGACTGATTTAATCCTCCAAGGCTATAAATGTGTAGGCACGCCCAGCTTCATTTGCATCCTTCCACGATTGAATATTAGCGCCATTATAAAATTATCTTTACGTTGTCCTCTGGAATTCATTATTTAGTTTTTGTGCTGTTGTTGTTGTTTATTTAATTTATAGGCCGTCAACACCGATGGTTAATACGACCGTAGTTCCTCTTGTTCTTACTGTGTTTCTTCTTTACTACTCATTTTCTTCTTGTTTTTGTTGCTCTTGGTCTTGTTCTTCTGGTTCTTGTTTCTTCGTTTATTTTTTCTTTCCTCGTTCCTTCCCAACAGGGAGAACCTCCTTGTAGCTCAATTGTTTCTGATGTTACATCTTAGCTACCCTGTACTCTCTCTCCATTTGGGGCATTCCCGACCCGAGGAAGATTGCGGACCGCCACAGGCAGCGCATTTCTTGTCTTCCGTATTGTAGTCTTTACTCTGCTGTCCAGACGACTTCCTCTGGGGCCCTATACTTCGTTGTTGGGTGCCCGCACCTTTGACACCTGTAGCATCTTGTCGGTCTTGGTATGTAGTGCTTCACTGGGGCGGTTGTCTTGTCCTAATTTTAACCGTCTTCTATGCGTCCTTTAATATTGTTATTTTCCATATGTTGTACTTCGGCGTGGGAGATAACCCCCACACAGCGTTGTCATTGAAGTTTACTTGCACCTTAACGGGGACGTCATTGTTGATATCAACGAAGTTAAGTTGTTCAGCCTGTCCCAAGTCACCGAAGGTGACCATAATGACAACATTCGGCCAGCAGAAAACCATGGTAACCCCCTCTATACCTGAAGAAGTAAAGAAAAAAAAAACTCTTTAGGACAAGGAGGTTTGTCTTCTCATGAGGCGAGGAAACCGGAGGATAGATCCTCATAGTCTTCACCTGCTTTCATATGATTCGCAAGTCTTCTCTTGCTGAAAGCTTGTCTCGGAATGGGGTGTTTTTGATAGAAAACGATAGTTATCAATGAACTGGTATTTACAAGAGTCCGCACTCACGTCAACTTATCCAATAATAAATAATATTTTCGCCGTAGTGCACTTCATAAGATACTGCTAAACTTAATTATTTTCGAGTGATGATCCAGTCCTCTGGAAGTTAACTCCCAGAACTAACCCTTCGTAATGTCTAAAGCCTTAAGTGAGACCTCTCGAGTGCTTTAGAGAAGCTCATTATCCAGTGACAATACTGCAGTTTGTATGTACTGTATAATTATATTAGCTATAATGCATTTTATGGGAAGTGAGCACCGAAAAATAATGGCAGGAACTCATTTCTCTATAAATTATATTTGTAAGGTAACCTTTGGCAAGTCTATATAGAACGAAACAAATGGCTTCATATGCAGGAATATTATACCAAAATCTGGAGGCATTTGTTACAAAGCGTTTGTTATTTACAGCACTAACATACAGACAAATATATAATAGAGAGATTAACATACAAGTAATGATTTTTCTACTTAGTAAATAGCCTTCATGTTTCAACCACACATGACAAATAGTATTATTCACGTCAGTGAATTACACCGTAAAACGAAATAAAACGGGCTCTCGGCAAATATGAGTAATATTTTTATTGTTATAACTCCACGATAAGAAATTTATAGAAATTCGGTCAAAAATGGTAAATTTTAGTTTTATTTGGGACGTTTTTAATATCAACATACTTTACCTAAAATAGATAAACTGTAGGTTAGGTTTGATTAGTAATGATGTTAGTCATTAATTTTATGGTTTGTAATTCGATTATCTAAATGATCCACTATCTACAGACCAATTTAATTAAATTTTTTTATTAGAAATTATCGCTCCTTCATAAGTAAACCCATTTATCGTGATGCATTCAAACCTGCCAAATAGGTTTACCAAAAATTTGAACATCATGAGGCTCTTAAAAAACTCCTCCAACATTCCTCTTACAAATACACACAATTGGCAACTCATGTGCAGCGATGAGGGGTCGGGTGATGATCGCCGGTGCCTGCCAGGATTCCAGCTCGACTACTGGTGCAGGGCGGTAGTGCTCGGCCCTCCTAACCTGCAGCTGATCAGTGACGATACTGAATGTGAACAAGAATTCTCAGGCATAAGGTTAGTCCAGGTTATTATTATTTTTTGCTGCAAGTTAAACTCCAAAGGAAAATTTCGCAGTGATTTAAAACAATCACTCGGTAGAAGTTTACATTGTTTCAGCATGTATACTGTATTAAAGACAATGCAGATGTACAACGCACGAAGACAGTGCGGGTATTCAAACAATGTATCTCAATAAATCAATTAGACCAAGAATAGCCCAACAAAGCTATCACTTGCTAATTTCCAGTAAGTTCTTTGTTTACTAAGAATAGACATTACTAGTACGATTGCGTCACCTCGTGCAGTCGTTCGCCCTATGGAAGCGGAAGTTAATCATCACCTTTGAATTTAAAATATTTAATGGTCCCGGATATTACAGCTGTTATTTTTTTGTTGCTGTAAACTTACATTCTTGGAGTGGTCATACGAAAGAAATTCTATATTTTATAGTAAAGGGGTGTCCATAATATAACTATCATAATGAAGGGGTGTCCATAATAGAATTGTCAGTGATTGGGTCACTTTAATACTATTGTCCGCATCACAAAAGTAAAGGTGGTGTCACACTTGCACCTTTTCCGCCAACTTTCCCGGTTTCCGTCGTTTTTCCAGGAATTGTCAAATTTTCTAGACGAAACGTATCGTTCAGCCTGACAAGCTTGAGCCAATTTCCGTGGTCAAGTCAAGATCTATACTCGACATTGAGGATTTTTATATAAAATGAATATCGAACCACGATAAATAACTAATTTTAATTTTAAAAGTATTCAGAATCGCATTTTTAAAAACATAGCTTAAGTGTAATTTTTTATTTATTTTGTTATTCATAAATACATCTGGGGTGTTTGTAATCGAGTACTGAGCCATGTGTCTTCACCGCCTCTTCCTGACACGACATGGTATAAAGGCTAGTGACAGGGGGAAGGACGTTCAGGGGAAGGATAAAGGGAGAATTGCAGTGAATTTTAGGAGAGGAAAGGTGCAGTGGATTAAACACAGCTTGCGTGAGGGGGTAGGCAATGTGCACAGATGGGTGGGTGGAGCTGCAACATACAGCCAGGGCGAGGCCGATGGGGGGAATCGGACTGGCACGGGCCAAGCGTGGGTGGTCTGGTTGTCGTTAAGAGCTCAGGCTGTGTTGGTGAAGCGGAGGAAGAACCACCCCCGCCACGGTTGCGGCGCAAGCAGAGAAGCGCAGGTGGGCGGACGCACGGGCACCACTCAAAAAGAAAGACTAGGAAGGGGAAAACGGAATGCAGTTAGTTGTAGAGTTGTTTGGAGAAAGGTGAAGGTAAAGTCTTTGAGCTTTGTCAAAGAGGAACGGAGCGAGTTGGAGGAAGATTTTGAATCTTTGAGCTTGAAATGTCAAAGTACTCGTAGCAAGGAAGGATGAGCGTATCGTAGAAGAGTTTTTAGTGATAGCAGGAGACAGATTTGAGCTTTTTTGTCAAATTATGAACGGAGATTAGAATTAATTTTTTTTATTGGGGGGGGGTTGTGGTTGGTTTTAATTTTAATCGGGGGCTTATGGTGACTCTAAGTTGATATGTGGAGTGATAGTTTTTTTGTTTTGTTTAGGGAGGAGTTGTTGAGTTGGGTTGTTTTTATTGAGAAGGGTTGTCACTGAGGTTGGGTATGTTTGGGTTGGTTACATAAGAACATAAGAATGGAGGAAACTGCAGCGGGCCTATTGGCCCATACTGGGCAGTCCCGTTTACACCCAACCCCTATTGCTCATATGAACATCCAACCTATGTTTGAAGCAATTTAGCGTATTCGAGTTAATGATGATATTTGGTAACTTGTTCCATTCATCCACTACTCTGTTTCCAAACCAGTGTTTACCTATTTCACGCCTAAATCTAAATTTGTCTAATTTAAAACCATTGTTATGAGTTCGCTCCTGGTTGGATAATTTGAGTACCTTTGTAATGTCCCCTTTGTTTAGCCCTGCCTTCCACTTGTACACCTCTATCAGGTCGCCCCTCGCTCTACGTCTCTCGAGGGAGTGCAAATTAAGATGCTTTAACCTGTCTCTATACTCAAGGTTCCTAATGCCCGGGATTAGTCTTGTCATTCTCCTCTGAATTCTTTCCAAGGATTCTATATCCATTCTGTAATACGGTGACCAGAACTGAACTGCGTAATCCAGGTGTGGTCTCACAAGAGCAAGATACAGTTTTAGGATGACCTCGCTAGTCTTGTAACTAACACTCCTTTGTATGAACCCAAGTACTTTATTAGCCTTGTTACGAGCAAAAACACATTGTTTACTTGGCTTAAGGTTCCTACTTATCATTACTCCTAAATCTCTCTCGCAGTCGGATTTCTCTATGGCATCGTTGTTCATCTGGTATCTGGTTTCCCTGTTTACATCTCCTATACTGAGTACTTTACATTTGTCCACATTGAATTTCATCTGCCATTTTTCAGACCATTCGAAAAATTTGTTTAGATCTTCCTGTAGTTTTGCCGAGTCCTCGTCAGATTTAATAACACGTCCTATTTTAGTGTCATCAGCAAATTTACTTATGTTGCTGTCTATGCCGATATCTATATCGTTTATGTATATAATAAACAATAATGGTCCAAGTACTGAGCCTTGGGGAACTCCACTTGTGACGTTGCTCCAATGGGACTTAGTGCCGTTAATGCTCACTCGCTGTTTCCTGTCCTGTAACCACGCCCTAATCCATTTAAGGATGTCACCTTTGATGCCATGAGCTTCTACCTTTCTAATTAGTCTTTCGTGGGGGACTCTGTCGAAGGCTTTGCTAAAGTCGAGATATACCACATCATAATTGTGCCCCTCGTCCACCGATTCGAAAACTGATGAAAAGAATGTTAATAGATTAGTTAGACAAGAACGTCCGCTTGTGAAGCCATGCTGGGAATCATTGATCAATCGGTGCTTCTCCAGGTGATTTCGAATAGAGTTTGAAATGATTGCTTCCAGTAATTTGCCTACTATTGATGTTAGACTGATTGGGCAGTAGTTAGAGGATAGTGATCTATCCCCCTTCTTGAAAATCGGTATTACATTCGCTATCCTCCAGGATTCTGGTACTACACCTGTTTTTAAGGACATGTTAAACAACTTTGCTAAGGGGCATACTAAGCTCTTCGCCCATTCCCTTTAATACTCTGGCAAATATCTCATCGGGACCAGGTGACTTATTAGGCTTTAGTTTGTCTATTTGCTTACTAACATCGTTACTAATTACTTTACTATCTCACTTAATTTGTTTCTTCACTATCTCTATGAATAAGAGTCAGTTGCCTCAGGTATCATGTTTTAAAATTTTCGGTGGTGAACTATTTGCCCAGAAAAATATTTATTCAAATTAATACTCATTTCTCCGTCGTTATCAGTAGAGCTCGCGAATTCTGACCGTATTGGTCAATCTTTCTCGTGTTTTAGTTTGATACATTTGGTAGAATCCTTTGGGGTTTGTCTTCGCCTCCCTAGCTATCCTTACCTCATTATTCCTCTTTGCTTTCCTTATCTCGGTTTTAACCCTACTCGCCAATACCCTATAATAGTCCAGGAGGTGAATTCCGCCACGATTTATCCTTCTACCTATAGCCTTCCTTTGGCCAATGATGTTCTTTAAATAATTATTTATCCATTTAGGGTCATTGTTGTCTGATCTGAGTTTTTGTATGGTATGTTCTGCCTTTGTGCATTAAGTAACTCACTATTTAAATTGTCGTGGAACTCGGCAATCTCAGATCTCGTTATCAGGTCGGTGTCATCTGTCAGGTTCCGGCCATGAGAGCACCCCCTCTCTGGCTGCCTCTTTAAACTGTCAAAGTTTGCCCTTCTGAAATCTGGGACTTTGTGGAATTTTCCTTACGTCTGCCCTGAAAATCTAACTGGAATCTAATTTCTTTGTGATCGCTGTTTGCAAGTTCGTTCCCTACCTCGACATTGCTAATGAGGTTTTCTCTGTTCGACAGAACTAAATCGAGTATATTATTACCCCGTGTGGGTTCGGTTATATGTTGACTTAGGAAACAGTCCTGGATCGTCTCGAGAAAATCCTCTGATTCTGAGTTACCCGTAAGGACAGTCCAATCTATTTGGCCAAGGTTAAAGTCGCCTACTATACAGACTTTGTTGTGTATGGAAGCCCTGCGCATTTCATCCCAGATAAGTCGCTCATTGACGCTATCAAGATTGGGGGTCTATATATTACTCCTGTGATTAATTTTTCCCGACCGTCGCTTAATTCTATCCAAATTGTTTCTGTATTCCTCTCAGTTTTTATTTCCTTATTTATTTCACACTTCAGATTATCCCTAACATAGATTGCTACTCCGCCTCCTTTCCTGGTCTGCCTATCGGTATGGAACAGTTTGTAACCCGCAATTTGGTATTCGACTGGTAATTCACGTGTGTCTAGGTTGATCCATGTTTCAGTGAATGCAATTACATCGATTTCTTCGGTACATACCAAGGCCTTAATATCATCCATTTTGTTTCTCATACTTCTACTGTTCGCGTAGTATACTTTTAAGTTAGTCGTGTTCTGAGTCCTTCCCTTACCGCGTTTAGTTTTAAACTCCCTGTCTAATTTAGTTTGTCATCATTCCAAACACTATTTCCCTGTAATCTTTCGCCTTGTTTACCCGCTCCCACTGCAGTCTCCTCCACCCCCGTGCTCCTATGTTCTCTTAGCAGTTTAAAGACTTCGATATCTTTTGAACTGCCCCCTCTAGAGCCCCAGCCAGGGTTGCTACTCCGTCCCTAGACAGGTGCACCCCATCCCTAGCATAAAGGTCCCTTCTGCCATAGAAGTTGTCCCAGTTGTCAATGAATGGGACTGATATTGACTTGCAATATCTGTCAAGACGGTCGTTAACACCAACTGCCCTTGACAACCATTCACTGCCAACTCTCCTTCTAGGCAGGACACCGCATATGATAGGGATCCCTCCCTTAGTCCTAATACGATCTATGGCTGCCTTGAACTTATCAAGAAGTTCCTCGCTCCTACACCGGCCAATATCATTGCCTCCTGCACTGAGGCAGATAATGGGTTTGTTCCCATTACCAGACAAGATATTGTCCATCCTGTCAACTATATCCCCCACCCCAGCTCCTGGCAAACACACCCTCATCCTATTTTTGTTTTTACCACAAAAGGCCCTGTCCATGTACCTTACCTGTGAGTCACCAACAATTAAAGTTTTTATACCTTCCTTGTCATCCCTGCCCCTGACTGTACTAACGTCCAATTCGTCTATCAAGGGACTGAACGGGTTGGTACACTTAGCTGTTGTTGTCATTGTTGTCGTATCCTTCGTGTGCTTCTTCACCACCAGCTTGGTCCTCCCACTACTCACGACTTTCCACTCGTTTGATTTTTCGTCAGACACTGGCTTTACTCGTCCAGCCTCTCCTTTTAACTTCGCCAGTTCTTTCCTTAATTTCAGGTTCTCCAACGTGGCCCTCTCAATTTCTAACTTGGCCCTCGCCAATTCTTCAGTGGACCACTCCAGTTTGGTCAACAAACTCTCATACCCAAGACCGCACATATCACTGGCCATATCTGATAATTATCCCTCAGGAGCTAACCCTGCCGTGACCTTTCCTCTAGTGAGGTGATGATGGATGATGTAGTGATGATGGATGATGTTATATGTAGTGTTGATGGGTGGTTTTATATGTAGTAATGATTAGGCAATAAAATAATAACAGTTTAATGCTAAAAACATATGCTTTGCTGTACCGTTGTAGTGAAAAACATGGTGGAACTTACATACACCGTTAATGAACTATTGATGGAAGAAGAAGTTTTGGGGACTGAACAGTGAGACTCCGGAGGGTGGCATGGTACCGTTGCCTAGCAGATGAGCCCCCCGGAGAGGGCCGATTCTGGTAGTATGTATATATATATATATATATATATATATATATATATATATATATATATATATATATATATATATATATATATATATATATATATATATATATATATATATATATATATATTTAATTATATATATATATTTATTTATTTTTTTGAGGGGGGGGGAGTTGAAGGGAGGTTATTAGAAAGGTCGGGTATGTTAAATTTTTGCTTTGGGAGGATTGTAGGTTTTGTTAGTGGCTGGTAGAGTTGGGTTATTATTAATATTTTTTATTTATTTTTTTTGCTTATACAGGTCTTCTGCAATTTGCGTGGAGGGCTTTTGCAGGTATTGTGCGTTCCTCAAGGGACGTCATTGGTGTCACTTCCTCTACAAGGACAGCCCCATTCCTTGAGGGAGGACGGCCTCATTCATTGAGGCGCGAGCAACGTCAATCTTCTGTAAGGACGGCCCCGTTTCTCGAGAGAGAATAGTCCCATTCTTTGAGGGAGAGGGCTTGTGTACAGGTACTATGCACCCCTCCCCGACCTTATTGGCTAAGGGAGGCGTCCACGTCATCTGTATGTTAGTATGGGATAGGTATGTTAGGTTTTTGTTTTGGGAGGAATGGTAGGGTGTGGTTAGGGAATGGTTGAGTTTGGTTATTTTTATTTTGGGTGGAATTGTTAGTGGAAGGTCAGTTTTGGGGGGGTGGGGGGTTGTTAGTGAATAAGCTAGGATGCTAGGGTTTTTTTTTGGAGGGGGGAGGTGTTGGAAATGCTTAAGTTGGTTGAGTTATGTATAGGAGGGGCAGGTTTTTTTTCTTTGAGTTGGAGCTTGATTCGGAGGGGGGGGGGATTGTTCTGTATGACTGGGGCAGGGTCAGGAATGGGTTTTTTTTTTAACAGAGGTTGGGTGACTTAGGTTAGGCTAAGTTAGGTTAGGTTAGGGAGGAGTGGTTGGGTGTGGGTTTGGAGGGGTGTTAGGTTTTGATATGGGGGTGGTTGTTTGTTGGGTTTCTCTTAAGGGGTGGTTGTGTTGTGTATAGGGAAGGGCATCGGGTAGCTGTATCTGGCTGATACTAATATAGGGGAGGTGGATGGGGTGTGTTTGGTCTGTTTAGTATGGAGGGATTCCTGTTTCTGAGTCTGCGTGGGAGTATGATGTCGAAGTATTCCTGCCATTGAGGGTAAGAAGTGAGGAGTGTTTCTATTTGCTTGTCTCTTAGTTGTCTCCGGTAGATGTTGAGTGGAGGGATGGAGCTGTGTTCATGTAGGTGTCCATTTGGGGTGAAGGATGACCAGTGTGTGTTATGGATGAATCTTAGTGCTTTGTTTTGTATGACTTGTAGTTACTTGGCTTTTGTTGGTGTTGCTAGCTGGAGTGTGTTAGGTGCGTATGTCAGTAGTGGGCGTATGAGGGCTTTGAATAGGTGTATTTTGGTTTTGATTGATGCGGTTCTGAGTCTGTGTATACTTCCGAGTGTTTTGTTTGCGATTGCTGACTTCGTCTTGACGTGGTGCGTCATGGTGAGGGTTGGAGTGAAAGGAGCAGTGAGGATGTGATTCCGTGTGAGTGTGGAGGTATCTATTGTGTTATCAGGAGTTGTTCTGTCGTGTAGTGTGTGCATTTGTGTGGTGATGTTGTTTATGTGGTTAAGATGTGCACTTGTTGTGTGTGTGGGGGGTGTGGGTGGAAAATGTTGTAGTGGATTTTTCCCCTACAAACGCTGTTTGTCGCTGCGTAGCCGACCCCACGAATTCCACAGTGTGTGCCTCGTGGTCTAGGTCAACCAGCGCCGCCATACATCACGGAGCGGGGGTCAACTACTAAGCCACGCCTACCCCCCACTATTTAAGACCTGACCTCGTGGTGACCTGTCTCTTTCTACCTACACCAACCAGCCAGCAACACGTCCTCCTCCTCCGCCTGCCTGGCGGTCCTCGCTCCCGCCGGCGAGCATGGCGACCCACAAGCTGTTCTCCTCGGAGCACCCTCACCAACTAGCTCTCTCTACATCACGCTTGTAACCATGCTGCCTTCCCAGCACCAAGCTGCATTGTACATCCAATACAACATGTATACAGAGAGCACATTGTGAGTTTCTATCCGACCCATCCTGAGTGTGAACACAAACATCCCAAAAACCCCACAATGTATTCTCAGTGTTGTTTTAATGTTTGTGCTACGTCAGCTGGCTCTTTGATTTTCCTACCGTTTACTAGTAGGTAATCGAAGGGGGGCTTAGCTGTTCCTCTTAGCTTGGCGATCCTTTTCCAAACTCTCTGGGGTTATGTGTTCTGTGTTCCTGGGCAGCCTCTACGAGTTTTGCCCAGTGAAATTCATGGTCGTGTCGGAGGCTGTGGATGATGTGTGTTACGTTTTAGATGCAAGAAAGCGGTTTTCTTACCGTAGAACTCAGATTCCTTCACACTGACTACTCACCCAGGAGATTATGGTGTATCACTAAGTAGAATTTCACTCTGCCCCCGGCATCCAGCTACTCTTTTCTGTTAGTATTCTATTTACTCATACATTTATTTGTTCTGTGTAGCATTCTTCCAATGAGTACCCTGTTTTATATACTTATTCTTCTTCCATTCTTTACAAATATATTTATTCTTATATATTCTTACTTATATTCTTATATGTTCTTTATCACTATATTCCTTATATTCTTATATATTCTTATATAAGTAATTCTCTTCTCAGTTCTGTATGTTCTTTACCTTAATCTTTCATGATCTATATATTTAATAATTTCTATGCTGTGTCATTAGTTCCACAATGTACATACATGTCTTATTTTTCTTTTCTTATATTTTCCAAGACTTTCATTTCGTTCATATCTATTATATTCTCAGTTTCAATGTTCTTACCTTTCGGAAGTATACTGTTTTAGTTCTGTTCTTATACATGGGTTAGTCTGGGGAACCATGTTACTCTTAGTACAACTCTTTATACTTACACAGGGTAGCTGCCACCACCCAGACTTTTCATTATATAACAGAACTCATGGAAGGGTTTTGGGTAGTGTGGTAGATGTATAGGCACGTGAGTAAGTATTATTTTCTGGGAACCAATGTTTAGAAGGAGTAGAGTGGTGATACTCAGATTACTAACTCAATATTTATTAACACAGTGAGTGGAGAAGATGCATCTTAAATTCACTCAGGCTAAAAGAACCGCAAGTAACTTATTAAGTCATCAAACACTTCAAGAACTTATTACCTCATTAAACACCTCCAAATACTCATTACTTTATTAGACAATGTTGTATTATTTCTCTGACAAATGAGATTCGGTAATTATACACAAGATATCACTGGACCCTCAGGTCTTACTTTTACAAGTAACAAATTACATCTTCAATTCTTGGTTACAACATTTAACAATCAATATATTATTCCATTGTTACTGCAAGTGGATAATATGACACACTTGACATTATCCCAAATCAAATTATAACCTCACGTTCTATCGTCATGAACATGATACTTTTCCTTCAGTTCATGTACTCAACTCACATAACATATTTCCTGGTAATATCCACATTTATGGTTTCACTGCTTAACCTGGGATTTCCATCTGTTAGTTAATCCCTCAATCAAGATACAATAATACTTAGGCATATATCGCAAGTGTCTCCATAACAAATGAAGATCGCTGTCAGGGGGTCGGTTGTAGACCGACACACGCCAAGGGAGCTGCCGCCTAAGTTGCAGGAAAAGGACTTCCCAGTTTAATCCTGTCGAATTAACGGCATCGTCCAACTCGGCTACCGACCCACGGTAGCCGATGAGTATTCAGCTCAACACACTGGCCTGGAGATACGTTGAGGAAGAGTCACGAATGCGTCAATAATTAACTTCAACTATACAAAACATACGTCTGGCAACGGTCCAGCCAATATCTAAATCTCTACGTTACTCGACTTAATTGGCACAGAAGTCACTATGTTAAAACATGAACACTGATATTCACAAAATTGACTAAGTTAAACTGAATTACTAGGCGGCGTGGAACACACGTGAACATACCTGGAGATACGTTGAGGAAGAGTCACGAATGCGTGATTCTCCCTCGTGTAGAGGTATATACGTGCACCAGCGGGGCAGCTTGGGCCTCCATATTCTGCCAGGAAGGTCGATCTTACCAACAACATACCTTCTCTACCATTTTGGATCACC
This sequence comes from Homarus americanus, assembly GCF_018991925.1. Taxonomy (NCBI): domain Eukaryota; kingdom Metazoa; phylum Arthropoda; class Malacostraca; order Decapoda; family Nephropidae; genus Homarus; species Homarus americanus. The sequence goes on along the minus strand of NW_024711292.1, from coordinate 9,261,110 downwards.
GTATACTTAATTATGAACTCCGGTGTTCCTGATCAGGGTAATTTCCTATGTCTATTCATATAATCTAATCAGAGGTTGAGCTTGCCAGGAAAGGATGGAATATACACGTTGATAACATCAATTCTGCGAGCTCAGGCCTCAGGCGAACAAGGACCTATTCACAGGGAGACGTTAGATCTTGGAGATTATACCGGTTGACAGAATAATACAGGAAATTAATGACTTTCTTAAATAGACAACTGACTCTAACTAAACTACAAACATCAGATTCTCTGATGTCGGGGCGACAAAATAACATAACTTCAGTAGCGATCAGAAACTCATGGGTATTCTTAGGGAACGAAACCGATGGGTATCGTTTGTCCTGGCAGACTCAACACTCACTTACTTGACACGTCTTATTAACAATAAGGACAGTTGAAGCGTTCAACACCACTCACAATGGATCTTGAATGTTCCAACTGTAAACAGACATATCTAAGCTGACTCAAAACCAGGGTGTTCTCTCGCATTCAAATTCATTTTATAGAGAGGTTGGTTTCAGTAAGTCAGAGAAAATGGGATAACGGAGGACTGAGGCGTCTTGAAGTGATGAGAAAACGGACTCCTCAGATGGAGGACTCAAAATAAAAGCAGGGTTACATGTTTTGTGGGCTATTGAGCGTAATATAAATAATTGATTTTGGCGTTAACTGACGTGTACGACCGTGGTCGTTACAGTGTACTTGATAAATGATGATTTAATGAATTCCATTAATTTCCAACATCCATCTAAGTTGTTGATTATACTTTGTCATAACCAATCAGTCATTATCTTTGGTAATAATAATAATAGAGGGGTCACAGATACGGGCAGATAATTGCACTTACGTTTATTTGGCACAATTCCATACACTGGACTTATAATTTGCATGGATAGGTCAGTCACATTCGCGCCACAGTACTGTAAGTTATAAGGGAGAGTTTGTCAACCTGGGGAATTAATCGTTTAGGTCTATTAGGCCGGCCTGGAGTGCTCTTGTTGCAAACAGGCCCTCACCAGTGATCACTTCCTTTACAGGATGCGTTAACTTTCGCTTGACTTAACAACAATCTCGGGGATTTGCACACACAGACTCATAGCACTGGTAGGACTGTATGGCCCCTGTTCTAACTCCGCGGAGCAGGAGGTCTACTCTCACCCAAGGTCTAAAGCCCACTGACTAAAATGTAGTTTTGAGGCGTGAAATGATGATCAGTACAACACTGTCTCACTGGCCTCCCCTTATCGGCTGGCCGGGTACCTTATCTCTACCTAAACAAACAGTTGGGATGGGTTGTGCGAGAGGCCCAACGCAACCATGACAATCGCCCCTACTAAGAAAAAATTTTCTTTGGAGAATAAATTTTTAGCACCTGTATACAATCGAGAGAAAGCCTAGCCTAGACACACAATTCGACATTCACACTGTGGTGTGTGTGTAACATTAACACTGCAATGGAATGTAGTCGCCAATCGCTACTGAGGGAAAACCTCAACATATACTTTAGTTTTTTTGGCTGGAGGAAAACTCCGCGGCGAGGGCGACAATTCCCGAGCAATAGTTCATGCTAAGCGTAAGCACGCTATATTTACATTACAGCAACGTGTTGTGTGGTGTAGGGTATGTAGACATTGTTTAGGTGGCACAGGTGTTGTGTTGTGTTATATTCTCAAGTGTGGAAAGGTGTGAGAAAAAAAAATACATAACATATGACGTGCCGTTAGACGCTTGGAGGCTCGAGTCGACTGGAGTCTAGACCAACTCCACACTCATTTGGGAAGGTGACCTCTCAATCAGTTGCTCTGGTTCGCCACATGTCGAGATGGGAGGTCAGCCCCCACATTCAGGCTGCCCTTGATGTACCGGAGGACGAAGTTGAACTGCTGGAGATACAGTGCCCACCGCATCAGACGAGCATTTGCATTCTTAGATGGTCGGAGACTGGTGAGCGGCATGTGGTCTGTCTCCAACACAAACTCACCTCCGTAGAGATAGTAGTAGTACTTCTTGATGCCTTCCACCACTGCCAAAAGTTCCTTCTCAACCGTGCTGTAATTCCTCTCCGCCGGTTTCAACTTCCGACTGTGATACGCAACTGGAAAAACCTCGCCGTCTGCCTCTTGTAGTAGCACTGCGTCAACCCCATCCTGTGAAGCATCGGTCCGGAGGATGAAAGGCTTTTCCTTCCTCACCAGTTGAAGGATGGATTGCAAGCATAGCAGGTTTTTGAGGGCACTGAAAGAATCCTCTTGTTCAGGTCCCCATTGCACCTTGTTAGATGCATGTTTCTTGAGCAGGTCGGATTAAGGAAGAGCCACCACGGCAAAGTTTGGGATGAAGTTCCGGTAGTACCCTACGAGGCCCAGAAAAGACCTCATTTGTTTTTTTGTAGTGGGCCGTGGTGCATCTTGGACCATTTTTATCTTTTCATTCTGGCAGGTGCAGCGTCCTCCGCCGACAGTGTGCCCGAGGAACTGTACTGCAGCCTGACGGATCTCGCACTTGCTTGGTTTCACGGTCATGTTTTTTTGTTGGAACCTCCGGAATACCTCCTCTAAGAGTTCCAGGTGTTCCTCAAATGTTGCTGAATGGATTAACACATCGTCCACAAATGCCTCGACTCCCTTGATGCCGTTTAGGACTTGCCTCATAACGTGGTTAAAGATGGCAGGGGAGTTTGTGAGACCAAAGGGAAGGACTCTGTACTGGTAGAGGCCCCCTGGGATACCAAAGGCTGTGATCTGCCGACTCTTCGAGTCCAGTGGGATTTGGAAGAACCCCTTGGTCAGATCAAGTTTGGTAAATAACTTGGAACCAGCTTTTCTTGAAAAAATAGTTTTCTGATCACACAAAGGGTCAGCATCCACCTGGGTAATGGCATTTACTCTCCTATAATCCCCACAGATCCTGACACCCCCATCCTTTTCTCGGACGACTACCATAGGACTACAGAATGGAGACGATGATTTTGCGATGATTCCTACTGCTTCCATTTCCTCAATTTCTTGTTTGACAGTGTCCAGTTGTCGCATAAGGATAGGATAGGGCTTTACCCGAACAGGTGTAGGGCTGGTCAGTTCAATAGTGTGAGAGTTGACCCGGGCAACTCCTGGCTTATCAGAGAAGATGTCATTGTAGCGATGTAACAGAGAGCCGATGACATCTCGTTCCTCTGCTGATAGATTTCTGTTCACCTCAACGCCCGTGAAAGTCTCACTCTGGCGGGAGTGTGCAGTGACATGCCCATCCTCCTCATCACTGTCAGAGATCACTGTGGCAGCACAAGTTACCCCTGAATCACACTGGGAAGGCTCGTCCCTGTCTTCCTCAGTGGAGACTGTACCCCTGATCGGTGACGGGAAGTACTTCTCCAGCATGTTGATGTGGAACTTCTTTCGTCGAGATCCCACCTGGACGATGTAAATCAGATCCGAGACACGCTCTGCAATGTCGAATGGACCTTTCCACTGAGCCAGTAACTTATTGCGCATTGTAGGCAACAGAACCAGGCACTGGTCACCTGGCTGGAAACAACGAAGCTTGGCCTTCTTGTCATAGTAAGTCTTCTGGACCTCTTGAGCCTTTATCAGCTCTTGCTTTGCCAGTTGACAGGTTTCTTGGAGACGATCAGCTAAGTCAATGACATATGTATAAGTGGTCTTGACTTCCGGATCTGGTTCCTCATCATCCCACAGTTCCCGAAGAACCTGTAGGGGTCCTCGGACGGACCTGCCGTACATAAGCTCGAAGGGAGACTCCTTGAGTGAGCTCTGTGGCACCTCCCGGTTAGCGAACAGAAGTGGGTCAATGTAGCGCGGCCACTCCTTAGGTTGTTCTCCTGAGCATTTTCTTCAGTGTCCCATTAAACCTCTCACAGAGTCCGTTGCACATCGGGTGATAGGGTGTTGTCTTTAGCCCCTTTACCGATAACAACCACATCAACTCCTCCATCAAGGCAGAAGTAAACTGGGTCTCCCTGTCACTGAGGACTTGTTTGGGGATACCGACCCGACAGAAGATTTCCAACATGGCTTCTGCAACAGTCGTGGCCTCAATGTTCCTCAAGGGCACAGCCTCGGGCCACCTCGTGCTAAAATCAACGAAGGTGAGAATATACTTTGCCCCATCGCTCGCCCTTGGGTTTATCGGCCCCACAATGTCCAACGCCACCCACTCAAAGGGTTCAGGGATCAGTGGGAGGGGCCGTAGTGGTGCAGGTGGGACTCGCCCTCAATCACTGGTTTTCTGGCAAACATCACAAGAGCGGACTAGCCAAGCGATCTCCTGGCCCATACCTGGCCAGGAGAACGCTGCACTGATGCGATCAAAGGTCTTCTTTTTACCCATATGACCGCCAAGAGCAGTGCAATGACCTAGCTTGAACACAGCCAGGTGGTACTTGGAAGGAACCACGAACTGCAGTCGTGTTTCACCCAGAGACGTCACAGTCTCTCGGTAGAGACGGTTCCTCTTCTTTACGAACCTCGTTCGATTCCCAAATGTCTCCTTGATGGTCCCAACCATCAAATTCTTGTGTACTGAAGTGAGCGTGCTGTCATGCTCTTGCTCTTGGATGACATCCTGACTATTGATGAGATCAGACGATGTGGCAATAGCCAATGGGGTGACTCGAGGTTTTGTTTGAGCCATACCCCGAGTGACTGCAGCAGCATTAACTTGAGTCAAAGCAGCAGCATCAGTTTGGGTTGCAGCATCCACTGCACATTGCACAACTGTTTCTTGCTCCCTTGATATTTCCATTGATGAGATCATATATAGGTTCCCTCAGGACTGCTGCAGTGACCCAACCTGAGAAGAAGGGGGTGTCCACCTCAATCTTTGCCACTGGAACCGTTTGAATGTAACTATTGAAAAATATTTATTCAGATTATTGCTCATTTCTCCGTCGGTAACAGTTAGCTCTCCTGTACCTGACTGTATTGGTCCAATCTTTTCTCGTGTTTTAGTTTGATACATTTGATAGAATCCCTTGGGGTTTGCCTCTGCCTCCCTTGCTATCTTCAGTTTATTATTCCTCTTTGCTTTTCTTATCTCGGTGTTTACCCTACCTGCCAATACCTTATAATAATCTCAGAGGTAGACTTCTCCACAATTTATTCTCCTACCTATAGCCTTCCTTTGTACAATAATATTCTTAAAATAATGATTTATCCAGTTAGGGTCTTTGTTGTTTGATCTGAGTTTTCTGTATGGTATGTTCTGCCTTTGTGCATTAAGTAACTCATTATTTAAATTGTTGTGGAACTCGGCAACCTCAGGTCTCGTTATCAGGTCTCCCAGTAAGGTGAGGTCGCCCTCTGTGGGTACATTGTGAGAGGTCACCTCATGTGAGGTCATGTAGTTCACCCCCAAGCGTGATACCCCTTCATTCAGCTGCCTCTTCAAACTATGAAAGTTTGCCCTTCTGAAATCTAGGACTTAAGTGGAATTTTCCTTGTGGCTGCCCTGAAATTCTAACTGGAATCTAATTTCTTTGTGATTGCTGTTAGCAAGTTCGTTCCCTACCTCGACATTATTAATGAGGTTTTTTCTGTTTGACAGAACTAAATCGAGTATATTATTACCCCGGGAGGGTTCGGTTATATTTTGGCTTAGGAAACAGTCCTGGATTTTTTCAAGAAAATCCTCTGATTCTGAGTTACCTGTAAGGTCAATCAATCTATTTGGCTAAAGTTAAAGTCGTCTACTATACATACTTTGCTATGTATGGAAGCCCTGCCCATTTCATCCTAAATAAGTCGCTCATTAACTCTATCAAGATTAGGAGGTCTATATATTACTCCTATCATTAATTTTTCCCTACCATCGATTAGGTCTATCCAAATTGTTTCTGCATTCCTTTCTGTTTTTATTACCTTATTTATTTCACACTTCAGATTATCCCTGACATAGTTTGCTACTCCTCCTCCTTTCCTAATCTGCCTATCGGTATGGAATGATTTGTAACCTGCAATTTGGTATTTGACAGGTAACTCACGTGAGTCTAGGTTTATCCATGTTTCGGTGAATGTTATTATGTCGATTTTTTCGGTACATACCAACGCCCTGATTTCATCTATTTTGTTTCTCATACTTCTGCAGATTGCGTAGTAGACATTTAAGTTAGTCGTGTTCTGAGTCCTGTCTTTGTCTCGTTTATGTTTTAACTCCCTGCATAATTTAGTTTTTCCATAATTCCTAGCACTATTTCCGTGTAACCTTTCACTTTGCTTACCCGCTCCCACTGCAGTCTCCTCCACCCCTGTGCTCATATGTTCTCTTAGCAGTTTAAAGGCTTCGACATCTTTTGAACCGCTCGGGGCCGGGTGCAATGTAGTGTTGGAATTGGAGGGCAGGAGTGTTAGTAATGACGATGTCTGGTGTGCCTCTGCCGTGACCAGAGTAGAATGTGGGGAAGAAAGGTCCAATGCGTGTTTTTTGTGTGACCAGAGTGTGTAGTTGTTGGCCGTGGGGGTCTATGCGGTTGTGTTGGAATGCAGTGTGATGTGCATTAAGGTCGGCCATTAGTATTACAGGTGGGTGTGTGTTGTTAAAGATGGAGTTTAGGTCTGTAAGCCTGTAAGCCTGATATATAGGAAGAATCTCAACACCATCCATCATCACTACATATAACACCATCCATCATCACTACATATAACACCATTCATCATCACTACATATAACACCACCCATCATCACTACATATAACAACATCCAGCATCACTACATATAACACCATTCATCATCACTACATATAACACCATCCATCATCACTACATATGAACACCATCCATCATCATCACTCATCACTATATAACACCACCCATCATCACTACATATAACAACATCCAGCATCACTACATATAACACCATTCATCATCACTACATATAACACCATCCATCATCACTACATATGAACACCATCCATCATCACTACAGATCGGTAAAGTAGGTTCCGAGATTCCTGTGCGGACACACAAGTACACATACTTCTTTGTTTTATATATATATATATATATATATATATATATATATATATATATATATATATATATATATATATATATATATATATATATTCGGAGTACCGTTTTGGTTCAGTGGAATGACCATGGTCAATTAAATTACAATTACATGATTATCATTTAAATTACAATTATAATATAACTGATAACTTTTTCAATTACAATTACAATTCCTATTATCTTGTAATTAATTATAACACTAGTTGACAAGGGTTCGGTAACATGGATCAAATACGCTGCACTTTATTAATTTTGAGCTGATTTCAAATATGTCAATAAAAAAATGTGAGTCACGTAACATTTTTATGATATACAGTATGTGTGAATGTAGTGGAGGAATATAAGATACGTATTTGTGTTGGTAGTGATATATTATTAAATGCAAGGTTAGCAAAACTGAACAGGAGAATTGGGGAGACTACAACGCCGAGGTTGTGTTAATTCACCAAATTCACCAAATTGAGTATCCAAATGTACCTTCGGCAATAAGGCCCGTTCCTCACGGAGAAGGCCTCCCTATACCTACCCCACCGGTTAATTTGGAAGAGCTCTCAACTTCGGATGAGGAAATTGAGGAAGAAATCCCAAAATCATCCCATGATCCTCCTTTTATTGACCAGACTTCCAATGAACCACATCTTATAGAACAAAGTGAACTTAATGATCTTGTACGTGATCTCCGTCTGTCAAAACAGAAGGCGGAACTTTAAGCAACAAGACAGCAGGAATGGAACTTGCTAGCGAAACAGGCAAGAATTTCTGTTATTAGGAAAAAAAATATTACAATATCTTCATTCTACTGTATGCAGGAGTCCCTCTGTGTGTGTACTGAGGTAGATGGACTGATGTCAGAGTTGGGAGAAAAACATGACCTAGAGGAATGGCGGCTTTTCATAGATTCCTCCAAGTTTAGTTTGAAAGCAGTATTGTTGCATAATGGGAACCAGAAGCCTTCAGTTCCAGTAGCGCATTCTGTAGGTTTGAAGGAAACGTATGGTAGTATGGAGAAAATACTGACCGCTATTGAAACAAGGAGTATAAGATGGCGGATCTGCGGCGATTTGAAGGTTATAGCCCTTCTACTCGGCCTTCAAGGAGGGTTCACGAAATATTGCTGTTTTCTGTGTTTATGGGACAACAGGGCAAGACAAAAACACTACAACATAAAGGACTGGCCAAAGAGAAAAGTGTTTGTTCCAGGAAAAAGCAACGTTAAATATACTCCCCTGGTAGACCCAAACGATGTACTTCTACCTCCTTTACACATCAAGCTGGGACTAATGAAGGATTTTAAGAAGGTTATTGACCAACAAGGTGATGGGTTCGTGTACTTGAGGGAAAAATTCCCACAGCTTAGTAATGCTAAAGTCAAAGAGAGTATCTATGTTGGTACACAGATAAGAAAGTTACTTCGTGATGACAACTTTGAAAACAAACTGAATGAAAATGAGCTAGCTGCATGCAAATCCTTCACATCTGTAGTCAAGGGGTTTCTTGGAAACAAGAAGGAAGAAAACTAATGCCAACTTGTAGAGGAACTCTTAAAAAACTACAAAAAATTAAGATGCAGGACGTCCCTGAAGTCCACCTTTTGCACTCGCACTTGGAATTTTTTCCTGAGAATCTGGGGGCGGTTAGTGATGAACAGGAAAGGTACCAGGGTAGAAGGGATCCTGCCATGATGTGGGACTGTTGCTGGTTTTTACAATCGGAGGATAATACAATACATAAAGGATGAAATAAAATAACAAATGCCCATACAGTGGCTAATTTAATACTTGTTGTGTCTTCGTATGATTGTTTTTATTCTTTATTGAATTTTAGTGTGATGACGTGGAAAAAAGTAACAGTAATAACAGGATAAATGGTATTTTTCAGTTTTTGTATTTGTAAGATTGAATTTTTTGTATTACAAATAAACTGTACGTGCCAGATAATTTTTATTGCCAGATTTGAAATCAACACCTCAAAATTACCAAACAGAAGCTGCTCTGAACCATGTTACCGTTTTTTTCTAATTTGTTGCCTAGTGTTACATTTCAATTAAGTTACAAATACAATTACTCCAACCCTGTTTACAACTGTGACGTCCGAGAGCTGTACATTGTGGGTAAAACAAATGCTTGGCGTCCTTAGGCAACTGTACATGTCAAGTTCAAGTTGACAACCTAAAACAACTTCCTTGTGACCCTTTTCCCACTTAATTTCTAAAGAGATATCATCATTATTTTTGTCAGTATTATGAATTATATAAAACACAAATATATGATGCATATTTGCATTGTAAAATGGTACATAAAGAAGCGTAAGTTATGGCTGTGGCTGGCAACCCACTAGGGGCAGGACGTCATATACGAGTACATCAGGACTAAAACAGTATCCTTGATATACATGACGTCACGGGCCCCTATGCAAAAGTGTCTAAGACTTCGTAAAAATGCATCTGGGCTCTATAAGACAAGGATCATGTAAACACAAGATATGTCAGCAGTCTTGGAAAAGCTCACAAACTCGGCCAAAATCAGTTGTTATTGCTTAGGAGAAATATGATAAAAAATTTTCCCAAATATAGACACACGCTACTCCGAATCAGAGATGCGATTCTTATCACAATTGCCTCAGGAGAAAATCAATCTCTACTCAAAAGAGACTCATAACTGTCCTAAAGTCAGCCATGTTTGCTGAGTGACTTTCTAGTCTGTCTGGAAATAAACCCTGATGATATTGTGGACATATTTACTCTTATAAGGGATCGTAAGCCATCCCTGCGTAACACAGGTAGTAGGAAGGCAACCTATTATCTCTGTATAATGTCATTGAGGAAATATAGTGGATAATTTACCTTTTCAATGTAGCTAGAGATAGATGTCTAATGGTAGACCCTACTGCCATATGGCATCATAAAAATTATGACCAAGTCCCAGGTTGCTGATCTGTTTCTCTCTTTTGATCTTTTTTATTTGTTATTATTTCTTTGTGGTTCTTTATTATTATTATTATTATTATTATTATTATTATTATTATTATTATTATTGTTATTATTATTGTTATTATATTATTATTACAGTGTTAATATTATTATTGTTATCATTACTATTATCTTATGTTATTTTTAATTGTGCATTTTTTATTATAAATTTTATTTATTATGAATTATTATTATTATTATTATTATTATTATTATTATTATTATTATTATTATTATTATTATTATTGTTGTTATTAATATTGTTATTATTATTATTATTGTTATTATTGTTGTTATTGTTGTTGTTCTTGTAGGCTACCCCAGGCCCCGATGTGGGTCAGTGACCTGTGCCCGTTGGGTTAATCCCTGTAAAAAAAATAATGTCTAAATACATTACGTGCCTCTTATGGACTATTATTCCAAATAAACAGTTGACGTCCTTTTATTTATTTGAAGTTGCATGTATTTTTCATGGATCCTCCCCTCCCCTCCCCTTTCCTCCCATATGGTTTAGCTGGTTCTGCCACTGCCTGGCCAGGTGCCCAGTGTACCCACCCCTAAATCCGGCCCTCATTAAAACAGTTTTCTATGTGTTAAAAGACCTTAATTGTTGCATCACTTGCACGTATTATAATTGCAACGGTGAGATAGAATCTTGTCGTTTGTGTGCTTTCGACTTAGAAACAAGTAATAATTATTATCCTCTGTTTTGTTTTTCGGTTGTAGATACTTGAAATTTGTCTGCGTTAAGCTCTGGAATCTAAGATGAACCATGTAAACTGAAGCAAGCAATAGTCATTTACAATAAGTGGTTAGGATATCAAAACATAATCTCAATCCTGTGCATGAATTCCAGACTGAAGACTATGCACTCAGTAATGTGTACCGCAGAGGTGGTGATGATGGCAGTAATAGAGGTGATGATGATTATGATGGTGGCGAGAGACTTCAGTGTGAATGCTCAGGCGCCGACCTCCCTCCCTCCTATCGACCTGGTACACCAAGTCGTCCTGGACCAAACAGGGAAATACGTCATGCGGTGGACGCCCCGTGACAACGACATTATCATCGAGGTTCAGGTTGGTGATGTGAGATGTCTGATGTCTTGCGCAGGTATTAGTTTGCATGGGGTAGAAATATAACTGAAAAGACTTCGTAACTGTTAAATAGTCCGCGTTCATATGAAAGGGCTTAAATTTTCTTAAATTTTGTCTCGGGTTCACGCTTGCGAGCAGCACAAGGGGTTTAGGTTAGGATGCTTCGAGTTGTTATATGTCAAAAGTGGCTCATAAATATAATTACTTAACGTTCAAAGAAACATGACGTGCTGGGTAATTCATTCTGATAATTTTGTAAACTAGAACTGTTCCATAACTACCAAAATTATCATACATAAGGAGCAGTTAGCGATAATAGTCCAATTCTTATGTATCCAGCTATGTAAATTGTATTTATTTCAACGCTCAAGAATTATGCAGATGAGAATTTAAGGTCACAGTTTGTTCCTTTATTTTTAGTTTACCTTCCATGGGGTGAGCATTGCATAGCCTGATGTTTTAGGTCGACCTGTTTTTGCCGGTTAAGTTTTACTATCCTTCGAGGATGGCACTCCTATAGTCCCGAAGTACTTAAGCCTGTTTATACACATAAAAACTTTTGTTAAATATAATACTGCAAGCGTCATGTTAATTGAGAATTTACCCTAACACCTATAATACCAAGCTTCCTCTTCTTGTAGGTGGCGACGACTGGGTACGTGGGCCTCGGGTTCTCTCCCAATGGTGGTATGAAAGGCGCCGACATAGTGTTAGGCTGGGTGGACGAATCTGGCGAGGTCTTCCTGAATGTGAGTATAGTTCCAGATAATAACGACTACCTTCACCCACAATTTATTTCAACAAGCAGGTTAATAATTATCACACAAGCTCTACATCATATTTTACACAGATTTGACCTTGATTTATAACCTTTCACCTTTCTTCATCAGAGCTTTTTTTTCATTAGTTAAATATCATATGCTTCATGAATGTTGGTACACATTTTTTTCAATTATTGTTTTATGGCGCATTAATATAGAAGAAAATAATTTATGATATTGTGTTAGTTTAAGAATTTGAACAAATACCCCCCCTCCCCCCAAAAAAACGATAACTGTGGGCGGGGGATGCTTCCAGTGATGCATTCTGACCAGTATACTGAATGTTTTAAGAAAAAAAACCTTCTAGTGAATACACGTTGTATATCAGAGTCAACATTCAGGATTAGAAAAAATGCCTAATCCCCCTTCCCCTTCACACACACGTAAAAGGTGAACTAATCTCATGGAGAACTAAGTCTTGTTTATTACTGTTTATTAATATCGATTTTTCGACTGCAGTGATTGAGTAAACTTTTATTTTTTAACTTTACCATTGACTTAATTTTCCCATATTAAACCATTTTGTTCAGACACTCAAGGATTCAGTGCAAGAAGCTAATTATCTCTTTCCCCTCCGGGTGGGAATGATTCTCCCCAGGACCGATACTCCAACGGGTATGAGCCACCAAGTGTGGACGAGTCTCAGGACGTGGAGCTGCTAGGAGGGTACCAGAATGACACCCACACAGTCCTGAGGTTCTCCCGCTCGTGGAACACCTGCGACCATGGCTCTGACTATCAGCTTTCAGTAAGACACAAAGTCATCAATCAGTTTACTTAAGTTGTTTACCATCAACCTTGTAGTTACAATGTCATTACACTCACTATTTTCTTTTTATTCTTATGCCCTTTTCTGCTATTTTGCGGGATGGCCAAAATTAAGATGAAATACATGAAATGTTTCTCTTCAATCAATATCATTCTTCCGTTATTACTGTTGTAATAGATGTATTCTTCTATGACACTCCACTTTTACAACAAGAACTCATTTGTCTAACTTTTTTATCCCAGTTACTTCACATAATCAGGCATAAGAACAAAAGAAAATAAGGAGTCTGCAATAGGCCGGTTGGCCTGTCGAGAGTTACTACCACACACTATCATCCATGAATCTATCTAGCCTCCTTTTGAAACTTTCCAGCGTTCCAGCACTTACTACACAGTTGCTAAGCTTGTTCCACTCGTCTACCACCCTATTTGTGAACCAGTTCCTTCTTATCTCCCTCCTAAACCTAAACTTATCCAACTTAAATCCGTTGCTACGAGTCTATCCTGCTCGGATATTATAAGAATTTTATCTATATCTCCTCTATTGATTCCTTTCGCCCACTTAAATACTGCTATCATATCTCCCCGCACTCTTCGTCTTTCTAGGGAATGCAAGTTTAGTTTCTTTAATCTATCTTGATATGGGAGGTTTCTAAGTCCCGGACTTAATTACCCATCTGTAACACATAGCTCAGGCTCTCAACTGGCCCAGCCATGTTAATACAATAGTATGATTTTTAATCGACTCTGTATCTGTGTTCTTCTGGCCAAGTAAACTGTTTCAATCAATGTTTCAATCAAATTTTCCAAATAGCGCTGGATACCATGTTCTTCCCTTGTATACGCTCTGCTCTTTTCAAGATGTTCATCCACCTCACTTTTAGTGCTTCCTCCACCTCTCCCATCAATCTGAAGGGTCTTTCTCCACCCGTACCATCCACCTCTGAATTGTATACTTGTTCAATCTTTCACTTCCAATTTTCTAAATATGTCTAGAACACCTGATCTACTCTCTGCCTGGCGCTTCTTTCTAATCCACATCTCTCTTCTTGTTTACCTTTTCTCTGCTTCCTTTATGCTTCAAATATTGTACTCAAGCACTTCATTTATGTCACTTAATCTTTTCCTTTCAGAATCAATGTTTCACGCTCATCTTGGTTCATCAATTCCTATATACCTGTATATATATTCTAACCGTTATCGCGTTTCCTGACTTTACATTATCCTCTTCACATTGATCGGCCTGTTAGCCGATTGGGTGGTCGGTAACGCGCTGCTGGTAAGTGCGCGTGCGTGTGCACGCCCGCACACAGGGTGGTGTAATGCGTCTGGTGTGGCAGCATTATGCTAGTGTTAAGATGCAAGCACTACTTGCTTCAGCTCGCTTTCAGCTACCGCCGCTGGCTAGCCCTCGTGGCGAACAGGAAAGGAACTTGCATAAGTCTTCCCCTGTCATTACACAGCCTCTTCACCGTCAAGACTCATGCTGTGCCTCCTCGTGGCAACACACTGTAACTGGGTGCCTCGTGGGCCCAGGCTAGACCAGTAGGGGATCTCGGAGTAGCAGTGGGCCCTAGAGGGACAGCGCATAGGCCCACTGGCGTGTGGACACGTCGTAGCACCTACCAACGACTGACCCGCTGCCTTGCGGATTAATCTTGGAATGTTTAATGCTACTGGAGTAAACCCCGAATGAAAAATCTGTGGTGGAGTTCCGCATCAGGCAGACATACTTACAGAGCTCCAACGGCAGTAAAGGCGGAAGAGGTGACCACCAAGGGAACCCAACAAATACACCGGTGGACGAAGGCAATGCATGATGGACAGGCTACTAAGGCGAAACCAAACAAATTGGGCTATCGGCAGTCCAGTGCAACTCTCCCTCTCCCCAGTCTTTGCAACACTTGCACCACTGGATAAGGAAAGGGGAAAGCCAAGATGTGTGGTTGCAGCCTGCGCTCCTGCCTCACCACCTAAATCAACTCATACGCAGCCATCATTCAGCTCATCATACTCCTCATCATCATCATCAAACCCCTATACCCCTAAAAGTTCTATGACGACGGACAAGTGGGGAAGGGGACAGGCAGAGATGACTGCCGGGAGTCTCTAGTCACAACTCTGTACATGGGTGGTACAGATAAGATGGTCGCTTATGCACTGTGATCTAGGCCTTAGTACAATCCGGCTCCTGTCTATACGACTGAGCAGCCCTTTCGAGGAGCCACTCTGTTCACACCACATGGGGAGGGGGCTAGAAAAGGTGCCCTAAACATAGCCTGCATAAAGAAACAACCTGACTGGGCAACCGCACCCAGTAAGGTCATCCTTATGCAGTCGAAAACACAATCGTAATCATAGATCAAATCAAAAACAAACTATGCAACCTCTTATGCTCGCTGCATGGAATGTCAGGACTCTTCTGGATACTGGCACAAATGAGTGTTATAAAAGAACATCCGCCTTTGTGGCAAAAGAGCTGGCTAGGTATAACATCGACATAGCAGCCATTAGTGAGTCCCGGCTTCCAAACGAGGGTCGTCTCATAGAACAGGGGGTCTGGCTATACTGTACCTTCTTCTGGAAGAGTAAGTCTGCTGTGGAGAGAAACTGCATTTTTGGAGCTGGCTTTTCCATCCACCAACGCATCCTACACAGGCTAACTAAAGTGCCTGTCGGATCAACGAGCGCTTCATGATGCTCTGAGATCAACTGAATCACTCACGTCATGCCTTTTTTATCAGAGCATACACCCCAACACTTGATGCAAAGGACGACATCAAGGAAGCCTTTTACGCCGACCTCGACAGAGTGCTAACCTCCATCCCCAGAGAAGGTAAGGTTGTGCTCCTTGGTTTCTTCAATGCCAGAGTTGGCAGAGATGATGACATTTGACAGAGAACCATAGGGAGAAATGGACTAGGCTAGTGTAATCCCAATGTTCTACTCCTCCTTAGCAAGTGTGCTGCACACAACCTCGCTATCACCAATATATTGTTTACTCAGGCTGACAAGTTCAAGGGTTCATGGCATCACCCACGATCCAAACACTGGCACCTCATTGACTACAACATTGTCAGAGAAAGAGTTCGCTGAGATGTCCTCATCACCTGAGCCATGAGTGGCTCAGACCACTGCGATTCTGAACATCGGCTCGTCAGAGCCAAGCTTTCACTTCACATCGCCCCAAAATGGCGAAGGCAGCAAGCCTCCAGAAGAGGTTTTAACACTAAGCGTCTGGAGGATCCAGTGGTAGCACATGCTTTCAGAGAGCAGCACCAACATGGGCTGATAAACAACCCGACAACAAACAGCCCAAATCCCAGTGCTCATTGGGATATTCTCGACACTGTCATGACAAAAACCTGCAGAGAGACCCTCGGCCAGATCGAAAGAATACACCAGGACCAAAGCTGATACCTACCTCAAGAAGAAAGCAGCGGCCCAGTGTGAACTTCTCAATCTACTGAACGACTGTTTTAAAAATAAAGCATGTGAAACGCAAAAACTTGCAGATCAACAGAAGATACGCGAATTTTTCAATTCCACAAAAAAACATTTTATGGGCCAATCACTCATGGTGCAGTCCCCTTCCGCCCATTCATTGGTAACTCCCTAATTAAAGACGAAGAAGGCATCTTTCAACGCTAGAAAGAGCACTACCATTCACTGCTCAACCGAAACACTGATGTGGATGTCCTGACTACCCAGCAGGTCCCTCAGCATCCAGAGCTGACCCACCTCAGCTATCCCCCAACCTTGGATGAGGTAGTTACTGCAATCAAACAGATGAAAAATAACAAAGCCTCAGGGTCTGATGGAATCCCAGCCAAGGTGTATAAGGCAGGAGGACCTCTGCTTACTAGCCATCCCCACTCTCTTCTGGAGAATATATGGGAAAAGGAAGAAATCCCCCAAGCTCCTAAAGACGTCTCCACCGTCAATATTTATAAGAGAAAGGGTGACCGGTCAGACTGTGGCAACTACTGCGGGATCTCGCTGCTGTCCGTAGCTGGCAAGATTATCGCCCAAGTCCTCCTCAACAGACTTCTTCCTGAGGCCGAAAACTTCCTCCCAGAATCTCAATGTGGCTTTAAACTAACACGTAGCACCACTGACATGTTCTTTGCTGCCCGGCAGAGAGCGGTTAAAGTGCAGAGAACCTCGTCGTGACCTGTACATGGCCTTTATCGACCTAACCAAGGCCTTCTACTCGATGAACGGGGAACACCTGTGGCGGACCCTCAGCCGTTTTGGCTGCCCACCAAAATTCATCGTGATTGTGAGGTAACTCTACGATGGCATGAACGGCTGTGTCCTGCACAATGACACCCAGTCTGAGTTCTTCCCCATCCAAACGGGGGTAAAACAAGGATGTTACTGGCACCAACTCTCTTTTTCAATTTCTTGGCTGCTTTCCTTACTTATGCCGGTACCAATTTAGCCGGCGGGATGGACTTCGAGTCCTGGATGAAGGGCGTTTTCAACATAAGACGACTCCAGGCAGGAACAAAAGTGTCGGCAGCTTCCATTACTGAGCTTCAGTATGCAGACGACCTCACCCTTGTCGCTCACACTGAATGCTACCTACAGTAGATCATGAGCACCTACGCAGATGCACACTTCGGCCTTGAGGTGAATGTATATAAGACTCAAATTCCCTTTCAACCTGGCCCTGGTTCAGCCACACATCCACCATCCATCTAGCTTAAACTTACTACCCTCTCTAATGTTACCCACTTTCGGTATTTCGGCTCCCACCTGTCCACCGCTGCGGACATCAATGAAAAGATTCAACATCGGATGAGATGTGCATCTCAAGCCTTTGGCAGACTCCGTACCCGTGTCTTTAACTGTAGTGAGCTGAAATTATCTACAAAGTTGCACGTATATCGAGGAGTGGTCCTCCCCACCCTGCTATATGGTAGCAAGACATGGGTCACATACAGGAAGCACCTCAAGACACGTGAAAACTTTCACCATCGTAGTCCATGTTCCATTCTCTGAGTTCGCAGGGAAGACAAGAGAAGAAATGCCAGAATTTTCGCCGACACTAGCTATAGGAGCATCGAGGCTACCATTAGCCATGAAAAACTACGCTGGACTGGCCATGTTACCCGCATGGTCGACAGCAAACTGCCAAAGCAGCTACTTTACAGTCACCTAACGAATAGCAAAGGCATCGCTGGAGGGCAACTGAAAAGGAATAAGGATAGTCTTAAGACAAACCTGAAAAAGTGCCAAATCGAGCCCCTCACCTGGTAGATGATTACTCCACACAGTAAAGCCTCGAGGAGCACCACACAAGAAGGTGTCAGTACTTTCGAGTTAGCCCGAATGCATACCGAGGCAGACAAGCACCAATGCCGGTAAGACGCTGCCGCCTCCCCTCCTGCACTAGATATAGCCCTCCACATGTACAACATCTGTAAATGACCCTGCTGGTCCCATATCGGCCTCTTTATTCACCTCAGAACTCATCAACGTAGGTGATATCCTTAATAACTCATATCATTGTATCATCGCTGGATGATCGCCATACTCAATTTCGAGTGACAGCAAAGTAGTAGTAGTTGTGCTGTAATTGTCAGGATGATCGTCTCGCAAGCTAGAGAACCAGGGTTCAATCCCCGTGCAGGGTGAAATTGTGGGCAAGTTTCTTTACGCCTTTTGCCTTTGTCTACCCAGCAGTAATTTGAACCTGGATGTTAATTGATTTGCGGATCGTGTTCCGGGGTAATGGTTAGCCAGTGCAGTTGGCGAGTTGCCCGGTGTTCTCGGACTGTTTCTTGACACTGGGTCATGCAACTCTTTAACTTAGGGTGTGGTTATGATGTTGGCTACAGCTTCTATATCCTAAGCAAATTCTCGCCTAGGTGGCCCTCGGATCAGCCATCCTCGATCTAGAGGCGCAACCATTACTTATTTTAGTAGCTGGTAAGTACTGGGCAGGTACTGACTCTACAGTAGGTATAATGCATTTGAACATGCGGCAGTGTCGGTTAAGTCTGGTCTTGAATGAGATCATACTCGGTGCCATTACAACATTCTCTGGCAGGTTATTCCAAGAGATCACAACTCTCACTGCAAAAAAGTTTGATATGACAAATTTCTGTGCTTGTGGCTTCTTTACCCGGAGGTTGTGACCTCTAGTGGGCTGTGCAGGTATGAACACTCGACTGATTAATATTCTGTGAGGTAATTATGCACTTCTATTAAATCATCTCTTGCTCGTCTGTAGTATAAGCTAGGTAACTGCAGTCGTTCTATTCTCTCTGGGTTGTTGAGGTGTCGGAGTGCAGCCCCCAGTTTGTTGGCCAACTTTTGTAACAGCCGTAGCAAGCCTTGATGCCACCCCCACCCCCCCGAAAATAGTCATTGATGAATCTAATTTTAATTTATACAAATAATGCGACATGAAGAGGGAATATTTGGTGCTACTATAGCTTAGATTAGATTAGGTTAGGTTAGGTTATGTTAGTAGCACTGAATATTTTGACAATGCTAATCATCGGTTATGCCGAGGTATAATTTTGTATTATAATTTTGGTGAGCTTGGTGTTCTAATTATTGTCTATACCTATGTAAGAATTTTCTAGAATGTATTGCATTATCGTTTTTTATGATTTACTTACGTATTGTAAGTTTTGATCATTCTAGAACCTTTCAAGCGTATCGTTCCGACCTGCTACGCCTGGATGGTGCTAGGATACTCTGGGCGCCAGAGGAGATATATAAATAGCACTAAGTTCATACACAACACACACTGGACACAATTTATCACAAATGAACACTTACGCGAACAGAGCAACATTCAACCTCTCAACATCCACTGGAGACTATTAGGAGTAAAAAAAAAAAACTCTTAACCATACATCCACAATGGCAGGAATACTTTGACATCATACTTCACTGCAAATACAGAAACAATAACCCCTCCATACTAAACAGACCCAATACACCATACCCACCCCCTCTATACTAAAACACGTAACAATAATAAGACTCCGATATCTGCATCTGGGCGGCCTGAGAGCTATCCAGAGGTACACACAACAAGCCGCTGAGTTCAAATGTTTTCCTCCCACCACTCCAGTCAAACTCTGAGATATAACAGCAATATCGCAACCAATGAAGCTTATCCGAGGTTCGATTATTCCGAAGCAAATCAGAGATCTAGTCTTTCTTCCCCCAAAAAACTCTACGACGATGCCCTCATTCTTCCACGCAACGAATACTCTGACATTTTAAGATCAGATTCAAAACTCTTCCTCTCCAACTAGCTCCATTCCATTTTTGGCATAAGCTCAAAGACTGTACCCTCATCTGTCACCAAACAAGTTAAACAACCCTACTACTAACCTACAGTACTTCTTCCTTTTCCATTGGGCAGGTTCTGGGCTTGAGCTGTGGCAGTGTGAATCTTGTACACTCGCAACAAAAAGTATCGGTGCATACTGTAGTGTGAATAATTTGAGACCAGTGACGATAGGTATTGGGAAAGGCGAGTTGTTCCAGCCGTATGTTGGCAGCCCTGATTGTCAGCCATATGGTAACACCTAGTGAAGGGGGTGGGGGGGGGTTATGAGGATACACTTACCAACCTTCCCGTTATCACAGTGTATACGTATCGTTTCGGAACTCGTCGATCTCACCCTGCACCGATACTTTTTGGTGCGAGTGTACGTGGGTCATGAAGATGGGAGTCTGTACTACACTCCTTGCTTGCTTGTTTGGGGATTTCTGGTCACTTCGGCTTTCGGCTTATTTCGGCTGGAACTGCTGTCTTCTTTCCTCGTTCTTCTTCTGGTTCATTAATTGATTTTTTTATTATTGTCTTCATTCTTGCGCTATTTTACTCTGGTCTAACTACTCTTATGGTCTTATTTCTTATTTTTTCTTGGTACGCTGATGGTTTTCTTTCTTTCTTATATTTTCTTGGTGTTGTTTTAGTTTTTAGATGAGTTATGATATGAATGGGTGATATGATGGTGGATCATATCTTTTGGTTTGTAATGGTATTGTTAGCTGTCAGTTTTACTTTGTACTGTATATGCTCGTGTTGTATGTAGTGGAAATGTCTCTGATATGTGTCTTGTGTTTTATGTTTTCCATTTTCTTTTTATTTACTTTTATTTATTTATTTATTTATTTATTTATTTATTTATTATTTATTTAGGGGATATTTACAAACATATTATGAATAGCACATGTTGCATGTACCATTTACAGCATGCCAATAAGACGGGTCTCCTTGAGGAAAAGTATTACAGCATCACTTATGTTGACATCATCTTGCAATAGGCTGGGTGTAGTCAGCACGAAATCTTGCTTGGTCGCTAGCATCGCCAGTCGTCGGCGTTTTGGTTCGTACTGGCTGCAAGCGGCACAGATAGGACGGAAGGAGTTACCTATGTGAGGTTTTAGGTGGGTCAGGTAGATGCAAATTAACCTTAATCTGGCGAGAACCACCTCTTCCTTCCTGTTGTTTCTGTATGCTGAGGGCCAGTTTCCGATGTTAATCTTGCAGTTGTTGCGAAGATTTAACCTGGTCCATTCCAGCTGCCACTTGCTTGTTGCATATGTCTTCTCCGAGGAGAGGCACGACTGCCGTTCCCAGGGTACAATGGTTGTCTCCCTGAGACAATCATTAATCATGCAAATTGTGAAACTTTAGATTTTTCACCTGTTGATAACGAGCATAGCAGGATATTGAAAGAAACATCACAATCTAACGCCACCTAACCTAATGAAACCTTACCTACAAAAGGTACCAGTTAAGGGTGAAATATTTAGTCTCAGCCTGTCCCTAAGGTACCCCAGAATATAGCAATTCCAGGCTATTCCCAGCCTATCTCTGATTGTCCTAAGCCAGGGGTCCGCAACCCCATTTTTCTCGGAAAGGGGTACGTATGCGGCTGGCTGAGCAACGTCTAAATTTCGGGCTATGTGGCCGGTAAGAACTTATTATTACTTATATTGTGGGTGAAAATGAAAAGCAGGGAATCAACATACTACTGGATCAACATACTACTGTATCAACATACCATTGTGAGCAGACATTCAGTGTACTTACCTTTAATAAGAAAAATTACCGTTCTAATCTCACAAGCAGTCACAGCACAGAACTCGTGAAATCTGCTGTAACACACACACACTTTGAACCAGCTTTTTCTGAAATTGCAAATCTCATCCAGGTTCAACCCTCACATTAGTTTTGGTATTGTTCTGTTTATTTGTATTTGGAATTGAAGCACTTATTTTCCTATATAAAATGCAAACTTTATTTTCCTAAATATAACATACGGAGGGAATTTTTTCGTAATTTTTGATTGGGGGTTATTGTACTGTGTACTGCAGAATATCATAATACTACTTTATAAAGCAATTTTCCCTGTATGCTTGTATTTCGGGTGCGAATCGGTTATTAAACCGTTATTTTGTACTGCTCGAAGATAGTTTCATATTTCCATATTTTATATTGCTAAAAGTTATGTTCCCTAATTTTTTACAGAATATTTAACCAAGCTAGTGACTAGTGCTATTATTTCAATGCAGAGTATGTATATACTGAAAATGAAAGCTATGTTTAGTCTTAAATATCGATGTTGTTTATATACAGTACATTTTCTGACCATAAATTATAGTCCTGCATTTCTGATTTTACATTCAATTCTGTGGAACACAATGCTGACTTATGTTGGCTTAGTACACCTGCGGCTGATCGCTGATTACTTGCACCATTAAGTGGCCGACTAGTGTAAAAAGGTTGCGGTGCCCTGTCCCAAGCAAATCATCTGGCCACGGCTATCCTAATTCCTTTCCTGATTTAAGAAACTAAGGAAATCATTGACGAAAGCTTTAATTTCCACTGTCAAAAGTTCAAAATTTTCTATGGCTCTTTTTGGCATCCAGCAATCAAATAAACACCGGGATACCAGATAACTAATATATTTATACTTACATTTAAAACATGACAGTATATATATTAATTGATAACTACGCTAAAATGATCTTCTTAATAGTAGAGGCAATGCTCTGACATAGGAAACTCGGCGAGCAGTAAGCCACCATCACATCTTCCTTCTCTCAGTGCAGGAGGCAATGATATTGGCCGGTGTAGGAGTGAGGAGCTCCTTGAGAAGTTCAAGAGAGCTATTGAACGTATTAGGGTGAAGGAAGGGATCCCTATCATATGTGGTGTCCTGCCTAGTGGGAGAGTTGGCAATGAATGGTTGTCAAGGGCAGTTGGTGTCAACGGCCGTCTTGACAGATATTACAAGTCAATATCAGTCTCATTCATTGACAACTGGGACAACTCTTACAGCAGAAGGGACCTTTATACTAGGGATGGGGTACATTTGTCTAGGAATGGGATGGCAACCCTGGCTGGCTATCTCGAGAGGGCAGTTCAAAAGATGTCGAAGTCTTCAAACTGCTAGGGGAACGTGTGAGCACGAAACGAGGAGATGAAGAGGGAGCCGGTAAACAAAATGAAATGTTACAGAGAAATAGTGCTAGGAATGATGAGAAAATAGGGAGTTAAAACCGAAATGTGACAAAGGGAGGACTCCGATCACGACTAACTTAAATGTCTACTGCGCAAACAGTAGAAGTATGAGAAACAAAATGGATGAAATGAAGGCATTGGTATGTACCGAAAAAATTATATAATAGCATTAACCAGAACATGGATAAACTTGTAGTCACGTGAATTACCTGTCAAATACCAAATTACAGGTTACAGATTATTCCATACTGGTAGACAGATTAGGAAAGGAGGCTGGGTAGCAATCTTTTTCAGGGATAATCTCTGAAGTGTGAAATAAATAAGGAAATAAAACTGAAATGAATACAGAAACAATATGGATAGAATTAACCGATGGTAGGAAAAATTAATCTTAGGGTAATATATAGACCTCCTAATCTTGATAAAGTTAATGAGCGACTCATTCGGGATGAAATGCTCAGGGCATCCAGACATAGCAAAATCTGTATAGAAGGCGACTTTAACGGGTAACTCAGAATCAGAGGATTTTCTTGAAACCGTTCAGGACTGTTTCCTAAGTCAATATATAACCGAACCCACCCGGTGTGCTAATATACTGGATTTAGTTCCGTCAAACAGAGAAAACATCAAAATTAACGTCGAGGTAGGGAACAAACTAGCTAACCGCGATCACAAAGAAGTGAGATTCACAGCAGAATTTAATGGCAATCGCAAGG
Source organism: Homarus americanus (assembly GCF_018991925.1). Classification (NCBI taxonomy): domain Eukaryota; kingdom Metazoa; phylum Arthropoda; class Malacostraca; order Decapoda; family Nephropidae; genus Homarus; species Homarus americanus. The sequence continues at coordinate 9,237,182 of NW_024711292.1, read as the reverse complement.
AAAATTCCATTTAAGTCCCAGATTTCAGAAGGGCAAACTTTGATAGTTGAAAGCGCAGCTGAGATAAAGGGTATTACGTTTGGGATGAATTATATGACCTCACACAATGTACGCACGGAGGGCGACATCACTTTACCTGGTGACCGTACAACAATAACCTCACAAAATATGATGGTTGAGGATGACCTGATCACGAGATCTGAGGTTGACGAGTTCCACAACAATTTAAATAAAAAGTTACTTCATGTACACAGGCAGAACATACCATACAGAAAACTCAGACCAAATAACAATGACCCCAAATGGATAAATAATTATTTAAAGAATATTATTGGCCAAAGGAAGGCTATAGGTAGGAGAATAAATTGTGGTGAAGTTTACCTCTGAGATTATTATAAGGTATTGGCCAGTAGAGTTAAGGCCGAGATAAGAATAGCAAAGAGGAACAATGAATTGAAAGTAGCAAGGGAGGCGAAGTCATACCCCAGGGGATTCTTCCAAATGTATCAAACTAAAACAAGAGACAAGATTGGACCAATACAGTCAGATACCGGCGAGCTAACTGATAACGACAGAGAAATGAGCAATAATCTGATTAGATATTTTTCAAAAGTTTTCACTACCGAAAATTTAAACATGATACCTGAAGCACCGACTATATACAGAGATAGTGAAGAAATAGATTAAGTGAGATACAGTAGTAGTGACTAGTAACGATGTTAGTAAGCAAATGGACAAGCTAAAGCCTAATATGTCACCAGGTCCCGATGAGATATTTGCCAGAGTATTAAAGAAAAGTAAGGAAGAGCTTAGTATGCCCTCAGCAAACTTGTTTAACATGTCATTAAAAACGGGTGTAGTACCAGAATCCTGGAGGATTGCGAATGTGATACCGATTTTCAAGAAAGGAGATAGATCACTATCCTCTAACTAGCGTCCAGTCAGTTTAACATCAATTGTAGTGCTGGAAGTAATAATTTTAAACTCTATTCGAAATCACCTGGAGAAGCACAAGTTGATCAATGATATCCAACATGGCTTCACAAGTGCGCGTTCTTGTCTGACTAATCTATTAACATTTTTTCATTTGGTTTCGAATCGGTGGACGACGGTGCCCGTCGCATACCTGTATCTCGATTTTAGCAAAGCCTTCGACAGAGTCCCCACGATAAACTATTACGAAACTTGGAGGTTCATGGCATTGGAGGAGATATTCTAAAATGGATTAGGGCATGGTTGCAGGACAGGAAACAGCGAGTGAGCACTAACGGCACTAAATCGGATTGGAGTAATGTCATCACTAGCTGGTGACGTCACAGCCAATCACTGAGCTTTTTGAGTCACGTGACCTTTGAGAAAATATCTAGCCTATTTTATTAGAATATATGGTTACAATCGTGAAATTTAGCCTTTTTTTTTTTTACTTGTTGAAATGCTTTTTTTATAAAAAAACTTGGGCACCGTCAACTCGTCCAATGTGTCTCAGAGACTCCTTCTCAGTTGTAAATCAAATTTAGAGAGAACCTCTCCAGGAAAGGTCTGTGATTGAACTTTGTCAAATTTTCACACCGGAATATAAAAGTGACTGGAAATCAAAGCACCCTTTACGATAGCATCTGTTGGTGATATAAAATAATATTAATCCTATGATAGGTATGTGTTTTAATCGAAGTCGCCTCGAAGGTAACTCACAAATAAATAGAATAAGTAGAATTTTCAAATGTAATATTAACGAGCGGGGAGCCTGCCACCTCTAGCTACGGCAGCATATCTCGAGGAACAGACAGAGTTATCCAAACGGGGATAGTACTTTACTTTTGAAGAGCGTTATAAGGGCCGGGCCATTTACTTGATTTACTTTCTTTCAGTGGTTTGAGAACTTCAGTCCGTTGTCAACATGAACACCCAGGTCCTTTTCACATTTGGTTTAAGTTAATTATGTTATTTTTCGTCTCGTTTGGACATGTGCTACACCTCCTTACTGTTGATATGATCTAATTGCATCATTTTGCACTTCGTGACGTTGAATCTTAATAGCCATTATTTTGATCACTCCTGGAGCCTAAAGAGATCTTCACTATCTGTTTGGTTCTTAATTTCCTTGAATAACTTAACATCCAACGCAAATATATATATATATATATATATATATATATATATATATATATATATATATATATATATATATATATATATATATATATATATATTTATATATATATATATATATATGGAGGACTGAAAAGCATCTGGTATAGTATTCATAAAACAAACAAGCAACAGCGGTCCCTGTACACTGCCCTGTGGTATGTGGTAACCCACTTGTCACGGGTACTTAATGAAGTTTCTGGTCCACGTTAGGAAGCTCACCAGAGTTCCGTCCCTTCCCAGTTTAATTTTGAGCATTTCATAAGGTATTGTACTCTGTCGAAAGCCTTGGCAGAGTCTAAATACATCTTACCAATATTGCCACCACGCTCTCGGGTCTGTGTAATTGCGTCAAGGAGGAGCATCCAGGCATAAAACATTGTTGGCAATCCTTTACAAAGGTATTGTGTTGTAGTTGTTCCATCACGGCACACTATGCTGATCAAGCTCACCCGCTTATAATTGTTCGTGCGATCTCCCTGTTTAAATATAAGACTCACAATACCATTTCCCAGTCCCTGGGACCTTTTGCTCACCCATGCATATGCTGAACAGGATTTCAAGGGGCTCGGCAAGTTCGTTGCACAACTCTCTTAACATTCTGAGAAGCACACTATTAGGGCCAGGGCTTTTATGTACGGTACAGTTAAAAGTGTAATGTTGCAATTGTGTACACTTTTACCATGAGAACCTATTTATGTTAGGGGTTATGTGTTATCTGATTTTATATAATGTGTGTTTGTCTGTGTGGTTGTGTTTCACCGTTTGGATGTTTAGAACTCGATCTGCTTTGTGGGGCCCCTTTTGTGTGGTGGCCCCTGGCTCTAGCCCCTGTTGTCCCCCATTTCGATCTGGCCCTGGCTATAGGCAGAGAAGAGGTGACTTAATAGAATTTTATCTACATGTCAGAGGGCATTACTCAGTCTAGTGTTCATAGTTCATATTTGTAATTGTAATTGTCGGATGCCTGCCCCATTAGGTGTCACAGCCTCAGGTTTACGAAGCCACAAGTTCAGAAAACTGTCAAGGCAAACTTTTTTGGCGGGAGAGATTTGAACTTAGAAAAACCTGTCAGAAAGCTTTGTGACGACACCGAGTGTGAGCTCATTCAAGATCAGATTTGACCAACATTGGTACAGGTACAACAGTACAGTAAGTAACAGATGAGACGTGACCGACCATCCAAGCGGCTAACAGGCCAATCAGTGGCAAAGAAGACATAGTAAAGGATAATATTACATTTGGGTTTCTATTTTCCTGTAATATTAATAAATGAGACACAATATATTCTCACTCCTGTAAATATCCCTTTCATTGCTAAAGACCTGAATAATTCATCGACTCTTACACAGGGCGACACAGTAAGAGTGATCTGGGCCTACGACGATGAGGATCCATTTAATATGACAAGTATGCAGCAGCACAAGTTCGATCACCGAGGGACGAAGAGTCTCTACTTACAGGAACCTCCGCTAATTCGCACAAACTTCAATGAGGATGTGAAGACGTGGGATATTCTTTCTTCTAACGTCAGTGATATTCATATTAAGTCCCTGTTAGCTCACTCATTGAGTTCTACCTTTCATAATTTGTTGTTGTTGGACTAGTGTATTATTGTTACGCGCTTATAAACTTTCGTTGATAAGCGCAGCAATAATATTGCTATAACAACAACAACAACAACTGTGATCACAGTGAAATATACAGAATATTCCTAGGGGGAGTGTTTGAGGAGTGCAATTATTATTATATTATTATTATTATTTCTTTTTGATGTATTTGCCACTGTGGAAATATGATAGCTACAGTGTTCTATTATACATTATATGTTTTTATACGATTTTATGCCTGACAGGTGAGTATTCCAAGCAACCTTAAAACTCTGTACTGGTGCAAAATTTTCAAGATACCTTCACTGACCCGCAAGAATCAAGTCATTGGAGTGAGTAGACCATGGCTTGTCAGTTCATTATTACAGTATATTCGTAAAAACATAACAATTACAACTATGTTTTATTTGCTTTCTCATGTCTGATGTTCAACTTAGTGAATATAAACCATTCAGATGTTAATACAAGGTTATAACACTTCATATTATAATACACATTATTTTATGTATATTATTTCTTTATTATTTATGACCAAGTTGCTTGTATCAGTATGTTCCAGTGATCGAGGAAAGAAACTTAGCACATGTCCACCACATCCTGCTGTACGAGTGTCACCTTCCTGACAGTGGTCGTCATTATGAGAAGTGGCTGGATATTGATGGTAGACAGTGCTATGGACCCAATATGCCCGTCTCTTGGACTTATTGCTCTTCCACCTTCGTTGCTTGGGGCATTGGTGGTGAAGGTAGGTACATTATGAAACTCGTGGTGAATGTGATTGGACTAGACGGGGATTTCCCTGTTCGTTCATTGTGAGTCACAAGACTACAGAATTTTGTGTTTGTTGTTTAGAAGCTAACGTAAAGGTGGAGAATACGGATAACAGGAAAAAAAGAAAAGAAGAGTAATTTATGAGAACACCGCTACTACCAGAAGCCGTTGTTCGATTTCGTTAATTTTTTCCACAAACATACTTATCATCATAAGAAGTACTATAGGTATTTTAAATGAGGCGACAACTTCTTATGGATATTTCACTTGTTGCCACTAAACTAATCTCAGGAGTTTGATAGCTGCTATCAGTAATTTTGACAGTTCTGAGATACTTTTCTTCAGTGGTATTTCTGGCACAAATTACGTATAAACGAGATATTTATAATTTGATTATGTATGAAAATTTAACTTCACTTGTTGCTACTAAACGAATCTCTGGAGTTTTACATTTGCAGTCGGTAATTTTGACAATTCTAAAACATTTCTCTTCAGTTGCATTTCTGGCGCTTATTACGTGTAAGTGATATATTTAACATATAATGTATGTTCATATGTGGTGGGACACACCAAAAACATCGAACAACGTAGCAATACACACCCAGAACATCGAACGACTGTGGAGCCTGTCGGGATGAGATTGTTTGGTTCACACTCAGGATGGGATGGAGAAAGGAAACTCACAATGTGCTCTCTATATACATGTTGTATTGGATGTACAATGCAGCTTGGTGCTGGGAAGGCAGCATGGTTACAAGCGTGATGTAGAGAGAGCTGGTTGGTGAGGATGCTCAGAGAAGGACAGCTGGTGGGTCGCCATGCTCGCCGGCGGGAGCGAGGACCGCCAGGCAGGCGGAGGAGGAGGTGTTGCTGGCTGGTTGGTGTAGGTAGAAAGAGGACAGGTCACCACGAGGTCAGGTCTTAAATTGCGGGGGGTAGGCGTGGCTTAGTAGCTGACCCCCGCTCCGTGATGTATGGCGGCGCTGGTTGACCTAGACCACGAGGCATACACTGGGGAATTGGTGGGGTCGGCTACTCAGCGACAAACAGCGTTTGTAGGGGAGAAATCCACTACAAGCCTCCCCCCCTCCCCCCCCCAGTTAAGTTAGGTTAGATTCAAAACTGTTTCCGATGTTTTTTTTTATTTGTTTTGAACATCTTTTACCTTGATTTCTATAGCAAATATCTAGATTTTGAGATGGGAGGAGAGGTGGGCTTATGGTAAATATTCGTTTAATGGCTGTGGCTCCTTTTTGTGATAAGAATATATATTTTTGGGAGTGTGTATTTAGGTGTGTTTTATTAAAATCAGACCTTTATTTTTTTGACAAATGAGTGAATCTTGTAAAAGAAAAAATATTTTTTTTAATTCACTCATTTGCACAAGCTTACTTGATTCATGTTTTCGGTGTTTAGTATGAAATGGTGTTGTCTTCGGCTTTTAGTATGTGATGGCGGCATTGTTTTCGGTGCTCAGATGAGGAGGGATCCATAACTCAAAAGCAATTCTTCACATTTGTTTGGTGTTATTTTTATTATTTTACCCCACATATTTCCTTCTGCTTAAAGGCGCAGTTCACTATGAACAACTAATATTGATGGTAATATTTTGGTTAAAATACTCGAGAAATATAAATTTCCGATGGAAACGCTATAGAATAAATATTTTTTTTCTTTCTCTCTTTATAAGACTCAATATATAAATAGGTGTTGGTAGCTTCTAAATTGTAACCAATGTTGCCTCTTTTAAAATACTTACTACAGTGTATAAGAACTTCTGTGGAAAAAATGAACAAAATCGAAAAAATCCTTATGGTGGCAGTGGTGTTCATTTACATTAACACAAAAAAATTATTGAATTAAACCAAAATTTCTGAAGATACTAATTGAATGACTCAAAACACGACAATGCACAGAACCTGACCTAACCGATCACCTAACCAACCAAACCTACCTAACCTTACCTAGCTTCATAACCGGAGGACCCCTCCCCCTAGACCTCCTTGGCATATTAAACAGAAAGAACTTACTTTGATATTTGGTACAAATAAAAGCAATTTTCTTCAAGCGGCATCGTGTAAATTTGCGTTTATCGGTTGTTGTACTGAAACATATATTTCTTCTTCACTGTCAGTTCTCTACCGCACATTGAATACTTGTACGTCCTGCCAAATAGTCTATGTTGACATATGAAATTTTGGAGACGGTCTTTATCCTCCACAAGCACAGATAACTTGTAAAACGATAAAGAACCACCTGCACAGGACGTCATAAATACGTTGTAATATTCAAGGTGGTGAGCCTGTCTCTGAGTCTGTCCCCGTGTGGAAGAACAATAAGTATAGGAATTTACAGTTCACTTAGAAACGGCTAACACCAGAAGTCGGAGTTCAATCTTGTTATTTTTTTCAACAAATGTTGTTTGGATGATAGTAAGTAATAAAAATGATACGACAATGTACAGAACCTGACCCAATCTTGTCTAACGTGACCTGATTTTGTGTAATGTGACCTGACCTAAGGAGACGGTAACATCAGAAGCAGTTGTTCTATTTTGGTTCATTTTTTCCACAGATGTTGTTTGGATGATAGTAAGTAATCAAAATTATACGAAAAAGCACAAACTCTAATTACATTTACTTACTTCTACTTTTATCCATTTTTTCCTCTTCGCTACTGATCGGCTCGTTAGCCGCTTGGGCAGTCGGCCACGTCTGTGAAACGCACTGGTGGCAAGTACTGTAAGGGCATGCACTGGCTCCTTGAATGTATCGAAACCTGCTCCAGTCTTGGTCAAGTCTGGTCTTGAAAGAGCTCACACTCGGTGCCATCACAGCACTCTCTGGCAGATTGTTCCAAGAGTTCAAAGTTCTCACTCCGAAAAAGTTTGCCTTCACTGTTTTCTGGACTTGTGGCTTCTTCAACCTTGAGCTGTGACCCCTTGTGGGGCGGGCGTTCGCCAGCTCCAGGTATGTACATTCGACCAAGCAGTGCCCTCTGAGATGTTGATACACTTCGATTAGGTCGCCCCTTGCCCGTTTGTAGTATAAACCAGGCAGTTGCAGGCGTTCTAATCTCTCTGGGAAGCTGAGGTTCCTTAGAGCAGGCACCAGTCTGATGTCCCTCCTTTGAACATTTTCAATTAACTGACAAGTCTCTAGCATATCTCGGGGACCAGACAGGGTGACAATACTCTCCTGTCCTGCTCACCATTTGTCTTAACCCACTTTTCGAGATCCTAACTTTTCCTCTTAAATTTGTCAACTGCCACATGATTCATTTGTAACGGTCTTCTTGTATTCTTGGAGGCACTGGGTTTGGTCTTGGGTATATATTTATCAATAAAATGGTAAACTTTACTAGCTACGATATTCAGCGTAGTGTCTGCGTTCTTATATCTTAGTAAGTCAGGCCAGTGCAAACCCCTCATCTCCTCCCTCATCCCGTCATAATTTCCTTTGTAATATTTGAACCTAGACCTGTTTTTGTTCTGAACCAAGTTATAGTTAAATCTGAAGGACAACGTTACAGTACGTGGTGACTGGTGCCAACGGGGGCTAGGCTTTCCAGTTTGGCCACCATACCCTCCTCATTAGTTATGATGAGGTGTTTGCTTTCCCCCCTGTAGTGGGTCGGATCTTTAACATGTTGAAATAGAAAATTGTCTCTCAGAGTTTCTACAAGAAGAGTGGCGTGATTATTTAGATCGTTTGTCGTGGATTTATGTTCCAGTCAATGTCGCCATAGTTAAAGTTCCCCATGACAAGGAGGTGGCAAGGGTTTAGCGCCATTACGTTGTCAATTAAAGCTTTTAAGTTCCTTTGGTTTAATAAGCTACAGTTCGGGGATCTGTAGATACACCCGACAATGATTAAGTTTCTCCCGTTTCGTTTAATTTACACCACATTGATTCTTCAAAAACATCCTCTCCCCGCACCCTTACCTGTGTGGCTCTAAGGTCTTGTAAGCATAGATAACCACGCCCCTCTTGCAAGTTTGGTGAGAAAGATTCGTAAATGAGTCATATTCATCGATATTGAACTCAAATTCCTCAGGCTCGATTCTCTCTTGTCAAGGATTGGTCAGTATTAGTGTAAAATTTCGGAAATGTGTTTCTCGCCTCCTGTGGCAACCCGTTCTTCCAAACGGCAACGTTGCAGTAGTAGTACCAGTCTCACTGTTTATGAATGAATGGGTATTGGTAGTGTAACGACGGACGTGATTGGTGGATAGGTTTGTTATAGGTCAAATAGGTTGGCCGTTTGGAGACACGGGTTACCACAGGGGGTGTAGGAAATCATTTCCGCAACTGTACATGACTTTCAAGCCAGAAATTGTCCCCGGTAATTTCTCTGGTCATGGTACTGACTCCGGCCCCCCCTACAGTCTCTGCAGCTGCTTCGTTTGCTGAATCCCTTGTGTTTTGTGGGGTGTGGTCAGAGATGACATTGTTTACATGACACTCGCCTCCTCCTGGGAGGGAGAAGGAGCGGGTGGAGGGGTGCTCCTCTGGCTCTGTATTTGTGCACGAGCCTGACCTACTGTAGCTTCTTAACCAGGGGGCCGCTAACCCCCAGCCCCAAGACCCCAGACCCCCGACCCCCGACCCTGGGACCCCCAGACCGCCCGACCCTGGGACCCCCAGACCGCCCGACCCTGGGACCCCCAGACCGCCCGACCCTGGGACCCCCAGACCGCCCGACCCTGGGACCCCCAGACCGCCCGACCCTGGGACCCCCAGACCGCCCGACCCTGGGACCCCCAGACCGCCCGACCCTGGGACCCCCAGAAACCTCCTTCGTAACCTCCCAGCATGTTCAGCAGAAGAAACTTTTAATACTGAGGTGGATAGTGTACAGCAATGGCATCCAGTAAGGATAATTTCCCCCTTCTTTCCTGTGTAGCCCACTACAGGTGAATTATGATCGGAAATAGAGAAAACCGAAAACAAATCAAATTAAAGGAAAACGTTGTCTTTTCCTTTTTATTATTTACTATCATTCAAAAAATAATCGAACAGCTGGTTCTGGTGTTAGTCGTCTGCTCCACTATTACCGTCAATTATATTCCAAAGAAATTGGAAATGTATCCAAACTTATACTCTGGGATTCGAATCCAATTGTATAATTCTCATCAATTTTACACCTAATAGGTTTAAAAAACCAATTATGTTAAAAGAAAGGATTTGTACTGACAATACAGACTCAGGAAAGTGAAGCCTATAACATGAAAAACAAAAGACAATCAAGCCAATATACCCGAATAAGGTAATAAAACCTCTGATGTGACGCTCCGTCGTTTATTATAAAGATAACCAAGACCGGATTCAAAATTTATTAGTTTAAGAACAAATGACAACTAGCGGCGTCACAGGAGAATTTTAGGCAGAATTTTTATGGTAAATATTTAATTTCTTCGCCTACAAAGTAAGTAGAGACATGTAATTACTGCCATAAGATCAGGTTTTTGCCAGTTTTTACCCCACAATTTCCCATATCATTCATGCCCTGCCCACTACAGGTGATTTATGGTCATAGGTAGAGAAAAAAATTAAATTAAAGGAAAGAGTTGCATCGTTTTTATTAGTTATTATCATTCAAACAACTACTGTGGAAAATATGACTGAAATATATAAACGCCATCGAGTGCTAGCCTACTCCACTTTTACCGAATCAGATGTTAATATCTCGATTTACGTAAGTATATTGTGAGAGAATTACATTGCTAGTACAGTAGGAGGAAGTTTTGCTTCTGAAAGTTCTTTGGCTACCTTCAGGTTGAGGCCTAATTACCTTGTACAGTATAAGAACATAAGAACATAAGAATGGAGGAAACTGCAGCGGGCCTATTGGTCCATACTGGACAGTCCCGTTTACACCCAACCCCTATTGCTCATATAAGCATCCAACCTATGTTTGAAGCTATCCAGCGTATTCGAGTTAATGATGGTATTTGGTAACGTGTTCCATTCATCCACTACTCTGTTTCCAAACCAGTGTTTACCTATTTCACGCCTAAATCTAAATTTGTCTAATTTAAAACCATTGTTACGCTTTCGCTCCTGGTTGGATAGTTTGAGTACCTTTGTAATGTCCCCTTTGTTTAACCCTGACTTCCACTTATACACCTCTATCAGGTCGCCCCTCGCTCTACGTCTCTCGAGGGAGTGCAAATGAAGATGCTTTAACCTGTCTCTATACTCAAGGTTCCTAATGCCCGGGATTAGTCTTGTCATTCTCCTCTGAATTCTTTCCAATGATTTTATATCCATCCTGTGATACGGTGACCAGAACTGAACTGCGTAATCCAGGTGTGGTCTCACAAGCGCAAGATACAGTTTTAGGATGACCTCGCTAGTCTTGTAACTAACACTCCTTTGTATGAACCCAAGTACTTTATTAGCCTTGTTACGAGCAAAAACACATTGTTTACTTGGCTTAAGGTTTCTACATATCATTACTCCTAAATATCTCTCACAGTCGGATTTCTCTATGCCATCGTTGTTCATCTGGTATCTGGTTTCCCTGTTTACATCTCATATACTGAGTACTTTACATTTGTCCACATTGAATTTCATCTGCCATTTTTCAGACCATTCGAAAAATTTGTTTAGATCTTCCTGTAGTTTTGCGGAGTCCTCGTCAGATTTAAATACACGTGCTATTTTAGTGTCATCAGCAAATTTACTTATGTTGCTGTCTATGCCGATATCTATGTCGTTTATGTATATAATAAATAACAATGGTTCAAGTACTGAGCCTTGGGGAACTCCACTTGTGACGTTGCTCCAATGGGACTTAGTGCTGTTAATGCTCACTCGCTGTTTCCTGTACTGTAACCACGCCCTAATCCATTTAAGGATGTTTCCTTTGATGCCATGTGCTTCTACCTTTCTAATTAGTCTTTCGTGGGGGACTCTGTCGAAGGCTTTGCTAAAGTCGAGATTTACCACATCATAATTGTGCCCCTCGTCCACCGATTCGAAAACTGATGAAAAGAATGTTAATAGATTAGTTAGACAAGAACGTCCGCTTGTGAAGCCATGCTGGGAATCATTGATCAATCGGTGCTTCTCCAGGCGATTTCGTATAGAGTTTGAAATGATTGCTTCCAGTAATTTGCCTACTATTGATGTTAGACTGATTGGGCGGTAGTTAGAGAATAGTGATATATCCCCCTTCTTGAAAATCGGAATTACATGCGCTATCCTCCAGGATTCTGGTACTACACCTGTTTTTAAGGACATGTTAAACAACTTTGCTAAGGGCATACTAAGCTCTTCCTTACATTCCTTTAATACTCTGGCAAATATCTCATCGGGACCAGGTGACGTCTTAGGCTTTAGTTTGTCTATTTGCTCACTAACATCGTTACTAGTATCTACTATCTCTCTTATTTGTTTTCTTCACTATCTCTGAATATAGTCGGTGCCTCGGGTATCATGTTTAAATTTTCAGTGGTGAAAACTGTTGAAAAATATTTATTCAAATTATTGCTCATTTCTCCGTCGTTATCAGTGAGCTCGCCGGTATCTGAGCGTATTGGTCCAATCTTTTCTCGTGTTTTAGTTTGATACATTTGGTAGAATCCCTTGGGGTTTGTCTTCACCTCCCTTGCTATCCTTACCACATTATTCCTCTTGGCTTTCCTTATCTCGGTTTTAACCCTACTCACCAATATCTTATAATAATCCTGGAGGTAAATTTTGCCATGCTTTATCCTTCTACCTATAGCCTTCCTTTGGCCAATGATGTTCTTTAAATAATTATTTATCCATTTAGGGTCATTGTTGTCTGATCTGAGTTTTTTGTATGGTATGTTCATTCCTCCTTTTGCCAGACTGGAATATTTTCCTCCCTTTGAGGACAGCTCGGTAATTATCCCACAAACACTGACAAACAAATTTGGCAAGAAAAAACAATGTAATTTTTCATGCTTAATACAGTGGTAATAATGAAAGTTTTGGGAAATGCATCATTATTGAGTTATGACCCTTCGTACCCTGTCAATGTTAACCCACCAAAGTTGGGTAGGTATCGAAGGAGAGGGGAAAATGTGGAGCTAAAAACATAACCAAATGACCGAACCTAACCTAATCTATTCAATTTGCAGTATTTGCGTACTGTACTGAGCATATTCCGCAAACAGTGGCATACGATTTAGACTCGTAACCCAACACAGGTGTATGAATTAGGTTTGTAAGCTGGTATTTGTGGAACACTAGCCCAGCTCTGAGGTCTCATGTCACAGTTATATCAGCATGTTCAATTGTGTTAAGATAAGTTTCTAAAACTAGAATGGCATAATTGGTCACTTTAGTTTATTAACTGTGTATTTCTTTACAGATACATATTTGGACCATGAATCAGAGATACGTGTATATTGTTTAAGGTCTCCAGCCACCCATGGGAGTGTCTAACTTATAATGTACTGTTTCTTGGCAGGTCAGATTTACCCAGACAATGTAGGTCTGCCAATGGGTGAAGAACATGGTGGATCAACCTACATCTTGATGGAGGTGCATTATGATAATCCTGAGCTTAAACCAGGTGAGAATTGTATCATCCTTACGCCATACATATTTCTCATCAAGAATAGAGATGAAATCCTTACAAACCAACTGTAAACAGGTGAAAAATTAATCATTGTGCAATAGTGGAACCTTAGGGAAGGATAAAGTGGACATAAGCCTTACACCAAGCAAACATGAAATTTTTGAAAATGCCGACATTGGTTTTGGTGATATTGATCCTCAACCTAAACTGAGTGAAATAATTTTCTAACTTCAAGTCAGTTGGTATCATTAGAGTGCTTCTCTGACATCAAAGCAGTTGTTGCTTAGAGTTATCATTTAAATTTTAGTCTTTTAATATGATCTAATCCTAATTCCTTCCTGTGGTTGAGAGAGATTGTAGTTTAGATCAAACTTTTTATTTATTTTCCAAACTTTGATCTGAAAATGCAGCATAACTTTAGGTTGAAAACATGCCTGTACAGTGTATGATTAAAGACTACAGTATATGTTGAATTTAATCTACACAATACATTTTTGACATTTCTACATTCTGTATCCAATACTTTCATTGTAGTGTTGAAAACATGACTGCAACTTTCACACACCACCGTATATTATCCAATTTGGTGAACATTTCAGATGTTCTCATATCTCCCTTCAGATATCGTTGACTCCTCTGGTGTGCGCATCTACTACACTGACCGCCTGCGGCAATATGACGCCGGGATCTTAATGGCTGGACATTCAATCACCCCAATGCAAATCATTCCACCCAACAGAAAGTGGCTTTCTATTGGCCACTGCACTGGCTCCTGTACGCAGAAGGTACACGCATCCATTCACTGATATTAATACAATTTTTTTTGCAATACTATACTTCAAATGCAGCCATTAAAGCCGGTAAACACAGATGTACAATTCTCTAGATTGCACTTCTATATGTATTAGTCCAACTCAACTCTCATGAAAAAAAGCAGTATAAGTGTACTGAAAATATAAATGGTAGTCCCAAACGATAGGAGATTAGTGTAATTTTTAGAATATGTTTTACTGATGTACACTTTACAACAGTCTTGATACTGAAAATATGTCAAAATATTGTCTAGTCTCAAGATCATAGAATGTGCTGCGCTGGATCAGTTACTTCTTCTGTTTGAGAGAAATTGAGTGATCCGTCTGGTCCAGTCACCCAATAGTAAGCATCATTCAACTGAAACTGCCTTCTGTAAAATTCATAACGATTTGGTATTAAACACTTGCATGGGAAAGTCCTCCCTTCTGGTCTTGCTGGATCTCTGCAACCTTTGACACGGTGTTTCATCATCTGTTACTCCAGGATCTTTGGTCGTTTGTTGTCTGTGATGAAACACTCTCACTGCTCGAGTCTCACTTGCCAGAGTGATTTCAATGTGTGATGGTTGGTGGAACCATTTTAGACCCTTGCAGTTTGGAGTTCCTCGGGAGCAGTTTTGGTACTACTGGATGCTCATAGTGTTGCCTATCATTTCTATGCCTATGATATGCAACTTTACATGCAAATGATAAATGCCGAGGATATTGGGGAGTTAGTAAAACCCTTGATGTCTGATAATAAAATTCAGAAGGCTAGGAGAAAAATTACGCTGCATGATGACAAAACCGAGATTACTGTCATCTGGAGAAATAGGAGGGGTGACACCATGGATAATTTTGGATCTTTAAAGTTTGGGGAAGTAAAACTCAGTCCTGTCGATTCTTTTCGTAATCTTGGATTGTACTTTGACTCAAAACAAAATTTTAAAGAGTATATAAATTCAGTGATTAAGAGTTGCAACTATTATATTCAAAATCTATGTGGCTATGGAACAGTTTTAGGATGTCTTGTGACACTATTACTTTCACTTATTTTGTTTCGGTTGACTATTATAACTTTTTATGGGGGTGCTCACCTAATTATCTACTGAAGAAAGTTCAAATAGGGTTGCTGGGCTTATTTTTGCTCTTCCTCAGAGGACATCCACTACCCCATTCATGATCGAATTGCACTGGATTCCAATTAAAGCTAGGATAGAGTTCAAACTCTGCCTAATGACTTTTAAGGCAATTATGTTTGATGATCCTAAGTATTTGTCAAACCTACTGAATCTTTTGACCACAAGTTCTGAAATGATTTTGCATAGTAGAGCAGTACGGGAATGTTCTTTTGCTTCCCGATCCTTTTCCTATACAGGGTATAACACCCAGATTGTACAATCAGTTGCCTGCATCTATGGAGCAGTTGACTTCTGTGGAGGCCCTTAAGGAACTATTTAAGACCTTTTTTTTTTAAGTGTTACAAATTATGTACAGTATATACGAACTTGCATTTTTTTGTATCTCTGTAATGTTTCGAGCTCTAGTGAATGATTTAGAAAAACTCACCTTTAAGAAGCAAAACAAATAGCTATTAGCTGATATTATTATTATCATTATTACAATAGTCTGCTGAGAGAACCAGTAACACATTTACAGTTATTAATACAGTTATTAATTGACATCTTACTTTGAGTAATATAGAGCAGAATCTTACCCGTACAGTAATATATTTCAGTATATAACTGCCAAATAAGAAAAGACAGAGAGATCACCGTTTTTTTCAAATTTTGCCTAATAAAGAAAACTGTGATGTAGTAATTATGCCAGGTTCTGATAGTGAATCTGTATCACTTCTTGAACATTATAATCATCAAGTAATGCTTGAAACAAGTGATGGTGAATGGATGGCAAGGCCAACACAAGAATAATCAGTGTACCAACCTTGAGAATCTGGAACCAGAATTGTCTGTTACAGAAGTTGCTGCTTGACATTTATTAGCTTTTGTCAATACAGTACTGTACATAGATGACATTGCTGCACTAGTAACTGAATCGGAAAATGTTTGTGCTGGAGAAACAGGTGAAAGTGACCGAAAGTTAAAGCAATATTACTGTTGCTTTAAGAATCTGCACGTCCAAATATTCTAGTTAACAAACTGTTCACATTAAAAACTAGATTGGGTACATATAACCTTATTTTTGCTCTTTAATTAACGCACACACCACCCAGCTACCTTCCTTACAGTGTACTTGAATATAGCTCATTGTGGCAGATTTTTTCCTGTTGTTATTGGCAGAGTAGAAATTTCTTTTGGTTAAAACAGAAAATGACTGATAGTAATAATTATTTATGGATACAATAACCACCTATATAACGGACTAATTGGGGGGAAGGCCCGTCCGTTAAAGTCGAAAGCTCGGTATATCCGGAATAATAATGCATTCGTTCTATTATACAGGGTGAATCAGCAAAGAGTACATTAATTGGAGGATGAAATCCTTGGATAATTCTAAACCACAATGTCTCTATGGGAAAATGTCAGATTCTGCATAGTTTCTATGTTACAATACATTTAAGATGTTGTATTAATGAGAGTAAATTTGAAGTGAAACCCCCGTAGGTTTTTGTAATCATTTATTCGCAGATGTCTACAGTGTGACCCCTCTTAGTTACAACCTAAAGGAAATGTTCAAATTTGCCCCCTTCTGCCTCAATGTAGGCCTGTACACGTCTCACCATTGATTGTCTGATGCGTTCCAGAATGCCTGGACTGTTTAATTTTTTATTTTTTATATATAGGCTACATAATTTTTTACTACTACTAACAACAATAAAGAAATCCAAAAATGGAAAAAAAAGATCAAAAATAAAAAACATATGTATGTTGTGTTGTCAGTAGTAAGAGAAACAATTAAGACCCTGCAATTGTGTGTAAATGAGGCAGAAAGTCAGATCAGCAACCTGGGACTTGGTCACTATTTTCGTGATGCCATATAGCAGCAGGGTCTACCATTATACAATACATGATGCTTCCAATATCTTCCCAGGCGGTAGTACCTCCCTATTTGGTAGCTGCTACCTATAAATTGCTCGCACCTGCCACAAACACATGGGCATATGCAGAATCTGACATTTTACCGTAGAGACATTGTGGTTTAAAATTATCCAAGGATTTCATCCTCCAATTTAATGTGCTCTTTGCTGAATAGTCCAAAATGACTATGATAATTTTAGTGCTTGAGGATTGTTTAGTGGCTAACTATAATAACTTTCAGGCATATAACTCAATAAATGTCTGTCTGTCAGGGGTGTGGAGTGGTGTTAACGTCTTGGCTGGTTAGGTTAGTGTGAGCTGTGATGCTGGGTTACCTGTGTCCAATTACTCTGCTTACAAATATTTATGGCTCTTGATACACTTGGAATTTTGGTATTTATAATAAATACAAGCATATATTGTTTTCATGCTTGTATGTTTTAACATACCAAAATTCAATAGCTGCATCGAGTGCCATAAATATTTATGTCCAGTACAGTATAAGCAAAGTAAATTTCTCCTTTCACAGTCATGCGGCTGGCCGGCGGCCGCCTGCTGTAAAGGTGGCACATTTCTTTTATAGTACAGTACAGTACAGTACTTATATCCACTAAATAACTCAATAAAATAGTGTTAAGAAATGAAACTTAATAGAGTAGATAATGGAAATGATATGCGTGTGACTAATGTTTATTTGCCAAGCCAACCTTTATAAAGCACTCTATTACATTAAAGTGTGTGGCTGTGGACTGAACAGCTCACTCGCCCGCCGTGTGGCTGTCCGCGCACGGAATGTAAAGGGATCAAACTCAGAAACTCAATGTCGAATCTTGTTCAGTTATTACTGTACAGTACTTTTAATTCTGAAAACGTACTGATTTTTTAGTTTAGATTGACAGATTTATTGACTTAAATTATCATACATTTTTCACGTGTGGAATAGCAATTTACGCATGCACATTGTTGGTAGGGCTTCAGATCCCGTGGTAATGCATAATAGTAAAAATACGAGTTCCTACTTCATCGCAGCTAATAAAATACCATTGCTGCAAGTCACTATCAAAATTTGGAACAAATTAATTATGATTCCTGTATAGTTAAAATAATTGGAAAAGTCTTTGCACTAATTAATGAGAATATCCTGGAAAAAGTTTTTCACAAAGGGATTATAAAATGTACACTGTGTTACTAACCGGTCATTGCGTTTGATGTCGACGCCCGCCTCGTTACGTGTTAAAATTCGAGACCATCTGAACCATCATAAACGCGTTGGCCAAAACATTATCCCGATTCAATTGCCCGTGCATATTGGCACCTGGATCAACAGTCAGGTTTGATAGACTAAATAAACAAGTAAAAGAAGGGCTTCTTAGCTTGTGTAGCAGGTGGTGGAGAGAATTCATCTGGACACTTAGGCATCTAATAGAAAATTAGATCATGATGATTGTGAGTCTTGGGATGCACATATTAAAATAAACTGAGTTGATGTATTGATTAGTTGTTAGAAGATGCTATAACATCTCGTGGATTGTAGGTTTCTTGCTTGAGGTTGATGTGTCCATCTCCTGTGAAGTATGTTGCTCATCTCTGCTCCCATGGTTGGTGTTGCTCCTAAGAGCTTTGTTGCTGGTATGTCGTCAGGCAGGCATTTGCCTCCAAGCGTGAAATCGCAGGAAACTCCTATGTTTAATTTTAATTATCTTCTAAACTATAAATTATAATTGTTTTTATTTAGTAAACTTATTATTAAATCATGCAGTGAGTTTGTCATTAAATTTGGGATTCATACAAATAGTAATTTAGAAGATATAAATTTCTACTTCCCACTGAAGTTCTATAAACAGGAATTCCCTCCTTTACGAAATCTCTGGTTATGGAATTTCGTCCTTATGGAATTTTGAAATTATGACCATAATTTTGAGTTACGGGAAAAAACTCGCCCTTACGGAATTTTGGTAAATAAAAAAAAATCGCGATATTTAACCCAAATTAAAAAAAAACTGGAAAAATTATTATGTGTGGATTCTCTGTGGTGGACACTTTTTTTTTCTTAGATTTGTGGGAATATTACCTACTCGGACTTAAAGCTAAAATGTTGGTCCACCCACTGCTGGGATAAAACACCAGCATCTTTTTAGTTAACTGTAAGTCTCCACCACTACCGTGGGGGTGGACGATCGGAAAGAAACTGAAGGGTTTCATGAGAGTGGTTGGTGGTTAGCATTTTGGCAACCTTCTCTGCTGTGATAAGGGGTTGTATGTTTCTCCTAGCTAATTGTGTTCCAGGGCACTCTATGCCACAAGGCAGTTGGAAGGCTGCTCACCTCCTCAGTTGCCAACAACCACAACAGCAATGGTGCTGCTCATTTTAAATTCTTTCCCCAGTTTGTGTTCAGTTATGTGTCTGTGTTACTGCGTACCCTTATTCAGGATGAGTGGAAAAAGGCCACCAAGTTCAAGTGAAAACATTGGTGATAAGACCCCATAAACGAATTGTATTGGACATTAATCTTGATGTTTTAAGGAGCAACTCCCAGTAACTCTGATCCCACAACCTCACCTCAACACCTCATGCAGCACTCAACATCGTTTATGTTAAATAAAATTTGAGTGTTTTGTTCACTTAATATCATGTTAAATCATGAATGATTCATTGTTTGTGGTAAAACCGTCTAATTTCATACGTACTTGTATATGTGCTTGTGTCATATTTTTGGGCCTCAAAAATTTCCTTAGGAATACATATAAACTTTTATTATGGAAGAACTGTATATGGGAAAAATGGTTTTGCTTTAAGGCTTCGAATTTCGCATTATGGAAAGATTTTCAGAAGCGGAACCCTTCTGTAACACCGACCGCTGCGGTGCTTTTGTGAAGATTAGTAGGGTCATTACCTATACAGTACTTGATCTCTGTGGACTTGATCTCTCTCTCTCTCTCTCTCTCTCTCTCTCTCTCTCTCTCTCTCTCTCTCTCTATATATATATATATATATATATATATATATATATATATATATATATATATATATATATATATATATATAACTTGTTCTGAACTTCTACTTAGTTTTTACTCACCTGAAGATGTGAATTACACAAAGCGCTTGGGAACTTCGTGTTTTTTCCTTATGGTTATCAGCATATACCTGGATCACGCACCTACAGTGATTTATTGCATATATATATATATATATATATATATATATATATATATATATATATATATATATATATATATATATATATATATATATACATATATATATATATATATATATATATATATATATATATATATATACTTCAGCAATAGACTTGTTGGAAAGCGTGGTTTATATGATCCAGTATCAAAAGGTTTGCATTATTTTTAAAACTCTTTCCGCCACTTAGCGTTTTGGTCCTATTATTCATACAACTCGTTCAGCACCAAACAAGCTCTTTCTAAGGAAGAATTTCTCGCACTTAAAAACTTAGCATCCAACGACAATATTATCATCACTAAACCAGATAAGGGTAATGGGGTTGTTATACTCAATAAAACGTCCTACGTTGAGAAAATGATGAATATACTTAACGACCGAACTAAATTTGCCCCCATTCTAGACGATTTATTCAGGGTAATTCTTAAGTATGAGGACAAGATTAACAGATTTCTTCGTAAACTTAGAAAAAATTAATGTCATTAACGACTCCTCCTTTTTAAAACTCTTTGTTAGCGGATCTAAACCAGGTATCCTGTACGGTCTACCAAAGGTACACAAGGATGAGTGTCCCTTACGCCCTATATTGTCTGCCCTTGGCACCTTCAACTATAATCTGTCTAAATTCCTCGTTCCCATATTGTCACCAATCACCATTAATCAATACTCTGTTAAAGACTCTTTTAGTTTTGTTAAGGAGCTAACTAGCATCTCATTCAACAACTGTGTTATGGCTAGCTTTGATATACAGTCTCTATTTACCAACATCCCTCTTGCCGAAACTATTGACATATGTACAGATGAACTGTTCTCAAATACTGATATAATTGATGGATTCAATGGACCACAATTTAAAGAATTTTTAAAACTGGCTGTAAATGATTGTTTGTTTTTATTTAATAACAAAGCTTATAAACAATGTGATGGTGTTGCTATGGGTTCACCTTTAGGTCCCACGTTGGCCAACGCTTTCCTCTGTCACCACGAGAAGCTTTGGCTTACCGAATGTCCCCCCCAATTTAAGCCTTTGTTCTATCGTCGGTATGTTGATGACACTTTTTTAATTTTCAGATCACTTGATCACGTCCCTATGTTCCTAAATTATTTAAATTCGAAACATGGCAACATCAAATTTACTTGTGAATTGGAAAAGGAAAATATTCTTCCATTCCTTGATGTTAATATCCACCGTCTTCATAATAGTTTCGAGACAGCCTTATACAGAAAACCAACTTTCACTGGTTTGAGTTCAAAATTTTCATCTTTTATTCCTCTTAATTACAAACGTAATCTAGTACGTACTCTTACCAACAGAGCCTTTAATATATGTTCAAGCTATTTCTACTTGGACATTGAACTAAAATACATAAAGGAACTACTCTTTAACAATGGTTTCCCTAAGAGATTTACAGACACTTATTTGGGCAAAACCCTTAATAGGTTTTTAGTCCCACACAGCCTCAAATCCACACGGTCCCTAAATATTCTATCTATCTCACCATACCGTACACAGGCCCACTCAGTTTCACCCTTAGAAATAAACTTAAGAAGCTTTTCAATGAATTCTATCCACAAATTTCTCTTAGACTAATCTTTAAAACCCAGAGTTCAATTAAAAAAATTCTTTAAAATTAAAGACACCATACCCACACACCTGCAATCCTCAGTTGTTTATCAATTTACGTGTGCTAGCTGTAGGGCAGCATATATAGGTAAAACTAAAAGACATTTGACAACTCGCATCCATGAACACTTGGGCCGTTCCGTTCGAACAGGCCAGTTAATCGCACAACCACCACATTCAGCTATTCGTAACCACGCCCACCAACATGACCACCCGTTTTTGCCGTCTGATTTCTCAGTTCTTGGCAGGAGCGACTGTGATACAGACCTCCTCATTATGGAGGCATTACACCAGTATAAAGCAAAGCCATCCCTTTGTGATATGGCCTCTAGTAAATTGTTGTGTTTTTCTCTCTAAGACTCGTCTGAATTAAGGTAATACCCCCCCTGTATATTTGATTTTATAGTTTTTATTCCTGATTTTAGCTTTGTATGTAGATTTCTCGTCATTTTTGTCGGTTTTGAATTGGATTGCTCTTTTTAAATTTTTTTAAGTTTATTGAAGGTAAATTTTCGTATAATATTATGTTTTTATTGTATATCACCTGTATTTGTTTTAAATTTTTCGAAACTTTTGTGTTTTTAGGCTCTGATGATGGCAAACGATTATTTCCGAAACGTTAGCGATTAAAAGAAGCCCACATGGTCGAGATGTTTGTGTTTACCCTGGTTCTCCTCTTCGTTATATATATATATATATATATATATATATATATATATATATATATATATATATATATATATATATATATATATATATATATATATATATATATTAGGGTGACAATAGTGCATAGGGGTGAATTTCTAAAATTGATTAAATGGAATGGCCATTGGTCCAA
>NW_024711292.1:9012102-9209602 GCF_018991925.1 Homarus americanus | reverse complement strand
GATGATTTCGAATAGAGTTTGAAATGATTGTTTCCAGTAATTTGTAGTTAGAGGATAGTGATCGATCTCCCTTCTTGAAAATCGGTATTACATTCGCTATCCTCCAGGATTCTGGTACTACACCCGTTTGTAAGGACATTTTAAACAACTTTGCTAAGGGCATACTAAGCTCTTCCTTACATTCCTTTAATACTCTGGCAAATTTCTCATCGGGACCTGGTGACTTATATGGCCTTAGTTGTCTATTTGCTTACTAATATCGTTACTAGTCACTACCATCTCGCTTAATTTATTTTCTTTACTATCTCTCTATAGAGTCGGTGCCTCGGGTATCATGTTTAAATTTTCGGTGATGAAAACTGTTGAAAAATATTTATTCAGATTATTGCTAATTTTTCCGTCGTTATCAGTTAGCTCGCCGGTATCTGACTGTATTGGTCCAATCTTTTCTCGTGTTTTAGTTTGATACATTTGATAGAATCCCTTGGGGTTTGACTTGCCTCCCTTGCTACCTTCAGTTCATTATTCCTCTTTGCTTTTCTTATCTCGGTTTTAACCCTACCGGCCAATACCTTATAATAATGTCGGAGGTAAACTTCACTACGATTTATAGTCCTACCTATAGCCTTCCTTTGTCCAATAATATTCTTTAAATAATTATTTATCCATTTAGGGTCATTGCTGTTTGATCTGAGTTTTCTGTGTTGTATGTTCTGCCTTTGTGCATTAAGTAATTCATTATTTAAGTTCTTGTGAAACTCGTCAACCTTAGATCACGAAGTCAGGTCATCCTTTGACCGTCAGGTCTCCAGGTAAGGTGAGGTCGCCCTCTGTGGGTACACAGTGTGAGGTCACCTCATGCGAGGTCATGTAATTCACCTCCAAACGCGATACTCCTTCTCTCAGCTGCCTCTTCAAACTATCAATGTTTGCCCTTCTGAAATCTGGCCTTTAGTGGAATTTTCCTTGCGTCTGCTCTGAAATTCTAACTGGAATCTAATTTCTTTGTGATTGCTGTTAGCAAGTTCGTTCCCTACCTCGACATTACTAATGAGGTTTTTTTCTGTTTGACAGAACTAAATCGAGTATATTATTACCCCGGGTGGGTTCGGTTATATGTTGGCAAGAAAATCCTCTGATTCTGAGTTACCCGTAAGGTCAGTCCAATCTATTTGGCTAAAGTTAAAGTCGCCTACTATACAGACTTTGCTATGTATGGAAGCCCTGCGTTTTTTATCCCAAATAAGTCGCTCATTAACCCTATCAAGATTAGGAGGTCTATACATTACTCCTGTGATTAATTTTTCCCTACTATCAATTAATTCTATCCAAATTGTTTCTGTATTCCGCTCAGTTTTTATTTCCATTGCAACATTTCTTATGTTTTTTCATAAAAAAATTGACTCCCCATCATTATTATCGTGTTTTTGTGATATAAGTGAACATTGTAACTTTTAAAATGTTTGGCAAGCGTTTCGCTCACCATATTTAAGACCAGAACGAAGGCTACACCTCCAGTTCCCACTCTTCAGACTCCGTAAAGTCTATCTGGGCCTCAGGTTGACTTTCTGCACTCCACCTTAAGAGTCCTCTTAGCCTCGAAGGCGACATGTGATGATAACCAAACTTGTTTTTAATTATGTGGTTAGTTTTTTTTCTGTAAGAGTTTTTTTCTCGAGGGGGGGGGTGATACATATGGGTGTCCGACTAACCAGGAACCTATCCCATTGAACCCCGTGTTATAATCAACCTGATTTATGATATTTCGACCTTCAATGGGGTTTTGAGGAACCTAATGCCACCGTAAATAGGTTGGAGTCGCAATAATTTGTGAAATACTGTATTGTTAAGTATATTGCATTGGATTGATTACGATATCTATGAATCCCTCCACAAAGATGTTAATGAACTTGATTTTTTATTTTTCAGAGGGAAGACCTTAGAGAGCAGGTAAGCCTACGTTATATGTTTGTTCCGTGTGACTCCTCTTTACAACATTCTCACATTCTCTGAATATGTTTTCTATTTTGTTTACCCATGCCTTATAAAATTTTGTCTTGTTGCTCTATAATATCATTTCCTGTGAATGATTTTAATCCAGAAGAATCAGTCAATAGATATACTTAGATTTATCACTGAATCAAACATTCACTTCTGTATTTCACTAGAGCTGACGTCAACGAGCAGAAGGAGATGGAACTGGCCCAAGCTATACGAAGTGGCAATGATTCATCAGAAATGAAACCCGTTCTAATTTCACGATTCCTCATGGGAGTGATTGTCAAGTCCCCTGAAAGTAGGAACACAAATTTTAAAGATAATTCACTGAATTTCAGCAAGATGGCTATGAAAGTTTCACTCAGTACAGTATGTCATATTGTTCTCAAGCACCTCGCTTTTGTCACTTCTAATTTGCTGCTTCTAGAGACCATTCATCACATCGATGTAATAATGTTGGCTTAACAATTCCCCTTTAGACCCATCCATCTGTTCTATTGCTCTCTCCCTTTAATCTACTCTGTTACAGTATACCTCTTAGTTTTATATGCTGACACATCCACACATAGAGATCTGGAGTGTTCCGTCTTTTATTTTATTTCTGCAAAGAACATTTATTTTTACTTATCTGTCTTCTATACTTATTATTATTATAGTACTGTACTGTACATGTACTTTAGTTCATATTTAGGAGTACAGTGTACATGTAATTTATTTATACCTTGTATATTTATCGTTGAAAAATTGTTCAATGACTTTTTTTTACAAATCAGTGTCATCTGCAAACATTCCCTACTGTTATTCACTAATCGTGTACCTTTCTACGTCACCTATTCTTTAATATCTCTTACTACCTTATCCCTGAAAATATCAAACAATCATTGTGACAACACATTCTTGATGCAGCTCTACTCTCCTTGTGAACTAATCTACCTCATCCTGACAAATTCTAACTCATGGCTCATCTTATAAAAGCCTTAAGCAGTTTCCTAGACAGAGACATAGACATACTGTAGATATGCAGTACTGTACTGTACCTCTCATATTGTATTCAATGTACTCGTATGTTTTTCTAAATCCGTTTTTACCACAACTTCTTTCCCTTCTGTAGTGGCGTTTCACTTTAGGTCTCTAATATGAAAACTTGATCCATGCATCCTCTTCTTTTTCTGAACTCCCATTGTTTGTCCACTTATGCCTTTTGTTTTCACCATATATAAATTTCTCAATGCTAATTGTACCACACACTTTCTCTAGTATACTTGTGAGACCTATTACTCTTACCAGTGATAATTGATATTATATTCCTCTTCCCTTTACTGTATATGTAAGAAATGTACATGCTCACTGACATGCTCACTTTTGTACTTTTTCATAGCCTGAACACTCTTCTCATCTACACTATTTCATTAGTGTTCCATTTCTCATCCTTAATATTTCAGTGGCGATTCCTTCCACTCTTGGTGCATTATCATTTTTAAGTTCCTTCACAGCCACTCACAACTCTCTTGCCTTATTACTTTTTCTTTTACCTTGTCACTTTTTAATATCCTGTGTTGTAAATGTTGTTAATGATCAAAGAAAAAACTTGATTATTTTCATAAATACATTTCAGAATACCTCAACACATCACTTTATGCCATCCTAAATGATGAAATGATTTGGAAAGACGAGCAGCTGGTGGCACAACTACAGAAGGAGATTGTGGATGGTAACCACAACTCCAAGTGTCGCTCTCGAAATGCTGTGAAAATGCGTGGAGTGAGTGTTTATTTTTAGTTGTGTTAGTGACTTTCCTGAGTAAGTGTGAGAGGTTTGAATCATGGACCATGTTCTTTGTAGACTTTATTCCAACAGCGTCAGATGGTGACTGGCAACCGGGCGCTGGCATAGACAAGCCCCCCCACCTCAACATGGGAAAACATATCGTACGATGGTACAATCTTACATCTCCCCCCCCCCCAAGTTAAAAGGAAATGACAATGCACATTTGAACTAACAAAAGGAAAACAATGCACTTAAAAACAACAATAATGCAAGAAAAACCAGTCAAACATAGAAAAACAAAACAAAAACAAAACTCTAAACTAATTTTATATAACATACACTACACCACGTAGTCCGTCAACCAGCCCAGGGGCCTACGGCCTCTCCTGGGCCTGGCTGCGCTCGACTGGGGAGGGGCCGGGGGTGCGAGCGAGGGCGCGGGTACGGAGGGCGCAGCAGAAGGGGGGCCAGGAGACACAGCTTGGTGCACCACCGGAGTAGTAGGCACAGGTGTGGAGCCGTTTCGCAGGTGGCGTCTGTTGCGGATGGACACCCTGCCACTGCCACTCAACCTGACGGCATACTGCCTGTGAGGGCGGGCTTCCACCACTATGCCTGTCCTGTCCCAGAGCTTGGTAGCTGCATCCTGCACACGCACCTGCGTGCCCACGGCTAGGGGAGCCAGCTGGCGGGACACCTCCCCCTGCGACAGAAGGACCCCGTCCTGGGTTTCGGCCAAGTGCACCTCCCTCATACGAAGTGCCTGCCGCCAGTGCTGTCTGGTCACGGGAACGCCGTCACGGAGCTGGTGGCCGGTGGCGAGTTGGGCGGGCGACTTGTTCACCCCCCACAGAGGCATGTTCAGGTACTGGAGGAGGGCCTGAGATGTCCTATCGCAGTCCAGGCTACCCCCGGGTCCAGTGTTATCCCTGAGGAGCCTCTTGGGGGCCTTGACCCCAGCCTCTGCCCTGCCATTGGACTGGGGGAAGTGGGCCGACGAGAGGCGCACCTCGACCCCCCATGACTCGAGGAAATCTGTCATCTCAAGGCTGGCAAGTTTGGTACCTCCATCCGTGGAGATCTGCTCAGGTGTCCCCCACCTCGTGAAGTAGGCCCGCAGACGGGCGATGATCTTTCCAGAGGTGGCCTCGTTGGGGAAGTGGGCGATCTCCAGCCAACCTGTGAGTCGGTCAGCATATGCTAGGTACGTGTGGCCCTGCAGGTGGAACAAATCGGCCACCACTTGTTGAAAGGGATAGTCTGCCGCTGCGGTCAGAACCAACGACTCCGGAGGCTGGGAAGGGGCGTGGGTCTCGCAAGCAGCACACCGGGACCGATGATACTGCAGGTCACCCTCCATGCCAGGCCAATAGACAGACTGCCGGGCCCGCTTGAGCATTGAGTCGAGGCCCTGGTGCCCCACGTGCAGGTTAACGGCGACCCGGTGGCGGAGGGAGTCGGGGATGACAAGGCGCACGCAGCCCTGATCAAAGGTGTAGGTGATCATACCCCTGACCACAGCCAACCTGTCCCTCACCGAGAAGTACGGGCGCAGACAGGCCACCTCCTGTGACTTGTGGGGGTGCCAGTCGCCCGCCAGCACCCTCGACACTAGAATCTGGTACACTGGGTCGCCCGCAGCCGCTTTGCACACTGTGTCTTCGTCCATAGTGATGCACCCATCCTGATCCAGTGCTGCGATTGTGACTGCACACACTGCAGCGCACAGGCTCTCCTCTTGGCCCATGTCCTCCGCGTCGGGCGCCGCCCTGAGGGAGGGGAAGCGGGATAGGGCGTCAGCTGCACAGTTCCACTTCCCTGGCAAGTACTTGACCGTGAACCGGTACTGCAGGGTCTTCTCCTTGAGCCTGAACAGGCGCGGATTCGCCACATCCGTCAGGGCTCTGTCCCCTAGCAAGCCAACTAAGGGGCGGTGGTTTCGTCACCAGAATGAGGTTCGGGCAGCCAAGGAGGAACAGCCTGGCCTTGCGCAGGCACCATACCATAGCCAGGGCCTCCCCTTCTACTGCAACGTAGCCGGCCTCGGCCGTGCTCAGATGTCGGCTACCGCACAGAGCCAACCGCCACTCTCCCCTGCAGCAGAAGGGCGTCTCTGGAGAGGCACAGGCACATTATTGTTGCAGGACGACGAAACCGATGCCCTCCCTGCTCCAATCCGTGACAGCTGCCGTAGGCCTGGATTTATCGTAGTACATCAAGCCGTCCCTGGCCAACTGACAGATGGTGTCCTGGGCTTGGCGAAACTTGAGCCGCAGCTGGTCGTCCCAATACATCCGCTTGCTCACTGGCTTCTTGAGGAGCTCACGGAAGGGCTCCATCACAGGTGCAGTGGCAAGGAAGGGAGCCAACTGGTTAACCAGGCCATGGCAGGACCTGATGTCAGTGATTGATGGCTGATCAGGCATGGGGAAGTCCTTGATGGCTGACAGATGTTGGGCAGTGGGCTGGTAGAGGTCCCACCCCAGGAGGAAACCCACAAACTCGGCTTCTCTCCTGCAAAACAAGAACTTTTCTGGTTTCAGTGTGATACCTGTGCGAGCGCAGGTCTCCAGAAAATCGTAGGTGTGCCAGAACGCCCCCTTCACACTGGAGTCATAGAGGAGAGTGTCATCTACGCACTTGTACTTGCGGGCACATCCTGAATAGCGTCGTCAAACCTCTTGGTGTAGGCATCTGACGCTGAACAATGTCCCATGGGCGTCCTGCAGTATCGAAAACGGCCCCACGGCGTGATGAATGTGGTCAGGCGTCTACTCCTCCTCCAACTCCACCTGATGAAATCCCCAAAAAGCGTCGGCGACGGTTTTGAACGAGTGCGCTGGCACCCCAGACACCATGTCGAATGGTGCAGGTGTGTGGTGCGTCTCCCTCAGACAGTTTGCATTGAGGCGTTGGAAGTCTACAGTGCGCCTGGGCTGACCGTTTATCTTGGCCACCACGACCATCCTGGCGCACTACTCCGTAGCCTCACCAGCAGGCACTGGCTGGATGACGCCTCTCCTGACGTCCTCCTCCAACTGGGCCTTCACCTCCGCTTCCCAGTGTTTCGGAACGGGAGCAGGTGTGTGACAGGCGTAGAGGGTCGTGCCGGGCGTCGGGTGGATACGGTGAGGGGGACCAGTCATGATTGGCAGTGGGGACCTGCTGGTGTTGAATGCGGTAGATGAAAAGTGTGTGAGCAGCCATGCCTCCAACCTGGCCACATTCTCCTCCAAAGGAGGCAAGGGTATCTCAACTGGCCTCGGCGGGAAGCGACTGCTCTCAGGGAAAGGGTTCGGAGGTAGGTCGTCGGCAGTGTGCCGCTCCCCTCCATCGCCCACGGCAGCCACAGCACGTCTATGGAGCGGGAAGTCGACAGGCACCAAGTTGAGGCACTTGCAGGCCTCCAATGACAGGTAGAGGGCCTTGGCTGTCTGCACTAAGTAGACCTCCTGGACGGTGGACCCCTAGTCCACACTGAGGCAGCAGGGGGCAAACCCCAGACACTTGAGCTGATTGTTCGCCACGTCCGTCAGGCCATTACGGGCCCGAAGTTGCCCCGGACACAAACCGATGTCCCGGAGCAGGGATGCCCCTGCCACACACACCATAGCACCCGTGTCAGCCACAGCCAGCACAGGGGTGGCGGGGGAATTGCCCCCAGCCTGGGTCACGAACACTTGTAACCTGGGGTGGCGGGATAGCTGGGCTGTTGCCACTGTGACAACACCTGACACATCCACAGGAGCCCTTAGGACTGACTTACTCCTGCAACACCTTTTGAAGTGACCAACCTTAGAGCAATTGCGACATGTGGCCCCACTTGCAGGGCAGTTACTTTTACCAGAGGCATGTGACATGCCGCAGTTACCACAGTGCGTGCGACTAGGGTGTCCAGGTCGGGCGCCAGCTACCTCAGACTCACCGGTGACGTCATCACTAACTGGTGAATGATAAGATTCAGAAGAGCATCGATTTGGCCACCTTAAGCTATAGCATACGAAAATTTTACGAGCAAAATGAAGGACACCTTTGCTAGCCATTATCTGCCATGATGCGTGGTGTGCTAGTGCATCATTTACAATAACATTGCTACAAATAATTTTTCATGCATTATCAGTCTACTGTTAGTTTGGTCCTCCTTCACCTTTAGTATCGCTAGCCATGGGGTCGATTTGATTCGAGGCTTTCCGAGCAATGTTACTCGACCTCTTTTTGAACGGTTGGAAGTTCTACATCTGCGACCTTTGAGCATGCATTCTCTGAACGCTGGCCGTACTGGTCGGACGTGTCAGCCTTGTAATCTGTGACAATACTGCTGATTTTCATTGGTTGCCTAAGTTTGCACCATGCCTGGGGCAAGTGGTGGGCAGAAACTTCTGAAGGCTTTGGCTAGAGAAGAAAAGATTGCATTACTGAACAGCATAGAACGCGACCTGCGGCTCTCAAGTAGCGAATCGGAAGCAGATGATCGGCGGCCAACAAAAATGGAGGTGACAGACAGTTTTCAAGAGGTGATTAGTAAGATAGAAAAGAAGAGGAGGCGAGAGTTGGCGAAGAAAAGTGAAGGAAGTGATAGTGATGAGATCATGAATGATAGGAAGAAAAGGACGACACACACAGAAGAAAACAGAAAGAATTAAACTGGGAATAAAACGCAGTAGGTTGGTCGAATGAATCATCGTGACAGTACCACTGTTATGAGCAACTCGAGTAGTGGAAACCACTAAAGTTGGAGGAGGTTGAACTTTTCAAGTGATTTAAGCTGTGGGCTGCTACACTGGGAAGCGAGCATAAAAAGTTTGAACCTCCGCTTAAGGAAGGTCGTAATAATTCCTATCTGACTGTAGCTGAGGATGAAGCGGTAAAGTTTTTGACGACAACAGGATTTAATGAGATGATAATGAAGGTGCCTCATGACACAGAACAAAACACCAAGGTGATCGTCTTCATGTACCCGGTTATACTGGATCCTGCACGGAGAAGATATTAATTTTTGGAATAGGATATAGGAGAATTGCAAAGTTTATTGAACAACCTGTTCTGTGTTACAAGTGCAGCAGGTGGGGCCATATGGCCTGGAAATGTCAAAGTGAATGTCGGTGTCGTTACTGTGGAAAAAATCATAATTCAATAGAATGTGGAAATAAAGTAAAGTCTGGGCAACATGTTGGGCAGTGCTGTTGCAATTGTGGCGGCGCTCATAATGCAGGTTCTCAATTTGCAAAAAGAAGCCACAGCTGCGTGGTGGCAGAGCATGGGGGAGGTGCAGCAGAGGAAAAAAAAGGACGAGGAGTTGCAGGAGAGACAACTATACCTTCAACTGAGAACGTGTGGAAGAGGATGGAACAGAGTGACACGTTAAAGGTAACAGGAAATGGTGCAGGAGCTGCACCAAAAGTTGTTCCAGAAGATAAAGTAATGACAAGTTTGGTGATGTGTATGATGTAGTAGCTCAACTCAGGCAAGAAATTCAGATGCTTAGAAAAAAGGTAGAGGACAACCAGAAGGTAATTGACCATTTTTGTGAACATAGAAATGTGGACGTTGAACTAAGAGGAAAGAAGGTTGAAAATAATATACAGGTAGTGATAAATTCCGACAAACCATCTTTGATAGGGGGACCGGAAATGTATATATTAAGGAGGAGATAACCCGCAAGTGGGGTGACATCCCCGAAGTATTACATGATAAAGTATTAGCTCGAGTGAAAGAAGTAATGGAACAGTTTGTGAATGAGAGAATAAGGTTAGTTTCTGTTGTTAATAGGGAAAATGAGGGACACTAGTTTAAGTATACTTTCATGGAATGTGAAGAGCTTACGTTCTAGGGTCACAGATGTGCATGCTTATCTACTGTTGTATAAGGTGGATGTTATAGCCTTAACGGGCAAGGATGATGGTAATTTGATGAATTTACGTGATTATCAATGTGGTCTGACCTACAATCTGCCACTGGATAGGTCTTGGTTCAGGTTATTGAATTCCAGATTTTTTTTTTAAATTAAAATATACCGATAATCTATTTGATTCCTGACAATGTTAATTGAATTTTCCTTTTCAATGAATATACTGTATAATGTAGAATGAATTGGATATTTTATGCCCTCGTGAGATGAAAGGGGAGCATATTGGGGTTTATTATTCCATCTGCATGTAAAGATGTCCATCACTCAAATGTTTGTGAGTAGGATTAAGTTAAAAGATACACAGCATAGACAGAGTACTGAAATTTTGTAAGGACTTTATATGTATCCTTGGATTTTGTAGTTAAATTTTTAGGAAGTTTCATTGGTTATTGCAACAATGGGGCATATGAGTTTCACAAACACAGGTCTGGTTCTGTTAACCATTGCACAGTAGCAATATTTATATAATAAACTTAAGAATAATTATTGGATATTTATTGGGAAATATCGGGATATTATGAAGCAAAGACTAGAATTTTTCTCATTGTCCAGGTATTAAGAAAGTTATACCTCTATAGAATTATTCCTTGTCAGATGTAAACTACAGGCAGTTATGTCATCTACTTCCTCATTGCATCTCCAACAGGTCACCACGGAGATCCCCTATCCGGACTTTACACCTCTTGAGCCCATTGTGGAGGCGTGCGGTGCCGACCGGCGAAGTAGGTGTACCTCAGCAGTTGTATTTTACTTTCTACTTACTGTACTGCACTGTACTTCATCCCCTTTGCCACTGATTAGCATATTAGCTGCTTGGCTGGTCGCCATGTCTCTGGCATAATTTTAGGCCGGAGAGACCTCGATTGACAGGCGAGGAGAACATTGGACAGGCTATTGAGATTCTATAATACCTGTGTTGGTATATATTAAAAATACGTGTGATTTTCACCCTCGTACTGTATTTTGTATTTCTCTTTATTTCACCGTTATTTTAAATAATTGCCACTATTTAAAACCTGAACAACAACCCGAAAAAATTATAAATAAGGAAATGAATGGCACATTATAATAATCATAAAATAAGGGTCCTCATCTATTACTCTTTCAAGCATGTATACCTAAGATATTATAGTGAAGAAAAAATTACGTCCGTACTTCCCTTCCTTTCATGAATTTCTCTGCTTTCTTCGATTTCCTCCCTCTGTGTTGAGCAATTTGCATCGCATACCACCCTCCCACTGACCAACCCCAACATACGGCCCTCCTTCAAGTCGACCATTCCCCCTCGCCACCCCAGGTAACTTACTGCGCAGAAAGGTCCCGGCCAGGCGCAAGGTCTCGACCAGGCACAGGGGTTAGTTGGTGGAGAGGATGATTACTTTTGATCACGATTGTGTGTGTGTGTCTATGTATGTATGTATGCATGCATGTATGTATGTATGTATGTATGTATGTATGTATGTATGTATGTCCGCCTACAGGGTGGTGTAATTCGTCTAGTGTGGCTATAACCGCTGGCTAGCCCTCGTGGCGAACAGGGAAGTAACTTGCATAAGTATTCCCCTACCAATACACAGCCTCTTCACCATCAAGACTCCTACTGTGCCTCCTCGTGGCAACACACAGTAACTGGGTGCCTCGTGGGCCCAGGCTAGACCAGTAGGGGATCTCTGCGTAGCAGTGGGCCCTAGAGGGATGGCGTATAGGCCCACTGGCATATGGACACGTTCTGGAGCCTACCAACCGATGCCCCACTGCCTTGCGGATTGACCTTGGTAGGTATAAAGCTAAGGAAGTACACCCCGAACGAAAAATCTGTGGTGGAGCCCCGCATCAGGCAGACAGGCTTACAGAGCTCCAGCAAGACCCCAGCGGCGGTATAGTAGGCGGAAGAGGTGACCAACATGGGAACCCAACGACTACACCGGCGGATGAAGGCAAAGCATGATGGACAAGCTCCTTAGGCGAAACCCAACAAACTGGGCTATCGGCAGTCCATTGTAACCCCCCCCTCTCCCTAGTCATTGCAACACTTGCACCACTGGATCAGGAAAAGGGAGAGCCAATATGTGTGGTTGCAGCCTGCGCTCCTGCCTCACTACATAAATCAACTCATTCGCAGCCATCTTCCAGCTCATCACACTTCTAATCATCATCAAAACCCCTATACCCCCAAAAGTCCTATGGCAACGGACGAGTGGCGACGGAGACAGGTAGAGATGACTGCCGGGAGTCTCTAGTCACAACTCTACACATGGGCGGCACAGATAAGACGGTCGTTTATGCACTGGGATCTAGGCAGCAGTGCTATCCGGTCCTGTCTGTGCGACTGAGAAGTCCTTTCGAGGAGCCACTCTGCCCACCGCACATAGGTAGGGGGCTAAGAGAGGATCCCTAAACATAACCTGCCTAAAGAACCAACGTGACTGGGCAACCGCACCCAGTAAGGTCATCCTTATGCGGTCAATACACAATTACAATCCCAGATCAAAACAAAAACAAACTATACAACCTCTTCTGGTCGCTGCATGGAATGTCAAGACCCTATTGGATACTGGAACAAATGAGCGTCCTGAAAAAAGAACCTCCCCTGTGGCAAAAGAGCTGGCTAGGTATAACATTGACATAGCAGCCATTAATGGGTCCCGGCTCCCAGACCAGGGTCGATTCACAGAACAGGGGCCTGGCTATACCTTCTTCGGGAAGGGTAAGCCTGCTGTGGAGAGAAAAAACATTTATGGAGTTGGCTTTGCCATCCGCCAAAGCATCCTACACAGGCTAACTGAAATGCCTGTCAGGAATAACGAGCGCCTCATGACGCTCAGAGTCCCACTGAATCATTCACTTCTGCTCTTTTCATCAGTGCATACGCACCAACACTAGATGCAGAGGATGACATCAAGGAGGCCTTTTACGCCGACCTTGACAGAGTGCTAACCTCTATCACCAGAACAGATAAGGTTGTGCTCCTTGGTGACTTCAATGCCAGAATTGGCAGAGATGCTGACATTTGGCAGGAAATCATTGGGATTAATGGACTAGGCAAGTATAATCCCAAAGACCCACTCTTCCTCAGCAAGTGTGCTACCAAACAGGAAGGTACTGTGGGGTATGGGATGTTTGTGTTCACACTCAGGATGGGATGGAGAAAGGAAACTCACAATGTGCTCTCTGTATACATGTTGTATTGGATGTACAATGCAGCTTGGTGCTGGGAAGTGGCAGCGTGGTTACAAGCGTGATGTAGAGAGAGCTGGTTGGTGAGGGTGCTCAGAGGAGGACAGCTTGTGGGTCGCCATGCTCGCCGGCGGGAGCTAGGGCAGCCAGGCAGTAGCGGAGGAGGTGGTGTAGCTTGCTGCGGCTGTAGCTAGAAAAAGAGAGAGCTAGTTGGTAAGGATGCTCAGAGGAGGACCAGCTTGTGGGTCGCCATGCTCTCCGGCGGGAGCGAGGACCGCCAGGCAGGCGGAGGAGGAGGAGGTGTTGCTGGCTGGTTGGTGTAGGTAGAAAAGAGGCAGGTCACCACGAGGTCAGGTCTTAAATAGCGGAGGTAGGCGTGGCTTAGTAGTTGACCTCCGTCATGTAAGGCGGCGCTGGTTGACCTCGACCACGAGGCACACACTGTGGAATTCGCGGGGTCGGCTACTCAGCGACAAACAGCGTTTGTAGGGGAGAAATCCACTACAGTACTACCGCCTGGGAAGATTTTGGAAGAATAATGGTAGACCCTTCTACCATATGGCATCACGAAAATTGTGACCAAGTCCCAGGTTGCTGATCTGACTTTCTGCATCATTTACACACAATTGCAGGGTTTCAATTGTTTCTCCTACTATTGACAACACAACACACATACTGTATATTGTTTCTCACTTTTGATCTTTTTCTAAATTTTTGGATTTCTTTATTATTATTATTATTATTATTATTATTATTATTATTATTATTACTACAGTGTTGTTATCATTCTTATTTTTATCATTATTAATTTACTATTTGATTTTCAATTTTCAATTTTCAAATTTTTATTATAAATTTTATTTACTCTGAATTATTATTATTATTATTATTATTATTATTATTATTATTATAATTATTATTATTATTATTATTATTATTATTATTATTATTATTATCAGTATTAGTATTAGTACTATTATTACTATTTGTATTACTATTAGTATTACTATTATTATTATTAGTAGTAGTATTATTCTTATTATTATTATTGTTATTGTTATTGTTATAATTGTTATTGTTATTGTTGTTATTATTATTATTATTATTATGTTATTATTATTATATTATTATTATTATTATTGTTGTTGTTGTTGTTGTTGTTGTATTTTCGCCCCCCAGGCCCCGACGTGGGTCAGTGACCTGTGCCCGGGTGGGCTAATCCCCGTAAATAAAGAAAGAAAAACAATCACTATCACCAGTACCTTGTTTAGGCAGGCCGAAAATTTCAAGGGTTTGTGACAACACCCACTATCCAAATACTGGCACCTCATTGACTACATCATTCACAGAGAAAGAGATCACCGAAATGTCTTCATCACCCGAGCAATGCGTGGCTCAGACCACTGCGACACTGATCATCGGTTTGCTAGAGCCAAGCTCTCACTTCAAGTCGCCCCAAAACAGCAAAGGCAACAAGCCTCCAGAAGCGGTTAAAACACAAAGCGTCTGGAGGATCCAGCGGTGGCATAATGCTTACAGAGAGCAGCACGACCATGGGCTGATAAACAACCCGACAACAAACAACCCAAATCCCAGTGCCGAATGGGATATTCTCGACACTGTCATGACATAAACCTGCAGAGAGACCTTCGGCCAGATCGAACGAATACACCAGGACTGGTTTAATGAAAATGACCCGAAAATCAATATACTCGTCGATGATAAACGTGCTGCTTTAACTGACAGGCAGAACAATCCTCAGTCTCAGACCAAAGCTGATGCCTTCCCCAAGAGGAAAGCGGCGGCCCAGTGCGAACTTCGCAAACTGAAGAACAACTGGTTTAAAAATAAAGTATGTGAAACGCAAAAACTTGCAGATCAACAGAAGATGCAGGAATTGTTCAATTCTACTAAAATATCTTATGGGTCAATCACTCATGGCACCGCTCATCTAACGGTAACTCCCTAATTAGAGATGAAGAAGGCACCCTTCAGCTCTGGAACGAGCACTACTATTCGCTTGCTCAAACAAAACCGATGTGGATGTTCTGACTACCCAGCAGGTCCATCAGCATCCAAAACTGACCCATCTCAGCTATCCTCCATCCCTGGATGAGGTAGCTAATGCCATCAAACAGATGAAAAATAACAAAGCCACAGGGCCTGATGGAATCCCAGCTGAGGTGTATAAAGCAGGAGGACCTCTGCTTACCAGCCGTCTCTGCTCTCTCCCGGAGAATATGGGAAAAGGAAGAAATCCCCCAAGCTCTTAAAGTCGCCTCTATCGTCAATATTTATAAGAGGAAGGGAGACCTGTCAGACAGTGGCAACTACCATGGGATTGCCCGAGTCCTCCAAAACAGACTTCTTCCCAAGGCAGAAAACTTCCTCCCAGAATCTCAATGTGGCTTTAGACCATCACGTGCCACCACTGACATGATCTTTGCTGCCCGCCAGATACAGGAAAAGTGCAGAGAACAGTGGCGTGACCTGTACATGGCCTTCATCGACCTAACCAAGGCCTTTGACTCGGTCAACAGGGAAGCCCTCTGGCTGCTCACCAAAATTCATTGCCATTGTTAGGCAACTCCATGATGGCATGAACGGCAGTGTCTTTCACAATGGCACCCTGTCTGAGTTCTTCCCCATCCAAACAGGGGTAAAACAAGGATGTGTACTGGCACCAATTATCTTTTCCATTTTCTTGGCTGCCTTCCTTTCTCGTGCCAGTGCCAATTTAGCCAGCGGGGTGGACATCCATTACCGGATGAAGGATCTTTTCAACATAAGGCGACTCCAGGCAGGAACAAAGGTATCGGCAGCTTCCATTACTGAACTTCAATATGCAGATGACCTCACCCTTGTCACTCACACTGAATGCGACCTACAGCAGATCCTGAAAACCTAAGCAGATGAGTATGCTCACCTCGGTCTTGAGGTGGATTCTCTTTCAGCCTACCCCTGGTTCAACACCTCCACCATCCATCCAGCTTTACGGTACTACCCTCTCTAAATGTTACACACTTTCAGTATCTCGGCTCCCACCTGTCCACCACTGCAGACATCGGTGATGAGATTCAACATCGGATCGGATGTGCATCTCAAGCCTTTGGCAGACTCCTTACTCGTGTCTTCAGCTGTAGGGAGCTGAAATTATCTATAAAGTTGCAAGTATATCAAGGAGTGGTCCTCCCCACCTTGCTATATGGCATCGAGACATGAGTCACTTCAGGCGGCACCTTAAGGCACTTGAAAACTTTCACCAATGTAGTCTATGTTCTATCCTCCGAATTCGCTGGGAAGACAAGAGAAGAAATACCAGTATTCTCCCTGGCACCAACTGTAGGAGCATCGAGGCTCCCATTATCCAAGAACAACTACTCTATGTTGGACTGGCCATGTTACCCGCATGGATGACAAATAGACTGCCAAAGAAGCTATTTTACAGACACCTAACGAATAGTAAATGTAATGCTGGCGGGCAACTGAAAAGGTATAAGGATAGTCCTAAGACAAACCTGAAAAAGTGCCAAATCGACCTCCTCACCCGGGAGACGATTACTCCACACCGTAACGCTTGGAGGAGCATCGCACAAGAAGGTTTCAATACTTTCAAATTAGCCCGACTGCAAACCTAGGCAGACAAGCGCCAACGCCGGAAAGACGCTGCCGCCGCCCCTCCCGCACTAGATGTAGCCATCCACATGTGCAACTTCTGTGGACGACCTTGCCGGTCCTATATCGGCCTCTTTAGTCACCTTAAAACTCACCCTCGAAGGTGACATCCTTAATATATCATTGTCTCCTACCTGGTTGGTCGTAATACTCGATTCCGAGTGACAGCAAAGTAGAAGTAGTAGTAGGGTGTAATCATCAACTCCACCACGTAACCCCTGTGCCTGGCCGGGTCTTTTCTGCACAATAATTTGGTCATTGAATATTGTATTATATGCTCTTCCAAATTTAACCTGAACTTTTTCACCTACCATTGGCCAAGACCAGTCAGGGTCCACTGCCGGTAGCCTACCACTCATGGACTTCACACATCGGGTGATGTTGGACCAGTCTGGCAACTACTTCATGTTGTGGACACCACTAGAAAGTAATATTACTATTGAAGTTCAGGTTAGTGGCTAAGGAAATTTCTTTCAAGGTGAATGAGATGATGAGTGTGAGAAGCCTGTTGCTTATCCCCTGCTATTTGTCATCTTTTGGCCTTACATTGTTGCTATCTGTTTAGATGGTACACCACAGATATTAACCCTGTAGAGATAAATGTATATTTTTGTGATTGGATGATGTGACAGTATGCACTTCATTATCTATTAGTTTTCTAACTGAAGTTTTGCAAAACTAATATCTTTAATGTATCATCATTCCATCATGCAATCAAATGAATGAATAAAATGGATTTTCATTTTCATAGGAAAAATACGGTAATCAAATAAATAAAAATACGGATTGAAGCTGACGAGGGTGATTTGTGTGAAAAAGTTAAACAGTGGTGCGTATGTTAGGGATATTCTGGACTACAACGTACTGTAATCAACAAAATGACAAATACTTGCAGTATATCAAAATTATAATTATATAAATTGGGTTGATACACAGTAGCTTACTGAAAGTACATCATCCAAAAATAGCGTATGATTTTATCAATTTTACTTTATTTATCTTAATTAGCAGTTAGATTTGCAAAACATAAACAAATATTGGTATCCATGACATTTGCAGGAAAATTCGTCTTGGGAGAGATTAGTTGTCAAGCGTTGTTACAAGAGAAATTTTTCAAGATTTTCAACTATTATGACAAAGCATTCACTGATAATTTTTACGTTCATAAAATGTATTGTATAATCATATTAAAAAAATAATTTTCGCTTACGTATAGTGATATACCAAGAGCTATTAAGAGACGAAATTTCACTGTTAACTTAGCCATGTCGTGACATAACTGTCATTGAGTAGGCCCGCTTTTTTCTTGTCAGGCTACTATTGGCGTTTTATGAATATGATTATATCTGTTCGTGAGTAGGAGACATCTATTACAAACTTTTTGAAACCAACCTAGTGTAAAAATTCAAAAGACATTGTAATATAAACAATGTCAGAGCTCACTTGCGTCCATCGAGCTGCTAAGTCGCGGCGCCGTTGGTTTAAAACACATTTTGCATACTCTGCATGTACAATACTGTAGGCTTCGTACACGTGAAGTACTTCTTTTACTGTCAGCCTAGTCCACATTGGTTAAGCTGGATATTTCTGGTTATACTATAATACGATTAGGTGCGCAGTTTCTATCTCAGTGAAGTACTTCTTTGAGTGAATTACACGAAAGCGCTTGGGAACTTCGTGTTTTCCTCTTTCCTTGTGGTTATCAGCATATACCTGGATCACGCGCAACTACAGTGATTTACTTGCACACACGTATATATATATATATATATATATATATATATATATATATATATATATATATATATATATATATATATATATATATATATATATATATATATATATATATATATATATATATATATATATAAGTAAATCACTGTAGGTTCGCGTGATCTAGGTATATGCTGATAACCACAAGGAAAGAGGAAAACACGAAGTTCCCAAGGGCTTTCGTGTAATACACTCAAAGAAGTACTTCACTGAGATAGAAACTGCGCACCTAATCCCTGACTTTAAAGGCCCAACTTTGTCCTTGACTTTTGTTCTATATACCTGGAAAAATCCCTTGGGATATGAATGACCATACGTGGTCATGGAGACACCGTGTGGTGTGGGGTGGTGTCACATTACCTCACTCTCTGCTGGGTGGTGTTGTGTTATCTCGTAGTCAGGTGTAAGGCCGACCCACTGTTGTTTCCAGGGTGGACTGATTAACACCGCCTGGTCAGAAGATGGTGGTCAGTTCCCAGGGGTGCTTGTTACTTTTGATTATGTTGATATCCCTGTGGTAATGATGGGTCGAGGAGAGGGACTTGGGGAATGGCCAAACATTGGCCAAGGGGGCAGCTGCACAGCAGGAGCAGCGCGTGGTAGGTCTTGACCCTCCCGTGGTCAAGGATTGTGTGTGTGTGTGTGTGAGGAGAGAGGGAAAGTGACAGACACTTGCTAAAGGCTTAAGTAACAATAATCAACGAGGAGAGCTGCACCGCTTGTCCTCCAATCAACTTTACTCTTGAAGGACAAGTGGGTAATCATTTTGACTCAAAACTCATGAGATCGTAGGCATCTAGATCCAACCAATCACAAACCAAAATTTAAATGAGGGGCGGTGCTTACTTTGAATATCAATAAAAAATGAACTTTAGTGGAAAACCTGGAAGGGAGGAAGTACACATGACCTACCCCTTCTGTTGTTCAGCTGTCCTCGTGGTTAAATACAATAACAAAACCTACAAATCTGGTCACTAATAGTGTCCCATGTGCATAGGTGGAGAGAGAGAGAGAGAGAGAGAGAGAGAGAGATGTAATGCCCTCCTCCATATTTGAATTTCTAGCTGTTTTCATTTTAGCGATGCAGTTACTCACAAGCGAATTGGTAAATCATTGTGTTTGCAGTAATTATAAAACACTAGGAGCCGTTTATAGTATAGTAATCCATAAGTATTGATAACCAATTGCAGATGATATTGTTAATTGTGTGCTTTGGTTTTGGGTCATTTGTGTGTAACTAAAATATTGAAATTCCCTTTAAAAAACAAACAAATTACACTAACATTGTTATAAACTGGAAATTATTCAGGCAAGATACTCAGTATATGGTGTTGACAAAATAAAACATGAATATGATGCGCAAAAGGGAAAAAATAAGTGAAAAAAAACCCAAAGAACAGGCAAAATGATCTTAGATAAGTCACA
Source organism: Homarus americanus (assembly GCF_018991925.1). Lineage (NCBI taxonomy): Eukaryota > Metazoa > Arthropoda > Malacostraca > Decapoda > Nephropidae > Homarus > Homarus americanus. The sequence goes on along the minus strand of NW_024711292.1, from coordinate 9,189,876 downwards.
TTAGAATAATTTTTATGCAAATTATTACAAACCGCTTAATGTAATGAAACTACAGGTTAAGTGTTTCTAAACTTGAGTTGATGAGTTCCCAAGAACGAGTCATTCATTACAAAATTCATTTTCCTCTTGACTTTATAGTTGGAGTGTAAGTGTCATACTGGCTGAGGTAGTCGTACATGATAGTTGAAGATATATTAACACGTAATCTTCCTGGTGCTGCAGGTGGCAACAACGGGTTACGTGGGTCTTGGGTTCTCCCCCAATGGTGGAATGAAGGGCGCCGACATAGTGATGGGCTGGGTGGACAATTCAGGCAACGTCTTCCTTCATGTGAGTGTAGCCGCAGATTATAATGACCACCTTTTTCACCCTCTATGAATGGAAACTTGCAAACTGTTCAGCACACAACAAACTTAGTCTGGTAATAGTATTTACGTAAAACTGACTTTGATCTTTAAACTTCATCAAAACTTAATGTTTTGTGTATTAGTATTAACCAACTTGTCATTTATCATGAAAGGTAATTCACTATTTTTTTTTAAATATTTTAATTCATTGCTCAAGTGTATGTAAAGAAAAGAGAGGAGTGATAATATTGTATTAAGTTGTAGAACAGGAGAAACCATAATATTAGGAATGAGTAAGACAGAGATCAAAGTCACACATTCAGATCAAAGATCTTGAGGTAACCTTAGTGAGGAATATAGGTTATAATAGATTTATTTTGATTAAGCTTAACGATTGAATATGATGTATATAAGACATCCACTGCCATATTTCATTATTATTTGTTAATATTTTTATGATTATTTGTTCTCCAAGGAGTCTCTCCAATCTTTGATCAGACATGTATAAAATAGAAATACAACCTGGCAAGTTGTGTGGGTGTGTCGCAGAAACAGATTATTTGAATACTATTTGATTATAGTGAAAAGTATTCTATGAATGGATCAAAATTTGAGGTAAAAAATACTAACTCACCACCACCCTAAAAAAAAAATAGTATTATATATATATATATATATATATATATATATATATATATATATATATATATATATATATATATATATATATATATATATATATATATATATATATATATATATATATGTATATATATATATACTGCCACAAAACATATTAGTCAGGTGGCCAGGGTCTTACTTGCCAGGTCTGTTTCATCAAAATCATTAATCTTGATTTTATAACTACAGTGTTGAGTAGGCTGCTCCCTTTATCTTTACCATTGACTTAATCCTCGAAAATTAAACCATTTTGTTCAGACACACAAGGATTCAGCGCAAGAAGCTAATTATCTCTTTCCCCTCCGGGTGGGAATGATTCTCCCCAGGACCGATACTCCAACGGGTATGAGCCACCAAGTGTGGACGAGTCTCAGGACGCGGAGCTGCTAGGTGGGTACCAGAATGACACCCACACAGTCCTGAGATTCTCCCGCTCGTGGAACACCTGCGACCATGGCTCTGACTATCAGCTTTCAGTAAGACATCATAAACCAGTTTACTGAAAGAAGTAATAAATTGTTCACCATCACTAACCTTCTAATTTCATATTTTGATTTAGCACCTACAGTTTTCTTATCATGTTTTGTGCCTTACTGGAATCTCATTCAAATGGCATGTTACTTATGGCATAGCTGGTATAATGTAATGTAATAATAATAATAATAATAATAATAATAATAATAATTTTAATAATAATAATAATACTGTAATAATATTAATAATAATATTAATAATATTTATTTGTAAAATTGTTATTCAGTTTTACAATTGGATAAACATGTTAATGGACAATGTAGTTAAACAGTTTAGCATGAGTACAGACAATACGGATAGGTATTACATTAGTACAGTGCACGTACCGAAACAATTGGTTCGCAGCCAGTTCGGTATAGGTAATCTTTCGGTATGAAAAGAATAAAAAATATACAGGCAGGCCTCAGTTCAGCCCATCCCGAAGAAGGGTGACCATTCCAATCCCTCTAACTATCGCCCCATTGCCCTCACTTCATCTCTCTCCAAGATTTTCGGAACTATCTTAAATTCTCATTTTCTCCGTCACCTTGAACGCCTTTCTCCTTTGTTGGCTCACCACTATGGCTTTCGCCAGGCGAGATCTACTAGCGATCTGCTCTCCTACTGCACCCATCTTTGGTCATCCTCTCTTAGGGATTTGGGGGTAACTTTCGTCGTGGCCCTCGACATCTCCAAAGCATTTGACAGGGTATGGCACAAGTCTTTGCCTTCTAGACTTCCCTCTTATGGTTTCTTTCCTCCACTTTGTTCTCGAATTTCTAGCTTCCTTGAGAACCGATCCATGGCAGTTGTTGTCGAGGGATTGATCTCTCGCTCTTTCTCTACCAATAGTGGTGTCCCACGGGGTTCTGTTCTTTCACCTACTCTCTTCCTTCTTTTTATCAGTGAGTTACTTCACACTTCGACTAATTCTATCCATTCTTACGCTGACGATTCTACTCTTCACTCTTCTTCACATTTCTCCCTTCCCCCTAATTCTCAAACTAGATCTGATTCTATAGCTGATATCATTTCATCTGTCAATGCGGATCTGTGCAGCATCTCTGAATGGGGAGGTAGAAACTGGGTTAAATTCAATAGTAATAAAACAGTATTTACCAATTACACTTTCCAAATTAGATGATCTCCCACCAATCACATTTCAGGACGCAATCATTCTGCCAAATTCTAAAATAGATCTGCTAGGCCTCACCATTTCCTCAAATATGTCATGGAAGCCACACATCCTCAACATTACTAAAGCTGCCTCCCGAAAGCTGGGAATGCTGTACAGATGCTGTAGCTACTTCACTTCTGAGCGGTTACTTCAAGTTTGTAAGGGATTCACTCGTCTTAACTTGGAGTATTACTCTCATATCTGGGGTGGTTCTTCTTCTGTCCAACTGTTAGATAGGGTGGAATCAAAGGCATTTCGTCTTATTAAGTCTCCTCCTTTAGTTGATAATCTATCTTTCCTTTTTCTTCGCCGCAATCTTGCTTCACTCTCTATTTTACAGGTACTTTAACGGGCAATGTTCGGTGGATTTGGCATTCTGTGTACCGCCGGCAAGACCATGGGCTCGTAACACACGTCTTGCCCGCGGTGCCCACCGTTTTTCTGTGGATGTCGGTCACACTAGAATAACCCGTTATAGTACACCCTTCTTTCCTCACACAGCCAAACTGTGGAATGCCCTGCTTCTTCTGTGTTTACATTCTCTTACAATCTGCCTCACTCTAAAAAGCTGGTTTTCCGGTAAATTCGTGGTGTAGGTTAATAGTATTTTTCTCTCTTCTTTTTTACTTTTTTTTAAATTTTCGTTTACTCTTGTCCCCCCCTCCAATCCCCCGAGCCCCGTTGTGGGTCGGTGACCTGTAAGCGAATGGGCTGTTTCCCGTGAAAAAAGAAAGAAAAAATTCTTACGTCTGTGGTAGTTAGTGTACGGTCATGGAAAGGGTAGAGGGGGTAGGAGGGGAGTGTTGGTAGTGATGATGGTGAATGGTGTTGAGTGGTGGTGGTGGTGGTGAGTGGTGGTGAGTGTTGGTGGTGGTAAGTGTTGTTGGTGGTGGTGATGTGACCCACGTGCTGTGAGTTGGTTATTGTTATTTTTCAACTATTTTCGGGAAGATATACTTAAATTTTTGTTTTTACTGTTACACGCATTACAATTGTTCATATACTGTAGAACGCAAAACAAAATAAGATAAATTATTAGAATAAAGGTAAAAAAAACGTAAAGGGAATCGTGGGAGTGGAAGGAGGGAGGGGGGGGGGTTCAGTGTTGGTTTGTCAACTTCCTGCAACTGTGAGCTTTGTTGTTGTTTTTCAGCTCGCATTTTCGGGTAAATATACTAATTTTCTTCAATCCTTTTTTTTACTGCACCCTCGTTAATTCGGATCATTATGCCGAGGCATAATTTGGTATTATAATTTTTGTGAGCTGGTAGTTTTGATTGTTTTCTATTGGCAAGTTTAGGGAGATTTTCTTGTATATATTGATGTATTATCTATGTAAAAATTTTCTATAATGTATTGCATAAATTTTTTTATGATTTACTTACGTATTGTAAGCCTAGATCATTCTAGACCTCTCCAGGCGTGTCTCGGTCCGCTCTCCAGCGTTTGGTTATCGCGAGAATGCCCTATTATAGGCGTCTGACGAGACCTATTTAAATACCCGCGAGCGGCCTATAAGTCAGTCGATCGTTTCTGCTCAGTGTGAAGTACAAGCCTAGTAGTGACAACTGAAGTTAAGTATTGTGCAAGTATTGTGGAATTGTTGCTAACAATATAAAGGTGATAAAACTAAGGAATTGGTCACTGGTAGTGTGGTGACGGTATGCATGTTCGAAGTGAGAAGCATAGTTGTGAAGGCATACCCTGTGAACAGTGCTGTGAAGAATTAATGACTATTAAAGACGAATACAGTTCACAAGTGTGTGTCTGTGAACTGATGGAAATCTATTTTCCTTTTGTTTGTCTGTACACTGATACCGATCGTCGGGAATTTACCGGAGACTGGCAGGACAGCTAGTGGGAATTCGACGAAACATGTGATATATCTACTGTTTCTGTATATACGACCTGGCCGCTGGATAAGAGGCGGAAAGAAGGGTCGTAACATTATTTTTCAAAAATTAATTAAACAATTTGAATAAGGAATTAATCTGAATTTACCGTCCAGTTCCGAAAAGTCGATTATTATTATAGAAATATATTATGAAATACGAATATATTTAAGATCCAAAACTACGCTTGTGTGTGTAGCTAGTAAGGGGTGGCGGAGGAGGGAGGGAGAAAGGCGGGACAACTTACCACCTCCTGCACGGCAGCCCGCGTTCCCTTTTATAACGACAGCGTGCAATTTCACCATAATTCCCATATTATCTAGGTTTCATTTGGTGCCGGGTTAGTAAAACATTATCGGAAAAATATAATGTTTGAAATGACACCTGAATGAAAATTTCTTAAATGATACAAGTGTCAAACACTGAAAACGGTACTGTATGTTATCAAAGATCAATCAATTCACACCCCTCGCTTGGCCCTGATCCCTTTACAGATAAATAATTATATATTATAGCTTAAAGAAAGGGAATTAGTTGTGCTTAGAAAACAGTCATATTTTCATTTACAGTTTACCATTCTACCAGACGTGACATGCACCTTGGATACAGAGACAGATTGCAAGCACTCTTATTATTATTACATGTTTTATTTACTCTATTAATATATTGTAGATTGTTCTAGCAAGCAACAAGCACATGTGAATAAAGAATCACTGCAATTAACTTCAAACCTCCTCATGTTCACACACTGGCCAAATTTTAAAATGAACAGTGTGAATGTTATCTGAATAATAAAGCAGACTAGGAAAATAATAGATAAAAACTTAAACCTCAATTGAGTGTTAACATTTCATAATTCACGAAAACCATGACCTGCCTCCACTTCCTTCCCTGCTGCCCCTCCCTCCCACCCCACATTCTCTTTCCGTCACTTCACCTCGCTATACCACCGTCCACTAGGCAAAAGATACGATCTAATAACAGTCTGTTTAATGCATTTCTTATTAAACATTTAAACATTCCATAAATCTTTACAAATATATATTTGTTTTAATATTTTTTCACTTTAATTCCATAGTATGTTTACTATGTGAGTTTCCAATAACCAAATACAGAGTTGCCACACTGTACAAAACCTGACGAGCTCCTGTAAACGCACTAATGAGGGGGACTGTACATACCTGGAACTGGCGGACGCCCGCCCCATAAGGGGTCACAGCCCAAGGTTGAAGAAGTGCCACAACTTCACAAATTCAGAAAGCTGTTAGTGCAAATTTTTTCGGAGTGAGAATTGTGAACTCTTGGAACAATCTGCCAGAGAGTGTTGTGACGGCACCGAGTGTGAGCTCTTTCAAAACCAGACTTGATCAACAGTGGAGCAAATTCAGATACATTTAGGACTCAGTGCTTGCCCAGTACTTGCCAAAGCGTGCAACTGATACATGACCGACTGCCCAAGCGGTTAACAATCCGATCAGTGTCAAAGAGGATAAAAGTATAAGTAATCCGCTATAATAATCCGCTATAATAATACAAGCATCCGCCTGGTTACGGAATTTCTGGTTATGAAATTTCGCCCTTACGGAATTTACAAATTTAGACCTTAATTTAGGTTATGGAAAAAAAATTACCCATTAGGAATTTTGAAAAAAATACAGATTTTTTTTTTGCGATTTTAATAGAAAAAAACATACAGTATATATGTTTGAATGCATCTGTGGTGGTCAATTGCTCGGGCAAGTGGACTTTTGATAGTTTATTTTGGCAAACGACAGACGATTTATACTTGCTAATGCCAGATGATTTATACTGCTAACACCAGATAATTTATACTGACTGATGCTGTAAGGGGGCGGTTTTTTTTCCAACACACACACAACACCCTTATCTTACTCATACTTCTCTTGTCCTTTTTACTTACTTCAGTTCATTGGTTACTACATAACCTCAGTTCTTTTTGGTAGGATGACGAGGGTCTAGGACACATGGGTATTGTAATTCTGATATCAAGTCACTTGGACGGAAATAAAGGTGAGCTACTGCGGGAAAATTAATACCCCTAATGGTAAAAAAAATGTTTATTAATATGGAATCAAAGTGGGGAAAAATATATTATTAACATACAACTCCAAGGTGCAACTCCTCGGCTTTACTCAACTACAAATTACTCAGATACTATACTCTTATTACTCACAATCTTACTGGTGTTACATTACATTACATAGTAACATGACAACCCCTTGGCTTCTCTCAGCTGCCAATCCAAGTGGATACTTTTACTTCACCCACATTAATGGTGATACATTTCATTGCATACATGACAAACTTACATATGGTCCCCTTACTAACTGTTGGTAGTACATATGAGATGCACTCACAACACACAACATGTTATTCTGAGACCAACTCATACATGGGTCCACTACCCAACATGGGATAATTATTTCCAATTAATTATCCCCAAACACATACAACAACACTGTGGACCATATAACTCTAAGGCATGTCCTAGGGTATAGCACTGGCGCCTGTAACACTGCCGACCGCTGTTGTGGTCGGCTATACTCCGACACGTGTTGACAGTTTGGGGTCCAGCCCCACGAGGCGGACTTGGAGTAAATTAATCATGTCGAATCAGCGCCATCGCTCATATATTGCTCCCTGCTGGTTATCTACTGACTCCGGGGCAGTCGTTGGGTGTTCCAAGAGCCACAAATTGGATCTGTAGAACAACGGGAGAGGACGCGTCATGGCAGGGGGAAGCATGGTGGTTCAAACACAAACAGCATCTCTCGTAGGGATAGCTAACCAGCTACCCACTCATGTTTTGCGGGCGTGTAGTATAATAAGAATCAGGTTCTAAAACAGACTAGCAGTCAAGGTGACCATGACAATGCCAGACGATTTACTGTACAGGTATATCCCGAAAACTGACTACCCAATAACCGCCGCATTACATAGCCGATGATTACATATAGGGGAAATACCCTACACGTTTTGTTGACACCCCGGATATCCGACGATCAGGAGAGGAGCGGCATAGCTGTTTTGAATTTGGAGGGTGGTGAGTTAATGCGAATTCTTGCCAAGAGAGGGCTGTGCATATTGCTTCTGACTCATTCCCGCCATCTTTGCTCTTGTTTACACTTACCATGTGTCTCGACTTTCTGTTTTTTCGCTATTTCTGACTTTGTGTGTTATGCAATCATGCCTAAGCGACCCAGTGATAGTTCTTCTTCAGCACATAATAAGAATGGTATAGACTTGAACTTGCCACCCTAGACCATCTCTACCATCCTCAGCACAGGTAACTAACAGTCTCAATTTATGCTTTACATTGCTTGTTTAAGGCTCATTATGCTTGCTTTATATGTCTGCTTTATTTTTTTTGCTTGACAGCGTGCACAGCAGAGATATATCAAAGGTAGATGGGAATTTTTGGAGGGTAGCTGTCCCTAAGCCCATGAATGGCAAAGTCTGGTAGAGAATTTATTCAGGATAATTATGGTACAAAATTCATCTCTATATCGCAATTAGAACATATATTAAGGTACAGGAGGTACGTAGTGGGGTGAGGTAGAAAGGGAAGTGACCGCGCGGGTTACTTCTCCCCCAAAGAGCTTAGTTTCCACTCAGTGTGTTTCACACCGACTCCTCCCTCTTTCACTCATTCTACAATAACTCATTCATGATAAAATATTGTTTATTTGTTATTCATTAGTTAGTAAAGATAGTTACTATGATGATTTGTACTTATTATTGCCTGTGCCCTTCATATTATAATTATAATGTTTCTGTCCTGTATATACAGTATCTCTTAGGTTAAAAATAACCTCATAAGAATGGGGGAAACTGCAGCGGGCCTATTGGCCCATACTGGGCAGTCTCGTTTGTACCATCCAACCTAGGTTTGTAGCTATCCAGCGCATTCGAGTTAATGATGCTTGGTAACTTATTCAACTCATCCACTACTCTATTTCCAAACAAATGTTTACCTATTTTGCGCCTAAATCTAAATGTGTCTAATCTAAAACCATTACTACGAGTTCCCTCCTGGTTGGATATTTTGAGTACCTTTGTAATCTCACCATGTTTAGCCCTGACTTCCATTTATAAACCTCGATCGTATTGCCCTTCACTCTACGTCTCTCGGGGGAGTGCAAATTAAGATGCTTTAACCTGTCTCTGTACTCAAGGTTCCTAAAGCCCGGGATTAGTCTTGTCATTCTCCTCTGAGTTCTTTCTCGGGATTCTATATCCATTCTGTAGTACGGTGACCAGAACTGAACCGCGTAATCCAAGTGAGGTCTCAAAAGAGCAACATATAGTTTTAGGATAACCTCGCTAGTCTTGTAACTAACACTCCTTTGTATGAACCTAAGTACGATACTTTGTTAGCCTTGTTTCGAGCAAATAAACATTGTTGTCTTGGTTAAAGATTCCTATTTATCATTACCCCTAAATCTCTCTCGCAGTCGGATTTCTATAACAACGTTGTTCATCTGATATCTGGTTTTTCTGTTTACATCTCCTAGACTCCGTACTTTTCATTTGTCCACATTAAATTTCATCTGCCATTTTTCAGACCATTCGAAAAATTTGTTTAGATCTTCCTGTAGTTTTGCTGAGTCCTCGTTAGATTTAATAACACGTCCTATTTTAGTGTCATCAGCAAATTTACTTATGTTGCTGTCTATGCCCATATCTAAGTCGTTTATTTAGATGTATATAATAAATAATAATGGTCCACGTACTGAGCTTTGGGGTAATCCACTAGTGAGATTACCCCAATCGGATTTCGTGCCGTTAATGCTTACTCGCTGTTTCCTGTCCTGTAACCACGCCCTAATCCATTTTAGAATATCTCCTCCAATGCCATGATCCTCCAATTTTCGTATTACTCTTTCGTGGGGGGGACTGTCTAAGCCTTTGCTAAAGTCTGGGTAAACCACATCATAATCGTGCCCGTCGTCCACTGATTCGAAAACAGCTGGAAAGAATGTTAATCGATTGGTCAGACATGAACGCCCAACTTGTGAAACCATGTTGGAAATCAATGATCAACTTGAGATTCTCCTGGTGATTTCGAATAGAGTTTGAAATTATTGCTTCCAGCAATTTGCTTGCAACTGACGTTAAACTGATTGGACGGTAGTTAGAGGATGGTAGTCTATCTCCCTTCTTGAAAATCGGTATCCTCCAGGATTTTGGTACTACACCCGTTTTTAATGACATGTTAAACAAGTTTGCTAAGGGCATGCTAAGCTCTTCCTTACATTCCTTTATTACTTTGGCAAATATCTCGTCTGGAACTGGTGACTTATTAGGCTTTAGCTTGTTTATTTGCTTACTAACATCGTTACTAGTCACTACTCGCTTTATCTTCTTTCTTCACTATGTATATAGTCGGTGCCTCGGGTATCATGTTTAAATTTTCGGTGGTGAAAACTGTTGAAAAATATCTGTTCAGATTATTGCTCATTTCTCCATCGTTATCCGTTAGCTCTCCGGTATCTGACTGCATTGGTCCAATCTTGTCTCGTGGTTTAGTTTAATACATCTGAAGGAATCCCTTGGGGTTTGACTTCGCCTCCCTTGCTACCTTCAGTTCTTTATTCCATTAAAGTCCCAGATTTCAGAAGGGCAAACTTTGATAGTTTAAAGAGGCAGCTGGGAGAGGGGGTGTCACGCTTGGATATGAACCTGACAGATGACACCGACCTGATAACGAAATCTGAGATTGCCGAGTTCCACGACAATTTAAATAACAAGTTACTTAATGCACAAAGGCAGAACATACCATACAAAAAACTCAGATCAGACAACAATGACCCTAAATGGATAAATAATTATTTAAAGAACATTATTGGCCAAAGGAAGGCTATAGGTAGAAGGATAAATCGTGGCGAATTATACCTCCGGGAGTATTATAAGGTATTGGCCGGTAGGGTTAAGACCGAGATAAGAAAAGCCAAGAGGAACTATGAACTGAAGGTAGCAGGAGAGGCGAAAACAAACCCCAAAGGATTCTACCAAATGTATCAAACTAAAACACGAGATAAGATTGGACCAATACGCTCAGATACCGGCGAGCTAACTGATAACGACGGAGAAATGAGCAATAATTTGAATAAATATTTTTCAACAGTTTTCATCACCGAAAATTTAAACATGATACCCGAGGCACCGACTCTATTCAGAGATAGTGAAGAAAACAAATTAAGCGAGATAGTAGTGACTAGTAGCGATGTTAATAAGCAAATAGACAAACTGAAACCTAATAAGTCACCTGGTCCCGATGAGATATTTGTCAGAGTATTAAAGGAAGGTAAGGATGAGCTCAGCATGCCCTTAGCAAAGTTGTTTAACATGTCATTAAAAACAGGTGCAGGTGTCGTACCCGAATCCTGGAGGATAGCGAATGTAATACCGATTTTCAAGAAGGGGGATAGATCACTATCCTCTAACTACCGCCCACGCAGCCTAACATCAATAGTAGGCAAATTACTAGAATCAATTATTTCAAACTCTATTGGAAACCACCTGGAGAAGCACAAGTTGATCAATGATTCCCAACATGGCTTCACAAGCGGGCGTTCATGCCTAACTAATCTATTAACATTCTTTTCATCAGTTTTCTAATCGGTGGAGGAGGGGCACAATTATGATGTGGTATATCTCGACTTTAGCAAAGCCTTCGAAAGAGTCCCCCACGAAAGGCTAATTAGAAAGGTAGAAGCGCATGGCATCAAAGGTAATATCCTTAAATGGATTAGGGCGTGGTTACGGGACAGGAAACGGAGAATGAGCATAAACGGCACTGAATCGCATTGGAGCAACGTCACTAGTGGAGTTCCCCAAGGCTCAATAGTTTTACCATTATTATTTATTATATACATAAACGACATAGATATCGGCATAGACAGCAACATAAGTAAATATGCTGATGACACTAAAATAGGACGTGTAATTAAATCTGACGAGGACTCTGCAAAACTACAGGAAGATGTAAACAAATTTTTCGAATGGTCGGAAAAATGGCAGATGAAATTCAATGTGGACAAATGTAAAGTACTCAGTATAGGAGATGTAAACAGGGAAACCAGTTACCAGATGAACAATGATGCCATTGTGGAATCCGACTGCGAGAGAGATTTAGGAGTAATGATAAGTAGGAATCTTAAGCCAAGTAAACAATGTGTTTTTGCTAGTAACAAGGCTAATAAAGTACTTGGGTTCATATAAAGTAGTGTTAGTTACAAGACTAGCGAGGTCATCTTAAAATTATATCTAGCGCTTGCGAGACCTCACCTGGATTACGCAGTTCAGTTCTTGTCACCGTATTAGAGAATGGATATAGAATCATTGGAAAGAATCCAGAGGAGAATGACAAGACTAATCCCGGGCATTAGGAACCTTGAATACAGAGACAGGTTAAAGCATCTTAATTTGCACTCCCTCGAGAGACATAGAGTGAGGGGTGACATGATAGAGGTGTATAAATGGAAGTCAGGGTTAAACAAAGGGGATATTACAAAGGTACTCAAACTATCCAACCAGGAGCGAACTCGTAACAATGGTTTTAAATTAGACAAATTTAGATTTCTGCGTGAAATAGGCAAACACTTGTTTGGAAACAGAGTAGTGGATGAATGTAACAAGTTACCAAATATCATCATTAACTCGAATACGCTGGATAGCTTCAAACATAGGTTGGATGCTTATATGAGCAATAGGGGTTGGGTATAAACGGGACTGCCCAGTATGGGTCAATAGGCCCGCTGCAGTTTCCTCCATTCTTATGTTCTTATGTTCCTCTTTGCTTTTCTTATCTCGGTCTTAACCCGACTGGCCAATACCTTATAATAATCTCGGTGGTAAACTTCACGATTTATCCTTCTACCTATAGCCTTTCTCTATCCAATAATATTCTTTAAATAATTGTTTATCCATTTAGGGTCATTGCCGTTTGATCTGAGTTTTGTGTATGGTATGTTCTGCCTTTGTGCATTAAGTAACGCATTATTTAAATTGTTGTGGAACTCGTCAACCTCAGAGTCTCGTGATCAGGTCATCCTCAACCGTCATATTTTGTGAGGATATCGTTGTCAGGTCTCCAGGTGAAGTGAGCTCGCCCTCTGTGGGTACATTGTGTGAGGTCACCTCCCGTGAGGTCATGTAATTCATCCCCAAACGCGATACCCCTTCTCTCAGCTGTCTTTTCAACCTATCAAAGTTTGCCCTTCTGAAATCTTGAACTTTAATGAAATTTTCCTTTCGTCTGCCATTAAATTTAAATTAAAATCTAATTTCTTTGTGATCGCCGTTGGCAAGTTCGTTCCCTACCTCGACATTACTAATGAGGTTTTCTCTGTTTGACAGAACCAAATCGAGAATATTATTACCCCTTGTGGGTTCGGTTATATGTTGACTTAGGAAGCAGTCCTGAACGGTTTCAAGAAAATCCTCTGATTCTGAGTTACCTGTAAGGTCGATCCAGTCTATTTGGCTAAAGTTAAAGTTGCCTACTATGCAGACTTTGCTGTGTTTGGAAGCCTTTTGCATTTCATTCCAAATAAGTCGTTCATTAGCTCTATCAAGATTAGGAGGTCTATATATTAATCCTGCGATTAATTTTTCTCTACCATCGATTAATTCTATCCAAATTGTTTCTGTATTCAGTTCAGTTTTCATTTCCTTAATTATTTCACACTTCCGATTATCCCTGACATAGATTGCTACTCCGCCTCGGAGTCAGCCGGGTGACTGCGTGACTGAACTGTATTGCGTTGCCCAGAGGATGGTTTGAGTGTGGAAGAAGTTATGTTTTTTATGTAAAATATGTTCTATTGTATTTTATGATGTTCTATGTATTAATATTATTGTTAATCATAGCAATTTATGCTTATATTTGACGTATGCAATATGAAATTTGTTCGCACTAGGTTCACCCTTTGCTCTCTAAGTCGTTTGTATAGAAGTTTGGTGTTAATAAATCACCTGTCAACTTTGAAAATGTTCCAAGAAAACTTGTTTCTTGTTATCACTAAAGAGTGCGGTACAGTATAGGACTGTAATCAGTGTTTACCGAACTGCCGTTTGTACCTGTTGTTCGCCCTCTGTACTTTGCTGTCCCTCGGTTAGTGATATTTTGCTTAATGTTAGGTTTTCAGGAACGCAACCCCTTTGTTAAAGGGGGGATACCTCTACCTGGTAGGGTCACACTTATTGACTCCCTTCCACATCTGACACTGCAGTGATGATAGGCGGGAGTGTCATCATTGTATTCTCCTCGCCCCTCCTTGACCAAAATGATCTTATTTGATTACTGGTTGCTGTTGAAATACTGTAAATTCTTTTTCATTGTACAATAATCGCATTTGGAGATTTTCCCCTTTGATGTTATATTTAAGTTATTTTTTTTATATTTTTCTTCAACATAAAGAAAAGATATGAGACAATGGAGATATTTTCATTCGTGTACACATACTAGTATAAATAAAGATACGATTAATCCCTAAACTATTACACAGGGTGACACAGTGAGAGTTATCTGGGCCTACAACAACGAGGATCCAGTTGATAAGACAAGCATGAAGCGGCATGAATATGATCAGCGAGGGACAAAGAGCCTCTACTTACAGGAACCTCAGTTCATTTTACCATCTTTCAGTGAGGATGTGAAGATGTGGGATCTTTTTTCTCCTAATGTTAGTGGTATTTTTAACAAATTTCTGTAAGACACAGTGTCTAGACAATCTTTTGAGGGACTTTCTAACTCATGACTTATTTTTTTAAATAGCATTTGTTAATGTTATATGATAGGATACATATTTGTAGATATTCTATATATTACACATCTTGTATACTCTACAGGTAAGCCTTCCTGGTAACCTTGATACTCTGTACTGGTGCAAACTTTTTAAGATGCCTCCCTTGACCAGTAAAAATAATATCATTGGGGTAAGTTCTATACTTATAAGTTTATATAGATTCTTCTTCATTCTTGTTTATTAGTATTTTAAATAATATCCTGAAAGTGGTGTAAGTTCTTCATAAAGAGTCTTAAATGTTTCATATTTTGGTTACATGAGCATAATCTATTTAACTGTTGTCACAAGTTTTCATCATCTTGGTACATCACTGTTTTGACTCATAAGTTGCTTGTTTTGTATCAGTATGCTTCAGTGATTGAGGAGAAGAACTTGGCACATGTCCACCACATCGTAGTGTACGAGTGTCACATTCCTGACAGTGCTCGTCACTTTGAGAAGTGGCTGGACCTTGAGGGCAACCAGTGCTTTTCACCCAACATGCCAGTTTCTTGGAAATACTGCAGAACTCCTATCTTCGGTTGGGCTATTGGTAGTGAAGGTAGGATGTACACGTATACAGTATGTTGCTTGTATATCATGGAAATGAAATTTAATATTTTTGAAGAACTTTGTTGGTTCTGTCATTCTTACATTATCATTTGCTTATCTACACACTTTTTTTTTCTACTTCTATGGATGTTGAGGGTAGTAACTTAGTGCGTATAGCTCTCCCTTAGACAAAGGCGAAGAAGCTACAGAAAGAGGAACATGTCTGTAGTGCTGGCTGTAATGTATCTGAATCCTCATTAGGTTTTGTCTGTACAGTATATTGTATTTTACTCCTTTTCAGTTAATTTTTAATAGTTTCATGGCAATTCTTTCTTGTCATATAAACCTCATAGTATAGCTCACTTGTGTCTTAGTTAAACCAGCATCTGGATTCTCAATTAGATTCTTGGATCATATTTTTTTTACATAAAGCTATACAGTATATTTAGACGTACAAAGGTCAATATATTTGGGGCAAGATAACATAGTTTTCGTTCGTGGTCCCTCAAAATTGAAGACAAATCCAGACCATGTTCTTCATTGTAATAAGTGTAATGTATAAAATATAGTATTGAAACTAGATTTTTTTTACTTGTTTAGTGTTTGTATAATGGTGGTTAAAAAAAATATGGAAAAAAAATCATAAGGACCTAAAGCATGATGTCACACATGGTAACTGTGAATAATAACAAGAAACTTACAAGGCCATAATATTTATATGGGCAGGCAAACATTAACATTGGACACAATACCATAAGGGATTCTTCGAGGAATATTTCTAGAAAGTCTCGGCAAAATTGACATAGCGGTTTTTAAGAAATTGATAATATGAAACATTTCCTCTATAGGCAGATGGATGGACAATTGGTGATCAGAAAGCCTTACTCTTCAAGCACAAGCTCATATAATGAAAGTACTGTATAGTAGAACCCCATTATTTAAAATTAAGGGGGAAAATGGGGAAAGAAAGTACAGCGGTAAACGCGTGTAGCGTACTGTTGTGGCAGGTTGTCAAACTCTCTTTATATGGTCTCGCAACGTACGTACATGTAATATATCTAACACTCAGGATTGAGGTAGAATAGAAACTCACAATGCGTTTTCTGTATATATATATATTGTTGTACAGTGCAGTGTTAAGGAGTTACTAGGTCAGAAGCTTGCTCAGAGTTCCTGTAGGGCGAGGAGCTTTCTGAGGGAGCGGGTGGTGTGGAGCAGTTGAGAGATGTTGTGGGTCCAGTATCTGAGTGTAGAGTGACCTCCCCGGTATTAAGAACATAAGAACATAAGGAGTCTGCAATAGGCCGGTTGGCCTGTGCATGGCAGCTCCTGTCGAGAGTTACTACCACTCTCTATCATCCATGAATCTATATAGCCTCCTTTTGAAACTTTCCAGAGTTCCCGCACTTACTACAAAGTTGTTAAGCTTGTTCCACTCGTCCACCACCCTATTTGTGAACCAGTTCTTCCTATCTCCTTCCTAAACCTATCCAACTTGAATCCGTTGCTCCGAGTCCTATCCTGCTCGGATATTATAAGAACTTTATCTATATCCCCTTTATTGATTCCTTTCACCCACTTAAATACTTCTATCATATCTCCCCGCACTCTTCGTCTTTCTAGGGAATGCAAGTTAAGTTTCTTTAACCTATCCTGATATGGAAGGTTTCTAAGTCCCTGAATCATTTTTGTCATTCTTCGCTGCACCGACTCTAGTGAATTTATATCCATTCTATAATAGGGGCACCAGAACTGAACCGCATAATCGAGGTGCGGCCTAACTAGCGCAAGATATAGTTGCAATAAGACCTCTGCACTCTTGTTACTTACACTTCTAGATATAAAACCCAATACTCTGTTTGCCTTATTTCGAACATTAACGCACTGTTTTCTAGGCCGTAGGTCCGGGCTTACAAGTACCCCTAGGTCTCTTTCACAAGTCGACTTCTCTAGGTTGATGTTGTTCAGGCTGTATACATTATAAGTATTTGTTCTTCAGATATTAAGTACGCTGCACTTGCTGGTGTTGAATTTCATTTGCCATTTTTCAGACCACCCCTGCAGTTTATTTAGATCCTCCTGTAATGCATTTGCATCCTGCCCTGAATTAATTTGCCGCCCTATTTTGATGTCATCCGCAAACTTGCTTATGTCACTGCTGATCCCAGTATCTAAATCGTTTATGTACATGTAGATTATGAACAAGAGTGGGCCTAGTACTGACCCCTGGGGAACCCCACTGGTTACACGGCCCACTCAGATTTAACACCATCTACGCTGACCCTCTGCGTTCTATCGGTGGATTTTACAAATTACGCAAGGCAACCATTACAAATGGCGGAGTCGAGGCGGGAGATACTGATAGCGAAATATAGGAAAGGGGGAAGAAGGTTTAGTAGTGAAAGAATGTGGGTTAAACGGAACAGACTTTTAGGAGGAGAGAAAGTGTGTGGCCTTCTGCCCACTGCATGGTATTGGGTGGTAGGTTGGGGTGACTGGGGCGATGGGAGGGTGGAAAGGATGTGGAGAAAAGAAGGCCAAAGGAAATGGAGGGCCCATCCCTATTTGGGTGGGGTGCACCTCATCTTTAATTTGTTTGGAGGGCCCATCATTATTTTTTTCCGAGTAGGGTTACACTTTTTATTATAGATAGAGGGAAACGGATGGAGATAGAGAAGTGGTGGTTATGATTTTAGGTTGGGGTAGGGGGGTGGCCATGGGTGTTGCTTGTTTTTTTCCATATATCTTAATCCGGCTCAAGTTACGTGGGATTGACCTTTGTTGTAAAGGTTTTAACTCTAAATACAAGTGAGAGGAGCCATGTCGTCGGTTCTGAGAGTGTTCATTACAGTAGTCCAAATCGTCGCCATGGGTAGAATAGGGGGAAGGGGTTTGGGGAATGCAGGGGAAGGTAATGTGATGGGATGGAATGTACGATTGACGTTAGTCGTGGGGGAGGGATGAAGAGAAGAGGTGGGGGAGGGAGGAGTGGAGTGGGGGGATGGTGAGTGTGGGGAGAGAATAAGTAGTCGATTAGTGTTTAGGTGTGGTAACCCATGATGCTCAAATTATGAGGTTTAATAGTCGGGTGGGTAAAGGTGGGAGGAAGGCTAGGAGCGGAGTTGGAACTCGTGAACGTATGATGTTGTTTAATGCAAGTTATGGAACATTACAGTATCTTCAAACGGATTTTCACGCTATTAATAGGCCTTATGTAATCCACCAATAAGGATTACAACAGCACACAGTATGGCTGCAATTGGTAAGAAAAATAAAATATAACACGGCAAAATTTTTGCCCTGCGTAATTTTTACAACCCACCTCACGCCTAAAGTAAACCGAAAAATGCTTATGTGTATAGAAGATTTTCAACTCAATATCACATATTCTTTCACCTCTACAAATATCTGCCCTCACTCATGGGACACCCTGCAATAGTATAAGGACGACATGGGCTATGCTGGCAAATTAATGTGACTTACCTGATGGTGACGGCGATGGTAGGAATAAGACCTCGGCATGTTTCAGTGTTCGACATCACCTCCTTCCCCTGGTGTGGGTGGCGCCAACCTTGGTAACAACTAGTGTATTCTCCGTGACTACCATTACTGGTAGCCATGAACGGCAGAGATATGGTCGTTGTAGTGCTTTTATTTAACCATTACACATTTCTTACCATGCTTAATAATATTAACTATCTTCATGACATTCTTATTGTTATCAGTGATTGCGGAATTCACGATGTTATGCTCCACCTACACACAGCCTGTTACTAGACTAACCCCCACCTCCTCTATCCCCCCCCCCACACACACACTACAGTGGGCGATATCTGTTGGCCAACCATAGCATTTCCCCCAGCTGTTTCGAAACTTCAGACTCAAGGCAATTCGAACCCTCACTGTGGCTGGGTAGTGGACACGACTTTGGCGCACGATAGTACCTGACCTGTCAGTTAGTTATAAGGACTCCACTATACTATATTATTTAATATTAATCATTTCTAAGATGGTATACAGTATTTTATTTAACTTTACCGAAACTTATATTTGATAGAGAAGTGCTATGATTGAGTGGATACAGCACTTGCTACCTGTCCTAAGGGTTCGTGATTTGCTCCCAGGGCATTCCCAATCCACCCAGCTATACTTAGAATCGCACCGTACTCCTTACATACTGGAGAATGAGCACAGTATACAGTGTACACTTTCACAATTGATAGGAATTGTGCTGGATTTCAAACCATTTTATTTGTGCTTCAGTAGTACCTTACAGAAGGATAACATATTCATTTTAGTGGTTTATTTATTCTTACCTTACTTGTGCTTGATTTGAATAAGGTATTCTTTTTTTGTGATCACCGGCTATCCCTTCACCATGTATCATATGCAGTATTTAAGTACAGTACAGTATTTATAATGTGTATGTAATTAATTACCATGGCTACATGATTTTGTTTTATACTACATGCTGATTGTTCTAGCTCCTATTCTCATTTTGCCTTTCTTGGTTGCTTGATCTTATTTCATAATCAAATTTACATAATGAAAAGAAATGAATTGATACACTGTTACAGTTTAGGCTCTTTGTCTCAGCCCTCACTTCAGCACTTAGTGACATCATCACCTACTTGGGCCTGTCACATGCTTTTAATGGCAGATTATATATTTTAGAAAGCTTATACGATAAAACAGTATTTTTTTGTGTTTTTTTTTTTACATGGAAGTGTCATTAGTATCAACGGTTAAACAGTAACACATATATCTCACAAAGATTAGTACTGTATCAGTGGTAAATGTGTTCCTAGCCTGGGTACACATGTGAGAAGGTATATTTCCGGTACCCGGGTTTCCTCCTGTACTAACACTGGCCATTAAAGGTCATAAAATGATAAAGAAAAGATCAACCATCCAAACGAATAGTAAGCTAATAAGATGTGAAATGATAAATGCTGTACAGATGCCGTTGCTACTTCACTCCTGAGCAGTTGCTTCAAGTTTATAAGGGATTCATTCGTCCTAACTTGGAGTACTGCTCTCATATCTGGGGTGGCTCTTCTTCTGTTCAACTGTTAAATCGGGTGGAGTCAAAGGCATTTCGTCTTGTTGACTCTCCTCCTTTAATTGATAATCTTTCTTCCATTTCTATTAGCCGCAATGTTGCTTCTCTTTCTCTCTCTTTTACAGGTACTTTAACAGGCAATGTTCGGTGGATTTGGCATCCTGTGTACCGCCGGCAAGGCCGTGGGCTCGTAACACTCGTCTTGCCTGCGGTGCCCACCGTTTCTCTGTGGCTGTCGGTCATACTAGAATAACCCGTTATAGTACACCCTTCTTTCCTCACACAGCCAAACTGTGGAATGCTCTGCCTTCTGTGTTTCCATACTCTTGCAATGTTTCACTTTAAAAAGCTGTTTTTCCGGCATCTTCGTGGTGTAGATTAATACGGTCTTTTTCTTTTCTATTTTTAATTTTGTTTTACTCTTATTTTACGCCCTCCAGGCCCCATTTTGGGTCGGTGAACCTATGCCCGGGTGGTCTAATCCGTAAAAAAAAAAAAAAAATAATCCCTTGAGAAGAATATCCCAATCGAAGAGCTGCATGACCTGAGGGGTATCAGTCTCTAGATCTGCTGGGATAGCTACTCTACTGATTTCAGTCAGATTTTTGAGCCTGGACCCTGCAGGGGCTCCAAGTATCTCTCGGTCATTAATATGATTTACTTACATAGGTGAGATGTTTCCGGATCATGTGGGCTTTCCAATTGGGGAGGAACATGGAGGAGCCACCTACTACATGATGGAAACTCATTATGATAATCCCTCCCAACAAGAAGGTGAGATTATCTGCCGCCTCTGGCCCAGTAAGGTCTTTATAACTTAAGTCACAGACTGCACTTTAAGTTAAATATATTAGACCATTTCAAGTCATATTGAGATGATTGTATTATAAATCACGAGTCAGGTGGGTTCATCGTGAAAACAACAACTATTAGACAGGTGAGTATAGTATAGGTATCCCTGTTACCCGAATGGATTTGATTCTTTGTAAATCATTCGGATAGTGAAAACGAAAAAAAATGGGGTAAAAATATGGCTCAGTTCCCCAACAAAAAGAAATCTCCAATATTATACCTAAAAAAAATTAAATTGGTTTACAAACAACAAAACACCTACCTAACTGCTGTATTTTAGTACCTAACTACCATCGCCATTATGAGGCAAATCCATAATGGCACGAACGGCAGTGTCCTAAACAATGGCACCCAGTCTGAGTTCTCCCGCTTCCAAACGAGGATAAATCAAGGATGTGTACTGGCACCAACTCTCTTTTCCATTTTCTTTGTTGCCTTCCTTACTCGTGCCAGTGCCAATTTAGCCGGCGGGGTGGACATCCTGTACCGGATGAAGGATCTTTTCAACATAAGACGACCCCAGGCAGGAACAAAGGTATCGGTAGCTTCCATTACTGAACTTCAGTACGCAGACGATCTTACCCTTCTCGCTCACACTGAACGCGACCTACAGGAGATCCTGAACACCTACGTAGATGCGTATGCACACTTCGGCCTTGAGAAGAACGTCCGTAAGACTCAGATTCTCTTTCAACCTGCCCCTGGTTCAGCCACACCTCCACCATCCATCCAGCTTAACGATACTACCCTCTCTAATGTTGCCCACTTTCAGTATCTCGGATGCCACCTGTCCACCACTGCAGACATCGGTGAAGAGATTCAACATCGGATCAGATGTGCATCTCAAGCCTTTGGCAGACTCCGTACCCGTGTCTTCAGCTATAGGAAGTTGAAATTATCTACAAAGTTGCTCGTATATCGAGCAGTGGTCCTCCCCACCCTGCTATATGACAGCGAGACACGGGTCACATACAGGAGGCACCTCAAGGCACTTGAAAACTTTCACCAACGTAGTCTACGCTTCATCCTCCGATTTGGCTGGGAAGACAAGAGAACAAATGCCAGTATTCCTGCTGACACCAACTGTAGAAGCATCGAGGCTACCATTATCCATGAACAACTACGCTGGATTGGCCATGTTACCAGCATGAACGACAGTAGACTGCCAAAGCAGCTACTTTACAGTCACCTAACGAATAGTAAACGTAACGCTGGGCGGTAACTGAAAAGGTATAAGGATAGTCTTAAGACAAATCTGAAAAAGTGCCAAATCGACCCCCCCTCACCTGGGAGACATCACTCCACACCGTAACGCACGGATGAGTATCATACAAGGTGTCAATACTTTCGAATTAGCCCAACTACAAACCTAGGCAGACAAGCACCAACGCCGGAAAGACGCTGCCTCCGCCCCTCCCGCACTAGATGTAGCCCCCCACATGTGCAACATCTGTGAACGACCCTGCCGGTCCCGTATGGGCCTCTTTAGTCACCATAAGACTCACCAACGAAGGTGACATCCTTAATAACTCATATCACTGTCTCATAGGTGAATGATCTTCACTCTTGATTCCGAGTGACAGCAAAGTAGTAGTAGTAGTAATTACCTGTACTGTAATTAGTACCTAATAACTGTACCTAACTACTGTAATTTATTACCTAACTGTTGCATTTATTACCTAATTTGTGTACATTCACAGTAAATTGCTAAACTCAATAAAATACACTGTACAGTTGGTACTGTACACTACGTTATCGGAGGGCGGTCAGAGCTCATCACAGAGAGAGAAGGGTGGGCTGATTTGAATTTATTTTGAATTTTTTATTTGACCGTCGTTTGGATTAGTGAGGATTGCTTTTGAATGGTGAAAGAGGTGGATAGAGAACATTCGGATAATAAGGGATACCTGTATAATAATATAAGTCATATGATAAATTAGGTAACTGAATTCTCAGTTTCAGACCTCAGGAATTTATCCCATTTGAAGCTGAGAACATTTGTGCATTGTAGCTTGAATCTGAGGCTTGGTGTAATTATCATCTAGCCGAGGATCAGTGCCACTTAAATCTCAGGGCCAGTTGGATTTTTATGCACTTTGAACAATCACATTACGGTAGTGATTTTAAATTGAGCCTGAGATTAGGTAAAATTATTCTATTTAAAGTTAGTATACAATACAGTACATAGAATCTACCAAGAGCAGAAAGTCTCATATTTTGACAAAGTTTATTATTCCCTATATTATTGGTACCTATATAGTATAAAATTGAACTGGTTTGGCAGTAACCAAATACTTGTGTATCTCATATCTTACACAAAAATTAAATGGAAAATAGCATTTTAGATATTAATTTACCTGAAATCTTTCATCTCCACATATTACTGTTACACTTAGTACAGGAGTACACGATTCAAGGGGTGTATTTATTCTTCAGGTATTGTTGATGCATCAGGGATTCGCATCTTCTACACGGACCGCCTGCGTAAATATGATGCTGGGACAATAATGTTTGGGCATTCTGTATCGCCACTGCACATAATTCCTCCCAATCAAAAGTGGCTTAGTATTGGCCACTGTCACAGTTCCTGCACAGAGAAGGTAATTACATCATTCGCTGTCATTAAAATTAGAGTGTAGTTAACAAAATTATTTATAACACTCAGTTTTGGTTTGCATTCACTTTGTAATGTTTCTTAGTGCTGTAGATTTGGCCATACACGAGAGAAAGTTATGGAAATATAAAGAGAGAGACGAGGATTTTATGAAAATTGGAGAGATTAAAATTCTCTTTGTTTTGCCCTTTACACAAGGTAGCGGAGGAAGGAGTGAGTGCGGACTCACCTCCCACACTTGTCAATCTGTGTTCCCTTTATAACGACAGCATGTAATTTCGCCATAATTCTCATATTATTTAGGTTCATTTGATCCTCGGTTAATAACACTTTTTTTTTATATTGGGCACCCCCCTACATCCTTGTGTAAGGTGAAGCGCAGAAGCGTTTACAGCGCCCAACAGGGAAGCATGCTAAGTTCATGCTTGCCTTATGTCTCATGAGTTAAGGGCGTAGAAGCCTGAAGAGTCAATGGTTTATGTCTAAGCAAGTTATTGGAAGCTCCAACAACTTGTCCCTGAATACGAATTCGCAACTTTCGATTTACAGCAGATACCTACTTTGCTGCTAGGTGAACAGGGACCAAGGGGACTAGGAAGAGTGTCCCAACAACTTCCGCCCGCCCGGGAATCGAACCTGACATCTTGCGTGCGAGGCAAGAGCGGTACCGCTCTACCACCAGCGCCCCCCATTAATAATACATTATCGAAAGTTCATTAATTTTTCCTCAAAAAATCTCGCACTCAATCCCAGATGAGCTATTGCGCTGTAATATATTCTTAGTCTTGTTTACAAGAGCGATAACAGCTCATCGATGATCCCCTTAATAATGTTGCTAGCACTCGGCATCTCTCAAGCACCATTCTTGTCACTGCTCAAGAAGGTAACATATTTATCAGAACTTAATAAATATTATTGTGGTGTATAGTGCATCTCCATGTTCCCGGGTTTATTTACTGATTCATGTGGTCCTAGTGCTTACAACTGCCCTACTTATGTTTTCTTGGTCGTCAGAACAGTAAATTTTCGTGGTCATGGTTTCGCAGCCAGTCACAATGCGGGGAAAATAACTAATCCGAACGTTCGGTAAAACACAGTCGGATATAATAAAATAATGGTTGCCCCTCGTGTAACGAGGATGGCCGGCCCAAGGGCCATCTAGGTGTGAATTTGTTTAAGGTGTAGAAGCTGACGCCAACTCAACAGCCATTAACGAGTTAACGAGTTGAGTGACCCAATGTGAAGGAATAGTTCGAGAAGACTGGAAAAATCGCCAACTCCATTGGGTTACCATTACCCCCGGAACATGATTCGCAAATCGATTAACATCCAGGTTCCCAATTACTGCTGGGTAGACAGAGGCAAATGGCGTAAAGAAACTTGCCCGTAGTTTCACTATAGCCCTCCCCTTGGTTCTTTGTCAATCGTAAATTCGCCATCGCATTGCTCCACGATTATCGACCAGCCCTAACATTTAAAATGGTGACTATGAAGTGATGTTTCTGTGTTTTTTTGTGACTAAGGTGCGTCGACTCTGTTGTTTTGAAAATGTGAGCAGTGTTGGCTGCTATCATTGTTTGTGTTATCATCGTTCATTTAGTTTTTATGACAAGTGCTTTTGCTCTGTTTTTGTGACTGTGAAATGAGCAGTGTAACTTTAAAATGTCTGGGAAGGCCAAGGCATCCAAGACAACCATGTCTCTGAGGTGAAGCTTCTTGACATTGTTAAGCAGCATGAGACTCTCCAGAGGCTGTGTGTGACTCAGAGTGACGTCTCCAGTCACCTACAAGAGTCCCCTTAGCCTCGAAGGGGACATGTGATGATGACCAGACTTATTCTTCAGGATGTAGTGAGCGTTATTTAATTGTTTTGTACTGATAGTGGTATTGTAGGATATTTTTTTGTCGGTGGTACATGACAGGCTGGGACCATATCCCACTGAACCCCATGTTATAATGGTCGCTATCTACGATAATCCACTTTACGTTGTGTTTTTCAGGAATCTAACCCCATCGTTTATCGAGAATTAACTGTTTATTTATTTATTAAATGAATGAATTTATTTATTTATCAATGCGGATCTGTGCAGCATCTCCGAATGGAAAGGTAGAAACTTGGTTAAATTCATTAGTGGTAAAAAACAGTATTTACCAATTACACTTTCCAAATTAGATGATCTCCCACCAATCATATTTCAGGACGTAATCATTCTGCCAAATTCTAAAATAGATATGCTAGGCCTCACCATTTCCTCTAGTATGTCATTTCTAAAGCCCGGAACCATTGTACGCGAGAGATAACACCACTCATATAACCTTAAAGATGGGGATTATCCTGCCAGTTACACAAGGACCTGGCGGGACCCCACAGTCACAATCACAAAAGATGAAGAACATCCCTTCAGCAACACAAGGACCTGAAGGGACCCTCCAACAAACCCAAAAACATCACCTTCCTGAGGATGGCACTTTAAACCAGCCTAGCTTAGCTTATCTAACCTCCCTTGCCCTTGGAGGAGTGAGGGACGTCTGTCACTGGCTAAACCACAAACCGGCCTCCGCAAGGTGGAAAGCCCACCTGCTATCATTCTCCTTCTGTACTTCCCACTTCTTAACTATACCTTGCCCTAAATATCCTTGTTCACCTCAGAGCCACGGCTTTCTTCTCGGTGTTCTGACTAACTGACTTTGAGTACTGCTCTCATATCTGGGATGGCTCTTCTTCTGTCCAACTATTAGATAGGCATTTCGTCTTATTAACTTTCCTCCTTTAGTTGATAGTCTCTCTTCCCTTTCTCTTCCCGGAAATGTTGCTTCACTGTCTCTCTTTTACAGGTACAATGTTCGGTGGATTTGGCATCCTATATACCGCCGGCAAGGCCATGGGCTCGTAACACTCGTCTTGCCCGCGCTGCCCACTGTTTCTCTGTAGCTGTTGGTCACACTAGAATAACCTGTTATAGTACACCCTTCCTTCTTCACACAGCCAAACTGTGGATTTCCTTGCCTTCTTCTGTGTTTCCATACTCATACAATCTGTCTCACTTCAAAAAGCTGGTTTTCCGGCATCTTCGTGGTGTGGATTAATATAATCATTTTCTTTTCTATTTTTAATTTCTTTTACTCTTATTTTTTCACCCCCTTCGACCCTGTTGTACGTCGGTGACCTGTGCCCAAGTGGGCTATTCCCCGTAAAAAAAAATTATATATATATATTCAGTATATATATATATATATATATATATATATATATATATATATATATATATATATATATATATATATATATATATATATATATATATATATATATATATATATATATATATATATATATATATATATATATACAGTATATATATATATATATATATATATATATATATATATATATATATATATATATATATATATATATATATATATATATATATATATATATATATATATATATATATATATATATATATATATATTATATTATATATATATATATAATTAATTAATATTTATTTATTTATTTATTTATTCACAGGAATTGCCAGAAAATGGAATACACTTGATTCAAGGACTGCCCCATGCCCACTTGTTAGGCAGTTCTATCTCACTGAGACACATTCGTGATGGTCAAGAACTTCCTAGAATTTTGACAGGTGAGTCCAGGTGTTCTGGCCTGCATCATATTCTTCTACAGGTTAAGTATCCCTTATCCGAAAGGGTCTCGGATTTGGGAGATTTTCGTATTTTTGGAATGCACTGTAACCTATATCCTGTATACCTGTATAATGCGATAGCTCAACCTGCGGGGATGGGACCCAACGAACAATCTGCCAGAGTGTGTTGTGAGCTCTTTCAAGAACAAACTTGACCAACACAGGAACAGGTTCAGATACATTCAGGAGCCAGTGCATGCCCAGTACTTGCCAACAGTGCGACCGACCGCCCAAGCAGCTAATGAGCCGATCGGTGGTGAAGAGGATAGGAGTAAAAAAAAAAAAATAGTCTTTGCACAAAATAAATTTATATTTAATTTACAGCAAATGGGTGCATATAGCCTGTTGGTAATTTAAAAAAAAAATATATATATTTTTAATAATTTTGTGGATGAAATACGTGAATGATGTACTGTACAGTGAAGAACCAGAAAGGTCGTGGAAGCACGACAATGGCAATGGCGTAACGAATGCGTATTAAATAAGCGTAATATATCCATTATAATTCACCATACCCATACACATCCCTGTACTGCACTACTTTTCTCTATCACTTATTATTTTTCCAAGCTAGGCCTATATATTAGACATGCTTTTGTGTGGTACATGGGACTGTATTGTGATAAGCCATTTCACCAACGTCTCATAAATTCAAAAATATTTAATTATTTTATTACACACCACTTTATCACTTCATAAGAATAAATATCGAGACACACTCATTGCTTACTGAGGCAGAAGCATTACTGGCGACATCGTTTTCCAGCATAAATAAAATGGTTAATTAATGCCTTCCTAAAGAAACCTTCGACATGGGACCAGGTTTGTTCCACTCTACGAATTTTTTGCGATTTTTCCACCAAGTTTAATGAAAAACGATTGTACCGTTTCGGCTGCCCAGAACAGACACACACACAGACATACGACTATTCCTATAGTACAAGTGATCGCTGGCCCTACGTGCCCGGTGGCGAGTTCGGTGGGACAGTTTACTTAGGTTGTTATAATCATGGTCGTGGTTGTTATAATCATGGTCGTGGTTGTTTTAATCATGGTCGTGGTTGTTATAATCATGGTCGTGGTTGCTATAATCATGGTCGTGGTTATTATAATCATGGTCGTGGTTGTTATAACCATGGTCCTGGTGGTTATAATCATGGTCCTGGTTGTATGATCATGGTCCTGGTTGTTATAAGCATGGTCGTGGTTGTTATAATCATGGTCGTGGTTGTTATAATCATATTCGTGGTTGTTATAATCATATTCGTGGTTGTTATAATCATAGTCGTGGTTGTTATAAACATAGTCGTGGTTGTTATAATCATGGTCGTGGTTGTTATAATCATGGTCGTGGTTGTTATAATCATAGTCGTGGTTGTTATGATCATAGTCGTAGGTGTTATAATCATGGTCGTGGTTGTTATAATCATGGTCCTGGTTGTTATAATTTTTGTCGTGGTTATTAGGTACTGTGAGTATCTAGTATACTATAGGAAGGAATAGAATAAATGTTAGAATAATTAGGTAAAGAAATATTCGCCATAAGGAGAGGTTAAAATCTTAACACAAAAATTATTATGAATCACCGATGATCATTCCAAGATAAATTATATTATGAAGAAAGGTGACCTTGATTCTGGTTAGATTAGTCACCATCTGCTTAAGCCATCACCTGTGTTAAGTCATCATAGTCATCATCTATGTTAGTCAGTTTTAGGCCCATCTCAAGTGACTAACCGACCATCGATGTTCTTTCCGCGCGAGGGTGTTAGTTTTCAGTGCGTCTTATTATTTACGCTGGTGGATGTAAGACCAGCTACCCTCACTGACGCAGCTATGGTCAATTTGGTGTTATTATTGTTTATAAATGCCTTCTAATCTGTCTCAAGTCTATACGTCCTGTCTATTGCCATCCCAACTGTCTGTTCGTCTGCGTGGTGTTTGAATGTAAGCCCGTCTGTACTCTTTGTGTCGTCAAATCTGTCTGTCTTATCCGTTGTTGGAGTGTGTCTGCCTGTTTGTCTAATGTGAACCAGTCAGTCAGCTGTCTGTCTGTCATGTTAGTTGCCATATTGTCTATTTGTGCATGTATGAATCTGTCTTTTTTTGGCAACCTCCTGTCTGTTTCACTGTCTATATTCACCCTGTGTAGTCATGTCTGCCTGTCTGTATGTATGTGTCTGTTGTCTTTGTCTTTCATAAGTCTGTCTATCTTTCTGTTTTTCTGTGTGTCCTTGAATCTGTCTGTATTATGTCTTTTGTTTGTCCGCTTCTCTCTCTCTCCATTTTTGTCCGTACTATCTTTATTTATATATCTCTATGTCTATCCATTACACTACTCATCATATTTAGCACTTTTTCTTCCTTATTAAATCGGTGATTTTAATATGGTTTTCTGGGAACTTTAAAAAACACATCCCTCCATTCATACCTCCACCTCTCACTATCCCTCTCTCCCATCTCCTTTCCTCGCTCGCCTCTTAAGGATAAAAATTCTTCAGTCTCTCTTCTTCTCCTTTTGTATCTTCTCCATGCATTCCTGTTATTATCTTTTTATCTCTTCTCCTTGTCAGCCACAGGAATAAGTATACACTGTAGCCTCGTAAGGTCCGAAAATGCTCTGGTAACGTTGAAACTGCGCATCCAGACGCATGATGAAACTCAACTCCCCCCACCTGTTATCTCAAACTATATTCTGTTCCCCTTCTTTATTATTCTATTTACTCATTTTCCTTCCTTTACTAATCCAAACAACATTAAAAAAAGTAGGCTTAGAGAAAAAGTGGGGGGAGGAGGAGGGAGCCGTATGGTAACTGCAATCGTCCTGCCGGCTGACAGCGTACAGCGACATCTTTTGCCAGCGTAAATAAAATGGTTAATTAATGCCCTCCTAAAGAAACCATCGACATGGGACCAGGTTTTTTCCATTCTACGAATTTTTTGCGATTTTTCCACCAAGTTTGATGAAAAACGATTGTGCCGTTTCGGCTGCCCAGAACAGACAGACACACGCCTAGTCCTATAGTATATTAGCATGGTGTTGTTTTTGTATGGATGCACTCTCATGATCAGCCAGGAATATTTTACACTTGTAAATAACTGATAATCTTTGAATGTAGGTGGAAACAAAAGTTTCTGTCACCAACAAACTCATTTTCTATCAGCTATGAATATATTCTATCTCAATATATCAAAATTTGGAAGGTGAAAAAGTGTTTTTATATTCATCAGGACTGTCATCGGGTGGGTACCCCCTACACGTGAAATGTTCCAACGATCCCAATAGCAAACCTGGTCCACTGGGACTGTGGCATTTCTGAAAGACCTCACCTGATACTATTTTCAATCTATCGAGTGGCATAACGATGGAGAATACGGCCCTTAGGTTCATATGGTGCCAGGCTAATATAATATTAACGAAAAATAATAAATTTTATCCCCAAAATCTCACACTCAATCCCCGATGAGCTATTGCACCGTAGTATCAGGGCAGCTCTTTCGCTAGGCCACGGTAGGACGCTACCTTCTGGGAGGCTCCACATTGTCTCACTGTAGTGCATTAAGGTAGACCACATTTTTTGTTTTGCCATTAGCAGCAAGTATGTACAGATTTTTGCCAGTTCCCACTCTGGAGCATCCAACATAGAACTGTCCATGAGAGAAGCATGGAAACACCAGGCTTAGGCCAACTATCTTTAGGGACTGTCCCTGGCTTTTGTAGATGGTCATGGCAAAGCTCACTTTAACCGGGAACTGAAGTCGCTTGAACTCAAATGGCAGGTCAGTGGTGATGAGAGGTATCCTTGGTATAAAAACGTCCTCTCCTTTAGCTTTTCCTGTCAGTATTGTAGCTTCCAGTACATGTGGCATCATGTTCTTCTTGTGAGCGACTCTTCTCTCATTTTGAGTATGATGTCTCGTTTCTCAAACTCTTGACCGACAATCAGGATGGCTACTTCATCAGCTACAGGAGCATTGAATCTTCTTTCATGTTCTCCCTTAGGGGTCATGTCTGCTTTGATCTTGACTTTGTACTCCTCAGAAGGAATGTTTTCCAGGGCATTTTTAAATGACTGTACATACGTGTTGTGCTCATGCAGCATTTCTTGGATAGATAGGACAATGGCATGTCTGACACCTTGAATATTGTCACACCTGATAGTAGTCTGCTTTTCATGATCTCCCATGAAGTAGATTTGGAGGAACTTTGCCTGGTCATCTTTCAGTGGTAAGAGGGATCCTGCTTTGTGATAGACTTGACCCTGAGCTTTGAATGTTGGTATGTATCCGTGCTCACGAACTACTCTGGTAGCTCCAAAGGATGTCATCTGGAAGTATGAATTGTACTTCAGTATATTTTCCAAGAAGTGTTTTGACTCTGGTGTTGTTCCCAGCATGAGAGTCTTCAATGGTTGTGGTGGTTTTCCAAATTTGGCAGTCGTACTTTCCCATGAGAGCAGCACAGTCCAGCAGATTCTCCTTCGTACTTCTTTGCACCGCAGTATTCACATTTATTATCCATGTTGCCAATGACAACAGAGGGATACTTTTCATAATCTATCTCATTGTCATAGGTAAATGATGCTCTTGCAAGTGGATGCCACTGTGTATTCTTTCTTAGAATTCTGGATCCCGCAGCTCTCTGTCTATTCGCATTCAAACAAATTTCATGTGCATGATCATTTTCTAGAGAAGGCCTTTCTGCTGTTTGCTATCTGTCAGCATTAAGACGGGATTCCCTTTCCTGATCTGTTTCCTGTGACCGACTGTCCGCTGTTCGCTCTCTCTGAGCATTAAGACGGGATTCCCTTTCCTGATCTGTTTCCTGTGACCGACTGTCCACTGTTCGCTTTCTCTTAGCATTAAGACGGGATTCCCTTTCCTGATCTGTTTCCTGTGACCGACTGTCCGCTGTTCGCTTTCTGTTAGCATTAAGACGGGATTCCCTTTCCTGATCTGTTTCCTGTGACCGACTGTCCGCTGTTCGCTTTCTGTTAACATTAAGACGGGATTCCCTTTCCAGATCTGTTTCCAGTGACCGACTGTCCGCTGTTCGCTTTCTGTTAGCATTGAGACGGGATTCCCTTTCCTGATTTGTTTCCTGTGACCAATTGTCCGCTGTTCGCTCCGGGCAGCTCATCAGCTAGGCCACGGTTGGACGCCACCCTCCGGGAGGCTCCACATTGTCTCACTGTTGAGTCCCCAAAACTTCTTCTTCCATCAATAGTTCATTAACGGTGTATGTTTTTCACCATGTTTTTCACTGCCAACGGTACAGCAAAGTATATTTTTTTAGCATTAAACTGTTATACATTTTATTGTCTAATCCATCACTACATATGAACATCATCCATCATCACTACAAATAACAATGCTACATTCATCATCACTAAGTATATGAATAACTCCCCAAATGTAATTCACTCAGTTTCACATATAACACCACCCATCATCACTACATATAACAATATCCATCATCACTACATATAACATCATCCATCATCACTACATATAACACCATCCATCATCACTACATATAACATCATCCATCACTACATATAACATCATCCATCATCACTACATATAACACCACCCATCATCACTACATATAACAATATCCAACATTACTACATATAATACTACCTATCATGTCACTAAGTATATAACATTCTCACACCCATCATCACTAAGCATATAAATTATCATCCCATCATCACTATATATAACATCATCCATCATCACTACATATAATACCATCCATCATAACTTGCCACAGATCGGTTACAGTTTCCGAGATTCTCGTGCGGACACACACACACACACAAACACAGAGCAAGCTTTGTTTTATATATATATATATATATATATATATATATACATATATATATATATACATATATATATATATATATATATATATATATATATATATATATATATATATATATATATATATATATATATATATATATGTACAGGTTGACAAACCTTTTTATCCGAAATTCCGTAAACCGAAAAGCTCTGAAAACCGAAAGTTTTTGTGAGCATTTTTTTTTTTTTTTTTTTTTTTCTTCAGGGATTAGCCCACCCAGGCATAGATCACTGACCCACATCGGGGCCTGTGGGGCGAAAATGTAATAGTAATACTAATTATAATAATAATAATTATAATAATACCTGTAATTATTCAAAGTAAATAAAAATTTTAATTAAAAAATACACCAAAATAAAATAATAATGATAACAATAATACTGTATTAATTAAATAATAATAATAATAAAGAAATACAAGAATGAAAAAAAGATAAAAAGTGAGTAACATACCTATGAATTATTATTCTTACCTGTGTTATCATTATTATATTTTCGCCCCCCAGGCCATAATGTGGGTCAGTGGACTTCAGCTCCGGATGTAATAATACAAAAAAAAAAAAAAAACATTCTGAAAACCGAAAAATAACGAAATCCGAAATGCCTCTGGTCCCAAGGATTTCGGATAAGGGATTGTCAACCTGTATATATGTAACCGGTCAGGAATTACTGGACTTTCGATTTCTCACTTGACTTGGGGTTTATTAAAGATTATTAAATGAAATTGCAGTGGAAGCGCCCCTCTGAGAAAAATCCCGAACCAGCACAAGAACACTTAAATTTACTAAGCAAAATAAATTGTCCGTGACCAGTGGAAGGATAGAGTCTGTGACTGGGATGAATGAGACACACTGTAAAATTTAGACACTTGTATTCCCTCCAACACTACAGACACAATCAAATAATGGTACACCAATATGCGCACCTCTTAACTTGAACTTAAAACACTACTCTGGGGAATAAAAGTTATACATGATATTGAAATTATTAGAAACTCAGACAATGCCTCATTAGACAACAATAAATTTAAAGTATAAAGAAGTGTTGCTTGCACACATGAAACAGGCCTTTCGGGTTTTCACAAAATAATATCCACCACTGCGGAAGTGGTATAAAAATAAGAAATTATTAATTCCACCATGAATAGGCCTAAAGGGCACTCAACAAAATTATATCAAGCACTGAGAAAATGGTGTAAAAAATAACAACTTATTCACTCCACCCTGAGTAGGCCTTCAGGGCACTCCGCAAAATTGTATTACCCCAACAGATGCACACCTCCTAACCTAACTTAAACCTACTCTGGGGAACAAAGGTTATACCTGAGATCGGAATTATAAAGAAAAATTACATGCATTAAAGGAATTAAATCACAGTATCTCTCTGGTTCCACTTAGTGACACAAACATTCAAAAAACAATACTATCAAAATCATTTAAGAACTATTACTACACACCAAGATAATATCAGTAACTGAAAAAATGGTACTAACTACACACAACAATATTGTCACTATTACTGAGATGTTACTGGGTCCACCAATACCCGTGAACCATGCTCCACCCCACTCAACATACACCCGTATTAAGGGAGATAAAATGTTTCTCTAGGTATCCCCTAGACTCCTGGTCTCAGTGTGTGACCATTAATTTACTCAGATAGCCTCAGTGTACTCTCAGTGCGTCCATGGGCGGGAAGAAAGAACGCCAACAGGTGACTATGGCCAGTAGGTAATACTTCTATCTGACCGAGGACACGTGGTGTTGTGCAACCACGTGGTAAGAACTGATCACCCAATGCTGATGCTGGTCCCGTATCGTTTTAGTTGTCGGGAGCACTCGTTCACTCAAGAGACCCTTTGCTACCCAGCTAACCAGTGACAAGCCTGCACTGATCGTTCCAACGGCGACAATAGCCAATCATCAATCCTCAGCGGCAGTCTCAAACGGCAGTCAGTTCAATCTCTCGCAGTCAAGTGGGTTCTGAGGAAACCCTGAAATTAACTCACTGTTAGCTCTTCATAACTTTATCACTGCCCTATCTAAACCCTGTCTGAGATCGAATGAGACTTACTTGTTATACTGCAATAGCGCAACACAGGTGACTAGAATACGTGATCCGTTTGTGGACTGACGAGCAGGGACGTCCTGTCTGTCCTATTACTTTCGCGTGACTGAGAAACAGCCAGCCTCGTGTCCTCTCAAGGCGTTAAGGCCTACGTGACATATTTTTCGTCTAACTAATAACTTTCTTGGGACACCCGTAACATTACTCAGACTAATAAACGATCTATAATAATTTAAAATTCAATAATAGTCCCTTTCTTCATGAATCGCATCATTATTAATTCGGCAAATTACATTTAATATTATATATGCCTAGTTCCACAAACTCTCACTACGTGCAAGAGCGCGGTCTTCCCTCAGAATGCACAATCCAAGAATAAATGTAAAAGTATGTAACGTGTAACACTGCAATTAGCTGTACAGTATATGAGATTTTTTTTCTTGGATGTAGATCCAAAGTTTTGGCGCCTGCCACTATTTATACAATGATAAATGTGGCCAAGAGCCAACAAAAGGTTGGGGGACCACTGCCTTATATATGAGTCAAATACCCCAAGAAATCGTTGATTACCATAGATCTTGCACAATTTTTGCTTACTCTAAATTTAACCCTAAAGAAGGTCTGATTAACCCTAAAATGGGGTATCGAAAAAAAAAAGGATTTCAGAGCATTTCGGTTTTGGGTCATTTCGGATAAGGGATGCCAAATCTGTATATGATGTACAGTACAGTACAGTATAGTTTCAGAGAATTACTATGAAATTCGAGATTGAAGAAAAATGCAAATTTTAAAAATTATTTTCTATAAATTTAGATTAACACACACAGTAAAAATATATAAATTAATAGATTATAATGTTCAAAGTTACATGGACAATTGAAGGTGGATTTGGTATATATTATATAAATCCATATATTTAATTCCACCAGACAAGACCTACGATTTCAACTTCCAGTCTACAAGAATATTAAAGGAGGAAGTCACCATACTGCCTGGGGACTCCCTCATTACTGAGTGCGGGTTTGATGCCACCAGACGTTCTCGACCCACTTTTGTAAGTATTGTGTAGGGTAAAGTAGACATTAGCTGCCCCCAACCCACCTTGGTGAGTATGTGTCGGGTAAAGTAGACATTAACTACCTCCAACCCACCTTTGTGAGTATTGTGTAGGGTAAAGTAGACATTAGCTGCCCCCAACCCACCTTTGTGAGTATGTGTCGGGTAAAGTAGACATTAACTACCTCCAACCCACCTTTGTGAGTATTGTGTAGGGTAAAGTAGACATTAGCTGCCTCCAACCCACCTTTGTGAGTATTGTGTCGGGTAAAGTAGACATTAGCTGCCCCCAACCCACCTTTGTGGGTATGTGTCGGGTAAAGTAGACATTAACTACCCCTAACCCACCTTTGTGAGTATTGTGTGGGGTAAAGTAGACATTAACTACCCCCAACCCACCTTTGTAAGTATTGTGTAGGGTAAAGTAGACATTAACTACACCCAACCCACCTTTGTAATTATTGTGTGGGGTAAGGCAGGCACCATTTGCAGGCCCTCTCCATTGTGACCTCTGTGTTATGTGGCTATGAGGATATTATTGTACATAATGTGAGTGTTCAAGTTAAAAAAGATAGTGACAGTGTGGTCATCCTGCAGGGTGGTTTCGGTACACAAGAAGAGATGTGTTTGACCTTCCTGACGTATTATCCTCGTGTCAATTTGTCCATATGTTCATCAGCGCCACCAATGGAGAGCATCCTTCAAGGGGTTGGAATACAAGAAGTATACAATTCTGAACAGATGTAAGTTCACATCTTTTTTATTTTCTGTACACTGTTTATTATGGTGTAAATGTGGCTACCACTTACAATGAGAAAACAGTAATATTAACAAAATTAGTACTACTGTATACATTTATTTTTACTTGGAAACCGTACTGTCAATAATAACAATATAGACTCCTTATATATCCTTTCACTCACACTTATCTCTAAGAGGCTTTTATTCATTCTTTTTCTTTCACTCATCTTCATTACCATCTTCATTATTCTTATTTTATGGACATTTTATATCTTGTGTGGATTAGCCAGGATTTCCATGGCATGGTGTTCCAGTTGCCATCAGGCAAATTTAAAGATTTTATGGCTGGATATTCTCCTTATTGCAAACTCAATTCTATTTATATTAATTTAAATGTGAAATGGATGATAGCTCTGTTATCATTGTCATCCAAGTTTACACTAGTGTGTCGATGTAATTTTCATCCACATCGCTGACACGACGTGTATCGGATGTATCTTTAATATCCACAACTGATACCAGAATATTACTGTATTAAGAGATCACACCACTATTTACCAGTGTAACCAGATCACACCAGTAGTTGTCAGTACAGTGACCTGTAAATCACTCTTGGAGTATTACCACTATATTTTTGTATTATCCAGACAAGTGATAATTTTGAGCTGTAGGCATTGGTGAAATCTATAATTAACCTTATCTAAACAAAAAACAAAGAGTTATGAAATTAAAATATTCCTTGCTTTTAAACATGGGATTAAATAAGTACTGTACTCAGTGTAAATGCCTGGACTTTGGGATATAAATCCCTTGCTAGACTAACCAGGATCTTATAAAAGGAAAGTCAAGAACCATGGGTTTCCAAGGGTAACAAACAAGCGTTTGAGATTGACATCTCTTTATTACGAAAATAATCACATTAATTGACACCACTCACACAAATATAAAATAAACAATTACGGGAGTCAAACAATTAAGGGAGTCAAACAATTACGGGAATCAAACAATTACGGGAGTCAAACAATTAATGGAGTCAAACAATTATGGGAGTCAAACAATTACGCGAGTCAAACAATTACGGGAGCCAAACAAAGTACAGATATTTCCTACGGCTGCAGCCATGTGGAATGTTCCGTTGACGCAGTGGTCCGCTCTCAGGGGGAAGGTCCAGGGCAGTTTCCTCACTTGGCGCCCGCGTTGGTGGGCGATGTCTTGCCACACTGGAGAGACGCCAGGGCACGGACGGTGGATAAGGCGTGGAGGAAGTGGCGATGCCGTGGCAGCCGCGGTACTAGCTGGAGCAGGTGTCCGGAGATTGACAGCCAAATAGTGAAGGACTGGGGAATCAGCCCACGAGCCCCAGGAGCCTCAGATGAGTACACGACCAGGGTTTGAATCGAACAGCTGGGGAAGTGCAGCTGTGGTGCTGGCTGGCTAGTGTTAGATATTTGACGAAGCAGCAGCGACCTTCTCACCTCCGTCTACCCTCCCTAGTGCCGCAAACGAGCGGCAGACAGTTATCCTGCTCGTTACCGCCCTTACACTCAGATTAAATAAACATTTACATAATCATGAATAAATCAATAAAACATACACTATCTAGTGATAACTTCTCACTCGGAAATCACTTGTCCATATAAAAAGTCAAAATGATGATTATATCTTTCTAAGTATTAGCGTACTAATTTCAAACTTAGCTGAAGATAAGTCGTTGTTCCAAGTTGTAACATCCAGTGTTCTTCCACTGATATGTTAAAAAAATATTTGGAAACATAAGGGCGGATCCAGGGAAGGTGGGGGGAGGGTGTCCTTGGGGTCCATACCCCACTTTTCATCAGAAAATTCCAATACATTTTCTTTAATGCAGTATGGTACTCAGGCGTTTTTATACAGTAGAAAGTAATTACTATTGACCCCAGAATGTCTCCTAATATCAAGTGGATATGGCTTCAAAATAGCCTGAAAATGCCCAAAGTATTGGTTAGATTTTAAAATATTTTCTGGGGGCCTACAGCCCCCCCTACCCCCAAACCCCAAGCTGGATGGCCTCGCTGTGCTCGCCCTGTTCCCCCACCCACAACTTCTTGGACCTCCCTTTTGATATTCCTGGATCCGCCCCTGAAACCTCTTGGACAATACACGGCTTCAACGTTAATTAAACTGCTGCAAACTTAATAGTTCCAAGATAAATGTAGCAGCAAGTTACAACTGCTCCACACGTATGAATTCCTGTACACATAAATCTGCTGTGCACATAAACCCCTGAAAATAATGATTACTTTCAGTTCTTAATATAGATAATAATAGCTGTTTTAAATCACTGAAGGTCACTTTATGCAGAATCATTTAATTTGTAAATTAATTCGCAGAAATAATAGTTTAAATAAATCCTATTGAAAAATAGTAATACTTTGATCTTTCACTGTTAAGTATATCATGACTAATTACTTACTGTATTAAATCAGTATTATCTTCAATATCATCACACAATAACATCCAAACATAACTAAGGAATTCTTTTGTTTACCATGAAGTATCATAAAAATTTCACTATATTTCACTTACATAATTCACTTGTGTCAAGTGTTATTAACTCTACATCTATTCCTGCTTAATAAATACAAAAATAACAGTTATCTTACCCATAGGAGTAGGGGACAGATTTTTTTCTGGGGGGCAAGGAAGCTTTGCTCGAAAAAAAAAAATAGTTTGAACCAAAAATGGTTTTTCAGGTCACATTTTATTTTATATGTTGTAGATACGCAGTACATAGTTGTACAGTGAGCGTCAGAGAGGAGAACAATATATAGTAGTGACTTGCAATGAACCAAAGTAACAGAATGTCGAGTACTGGAAGTGCTCCCTCAGTGTCTACAGTGTACAGTAGCTACAATGAATAATACTAGTATTTAATCGTAATGTGCAGTACTGTGCAACACAGATCGTTTGCAAATGCAGAAGTGAACTAGCGAACAAGCTTGTACAATGGCAGCACATAATGTACAAAGAGTGTCATGACGCAAGAGTTTGATTAAATAGGCTGAGAGATAATCAGGCAATCATAGACATCCCATGCAGTCATATGATAGTAGTGGCCAATTGTAGATCCAGAACACTTTGAGTATACCACCCACGTACCCGGCATGCAACCCTGTGTCGAAAATATGAAGCTATCTCTCTGAAATTTATTCGAATGCCCTGAACCGAGTGATTTTCTTGGATCTTTCTGGAAATGTGCATAATGCAGTCCTAGGAAATTTGTCTGGATACCCGAAATGGAGAGATTTTTCTCTGAATATTAAATTAAATGTTCAGGCTATTAGGGAGTTTCAGGGATCGAAGATTCCAGCTATGGAGAGATTACTAAATATACTTACTCATAGTATTACATTCTTTATTTATTGAAGTGAAAACATAATTTGATTAACTAACAACTGTACCTGTATTATTTCAGTAATGCATTGTTAAGTCTGATGCTTTAGATCATAACAAGAGATAAAATATATATGCAGAGTTGGTCACTCACCATTTTTCATAAACTCTTTGGACAATATTAACGTGGATTTTTATTTTTTTCCAGGCACGAGTATTTTAGTGAAATGTAAGTCTACATGGTTTCGTATTGTGTTGATTGATACTGTTTTGTGTTACTTAAGTTAGTTTTTCAAATTTGAAAATATCTTATTAATATGAATGAAGAATAACAAAAAGAAGCAGTTTAAAAGTCTTAAGAGTTTTTTTGCTCTTTAAGGCAACTAAAATTAAGATGGGTTGCGTTTCTAATGTACACTCACCAAAAACTTCTCGAACGCTATAAGCACTATGCAATCTGAAAAATGAACGAGAATCTGAAACCATTCCGAGATGACAAGCCACATTCTGCTCATTTTCACACCCATCGTGCCCAGGTGTTTGAGAAGTTTTTGTTGAGAGTGTGCGTTTATCCTTTTGATGACCTTAGCCATTCTTTTATTAACCTTGTAAATATTGCTTTTTCCAATTTTTAATAACCAACTATTATTCAGTCCATATATTTTCTTGCATTACGTCACTGAGTCAGATATGCATTCCTTTCTATCTCAGCCTGGAGGTAGACGAAGAGAAGGAAACAGAGCTGGCCCAGGCCATGCGGAGTGGAAACGTTACATCAGAAATGGAGCCCATTGTGTTAGCAGAATTGCTTCACTTGGTAACTGTCAAAGCCCCAGAAAGTAAGAATACTATTGCTTTTTTCAACTGGACCTTTATTCACATGTGAAATCTTGTTCCTTAATGTATATCTGAAAGATTCCTGTGTATTCGGTAGTCACAGAAAATATTGATACAACAATGACTGATTGTTTGGTATTTTTGAATTACTGTACTTATATCTGCACAGTCTTTGCCTTTCTGTATTTTGATTTAAATGTTTTAACTCTATCTTCAAATACAGTATTCACTAAACGAATGTGAAATTAAAATAAGATTTAAAGTATGACACATAGCTTTTTAACCTTAACCCTCTGAGCACCGCCTATTTGAATTTCCTCCCCCAAAGTGAAAGTACTATTTTCACCATTTTTTTTTACTATTTTCCAAGTGGCTGCGATGATGAAGTTTTTATATATGCCATTGAGATTATCTGGAAATAATAAATAAGCTAAACAAAAATTAACTGGAAAACCTTGATTTTTTTTAAAGGAAAAGCTGGTCAAAATGATAACTAAAGTAAGACAAATCACAAATATATTTCATGTAAGTTTAATATAATTACAACTGCTTATAAATGAAATACAGACCTGTACAGTTGATGCATCATGCAGTTATACGCTTGATTGATTGATCAGTTTTATGACGTTAAGAATTTAACACTAAATAGCGTTATGCAATAGCTAAGATCAGATTTATGATGGTCGCTACCCAATGGATACCCATATACTTTTCCTGCATTGTCACTGCTATGAAAAAGTGATGTGCAATAATTCGCAATTTTCTGAGATATGATGAAGCAATCTTGGAATAACGTAACACGTGTGACCCACGTGGGCTGCGTGGTAGGCTCTGCCAGAATCCAGGAAAAAAGTCACAGAAAAAAGGCATGGAAAAAACCTAACCTAACCTAACCCAACCCAACCTAACCTAACCTAACCTAACCTAACCTAACTTAACCTAACCTAACTTAAACCTGACCTACGTGCATCATATATAAATTGTGTTGTCAATATGCAAAAGTCATGTATTTTCAGTTAATAACTGTTTTAAAATATTTTTAGTTTTAGTACCTTAATTTAAATAAAATTTGACTTTTTTTCCTGGCCAAAATTGTTACTTTTTTCCTGTGATTTTTTTCCAGTGCCTTTTTTTCCATCCACCCTCTGCCCATCCCCGTTGAGTGCTAGGCTGAGCGGCTGAACTGTCACATTGCCCTGAGGATGATTTGCGTGTGAAGAAGTTATTCTTTGTACTTAAAATAACATATTGTACCAGTAAATGTGAGGAATAAATAAGTATAATACTAACAAATACAAAAATAAACAAATATTGCATTGCCGTTTGTCAATCGTGTTACGACTCACAGGAAACAGTAGTAGATGAGTGGAACAAGTTACCGAACTCTATGTTTAACTCGAGCACGCTGGGTAGCTTCAAATAAATATAGGTTGGGCGGATATACAAGCGATAGGGGATGGGTGCAAATGGGGTTGCCTAGTATGGGCCAATTGGCTCGCTGCAGTTTCCTCCATTCTTATGTTCTTCTTATGTTCTTCATACAGAGAACAGCTAAAAACCCCCACTCGGCTCCTCCCATCCTCAGCTGTGGGTGTTAACTCCAGCTCATGTTTTTGATCTGACGATAATACAATAACTACTTTTTTTATACATTCTGTATGAAAGATCTTGTGTGCATGTAACGGAGTAAAAAAGACCCTAAGATATTTATGTACAGTATATCTACCCGAAATTACGAGTTGAAAAATAACCGCCTTGAAAGCTAACTCTGGCTCTTCAAGGTCTCAGGAACCCTACAGTATTTTCCCTATAGTTATTAATATCAATATACAATCGATCGCCTAGCGATGGTTTTCGAAGTCCCTAACCCCATCGTATAACAATGAACACCTGTACTGTATACAGGTAAAGTATATGATTTTTTTTATAATGTCTAAAAACTTTAAATTGATAAATTACAGCTCCAAAAATACAGATTATAGCTAGTAAGTTTAAAGACACCTAAATCAATGTAGGTTATTCACAAAATGTAGTAGCTATAAAAAAAATATGCTGACGCAAATATGGTAAAATAATAACTAAAATATTAATAATACTGAGATTCTACTGGAATTAACTGCACAGTATATTACTGTGCTGTCAACCATAACAACTGATGCACCTGTATATCATGTGCATCGTATCAGTAGGCTTACTGAGCACCGAGCCTTGGTAGCCAACGTGTTGTTGCTGATCACTACTGATATTTATGGACTATTAACCTATTGTTTGTTATAACAGATACACATCAGGGCCAGATCCAGGCTGCTGCAACCGATGCACTTGTATCTAAAAAAAAAATGTCATGTAAAGGTATCATTATGCATTGGTCAAATAATTAATTGACCTATCAGTAATGTGATCTTATTGTCAGCGTTGACCTGCATGGCCCCCCAG
Organism: Homarus americanus; assembly: GCF_018991925.1. NCBI lineage: Eukaryota > Metazoa > Arthropoda > Malacostraca > Decapoda > Nephropidae > Homarus > Homarus americanus. The sequence goes on along the minus strand of NW_024711292.1, from coordinate 9,146,281 downwards.
CTTCTTACTGTAGCTGTCACTTCCATACCTGAGCGATTGGTTTGACAAACCATCCCCAGGGATGGGATAATCGGAGCGGGGCCTAGGGGTAAGGTCACAGGTACATAAGAACATAAGAATGGAGGAAACTGCAGGGGGCCGATTGGTCCATACTAGGCAATCCCGTCTACACCCAACCCCTAACACTCATAATTATATCCGTCCAACCTATATTTGAAGCTACCCAGCGTGTTCGAGTTATTGATGAAGTTCGGGAACTTGTTCCACTCATCCACTACTCTGTTTCCAAACCAGTGTTTACCTATCTCGCTTCTTTATTTAAATTTGTCTAATTTAAAGCCATTGCTACGAGTTCGCTCCTGGTTGGATAGTTTGAGTACCTTTGTTATATCACCTTTGTTTAACCCCGACTTCCATTTATACAACTCGATCATATCGCCCCTCACTCTCGTCTCTCGAGGGAGTGCAAATTAAGATGCTTTAATCTGTCTCTGTACTCAAGGTTTATACTGCCCGTGATTAGTCTTGTTCAATTCCGGCAGACGAGTCCACAGACAGCAGCAATAATTCTGGCAGACAAGTCCACAGGCAGCAGCGTTAATTTATGGCAAACGAGGCCACAGACAGCAGCAATAATTCTGGCAGACAAGCCCACAGACAGACGCAATAATTATGGCAGACGAGGCCACAGACAGCCGCAGTAATTAATGGCAGACGAGGCCACAGGCAACAGCAATAAGACACAGAGTTCTTGACTTGATGCCTGTAGATAACGATGAAGGGCTATTGCTTGTCGTTGGGTGGGAGGGCGGGGGTTAGAAGAAGCTAAATGTGGTGGAAATTTGAAGGAAAGTCGGAGAGTAATGGTATCCGGGCTCAACCAGATATGCTGTATTTTAAAGTTCTTTGTTGATCTTTTGTACTACTCATTTAAGTTTTAGCTCTCAGGCCTTTGAATTTTCTCTAGGTCATGTTTCGTCATTGCAGGAGCCAGTATTTCAAGGAAGAGGTGACCACCTCTGGCCAGGTTCTTTATGGAGCTGGCTAAGCATCGTATCTTTTGCTTTAATAAAGGTGGGAGGAGAAACAGCAGGAAGGGATTGGAGAGGCCAAAGATAGCGTCTATTAGTCACTCTTTTGTTTAAAATAGGAAAAGGTTTCTGCAAGGAAGTGGTGTAGGATCCAACTTGCTACTTTGGTTCGCAAGGTGGTCCTATTTTTTTTATTCTAATTTAAAAGGTTGATGTTTGTGTTGGCAGTGTTTTAATTTGCTATTCATTCTAGGCGCTTTTTTTGGTTTTATTTTGTTATTGTATTGCTTTGAGGTTGTTAGTTGTATCTTGGTGTTGGTGCTGGGTTGTTTAGTGTTGTTCTGCTCGATCTGAACCATGAATGTTCTCTCACTCTTCTTTTTATTTCATTATCGAGCCAGTGAGTTACAGCTTCTAACTCTTCTACTTGTCCCCACGTTCTTTTAGCTTTGTTGCATATGTCTACATTTACTGCCTCGATGTTGGCTTTCCTATGCAGTTCTTCGTTTGTTATTCTTTGTTCATATCTGATTTTGTGTTAGCTCCTGTCTCATTGACAGTAGTATTATCTAAATGTGGGTTAATTACATTAGTCTTATATAACTATCATCTCTGTAATCTTCCATAGCTGTGAGGGTTCATGTTCAGAGCACGTGATAGGGTGTTTCCACAGGAAATCGCGCCACTAAGTGCTAAGGTAAGGCATAAGTAACCGGCTCCCTGGCCACCTGTTGAGGGCAGTATGTACTCATCACTTTAGAGCCATCCCTGATGAGCTCCATCTTCCTCGAAGAGTAGTTACTCAATTATTACGAGAGGAGGACGTCTGATATCCTTCGTCCTTCCTCGAGCAGTATCTACTCAATACTCACTATAGTTGGACGTCCTTAGAGCTTATCCCTGATAGCTCCGTCCTTCCTATAACCCTCACAGTTACAGTGACTATTACGGTGATAATCCCTTGAACAGTGTACATAGAAATTTTTTATAATAAACTAAGAAAATGAACATATTGGGTTTCGCTACTAAAACCTAATAAAATTTTATCTAAATTTTAGTTCGTCTAGAATATGAGGTACCAGCTTCATGAGTGACTGTTACAAGTGGTGACCACCCAGCAAGGTTGTTACATATATGACAGCTTCACAAGAAGTTGTTATTCAACGGTAACAGTCACCTAGCAGTTACACAGTTGGTAAATGGTAGACATAATTTGTTCTCCCCATTACTGTGTTACGCTGTTATTAAGAAGTTATGGTTACAATGTCGTAGACATTTATTTTGTATTGTTTGTAGTTTCTTGATTCTTATGTCACTGAATGGGGTGCTGGTGGTAGAGTGGTACCGCTCTTGCCTTCGCAAGCGAGATGTCACGGGTTCGATTCCCGGGCCGGTGGAAGTTGTTTGGACATACTTCCTAGCCCCCATTAGTCCCTGTTCACCTAGCAGTAAAGTAGGTACCTGGTGTAAATCGAAAGTTGCGAATTCGTATTCAGGGACAAGTTGTTGGAGCTTCCAATAACTTGATGACATAAACCATTGACTCTTCAGGCTTCTACTCCCTTAACTCATGAGACATAAAGGCAAGCATGAACTTAGCATGCTTCCCTGTTGGGCACTGTAAACGCTTCTGTGCTTCACCTTGCACAAGGCTGTAGGGGAGTGCCCAATAAAAAAAAAAAAAAAAAAAGACACTGAATGCGTTGATTGGTACAGGCGGGTAGCTTATTATTGATTTTATTCGTTTGTTTTGTGTATTCAGGGTTTAGAATCTCCTAATTTATAAAAAATGCCGAGTAGTTTGTTGTCCTTTTCTTCAATGAAGTTTTGGTATCCGGTTTTCGTGATCTTGAGTCCTAGTATGGTGCCTTCATTGGCATGTGGGTATATTTCTTCATCCCCGATGACTGGTCAGACCTTTTGTTTGGCAATTGGTATGATTTTAAAATGTTTAATATTTGTTTTAATATTCCATTTTCGTTCATAATCATTAATGTTCTTTATTGCATGCGCTGAGTGGAATGCCACTATTGCCTCTGACTCCCAGGGTATGATATGATTTGTGTGATGTGATCTACGAAGATGATATGTTCGCTATGTTGTGTTGGTTCTGGTAGGCTGCTTGTATATATGGTGAATAATGTTGGGAACAGGACGGTCCCCTGGGGCACTCCACTTTCGAGGTCTATGATTGGGCCTAGATACGTACCAATTTGCAGCTGAGCTCCTCTGTTTCGGAGGTAGTCACACAGGATTCTCTCACTGTCTGCGGGTAGTTGTAGTTGTAAGATTTTGTACTTTAGGCCTGTGTGCCACACCTTATCAAAGGTTTTTCCACGCCTCTCAGGACAAAGTTTACGTGGTTCCCATGTTTTTCTTTGGTAATGATTTCTGTTATTATAACTATTGTAGTTTGGGTTCCTCTCCCTCTCCTGAAGCCATGTTGTCTTGGGTTGTGTTTATTATTTATATCCAGGAATTTTTGTAACCTGTTGTTTGTTATGCACTCAAAGAATTTGTATCTTGTGTGTGTCCATGTGTTTGTATGTGTCAGTGTCTGTTTGTATACATACTATAAAAAGCTATGTTGTATAAACAGTTTGTGTAAATCAGTAAAACTATAGGAATATACAGTTTTACTTTGTTCTATTTTATGATAAAATATAGGCTGAACTATCTGGCTAAACATACATTTATCCAAGTACTGTAAATATAAGTAAATTATTGATTAAAATTACGGCGTTGTGGAATGAGATGTAAAATCCCATAGATTTCTTAAAGTCTGAGCTAGCCGCAACTACAAAAACTGAAAGATTGTATCGGTAAAATTTGAGGTCTGGATCTGGCCCTGTATATGACTATCATATATTCACCCATGAATCATTTCAACCTGTTTCCAGTACACAGATTAGCTGAAATGTGTGGGTACTGGTGATCAGCTGATGAGCTGTCCAGGCATCAAGAAACTGTGGTGCATAAACACCTATTCATTTCTCCTATATTATAATTAAATAATTCATTTATGCATATATCACAGTATTCTCCATCTATTCTCGACTCACTAATAATGTTGTCTTAGCAAGTAAACTGAGAAGTCTGATAATGTCAGCAGGAATCAGCTGACACAAGCCAGAGTGATGTCAAAGCTTGTTTTGGTCTCTGATCCCACATTGTCTACCAGCAAATCACTCAAAGCCGAGTGTGCAGTTCAAAACACTTCGATGATAATCGAATTAAGTCTTAATGGCATAAAGGTTTTCTCTGGGCATGGATAAAAGTCGATTTAAGTCCCAATACCAAAAGCCATTAGATGTAACTTTTGTCGAGGTAAGTGCTCAGAGGGTTAAGTCTGTCAAAGGTATGACATGATTTCATTTTTTCACTTGTCTGGTATTCTTGCCTCTTCATAATTTGAATGAAATGACCATGATGTAATCTCATATTTGCATCCATGTACAGTACTCGTATGTGTGGCGCTGGTTGAGAAGTACATTTACTTTGTATGCAAACTAAATCATTGTATTTGAACTGATTGCGATATATATATATATATATATATATATATATATATATATATATATATATATATATATATATATATATATATATATATATATATATATATATATATATATATATAAAGGTATCCCCAGATTTATGGAACAGTTTGGTTCGAAAAAATCTTGGCATAAATCCAAATTACATAAAGTGTGTGTGTGCATGAGAGGTATGCGTGTACTGAAGGTTGGGTGTTGAAGGGAGGGAGGAGTAAAATCTTATCTATGATGTAACAAAGTATCAGTATTGTACATACAGTATGTACAAAAATAATTCAGTCGATTTTATTAAATATATGCATTTACTAAAAAATATAAAATCTTCTTATCAGTGGAAGATTCAGAGAGGAAATGTGTGAGTGAGAGATAAAGATGAAAACCCTGCATGTTGAGTGTTGAAGGGAGGGAGGTGACTAGCTTCATTTATGTATATTTTTATTTTTTTCTAAATTATATTAAAAAAATCCTTTATACTTAACCATTTCTAGTTCAGTGTATGGTGAATTTCCGTAAAACAAATTTCCATACATCGGAGGATGAGTGGGTCGGCTATTCAGCGAGTGGATTTCTCCCCTACAAGTGTACCTGTTATTTTGGTACAATTTGTACCTCAGCTATGCCTGGTCTTGTGGGTGTGAAAATGTAACCTCAATAATATTTTTATTTGTCAAGTAAAATTATGCTATAACTCATTAACTTATTACAGAATACTTGAACATGTCCTTACTTGAGATTCTGAATGATGAGGCAACGTGGCAAGATGATAAGATGTTGGCAGAATTCCAGGACAGGGTTGTGACAGGCAACCACACGGCTCTATGTTACATTCGACAGAAAAACGGATCGATTGCGGTAATTTGTTGCACTTTAGAATAAAATAATATGTTACGTAAATTTTCAGTTGGTTACCATAAAGTACTTATGATAATGTCTTAAATTTTTTTCAGATTAGCTTACCGAGGGTAGTCTTAAATTTTTTGGTGGTGATTGAAAAGTCAAATTTTTGCAGTGGTTATAAGCATTGTTTTTAAATCTTCAGATTAAATTATAGTTTTCAACTGGAGTGTTTCCAAGGATGATTGAGTGTAATTGTTATCAAGTACTGTAGCTTCCCTACATTTTCTCTTTCATAAAGGTTTAGCTTAGTTTCCTTAGAATATTACTAGTTTTGCTTTCTTTTGGTTCATTATTTCCAGCATAACGTGGTTGTCAACCCTAAGACATAAGCATGGATGGCAATTTTTATTGACTGATTGATTTATTCCTTGGTATATAGACACAAACTTAAGATTTATTATTCATCAAACAACAAACATGTGACTTGTGTCATACTCTGTGTCTCCACCAGAACGTCTTGATGTCTTACCCAGACTTTACACCACTTGAGCCCACTGTTGAAGTGTGTGATGCTGACCAGCAAGGTGGGTGTTCCACAGTCTTTTAACTATATTATCTTGTTCCTTAAATATATATATATATATATATATATATATATATATATATATATATATATATATATATATATATATATATGCAAGTAAATCACTGTGGGTGCGCGTGATCCAAGTATATGCTGATAACACATTATATATATATATATATATATATATATATATATATATATATATATATATATATATATATATAATGCTGATAACCACAAGGAAAGAAGACCCACAAGCCTAATAACCCAACATGACCCATCATTAGCTCAGTTGGGTCAATCTCTTATAAATTATCTAAATGGTTAGTTTCTTTACTAAATCCCCTCGTTGGCAACATTTCTAACTCTCATATCAAGAACGACATGGATTTGGTTGATAAACTCAATAACTTACATATTAATTATGATTTTAAACTGGTCAGTTTTGATGTAACATCACTCTTTACAAAGGTCCCAGTTGATGATTTACTAGAGTTCCTCATAGGTTCCCTACATAATATTTCACTGCCCGTCTCGAAAGACGACTTCATCGAACTCGTCAAACTATGTATTAAGGATTGTAAATTTGAATTCAATGGAGAATATTATGCTCAAAAATTTGGTATGGCAATGGGTAATCCACTCTTACCTGTATTAAGCAACCTATATATGGAATTCTTTGAAAAGAAACTATTAAGTAATATTTTACCACCTTCAGCAGTCTGGTTTAGATATGTAGATGATGTATTATGTCTCTGGCCAAGTAATGAGGACCTTTCCTGCCACAACTTAACAACTTAGCCCCCTCGATCAAATTCACTGTGGAATTAGAGCATGACTGTAAATTGCCATTCCTAGACTGTCTGATACACAGAATAGGTAACACTTTTAAGTTCAGTATTTATAGAAAACCTACTAACGTGTGTTCATACATTCATTATTATTCTGCCCACCACAATAGAGTCAAACAGTCAGCATTTTCAACAATGTTTTTACGTACTTTGAGAATTTGCAGCCCGGAATTCATTGATGAGGAATATAAATATATCTATAATATTGGCTCAAACCTTAAATACCATAGATCTTTCATAGACAAATGCCTGAACATTACTAAGAAATCTTTTTATAGAACTGATCCCAAGCTCACCCATGACCATAAGAATCTCATAGTATTACCATTTCACAAAAATTTCTCTCAAATTCCTTTACAACTAAAATCCTGGAACGTCATGTGGCATTTAAAAACTCATGCACTGTTAAACAAATGTTAATCAAGAACTCCCCCAACAACACAATTGGTTGCATTTATAAAGTTCCTTGCAAGGAATGTAATATGTTTTACTTAGGCCAGACAGGTAAAGATCTTGTAACTAGACTTAAACAACATAAATATAGTGTTAGGACAGGCCAGGAATCCAGTGCTCTGTTTGTTCATTTGAGGGATAACAAGCATTGCATTGACTGGGATAATGCCTCCTCAATATTACCTTGTAATTCAATTGACAGTAGGAACATCATAGAATCTAGTCTCATTAAACATACATAAGAACATAAGAAGGAGTCTGCAATAGGCCGGTTGGCCTGTGCATGGCAGCTCCTGTCGAGAGTTACTACCACTCTCTATCATCCATGAATCTATCTAGCCTCCTACCGAAGCATTCAACATGAATTTGAGTAATGGCATGTACATACTGGACAATTTTGTAATTAAGAAGATTTGTAACCAGGTGAGAAGGTTGGGTCACCTTACCCTCTGACCTGACTACCGACCGTTGCTGTGCTATTTAAAGATTAGTAGGGTCATTACCTAACACCTGACCATTGTGGACCTGATCTCACCCTCCTCTGTATATATACACCTTGTTTTGTACTTCTCCTTAGTCTGTACCCACCCCTGAAGATGTGAATTACACGAAAGCGCTTGGGAACTTCGTGTTTTCTACTTTCCTTGTGGTTATCAGCTTATACCTAGATCACGCGCACCTACAGTGATTTACTTGCATATATATATAATGTAGATTGTAGATCCACAATGGAAACGTGGACTGATAGATCTTGATAAAATCACACAGGAAAAGGGAAACACTGGAGCACCTTAGCTTTCATCTTTGTTCAAAACATCTTCAGAGGCAACTGAATTTACATTGGTATTTGAGTCATGAGTTATGAGGTGCAAGAAGATTATTTGGGATTAAAGAAAAATGATGAACTGTAGGAGTAGAACGAATCTGGGCTCAACCAGGTCGCTTTATCTTATCTTTTGGTTTTTTTATCTGTTTTACTCCTTCGGGTCGTCAGACCTTTGTATTAGTATTGGTTTATTGATATGGTGCTGCTTATTGTACTTCTTACTTCGTTTTTTACTGTGGTGGAGTTAGTGATCCCTCCCAGGTCCCAGGTCCTTGTGTGACTGGGAGGATAGTCACGTAATTTGTTATTTATTTTTTAAATTGCTAATGTGTTAGTTAAATTTTAGTTGTGTTAGTCCTCTCTGTCCACCATAGCGACCCCGGGTGACGTTCCTCTACATCCTTAATTTTCGCTGTATAGTTTGAATATCCAATCGGGAAGAATTACTGCGTAAAGGTTATTTATTTACATGGCAACTCATCTTGCATGTAATCTTGTTTCAACTCTAGTGGTCCAGTTAATAACTAACTATCAAGATGGATGCACGTCCTTCGACGTTTCGTGACCCGCCTCGCTCCCCCACACCCTTGACAGTAGTGCTACTCATCAAGAGTTGCTTGATTTGAGTAGAATTTATATACTGTATGGTGAGTTTCTTGAGGCAGTCAGCGGTGAGGGCAGTGATACAGACAATAGCCCTCACTCCCCTTCCTCACCCCGCCAGCAACCGCCTTAGCGAGGTCGTGGTCGGGGGCGCCGTGGTGGACATAGGGGACCATGTGCATTCCAGCCACAACAGTATGCTTGGAGTGACTGCACTAAGTTTATATCTGAATTACTATGTTTCAACTGCGGATTTAAAATAAAAATAAATGTTTTTTTGATGAAACATTCTGCATGGGGGTCCGGCGGGTCTTACGTTGCCTGGGGCACAAGGGTTAAAGACATATTTAATGGTTTTCTTACACGAGAAGTCACTGTCCTAAAGTTAAAGAGGCAGAAATTATTAGTATTGCGAAATGTTGTACAGTACGCTGTAATAACCTGCCAGAGAATGTTTTTACAACAAGAATTGTGAATTGTTGTAATTACCTGGATTAGCACAAACGCATCATTATTGTAGATCATGAGAAGTTTCCAAATGTTCGTATATTTGCTTAAATAAAGAAGAAAATATGATCTGAAAATCTTGTGGCAGCCCTCGTTGTAGTTGAATTGCAAATTCATTAATATATTGTTTTCATTATTTAAGCAAATATACGAATATTTGGAAACTTTTCATGATCTAAAATAATGATGAATAGTTTATTATTATAAAATGCTACATTTGGTTACTTTAATATTTACCATGACAGTGATACAGCCGAAAATAGATCCACCAATCACAATCACCATTACATACAGCCTTCCTTTACCAAGTATTGCCACGTAAAATTGCGAGTCCGAGACCCAAATTCGGGTCGCTGGATGTTTGACTGACTGTACACTCCCGTCTGGATTATTGTATACTGTGCAGGCATGGAAGCCCTACCTGTAGAAAGATATAACATCCCTAGAAAGGATGCAACACAGAGCGACCAAGATGATTCTGAAACAATAGGTTCTAGCCATAAAGCATATGGGCCTAGACATATATTATATTGGATAAGAGTAGCGAAACCCAATTGTAGTTTCTGCTTTTATTAAAAAAGTATTGTTTATATAATTCCTGAGTGTAGATCAACCGTAACTTCCACTATTGATGAGTGTGAAGGGAGAGGACGGCGGCTATGTTAATAGACCGTTTAATCACGTCCGTTCGATGTAAGATTAAAAGTGTGACTGCTATGAGTAGTGACCCATCGAAGGAGAACGGAATAGGCACGTCGTCCTACCTCGAGGGAAGACGGAGCCATCCACGACGGCTCTCAAATAACGTCTTCCTCTAGTCAAGGGTATCAATCTACTGCCCGCTTTAGGTGGCCAGAGAGCCGGCTACTTAATGCCTTAGCTCAGCATAATATGATGCAGCTTCCCGTGGGCACACCTTATCATGTGCACTGAACATGTCACCTCATAGCTAGTGGAAAGTTACAGGGGATGAATCAGTATATAAATAAAATGTAATTAACCCATTTATATAATTCTTCTGTTTATGAAACAAGGGCCATTACATATATCATCTCAATTATCAAAGCAGACTGAAGGCCTTAGGACTAACAACCCTTAAGTTCAGACAAGGCACAACAGGGCAGATCTCACAGAAACATCCAAAATCTTGAAAAGAATGAAAGACGTGAACAGGCAATATTTTGTAATGTCACCCTATTAACACGAGGGGACATAACTTCAAGTTCGCCATGTTATCATGAAGAACGAACTTAAGGAAATGCTTCTTCACACAAAGGGTGGTAGACCTATGGAACAGTCTACCAACTCAAGCTGAGGAATCGAGAACAGTATTGGGCTTCAAAATATCCCTAGGCAATATTATCAAGAACAATGGAGGGATCCTACATAGGCCACTAGCCTCCTTCCCTCGGCATGGCCACCTCTAGTGGGTGGCTATTAGGTATATACTCTAAGGTAAATAACGATGACACCTAACCCTTCCTTGCTGTGAGAGCCGGTCTCCTACAAACCACCACCTACATGCCATGCTAATTGTCTCTGATCCATAATCATGTTGAAATTACTGTTGTTCCAGCACTAGGTTCCTGGTTTAATTCCTGTATTTGCTGCAGGTTTCTATAATGTTTGATTCATGTAAATCAAATATATTCTCTTACAAGGATCTGCATGCCTTCACCACTAAATAAGGATAGGCCAAGCAATTGATTTACTGTAACACCTTGTGGTAGTCAAAATCATCATCATCACTGTTTTATGGCCATTTTTCGTACCTGAGTGGATTTACCATCACATATTCACTAATTATCTTGATTTAAAATAAGATGGCATTAGGCCTTGCAGTGAAGCTTATATTGGATACAATGCCCCCTGCAGTCTTATTATAAAGATATCTGCTTTATTGTTTAGAGAGTAGAATACTGTATGGATTTTCCAACCAAGTGTGTGTAGTGACCTCACAGGGCACCTTCACAAGGATGGATGGGTGGTGTAAATTTGAGAAGTGCTATCAGACAAACTCTAATGGCTGTTCACTTCAGAATCCCTCACAATATCTTGTTCTGTTAAATTTTCTTGAGGTCTTTGCCATAAACAGCATATTTTTCTGCAAATTCCTACTCATGACATTGGCATATACTCATTAGAGCAGTTGCCATAATGGGAAAACATTAACAAAATATCTTGTGGATTTAATCCACAATTGCCTCTATGAAGCACAGCTTTAGGGCTCATCTCTCTTTTGTCTAAGTTCTTTTGTAATGGATAAAACACATACTGTTCTGCTTATGGAACTGCTTTATTGCAAAATTATTTACTTCTAACAACATTTTTAGTCACCTGACTGCCAAGATACTGTACTAGGAATCATTGGTACCATCCCAAACTTTGCATTTTTTTTATTCTGTTGTAAAAAGATTTTTTAGATGAGGTGGTCAGTACTGTATCAGGCATAATGAAGGTCCTTGTTCCTAACTATACTTGGACAACTGTAAGGCATCCCCCTCTCGAGAGTCCTTGGTGAATCCTCTGGGTAATGTACAAGTACTGTATATATGACTGTCTTGTTTTCCGCAGTGCCAACTATTCCCATGTCGTCTGCCGAAAACCCTGGGTCAGCCACCTCTGTGTCGTCTGCTGGGGACCCAGGGTCAACTACCTCTGTGTCATCTGCTGGGGACCCAGGGTCAACTACCTCTGTGTCGTCTGCTGGGGACCCAGGGTCAACTACCTCTGTGTCATCTGCTGGGGACCCAGGGTCAACTACCTCTGTGTCGTCTGCTGGGGACCCAGGGTCAACCACCTCTGTGTCGCCCAGTGAAAACGCAGTTGCCAACACCATCCCACTGAAGCCACTTCCCTGCCCATTCATTGTTGCTTCTTGCAAAAATCGTCGCAAACCTTTTACCCAACTTGGTAACCGACCTCACTTCTACTAGTGCAGAATGCCACTTATAGTGTTACTTATGATCAGACATTAGAAACTTGAGCTTTACAGTGATAAAGCACTGGTAGTGGTTTTAGTAAAGCTATACTCTTTATTGTTTTGAGTGAAGCTCTTAATGATAAACCACACACACAAAAATAGTGTGAGTGATTTGTTTAATTTTTTACTATTTGATTACAAAATTATTGAATCAATTCACAATATGTACAATTTATCTTACGTAACCGAATTATGAATATTTCACATGCATGCATCAGGCACAGAGGATAACTTTGGTAGCGTGTCAAATCTTCTTTACAAGTTTTCACAAATTCCTTTAAGCAATAAAAAATGCAACCTATTATTGTTTTTAATATACAATTTCATTGTAAAAAATACCCCTGGACATGCCTCTGTTTCAGTCTTCATACCATCAGTTCGATGGTTGAAGGTGTAGACAAACTTTGGAAAGACTATTTTACTCGTGTGATACATAAAGTTATATTATTTTATAGTACTTTCTTCCTTAGTTGTACACACACAAGTTCAGTAATATTTTTTTTCCTCATATTGTCAATTTTAGTGTGAGAGTAGTGACTTTCTTGCCAGTGTGATAACCAAACTAACAGTGTGTGGAGGACAGACAAAATCCTTTTATTTCCTGCTAGACGAAGGTCATGAATAGACTGCAGCGTGTGGATTTATTTTTATCATATCAAAATTATTTCTAAGCTTACACAGTGTTTGGTCAGTCATTTGAAGTACATTACTGGTTTAAAAATTTGTGACACAGACTGAAATTGTATTCACTATAAAGGAGGCTTACCTCCACCTCAACCCCAATCCTGCCTGAAATTAACCTTTTTTTCCTTCCAGTGATTATTAGGTACTTAGCTGAAATTCTTAGCAGGATGGGGTTATGAATCTGTTATATCTAGTTCATGTTGAGGCTCTACCAGTGTTGAGTGTAGTTGCTCTGAAGATTGTTGTGGTAGCATATATCAAAAACATTGAGTTGTCGTCTTCTCCAAAATAGGTCTGCCCTTCACGGTGGTGTAAGTAGCTTTATCTCTTACGGCGAGCAATCTTGCTCTCCCTTCCGACTCAAGCAAACAGCTCTCACTGTCGAAAAGTCCGCCAACTAAAAGTAACATCACATTTGACACATGTTGTCATTCAACTTACAAGTTTATATTTTACATTGACAGACTCAGTGCTATTTTATAACACTAATATTTTTAATGTAATTCTATTACAATATTAATTTACTTATTACAAATTAATACACGAGGATTAGAAGTAATTTACAAGTGCTATTTAACTCGCTTCAATCCGGCGAACAAATCGATTATCCACATTCCGTACATCAGACAGATAATTAATCGATAGCAGTCATAATTTATCTTCATTATTTATACATTTATATAAGTGAATCATGGAGTTATAAAATACAAAGAGAAGCCAATGTCTTACCCCTGACAGCGAGTACAGTCAATAAGGAATTGTTACCAAGTATCAGTCCACACACGCGAACGTTTTCGAGCATTAGAGAGCTCCTGTTGGTATATTGTCAATTAAAATATTGATATGTCACGGATTCTAGTGAAATTACTAAATAATTTCCACAACTGGCCTATTGGAACTTACCTTAGAATAAAAAAACTGTAGATTTAGCTAGCTTTATATTTTGTATTTACAGATGTATGGATGACATGCATGCAGACAAGACTAGAGAACTAGATGCAATTAATCTAGCAAGGATTCTTATGAATGGAAGGAGTGGTGATCTACAGTTTTAGTTGAAGGTGAAAAAATTCTTGTACATGTCAATGTAGGATAAATCAACACAAGTGGTGTTCAAAAGCAAAAAGTAATTATTTTTTCTAAAATTGTTAAAGGTCTTGTTCAACACCACACGGCAAATACTCCACTGTAGTATTAAAAAAAATGGTAGGTTATGTTAGTGGCATTGATCTAATGGCTTGCTTATTACCCACACAACCATCCACAGCTACTAACCTCTCACTACAAGATTTTCACAACTCACTAGCCTAGTAACGCATTGGTCACAGTTTCAAATTTCCATTTAGTAGACAATGCGTGATTGATATTTTGTGTTTGCTATTACCAGGGGAAGGTATAACTATCCTATCTCACATTGGTATAGATGTGTTGTGATTGAAGGGGGGAGGGGGATGATTACTGAAACTTGATGAAATGTGCTTCTAAACATAATCACAGCAAAATTTATCTTTTCATCAATTTAGAAAGTTTAATTCTTTTTGAAAAATTTATTGTTTATTACCTTATAATCTGAAGTCTTCTTCAATGTTCACAAGCGAGGATGTGAACAACCTCCTTGCGTTTTAGAAAAGAAGGTTTGATATAGCGCTGACGCAAATTGAGTTTTCAGAAGATTGTAATTGAAATTTTTTTTCAAAGTTAAATGTTGATAAAAGACCTGGACCTGACAGTGTGCTTCCCAGAGTGTTAAGAGAGATGTCCAACGATCTTGCTGATCCCCTAAGATCCTGTTCTCCAGATGCCTGGATGAGCTAAAGGCACCAAGTGACTGTAAAATGGCATATGTGAGTTCTATATTCAAACAGGGTGATCGCCATTACACGAATAATTATAGGCCATTTAGTTTGACTAGCATTTTGTGCAAAGTACTAGAGAGCATTGTAAGGGATGCTATAATGAACCAGTTATTATGAAAAAAAACCTTGTAAATGAGTGCCAACATGGTTTTAAGCTTAGATGCTCCTGCCTGATGCAATTGCGTAAGGTGCTGAATGTGTGGACTCAGATCATGGAGTGTGGTGGCAGCATCGGTAATATATATTGAGGTTTTACTTAGGCTTTTGATAGCTTACTCCATGAAAGACTGAAATTGAAACTGGAAAGGTATGGAATTTGGAGGAGCGTCCTATCGTGGATCGGAGACTTTCTTCATGACCGCAATTAGTGTGTGGTGATTAATGGCACAAAATCGTCATATGTACCCGTGAAAAGTGGGGTACCACACTACCACAGGGCAGTGTACTGAGACTGTTGTTGTTTGTTTGTTTCATAAATGATGTCAGAAGCTATACACTCTTCCATACAATTGATTGTGGATGATACGAAGTTATTCAGGGAAATTAGGAATCAAATGGATTGTGAAATGCTACAAAAAGATCGATAGCAGTTCAAGGAGTGGTCATAGGTTTGGTTGTCAAGATTCAGCATCGTACCAACAGAAAGGAGGCGAATTACATGTACCAATGAGATGTGGAACATCATTAACTGAGACCAACAGTAAAGAGGACCTGGATGTGTATGTCGACAATGAACTGAATTTTTTGGACCATTGTGAGAAGGTGAATCAAGCAACTAAAGCTACGGTCACACCAGAGTTTTCCGTGTAATAAATCCACGATAGCATTTCATCCACTGACACTAAGTCAATGGTGCGATCCGTACATTGGTCACACTGGCGAAAGGAACCATTGGCACGGGTAGTTTGAGCTCAGTTGGAGAACAGGATAGTTTTATTGTATGTTTCTATGGCAGCATTAACCATTTTAGTGTGATGTGTTAAAGCAGACCAAGACGAAAAAAAAACGATTGTGGGTAGCAATATCCATCACGTCCAAGTAATGTTTGTTGACAAAAGTGACGCAAGTACTCTATAGTCAAATGAAATTCCCATCGTGATGTATTCTCTGTCTTCTTAATTTTTATTTACTATGACATTTTTGCTCGTGTTTTTTTTATATTTTTTTGTACATCTTAAAATTAATAGACTGTCTATAGCAAATTTCAACCCACCATACCGTGGATTTTCAGACGCTCTGACGAGTCCCACTTTCGACAAGCAACTTGAGAAGATCGTTGAAAAATCAAGGTTAGGGTGAATTTATTTTGGGTAGAAACTCTAGTGTGACCGCAGCTTAAACTAGTAGATAGCGAGGCCCTTTTAATGCTCCTCAAAAGCAAGGTGCTTTCCCGTTTAGAGTACAGGTATACCCAGTAAACCGACGTCCCAAAAACGACTGATTCGCATAACTAACAATTACAGAACATATACGTAGGGTAAATACCCTGCAAGTTTCGTTGATACCCCAAAGATCCAATGATCGAAAGAGGAGCAGCAGAGCTGTTTTGAATTTGGCCGGTGGTGGTGTGGTGCGAATTCTTGCCACGAGGGGGCCTGCACGGTGTCTTTGACTCATTCCTGCCTCTCTTCACTTGTTTACACTTACCATGTGTCTCAGACTTCGTGTTTTTTCGTTATAGTTCCTCTTGTGCTACCCCTCTTTATGGTAGCTTGATGGGATGTGATGAGGCATACTAAGGCGTAATAATAGTGGTGATGGACCAGCAAAGATTGGTGAAGGCTTGAACTTGCCACCCAAGACCGCCCTTACCATCCTCAACACAGGTAAATAACAGTCTCAATTTATGCTTTACATTCCTTATTTAATGTTCATTATGCTGCTTTATTTTCTTGGTTGACACTGGAACACCGTCAATACTTACTAAAGTGGCAGCACGCGACGATTATGCAGAAAGGGTTAGATAAAGGGATAAGAAAGGCCATAGAAACAGCGTATATTTGTAGAAATCAATAACAAACCATAAGATTTTTTTTTTAGCTTAACCATAGGAAGGGTTTTATGTGCTAGTCGAAGCAAGATCCGGACCTAGCATTGACGTCACGCAGTAAGGTAGTCAGGTGAGGTGAGGTGAGGTGCCCCGGGGTACACAAGTCTCTGACTTCCTCCACTTAACATAAGAACATAAGAATGGAGGAAACTGCAGCGGGCCTATTGGCCCATACTGGGCAGACCCATTTACACCCAACCCCTAACGCTCATATATCCATGCAAACTATGTTTGAAGCTATCCAGCGTATTCGAGTTAATGATGACATTTGGTAACTTGTTCCACTCGTCCACTACTCTATTTCCAAACCAATGTTTACCTATTTCGCGCCTAAATCTAAGTTTGTCTAATTTAAAACCATTGTTACGCGTTCGCTCGTGGTTGGATAGTTTGAGTACCTTTGTAATGTCCCCTTTGTTCAGCCCTGCCTTCCATTTATATACCTCTATCATATCGCCTCTCACTCTACGTCTCTCGAAGGAGTGCAAATTAAGATGCTTTAACCTGTCTCTGTACTCAAGGTTCCTAATGCCCGGGATTAGCCTTGTAATTTTCCTCTGAATTCTTTCCAAGGATTCTATATCCATTCTGTAATACGGTGACTAGAATTGAACTATGTAATCCAAGTGAGGTCTCACAAGTGCAAGATATAGTTTTAGGATGACCTCGCTAGTCTTGTAACTAACATTCCTTTGTATGAGCCCGAGTATTTTATTAGCCTTGTTTCGAGCAAATACACAATGTTTACTTGGCCTAAGATTCCTACATATCATTACTCCTAAATCTTTCTCACAGTCGGATTTCTCAATAACATCGTTGTTCATCTGGTATCTGGTTTCCCTGTTTGCATCTCCTATACTGAGTACTTTACATTTGTCCACATTGAATTTCATCTGCCATTTTTCAGACCATTCGAAAAATTTGTTTAGATCTTCCTGTAGTTTTGCGGAGTCCTCGTTATATTTAATTACACGTCCTATTTTAGTGTCATCAGCAAATTTACTTATGTTGCTGTCTATGTCGTTCATGTTTATAATAAGTAATAATGGTCCAAGTACTGAGCCTTGGGGAACTCCACTAGTGACGTTGCTCCAATCGGATTTAGTGCCGTTAAGGCTCACTCGCTGTTTTCTGTCTTGTAACCACGCCCTAATCCGTTTTAGAATATCTCTTTTAATGCCATGAGCCTCCACCCTTCTTATTAGTCTTTTGTGGGGGACTCTGTCGAAAGCTTTGCTAAAGTCGAAATATACCACATCATAATTGTGCCCCTCGTACACTGATTCGAAAACAGATGAAAAGAATGTTAATAAATTAGTTTGACACGAACGCGCGCTTGTGAAGCCATGTTGGGAATCATTGATCAACTTGTGCTTCTCCAGGTGATTTCGAATAAATATGCTTACTCGCGTTTTTAATTTAGACTTTGAATAGCGGTAAAAGGCCTTTGAGTTTGACTTGACATCGCTTGCAATCTGCCCCTGAAACTCTTTTTCAGCCCTTCTACACTGGATCTGGCATACACCCTCCTGTTATGCTCATCATTTGTCCTATCCTATGTCTCGACATCCTGAGTTTTCTTCTTAACTTTGTCAACTTCCGCATTGTTCATTTGTAACAGCCTCCTTGTGTTCCTGGAGGCATTGGGTTTGGTCTTGGGTATATATTTATTGGTCAAATGGTAAACTTTACAGGCTATGATATTCAGCGTAGTGTTTGCGTTCTTATATATTAGTGAGTCAGGCCAGTGAATACCCCTCATCTCCTCCCTCATCCTGTCGTAATTTCCATTGTATTTTTTTTGAGTTGACCTGGTTTTGTCATGAACCAAGAAACAGTTAAATCTGAAGGACAATGTTACGTGGTGACTGGTGCTAAAGGCGGCTAGGTGTTCCAACTTGTCCACCGTACTCTCCTCGTTAGTTATGTGAGGTCCAGCGGTTTGGGTACTTGCTCCCCCCTGTAGTGAGTCTGATCTTTAACATTGGAATAGAAAGTTGTCTCTCAGAGTTGCTACAAAAAAAGTAGCGGGATTATTAAGGTCGTTCGGCGTTGATTCATTTCTCCAGTCGAGGAAGCCATAGTTAAAGTCCCCCATGACAAGGAGGTGACTAGGGTTGAGCACCGTTGCGTGGCAATTAAGGCTCTAAAGTTTTTTTGGTTTAATAAGCTACAGTTTGGGTACTGTAGATTCATCTGACAATGAATAAGTCTCTCCCCTTTGCTTTACCTTTACACCACTTTGTTTAAAAAAAAAAATCCTCTCCCTGCATCCTCGCCTGGCTAAGATCTTGCCTAGCATAGATAACCACACCCCTCTTGCAAGTTTCTTGAGAAATGTTCGTAAATGAGTCTTTCCACCTATATTGAACTCAAATTCCTCTGGCTCAATTCTCCTGTTTCTGTACAACAGTTTTACAACACCTACTATATCAGGTTAATGTTCAGTACCTTGCATAGCGTTTCAAACTGTGCTCTCTTATCAAGGAACGTGTCAGCATTAGTGTACATTACTTTCAAACCGAAATTTGTCCACCGTAATGGCCCTGGTCTTGGTATTGACTCCTCCATCGCCCCATTCTCTGCAGTTGCCTCGTTTACTGAATTCCTTGTATTTTGTGGGGGTGTGGTCAGAGATGTCATTGTTTACTCGGCGCTCAGCTACTCCTGGGTGGGAAGTGGAGCTGTTAACGGTTAACAAATTTATTGGTAAAGCTTGGAGTACAGTTTGTCTATTCTGAGTGATTCAGTCAGGTCTTGACACTGAGGGTGCTATCACTTCTCACTGCCACGCAGGGCAGAGGTTCATACACAAAGATTTAGAACCTATTCATTAATAGTATAGGTCATATTCATGAGGGTGATATCACTGTTCACTGCCAAAGCAGGACAGTGGTTCACTTACAGTATAAGTCATATTCTATTTGAGGACTAATCAGTGTGGGCTAGTAAATTTTGGATAGACAGCAAGAATGTCCTCAAGCACTTCTGATTCAATGTGGTAATTACATAGTTCATGATACAATAAGCCAGGTAGCCTGAAGTCTTTAACAGTGTCACATTTAGTAATATAATGTTAAAGTGTATGCTTTAATGGTTTATCACAAAGTTTTATGCTGAGTGTTCCGGTATGGGTACAGCGCCACTAACCTGCCCAATGTGTCTGTATCCTAGCCTAATTCTGGCCACGACTACATCACATTGTCTGGTTCTGTCCTTGTGCTGGCCATACCGGTACCTCTTGTCACAAAATTTGTCATATTTACTAATGCTACAACTACCAGGTCTCTCTGGATTTCTCACTTCTTCTAGATCAGAGTTCATGATTTTGACTTTTATGTTTTTAAGTACAGCATTGGACAAGCCAAGGTCCAGGTCCACACTTTCTTACATGCCTCATTGGCCAGTCTATCAGCACAGTCATGATTCTTAATTCCAACAAGGGACGGAATCCACACAAATTTAATACGAAAGTTGCTCTCCTTAGCAGTTATCATATTTCTTTTAACATCACTGATAACTTTAGACATAGAGCCTGACAGTCTGTTCATTGATTTCTTTAACGTAGTCTGTGACTAAGTAGATCCCCATTACTTCAGCTTGTGTTATGCTGGCTCAATTGTTCAGTCTTTGCATGTTTAACACTGTCATCTCATTTTCTTTATATATATCCCGTCTATTCCCTAAGATATGCTAAGGACTGTCAATTAATTGAGATTGTCCAAAAGAAGGTCGCCAAACTGATGCCTGCACTCCAGCATGCACCTCAGGTACCCAGAGACATTGCCAAGCCTGCAGTTTAGTTTAGTTTAGTTTAGTTTAATTTAGTTTATCCTCTTCGCCATTGATCGACCCGTTATTCGCTTGGATGGTGTCACGCCATTGTTACACACTGCTGGCATGTACTGGCTCCAGAATGTATCTGAACCTGCTCAAGTGTTGATGAAGTCTGGTCTTAAATGAGTTCACACTTGGTGCCGTCACAAAACTCTTTGGCAGAGTGTTCCAAGAGTTCACAAACCCTCACTCACAAGAATTTTTCCCTGACAATTTTCTGAACTTGTTGCGGGCACAATTATATAATTTGCTAGCTATAAATATTTATGTTACGAACACAATTAACTAGTTAGACATTATAACTATGCTGCAGACATACAGTATATAACATAGTAAGTCAAAGACACAATCATGATGCAAACATTCTGATAAGAGCCAGAAGTGACAGACCTACTCAAGGAACCCATAGACGTGAGTAATAACAGCCAACAACGGCAACACTCCATTTTAAAATTAATTTGACAATGCCAAATGATCCGTTATGTGTCTCTCGGAGTTAATAATCTCGCAAAGGAACCGCTTGATGACTGTGTATAGTATATCCAAAAAACTTTGGCTAACCTTGATTAAATCAACTTGCTTTTTGCTTCTGTTTTTTCAACTTCACTATTTATGTACAACTTAACCACTGTGATCTTGCATGTTGATTTTATTGATTAAATGCCTATCAATCGAAAACCTTAAATACCATAGTTAAATGATAAAATAAAATAGTTATACAAATATTTAAACATTTTCTTTCATGAAGCCATTGAAGACCATAATTGGGTTAACTTAAGTAAGGTTTACGCGTGGTATTAAATCATTCAGCAGACCTCTGTAATATTTTTGTTTAATGGTGCGAGGCCGCAGATACACGTGACTAGCTGGTGGAATACAAACTCTTTAATACAATCCAGCGATTCGTTTAACGTAAGTGAGCTGCGTTTTCTTGATTTTGATTAAGGAATGCGCGAAGCTTTAAAGCAACCGACCATAAGAACTAAGACCAGAAGTTGTAAGAGGTTGACATTTCCAATCCTAGCCTCTATACTGTGAAACTATTACCCTAAAAATTCTAGACATAACGAAGAAATATTACCACACAGCTTCCAAAACTATTACACACCTACCAAATACTAACAGACCTGCCAAACACTAGCAGACCTACCAAACACTAGCAGACCTACCAAACACTAGCAGCCCTACCAAACACTAGGAGTCCTACCAAACACTATCAGACCTACCAAACACTAGCAGCCCTACCAAACACTAACAGACTAACCAAACACTGCCATATACCTACCAAACACTAGCAGACCTACCAAACACTAGCAGCCCTACCAAACACTAGCAGACCTACCAAACACTAACACACTAGCCAAACACTGCCATATACCTACCAAACAATAGCAGACCTACCAAACACTAGCAGACCTACCAAACACTAGCAGACTAACCAAACACTAACACACTAGCCAAACACTGCCATATACCTACCAAACAATAGCAGACCTACCAAACACTAGCAGACTTACCAAACACTAGCAGACTAACCAAACACTAACACACTAGCCAAACACTGCCATATACCTACCAAACATTACCATACACCTAGTGTAAAGAGGGGGGGGGGGCAGGGGGGGAGGTAGGTGTTTTATTTATTTTTATTTATTTATCTGTTTAACAATGTGTGTAAGAGGAGACATTTTTTTGTTTTATATAATTTTCTATAGCTTTCTCTTTTCTTTTTTGTTATATTATATATTACCTCTTCTGTATCACTTTCTTTAATTTCTTTGATTATATTTCTTTGTTATTTCTGTCTGAAATAACCTTTAAATTTCTTATTTATATTATATTATTTAATATATATTTTTTTCTAAGTCTTTAATTTCAGTATTTTTATTTCTATATTTGCTTTTCTTACTCAGTGTTTATTTCTTTCAATGTCATTTATATATTTATATATTTAAATATTCTTTATCTTTCTTTTCTATGTATTCTATATTTGTTTCAATGCCATTATTGTTTCTTATCTTTTCTTTTACTTCTGTCAATATTTATCAGTGCTTAGTTATATTCTTTTCAATGGATTAACCTGGGAAATCCATATAATTCTTTAACAACACCTATAAGTATAATTATTATACCTTTACAAGGGTAGGCTGCCACCACCCAGGCTTTTATTAGAATATAACTATCATTAAAAATGTTAGGTAGTGTGGTAGATACGAGCTTAAGTATATGAGCTACAGTATTTATATTCTGAGAAGCAATTGTTAGAAGGGAAAGAGCGGTGATACTCACAATTTACATGTCAATATTTATTAAAATCAAAAGTGAATAAGATGACAAGAATGGACCACCAGGTCTTACTTTATAAGTAACAAAATAGGTCTTCGATTATTTGTTACAACATT
Organism: Homarus americanus; assembly: GCF_018991925.1. NCBI lineage: Eukaryota > Metazoa > Arthropoda > Malacostraca > Decapoda > Nephropidae > Homarus > Homarus americanus. The sequence continues at coordinate 9,123,218 of NW_024711292.1, read as the reverse complement.
ACACAACTGTTATATTATTTCTTTGACATTAAAGATGGTCATTTTATACACTTGCTAAAAGCACAGATATTTATATTTTCCCTATAACATCACGTTAGTACTGAATGAACAACATGGAAACAGGCACCAGCATCTCAACTTGGGAGTACATATTGATTGTTTACTCATAACACATATCACAAATTTAATACTGGCAATAGCAATATTTATGGTTTCCATACTCAACCTGGGACAATTATATTTCTACTAAGTCTCCCCAATCATATACAAGAACACTACTTTGCACATACAACTGAAATAAGTACACCAGGGTCATGCACTGGTATTTACTACAACAATTAAAGTGCGCTTTTAGCGTCGGTTGGAGTCCAACGCATGGCTAGAGAGCTCATTTCACGGGTGTATAGCTCCCAGGGTAAGTTACTCCTTCGTTTTCATCTCACTGAATTAAAGACATCCTGTCTTAGAGATTTGGCTGTTAGGCAGCTACCGATCCACGGTAGCTGCTGGTATTCAGCTACAACACACTGTGCCTGAGATACGATGAGTGAAGCGTCACAAAAGTTGTTTTAAAAGTCTAAACCCAATTACACACAATCGTACTTCTGGCAATGACACAGACGATATTTATGTTATGTTAATTCTTATTTGGTACATGAGAATTTCACTATGTTAAAACATGAACACTGATATTCGCAAAATTCAACTGATTTAAAATTACTTAACATGGCGGGCGTGAGGCACTTGTTACATACTTGAGATACGATGAGGGAAGCGTCACAAAAGTGCCACTCTCCCTTGTGCAAGCGTTTATATACGAGGCTAACTGGCAACTCAGGCATGCCGAACGGGCAATTCACGCATTTACATACACTTGAACACTTCATTTAAATCAGTTGCTGTACAGTATATTTGGCAATGAAACTCAGTTTCATAGGTCATGTCAATTTCTTGCATCTATTGTTTACAACCTAATCAGAGTTTGAGCTTGTCAGGCACTAATGAAATGGACATCAAATGCACAGGCTGACAACGTCTTTCTTATAACCTCATCAAAATTTAGACAAGGGCCTGTGGGGTATGGGTTATTTTGGTTCACACTCAGGATGGGATGGAGAAAGGAATGTAGTGATGGGTTGTCAGACCACAGCTTACATCGCAAGGAAAGCCAGACTTGACCCGACATTAGGGAGGTCAAAAGTATAGGGTAACTCTGCGGTTGACCAAGGTTTTTATATCAGCCAGGCTCCCCTCCCATGTGACATGTCACCACAACAAACATGTAAGAAGGCACCAGCCGACTCTCTCCCAATATACAATAACCTACATCGCAGAGAGAGTCCAGACCTGACCTTACATTAGCCAGGTCAAATGTAACCCTCGGAGCCCAACTCAAGGGGCCACAAATCAACCAGGGCCTCTCATGTCACACGGCCCCACCTGATGACTTCTCCAGAAAGTACAACTTATAGTCTCTGAAAACGTCCAGACCTGACCCTACATTAGCGAGGGCAAATGTAAGGAGACCCTTCGCCGCCGCCCCCCCGATCAGCTCAACCTGACGGCTCGCCTCCCAATATATAGGACGTGCTAGTCCTCCCTCGTGACATTCACAGGCAGAGACAGAGAGAGAGTGTGTCTTGTAACAAGGTGGCCAGCTACCACGTCCCCGGTCCTGCTCGAGAGAAGTCAGGGGCCGGAGGCAAACCGCCTCCGGTCGCCTCCAGTCGCCTCCGGTCAGGACCGAGACTTCCCTCCGGCGCCCAGCTAAGCAGTCTCCCATAGAGACAACCCAGGACTACCTGCTAGGCCTCCCCTAGGTCACGTGAGTGTTTGTCAGAGCTTTCCATGGGATTAGTTACTTATGTGGGAAGTGTATTCATTTCAGGTTCGTGTCCGAGAATCAGTGTCTAGTAACGTAATATGATGTCCTAGTAACGTAAATATAATGTCCTAGTAACTTCAATAGAAGGTGTTATTAATGTGTCCATGTCATGTTCGTAATTAATGAAGAGTTGTAACGAAGCAGTGTTTGAGAAGTCGCCTTTAAGAACGTAATAGATGTGTATTGACGTAGAAGATACGATAAGTGTAAATAACTATCACGGCCACGCTACCAAAATCTTCCTCTCTTACTCTCTTACTAAATATTCTACCTATATGTAATCTTCTTCAGGTGAGATTTGTCTCATTACAGGAAACTCACAATGTGCTCTCTGTATACATGTTGTATTGGATGTATAATGCAGCTTGGTGCTGGGAAGTGGCAGCATGGTTACAAGCATGATGTAGAGAGAGCTGGTTGGTGAGGATGCTCAGAGGAGGACCAGCTTGTGGGCCGCCATGCTCGCCGGCGGGAGCGAGGGCCGCCAGGCAGCGGCGGAGGAGGTGGTGTAGCTTGCTGCGGCTGTAGCTAGAAGAAGAGAGAGGTCACCACGAGGTCAGGTCTTAAATAGCGGGGGTAGGCGTGGCTTAGTAGTTGACCTCCGTGATGTATGGCGGCGCTGGTTGACCCAGACCACGAGGCATACACTGGGGAATTCGCGGGGTCGGCTACTCAGCGACAAACAGCGTTTGTAGGGGAGAAATCCACTACAATACTCCCCCCTTCCCTCCAGGCGGTGTAGGAGACTTGTTGTCTGCAGGGTTGCATGGCACATGTTAGCTCCCGAGAGGTAATTATCAGATATGGCCAGTGCTATGTGTAGTCTTGGGTATGTGAGTTTGTTGACCAAACTGGAGTGGTCCATGGAACAATTGGCGAGGGCCAAGGAAGAAATTGAGAGGACCACGTTGGAGAACCTGAAATTAAAGGAAGAGCTGGCGAAATCAAAAGGAGAGCCAGTGTCTGACGAAAACTCAAGCGAGTGGAAGGTGGTGAGTAGTGGGAAGACGAAGCTGGTGGTGAAGAAGTACACCAAGGATACGACAACAACGACAACAACAGCTAAGTGTACCAACCCGTTCAGTCCCTTGATAGACGAATTGGACGTTAGTACAGTCAGGGACAGGGATGACAAGGAAGGTATAAAAACTTTAATTGTTGGTGACTCACAGGTAAGGTACATGGACAGGGCCTTTTGTGGTAAAAACAAAAATAGGATGAGGGTGTGTTTGCCAGGAGCTGGGGTGGGGGATATAATTGACAGGATGGACAATATCTTGTCTGGTAATGGGAACAAACCCATTATCTGCCTCAGTGCAGGAGGCAATGATATTGGCCGGTGTAGGAGCGAGGAGCTTCTTGATAAGTTCAAGGCAGCTATAGATCGTAATAGGACTAAGGGAGGGATCCCTATTATATGCAGTGTCCTGCCTAGAAAGAGAGTTGGCAGTGAATGGTTGTCAAGGGCAGTTGGTGTCAACGACCGTCTTGGCAGATATTGCAAGTCAATATCAGTCCCATTCATTGACAACTGGGACAACTTCTATGGCAGAAGGGACCTTTATGCTAGGGATGGGGTGCACCTGTCTAGGGATGGAGTAGCAACCCTGGCTGGAGCTCTAGAGGGGGCAGTTCAAAAGATATCGAAGTCTTTAAACTGCTAGGGGAACATATGAGCACGGGGGTGGAGGAGACTGCAGTGGGAGCGGGTAAACAAAGTGAAAGATTACAGGGAAATAGTGTTAGGAATGATGACAAAACTAAATTAGACAGGGAGTTTAAAACTAAACGCGGTAAAGGGAGGACTCAGAACACGACTAACTTAAATGTATACTACGCGAACAGTAGAAGTATGAGAAACAAAATGGATGATATTAGGGCCTTGGTATGTACCGAAAAAATCGATATAATAGCATTCACTGAAACATGGATCAACCTAGGCACACGTGAGTTACCAGTCGAATACCAAATTGCGGGTTACAAACTGTTCCATACCGATAGGCAGACCAGGAAAGGAGGCGGAGTAGCAATCTATGTTAGGGATAATCTGAAGTGTGAAATAAATAAGGAAATAAAAACTGAGCGGAATACAGAAACAATTTGGACAGAATTAATCGACGGTAGGGAAAAATTAATCACAGGAGTAATATATAGACCTCTCAATCTTGATAGAGTCAATGAGCGACTTATCTGGGATGAAATGCGCAGGGCTTCCATACACAACAAAGTCTGTAGAGTAGGCGACTTTAACCTTGGCCAAATAGATTGGACTGACCTTACAGGTAACTCAGAATCAGAGGATTTTCCCGAGACGATCCAGGACTGTTTTCTAAGTCAACATATAACCGAACCCACACGGGGTAATAATATACTCGATTTAGTTCTGTCAAACAGAGAAAACCTCATTAGCAGTGTCGAGGTAGGGAACGAACTTGCAAACAGCGACCGCAAAGAAATTAGATTCCAGTTAGATTTTCAGGGCAGACGTAAGGAAAATTCCACTAAAGTACCAGATTTCAGAAGGGCGAACTTTGACAGTTTAAAGAGGCAGCTGATAGAGGGGGTGTCGCGCTTGGCCGTGAACCTGACAGATGACACCGACCTGATAACGAGATCTGAGAATGCCGAATTCCACGTCAATTTAAATAGTGAGTTACTTAGTGCACAAAGGCAGAACATACCATACAAAAAACTCAGATCAGACAACAATGACCCTAAATGGATAAATAATTATTTAAAGAACATCATCGGCCAAAGGAAGGCTATAGGTAGAAGGATAAATCGTGGCGAAATTCACCTCCAGGACTATTATAGGGTATTGGCGAGTAGGGTTAAAACCGAGATAAGGAAAGCAAAGAGGAATAATGAGGTAAGGATAGCAAGGGAGGCGAAGACAAACTCCAAAGGATTCTACCAAATGTATCAAACTAAAAACGAGAAAAGATTGGACAAATACGGTCAGACGCCGGCGAGCTCACTGATAACGACGGAGAAATGAGCAATAATTTGAATAAATATTTTTCAACAGTTTTCACCACCGAAAACTTAAACATGATACCCGAGGCACCGACTCTATTCAGAGATAGTGAAGAAAACAAATTAAGCGAGATAGTAGTGACTAGTAACGATGTTAGTAAGCAAATAGACAAACTAAAGCCTAATAAGTCACCTGGTCCCGATGAGATATTTGCCAGAGTATTAAAGGAATGTAAGGAAGAGCTTAGTATTCCCTTAGCAAATTTGTTTAACATGTCATTAAAAAATAGTACTAGAATCCTGGAGGATAGCGAATGTAATACCGATTTTCAAGAAGGGGGATAGATCACTATCCTCTAAGTACCGCCCAATCAGTCTAACATCAATAGTAGGCAAATTACTGGAAGCAATCATTTCAAACTCTATTCGAAGTCACCTGGAGAAGCACCGATTGATCAATGATTCCCAGCATGGCTTCACAAGCGGACGTTCTTGTCTAACTAATCTATTAACATTCTTTTCATCAGTTTTCGAATCGGTGGACGAGGGGCACAATTATGATGTGGTATATCTCGACTTTAGCAAAGCCTTCGACAGAGTCACCCACGAAAGACTAATTAGAAAGGTAGAAGCTCATGGCATCAAAGGTAACATCCTTAAATGGATTAGGGCGTGGTTACAGGACAGGAAACAGCGAGTGATCATTAACGGCACTAAGTCCCATTGGAGTAACGTCATAAGTGGAGTTCCCCAAGGCTCAGTACTTGGACCATTATTATTTATTATATACATAAACGACATAGATATCGGCATAGACAGCAACATAAGTAAATTTGCTGATGACACTAAAATAGGACGTGTTATTAAATCTAACGAGGACTCAGCAAAACTACAGGAAGATCTAAACAAATTTTTCGAATGGTCTGAAAAATGGCAGATGAAATTCAACGTGGACAAATGTAAAGTACTCAGTATAGGAGATGTAAACAGGGAAACCAGATACCAGATGAACAACAATGCCATAGAGAAATCCGACTGCGAGAGAGATTTAGGAGTAATGATAAGTAGGAACCTTAAGCCAAGTAAACAATGTGTTTTTGCTCGTAACAAGGCTAATAAAGTACTTGGGTTCATACAAAGGAGTGTTAGTTACAAGACTAGCGAGGTCATCCTAAAACTGTATCTTGCTCTTGTGAGACCACACCTGGATTACGCAGTTCAGTTCTGGTCACTGTATTACAGAATGGATATAGAATCCTTGGAAAGAATTCAGAGGAGAATGACAAGACTATTCCCGGGCATTAGGACCCTTGAGTATAGAGACAGGTTGAAGCATCTTGGTTTGCACTCCTTCGAGAGACGTAGAACGAGGGGCGACCTGATAGAGGTGTACAAGTGGAAGGCAGGGCTAAACAAAGGGGACATTACAAAGGTACTCAAACTATCCAACCAGGAGCGAACTCGTAAACACTGGTTTGGAAACAGAGTGGTGGATGAATGGAACAAGTTACCAAATATCATCATTAACTCGAATACGCTGAATAGCTTCAAACATGGGTTGGATGCTTATATGAGCAATAGGGGTTGGGTGTAAACGGGACTGCCCAGTATGGACCAATAGGCCCGCTGCAGTTTCCTCCATTCTTATGTGAGGCAGAACGGGCGGTGCATGCCACATGTGAGCCATAACGGCGATGGCGTGGATGAGCCGGCGCTAGAGGAGACAACTGTCTAGATAAACAATATCTGTGGGAGTAGAGAGGGAGAAAAAGGGTGTGTGTAGGCGATGAATGTTGTGCTTCCCTCACGGCAGGTACAGAGTCGTCAGATGCGCCTGGCTGGGGTGTGTGGGCCTGGGTCAGGAGCAGGGGCTGCGTCGGCAGAAGCGGATGAGGGCTCGTGACAGCAGCTGGATCCACGACAGCAGCAGGGTGCAGGACAGTAGCAGGGAGTACCTGAGGGAGAAAATAGGGGTGTGTGGGTCCGCACTCAGGCGCATGGGCCTCGTCGGGAGCAGGGGCTGCATCAGGAGGAGCGGCAGGGAGTACTGCTGGGCCGGGGGCGGCGTCTAAGGCAGGACGGGTGTGCTGGGGTCTGTAGGACGTGGTGCCTGGGGCAGGAAGAGGAGCTGGTGTCTGCTTAGAGAAGCAGTGCTGCTCTAGGGTGTCTAACCTGCGGTTTAGAGACAGTAGCTGTTGAGCCGATGAGAGCTGCTTCTGGGTGGATAAGCCAGTCTTCCATGTTGCTTGGAGACTGGGACAGTGATCTGTTTCTCCTCCATTCTGTGTGAGTGCGAATCTCCGGGGGTCACCATTTGTGGGGTATGGGTTGTTTGGTTCACACTCAGGATGGGATGGAGAAAGGAAAGTCACAATGTGCTCTCTGTATACATGTTGTATTAGATGTACAATGCAGCTTGGAGCTGGGAAGTGGCAGCGTGGTTACAAGCGTGATGTAAAGAGAGCTGGTTGGTGAGGATGCTCAGAGGACGACAGCTTGTGGGTCGCCATGCTCGCCGGCGGGAACGAGGACCGCCAGGCAGGAGGAGGAGCAGCAGGAGGAGGAGGTGTTGCTTGCTGGTTGGTGTAGGTAGAAAGAGGCAGGTCACCACGAGGTCAGGTCTTGTATAGCGGTGGTAGGCGTGGCTTAATAGTTGACCTCCGCTATGTCAGGCGGCGCTGGTTGACCTAGACCACGAGGCATACACTGGGGAATTCGCGAGGTCGGCTACTCAGTGACAAACAGCGTTTGTAGGGGAGAAATCCACTACAGGCCTACTGAGAGTTTGCCTTTAGATCTTGGAGATAAGAAGATTGAAATATTCTTTTCAGGATATTAATTATTTTCTAAAACATAAAACTGCCAATAATTTCAATACAAATATCAGATTCTCTGATGATTGAGAATCAAAATGATCTAACTTCAATAGCAATTTGGAAAGTCAGGCCTCCCCCAAGGGCGATATTAGGGATTCGTCACTTCTATTGGAAGGCTCTACACTCACTTATTTGACAAGTTTTACTACCAGTAAATGCAGTTGAAGCTTTCACTCACAAGGGATCTTGAATGTTTCAACTGTACTGAGACGTATCCAATTTGACGCAAAACAATTGAGTTTTCTCTCAATTTCAAATCTCTGAACACGATATGAGGTATTAAGAAATATCAGAGTCTCTGAGGTACATGAGAGAAAACGGACGATTCAGGCATACTGAAGCGGTGAGAAAATGTACGGCTCAACTGGGGGACTCAATAAAGAAGTTACAGCTACATATATTACGCTCAATAGCCGATAAAACGAGTTATCTAATTTTACGTTAAATAACATGTACGACCGTGGACAGTACACAACCAAACACTAAGAGACCAGCCAAACATTCCATATCCCTACCAAACACTGCCATATACCTACCAAACTTTTCCATGTACACTCGCAACAAAAAATATCGGTGTCCTTATTATAGAATGGACATAGATTCTTTGGAGAGAGTACAAAGAAGAATGACAAAAATGATCCATAATATTAGAAACCTTCCATATGAAGAAAGACTGAAAAGCTTAGGCTTACATTCATTAGAGAGGCGTAGAGTTAGGGGAGATATGATAGAGGTGTACAAGTGGGTAAGTGGGATTAACAAGGGTAAAATGGAAGATGTTCTGAAGCTCAGTAATAACGAAATAACTAGAACAAAGGGCTTTAAATTAGATAAATTCCGATTCAGAAAGGATATAGGCAAGCACTGGTTTGGTAATAGAGTTGTGGATATGTGGAATAGGCTACCGAGTGCTATAGTAGGATCAGGGACGCTAGGGAGCTTCAAGACGAAGTTGGATAGGCACATGGAAGTGCTGGGATGGGTGTGAAAGGATCTGCCTGTATGGGCCAGTCGGCCTCCTGCAGTATCCCACTTTCTTATGTTCTTATGTTCTTACGAAACGATATGTATACACTGTGATATGTCAGGAAGTTTGGTATATCCTCCCCCCCCCCTCCCCACAAGGTGTTGCCATATGGCTGACAATCAGTGTGTTTGTTTCCTCTTTTCGGAGTGTTGCTTTGTGTCGACTGAATGATGAGCGAGGGTTCGGTCTCGGTGAACGTGGGTATAAAACAGAGGCAATATGAAGCAGTAGAGATCTCCACATGCCAGACGATATGGAAACCTCAGAGGGAACACGAGGAGCTATTATTGCCCTTCATAACGAAGGGTTCGGCGTCACAGATATTAGCCGGCGGGTTGGTGTCCACAGGAACACCGCTGCACGATGGATTCGGGGATACCTCGAAACTGGTGCTACAGACGACAGGTCTCGGAGCGGCCGTCCACGCTGCACCACCCGTCAGGACGACCAGGTTGAGTGGTTTATTTAGTAGCATAAATTAAAGTGGCAATATTCACAAGTATCACAAATAATTTTGTTAACAGGGAGCTCCTCATATTTCATACTGTGTATTTATCACTTCCCGACCTTATTTATTACGGTTTGTTTCACTTGACCAGGCCATAGTAGCTGCTCAGCAGGATTACAGGGCTGTCAACATACGGCTGGAACAACTCGCTTTTCCCAATACCTATCGTCACTGGTCTCAAATTGTTCACACTACAGTATGCACCGATACTTTTTGTTGCGAGTGTACCTACGAAACACTACCATACACCAACTAAAATCTACCACACACCTACCAAACATTAACAGACGACCAAACACTACTGCACACTTATCAAACACTACCACACCTACCAAACGCAACCACACACCTACCAAACTTACTTACTGATCTAGAACAAATAATTTAATACCCTTCAAGTGTACCAGATGGACACAATCAACTTACTAACATTCTTGATCTTTGTTTTACCTCTAAACCCTCACACTGTTCATACTCAATTTCTGCCGCCCTTAGGGTCTTCTGATCACAATCTTATTTCTATTAAACAAACTGGACACAGCCACCTCCCTACCCCTCCTCTAAACGCCAACTATGGCATTATCGAAGGGCAAAGTGGCAATCCTTGTGAGAATTCTTCTCCGATTTTCCCTGGGATGAATGTTGCTTTTCCCCTCGGGAGGCCTCGGTATGTAGTGACAGCATTGCTGTGGTTTTACAGGGTGGTATGAGTGCATTTATCCCATCTTCTACCAAAACTTCCACTTTGCAATCATGGTTTGATCGCTCCTGTTCTCTTGCATGTAGGGAGAGAGATAGATCGTATAAAGTTATGAAACTTTCTCCCCCTGTTCCCCACTCCTCATTCATTACTTCTAGGAATCGTTGTAAGGCTATTCTTCTTAGGGCCAAGCGGAATTTTATATAAAGAAAGACTGCTGTCCTGACTCACTCTTCTTTCAGTAAATCCTTCTGGTCCTTGACCAAACACATATGTAATAACTTCTGCACTCCCTCTTTTCCTCCTCTCTTCCGACCTGATAACTAACTCTATAGCCAACTCTTCCCCTGTTAAAGCCAATCTCTTTGGCACTTATTCTTCTCTAACCCCACCTTCGACTATTTCAACTCAACCCCTCCTACTCCTCGTACTGAACCTATGCACTTCCTATAATCTCACTCGTAGGGTTCCTGGTGTGTTATCCAGGTTGGATGTGAGTAAGGCGCATGGACCGGACGGAATACCCCCTCGTGTTCTGAGAAAGTGTGCTGAAATTCTGGCCCCTGTGCTCGCTCGTCTCTTTCGCCTTTTCCTCACAACCCAAACTTTTCCTTCTTCTTAGAAGCATGACTCGGTTCAGCCCATCCCGAATAAGGGTGACTTTTCTAATCCCTCTAACTATTGCCCCATTGCCCTAACTTCATCCCGTTCTTTGATTTTCGAAACTATCTTAAACTCATTTTTTCCGTCGCCTTGAACGCCTTTCTCTTTTGTCGGGTCACCAGTATGGCTTTCGCCAGGCGAGATCTACTGGTGATTTGTTCTCCTGCAAAACACATCTTTGGTCATTCTCTCTTAGGGATTATGGGGAACTTTCGTCGTGGCCCTCGACATCTCCAAAGCATCTAACAGGGTCTTTGCTTTCTAAACTTCCCTCTTGTGGTTTCTCTCCCCCACTTTATTCTCTAATTTCTAACTTCCTTGAGAACCGATCCATGGCAGTTGTTGTCGAGGGATTGATCTTTCGCACTTTCTCTACCAATAGTGGTGTCCTACAGGGTTCTGTTCTTTCATCTATTCTCTTCCTTCTTTTTATCAATGATTTACTTCATACTACGACTAATTCTATCCATTCCTACGCTGATGCTTCTACTCTTCTCTTCTTCACATTTTTCCCTTCCCCTTAATTCTCAAACTAGATCTGTTTCTAGAGCTGATATCATTTCATCTATCAATGCAGATCTGTGCAGCATCTCCGTATAGGGAGGTAGAAACTTGGCTAAATTCAATACCAATAAAACACAGTATTTACCAATTACACTTTCCAAAATAGAAGATCTGTCACCTATCACATTTCTGGATGCAAACATTCTGCCACATTCTAAAATAGATATGCTAGGCCTCACCATTTCCTTCAAAATGTCATGGAAACCACACATCCAAAACATTGCTAAAGCTGCCTCCCGAACATTGGGAATGCTATACAGATGCCATAGCTACTTCACTCCTGAGCACTTGCTCCAAGTTTGTAGGGGATTGATTCATCCTAACTTGGAGTACTGCTCTCATATCTGGGGTGGCTCTTCTTCTGTCCAACTATTAGATAGGTTGGAATCAAATGCATTTCGTCTTATTAACTCTCCTCCTTTAGTCGACAATCTCTCTTCTCTTTCTCTTCGCCGCAATGTTGCTTCACTCTCTCTCTTTAACAGGTACGTTAACGGGCTATGTTCGGTGTATTTGGCATCCTGTGTAACACTCGTCTTGCCCGCGGGGCCCACTGTTTCTGTGTGGATGTTGGTTACACTAGAATAACCGTTATAGTACATCCTTAATTTCCTCACATAGCCAAGCTGTGGAATGCTCTGGCTTCTTCTGTGTTTCCATACTCATACAATCTGCCTCACTTCAAAAAGCTGGTTTTCCTGCATCTTCGTGGTGTAGATTAATATAGTAATTTTTCTTTTCTGTTTTTAATAATTTGTTTTTACTCTTATTCCCCCAGGCCTGGTTGTGGGTGGATGACCTGTACCCGGGTGAGCTATTCCCAGTTAAAAAGAAAAAGAAAAAACATTAACATACGTACCAAACACTACCATACACTTATCAAACACTACCACACCTACCAAACACTACCATATACCTCCCAAAAACTACGATACCTACCAGACGCTACCACACCTACCAAACACTAATACACCTTCCAAACACTAACGAAACCATCAACACACTACCATACACCTACCAAACACTACCACACCTACCAAACACATACATATACATCTACCAAACACTTACATGTACACCTACCAAACACTATCATAAACCTACCAAACACTATCATAAACCTACCAAACACTACCATATACCTACAAAACACAACGATATACTTACCAAACACTACCATAAACCTACCTAAAACTACCACACCTACGAAACACTTATACGCCTACCAAACACTATCATAAACCTACCAAACACTACCATATACCTACAAAACACAACGATATACTTACCAAACACTACCATATACCTACCTAAAATTACCACACCTGCTACTACTACTTTGCTGTCACTCATAATCGAGCATGCCAACCATCAAGCTATGATACAATGATATGAGTTATTAAGGATATCACCTTCGTTGGTGAGCTCTGAGGTGACTCGAGAGGCCGATACGGGACCGGCAGGGTCGTCCACAGATGTGGCACATGTGGAGGGCTACTTCTAGTGCGGGAGGGATGGCGGCACCATCTTTCCGGCGTTGGCGCTTGTCTGCCTCGGTAAGCAGTCGAGCTTATTTGAAAGCATTGACACCTTCTCGTGTGGTGCTCCTCGAAGCACTTTTTCAGGATTGTCCTCATACCTTTCCGTTGCCTGCGAGCATTACGTTTACCATTCGTTAGGTGAGTATAAAGTAGCTGTTTTGGCAGTCTACTGTCGAGCATGCGGATAACATGGCCAATCCAACGTAGTTGTTCATGAATAATGGTAGCCTCGGTGCTACTACAGTTGCTGTCAGCGAGAATACTGACATTTGTTCTCTTGTCTTCCCAGCGAACTCGGAGGATAGAACGTAGAGTATGTTGGTGAAAGTTTTCAAGTGCCTTGAGGTGCCTCCTGTATGTGACCCATGTCTCCCTGCCATATAGCAGGGTGGGGAAGACCACTGCTCGATATATGTGCAACTTTGTAGATAATTTCAGCTCCCTACAGCTGAGTATGAACAGTGTGAAGGGTTAGAGGTAAAACAAAGGTCAATAATGTTAGTAAGTTGATCGTGTCAAGCTGGTTGACAATTGTCAACCACCAGCGAGACAAGACGTGCCCTGAAGGCGCTCCCAGTTTGAGCAGTCAGGCCAAGTCTGTTTGGACCCCCCCTCCCCCTGCTATATCCCAACGCCCTACCAGCCTTACTACACCTGGATTTATTCAGCAGTACATTCAAGTGATCAGTGAACGATTGACTAGGAAACAGTGTTCCTATAGTGTACTCTGAGGAAAAGCACAAAAACACAGCAGTGTAATACTGAGTGTGGTTTGATCTGACCTGACCTAACCTGACCTGACCTCACGGCTTCACCTGACCTAACCTGAAGGATGGAGCACACCTGCACTGCCCTAAGCTACTGTGCTGGCCACGTGGCCACACACCTGCCCAACCGCATCCAGCCCATATGAGCACCAACTGATTACATAAGAACATAAGAAAATAAGGAGTCTGCAATAGGTCGGTTGGCCTGTGCATGGCAGCTCCTGTCGAGAGTTACTACCACTCTTTATCATCCATGAATCTATCTAGCCTCCTTTTGAAACTTTACAGAGTTCCAGCACTTACTACAAAGTTGCTAAGCTTGTTCCACTCGTCCACCACCCTATTTGTGAACCAGTTTCTTCCTATCTCCCTCCTAAACCTAAACTTATCCAACTTAAGTCCGTTGCTCCGAGTCCTATCCTGCTCGGATATTATAAGAACTTTATCAATATCCCCTTTATTGATTCCTTTCACCCACTTAAATACTTCTATCATATCTCCCAGCACTCTTCGTCTTTCTAGGGAATGCAAGTTTAGTTTCTTTAACCTATCCTGATATGGAAGGTTTCTAAGTCCCGGAATCATTTTCGTCATTCTTCGCTGCACCGACTCTAGTGAATTGATATCCATTCTATAATAAGGGCACCAGAACTGAACTTCATAATCGAGGTGAGGCCTGACTAGCGCAAGATATAGTTGCAATAAGACCTCTGCACTCTTATTACTTACGCTTCTAGATATAAAACCCAATACTCTGCCTTATTTCGAACATTAACGCACTGTTTTCTAGGCCGTAGGTACGGGCTTACAAGTACCCCTAGGTCTCTTAAACAAGTCGACTTCTCTAGGTTGATGTTGTTAAGGCTGTATACATTGTCAGTATTTGTTCTTCCAATATCAAGTATGCTGCACTTGCTGGTGTTGAATTTCATTTGCCATTTTTCAGACCACCCCTGCAGTTTATTTAGATCCTCCTGTAATGCATTTGCATCCTGCCCTGAATTAATCTGTCGCCCTATTTTGGTGTCATCCGCAAACTTGCTTATGTCACTACTGATCCCAGTATCTAGATCGTTTATGTAGATTATGAACAAGAGTGGGCCTAGTACTGACCCCTGGGGAACCCCACTGGTTACACGGCCCCACTCAGATTTAACACCATCTACGCTGACCGTCTGCGTTCTATCTGTGAGCCATGATTTTATCCAATTTAAAACTTTCCCCTCGATACCATGAGCCGTAATTTTTCTCAGAAGCCTCTGATGCGATACTCTGTCAAATGCTTTGCTAAAGTCTAAGTAAATAACATCATAATTTTCGTCATTATCTACTACCTCGAAGACTTTCCTAAATAACGTCAGCAGGTTTGTTAGACAAGATTTTCCCTTTGTAAACCCCTGTTGCGAGTCATAGATTAATTTACTTTTCTCTAGATGCGATCAGATGCTATCTGCTATAATTGATTCAAGAAATTTCCCCACTACTGACGTCAAACTGATCGGCCGGTAATTTGACGCTGATGCTCTGTCTCCCTTTTTGAATATGGGTACTACACTTGCCTGTTTCCACAAGTCTGGCACAACTCCGGTGTCTAATGATGTTGTAAATGAATTTACAAGGGGTCCGCTAATCTGTTCCCTACACTCTTTCAAGACTCGAGGGAAAATTTCATCCCGCCCTGGGGATTTTGTCTTCTTTAGTTTATTTATCCTCTTAAGAACATCCTCTTTTCTGATAGTGATATTCTTGAATATCTCTTCTTCCTTTCCCCTAAATATCAGTTCCACCTCTGGAATTTCCTCGCAAATTTCTTCTGTGAAAACTGATAAGAAGTAGTTGTTCAATGCTTTGCTTATTTCTTCACTGCCATTTATCACTTCTCCCCTCCCTGACTTTAAAGGCCCAACTTTGTCCTTGACTTTTGATCTATATACCTGGAAAAATCCCTTGGGATTCGCCTTGGATTCTCTTGCTATTTTGACTTCATAGTTTCTCTTTGCTTTCCTTACATTTTTCTTAACTTTCCTAGATAGTTCATTATACCTATTTCTGAGCTGCTCCTCCCCCCCTTTTAATTTCTTATAAATTCTTTTCTTTATTCCTATGTCATGTTTAAGTTTTCTGGTCATCCACCTTGGCTCATTCTTATTTGACCTAATTTTTCTGTATGGTATATTTTGTTCTTGTGCTTTATGTAGTAGGCTATACTAGTGAATATATTATAGTCATGATCACTTGTTGTGTCATCTATGACCTCACCCCTTCCTACTGGGGACTGACGTGACTGTTCCCAGGTGACCTTACCTAGGTACCTTCTTAATCCCTGATAATCCGCCAACCGAAAGTTTGGGACTCTGACCATATTGTCATTTTTTTTGTTTCCCAATTGCTATAAGAAAAGCCCAGTCCCAACCATTGTAAAAATTATCAACAGCTAATTATTATATATCATATTATATCACTTATGTTACTTGTACACTTGGTAACCATATTCTCTAGCCCACCTGGGTCGGTGCTGGAGGTTAGTACAATGTCCTTTCTGGACGGGGGCCCACTCTTACTATCACGAGGCAACACACGCACGAACACATGCAGTCATAGTACAGCTGTATGGATGATATTATGTATAAATATTGTATATGGCATTTTAGACTCTGCATTATCTTCATCATATATGAACAAGAAAAAAAATTACATTAGAACATAAGAATGGAGGAAACTGCAGCGGGCCTATTGGCCCATACTGGGCAGTCCCATTTACACCCAACGCTTATTGCTCATATAAGCATCCAACCTATGTTTGAAGCTATCCAGCGTATTCGAGTTAATGATGATATTTGGTAACTTGTTCCATTCATCCACTATTCTGTTTCCAAACCAGAGTTTACCTATTTCGCGCCTAAATCTAAATTTGTCTAATTTAAAACCATTGTTACGAGTTCGCTCCTGGTTGAATAGTTTGAGTACCTTTGTAATGTCCCCTTTGTTTAGCCCTGACTTCCATTTATACACCTCTATCATGTCACTCGTCACTCTACGTCTCTCGAGGGAGTGCAAATTAAGATGCTTTAACCTGTCTCTGTACTCAAGGTTCCTAATGCCCGGGATTAGTCTTGTCATTCTCCTCTGGATTCTTTCCACGGATTCTATATCCATTCTGTAATATGGTGACCAGAACTGCACTGCGTAATCCAGGTGAGGTCTCACAAGCGCAAGATATAATCTTAAGATGACCTCGCTAGTCTTGTAACTAACACTCCTTTGTATGAACCCAAGTACTTTATTAGCCTTGTTACGAGCAAAAACACATTGTTTACTTGGCTTAAGATTCCTACTTATCATTACTCCTAAATCTCTCGCAGTCGGATTTGTCAATGGCATCGTTGTTCATCTGGTAACTGGTTTCCCTGTTTATGTCTCCTATACTGAGTACTTTACATTTGTCCACATTGAATTTCATCTGCCATTTTTCAGACCATTCGAAAAATTTGTTTAGATCTTCCTGTAGTTTTGCGGAGTCTGCGTCATATTTAATTACACGTCCTATTTTAGTGTCATCAGCAAGTTTACTTATGTTGCTGTCTATGCTGTCTATGTTGTTTATGTTTATAATAAATAATAATGGTGCAAGTACTGAGCCCTGGGGAACTCCACTAGTGACGTTGCTCCAATGGGATTTAGTACCGCTAATGCTCACTCGCTGTTTCCTATCCTGTAACCACGCCCTAATCCAGTTAGAATATTACCTTTAATGCCATGTGCTTCTACCTTTCTTATTAGTCTTCCGTGGGGGACTCTGTCGAAGGCCTTGCTAAAGTCGAGATATACCACATCATAATTGTGTCCCTCGTCCACCGATTCGAAAACTGATGAAAAGAATGTTAATAGATTAGTTAGACATGAACGACCGCTTGTGAAGCCATGCTGGGAATCATTGATCAATTTGTGCTTCTCCAGGTGGTTTCGAATAGAGTTTGAAATGATTGCTTCCAGTAATTTGCCTACAATTGATGTTAGACTTATTGGACGGTAGTTAGAGGTTAGTGATCTATCCCCCTTCTTGAAAATCGGTATTACATTCGCTATCTTCCAGGATTTTGGTACTACACCTGTTTTTAAGGACATGTTAAACAACTTTGCAAAGGGCATACTAAGCTCTTCCTTATATTCCTTTAATACTTTGGCATATATCTCATTGGGACCAGGCGACTTATTAGGCTTTAGATTGTCTATTTCCTTACTAACATCGTTACTATTCACTACTATCTAAATAGAGTCGGTGCCTCGGGTATCATGTTTAAATTTTCGGTGGTGAAATCTGTTGAAAAATCTTTAATCAGATTATTGCTCATTTGTCCGTCGTTATCAGTTAGCTCGCTGGTATCTGACTGTATTGGTCCAATCTTTTCTCGTGTTTTAGTTTGATACATTTGATAGAATCCCTTGGGGTTTGTCTTCGCCTCCTTTGCTATCCTCAGCTCATTATTCCTCTTTGCTTTCCTTATCTCGGACTTAATCCTACCGGCCAATACCTTATAATAATCCCGTAGGTAAATTTCACCACGATTTATCCTCCTACCTATAGCCTTCCTTTGACCGATAATGTTCTTTAAATAATTATTTATCCATTTAGGGTCATTGTTGTTTGATCTGAGTTTTTTGTATGGTATGTTCTGCCTTTGTGCATTAAGTAACTCACTATTTAAATTGTCGTGGAACTCGGCAACCTCAGATCTCGTTATTTGGTCGGTTTCAATCATCAGGTCCAAGTATTTTACCCCCAAGCGTGATACCCCTTCTCTCAACTGCCTCTTCAAACTATCAAAGTTTGCCCTTCTGAAATCTGGGACTTTTGTGGAATTTTCTTTACGGCTGCCCTGAAAATCTAACTGGAATCTAATATCTTTGTGATCGCTGTTTGCAAGTTCGTTCCCTACCTCGACATGACTAATGAGTTTTTCTCTGTTCGACAGAACTAAATCGAGTATATTATTATCCCGGGTGGGTTCGGTTATATGTTGACTTAGGAAACAGTCCTGGATTGTTTCAAGAAAATCCTCTGATTCTGAGTTACCCGTAAGGTGAATCCAATCTATTTGGCCAAAGTTAAAGTCGCCTACTATACAGACTTTGTTGTGTATGGAAGCCCTGCAAATTTCATCCCAGATATGTCGCTCATTAACTCTATCAAGACTGGGAGGTCTATATATTATTCCTGTGATTAATTTTTCCCTACCGTCGATTAATTCTATTCAAATTGTTTCTGTATTCCGCTCATTTTTTATTTCCTTATTTATTTCACACTTCGGATTATCCTTGACATAGATTGCACTCTGCCTCCTTTCCTAGTCTGCCTATCGGTATGGAATAATTTGTAATCTGGAATTTTGTATTCGACAGGTAACTCACGTGAGTCTAGGTTGATCCATGTTTCAGTGAATGCCATTTTATCGATTTTCTCGGTACATACCAAGGCCCTAATATCATCCATTTTGTTTTTCATACTTCTACTGTTCGCGTAGTAGACATTTAAGTTAGTCGTGTTCTGAGTCCTCCCTTTGCCGCGTTTAGGTTTTAACTCGCTGTCTAATTTAGTTTTGTCGTCATTCCTAACACTATTTCCCTGTAACCTTTCACTTTGTTTACCCGCTCCCACTGCGACCTCCCCCACCCCCGTGCTCACATGTTCCCCTAGCAGTTTAAAGACTTCGACATCTTTTGGACTGCCCTTTCTAGAGTCCCAGCCAGGATAGCCACTCCGTCCCTGGCATAAAGGTCCTTTCTGCCGTAGAAGTTGTCCCAGTTGTCAATGAATGGGACTGATATTGACTTGCAATATCTGTCAAGACGGCCGTTGACACCAACTGCCCTTGACAACCATTCATTGCCAACCCTCCTTCTATGCAGGACACCACATATGATAGGGATCCCTCCCCTAGACCTAACACGTTCTATAGCTGTTTTGAACTTATCAAGAAGCTCCTCACTCCTACTCCGGCCAATATCATTGCCTCCTGCACTGAGGCAGATAATGGGTTTATTCCCATTACCAGACAAGATATTGTCCATACTGTCAACTATATCCCCCACCCCAGCTCCTGGCAAACACACCCTCATTCTATTTTTATCTTTACCGCAAAAAGCTCTGTCCATGTACCGTACCTGCAAGTCGCCAACAATCAAGATTTTCTTACCTTCCTTGTCAGCCTTGTCCATGACTATACTAACGTCCAATTTGTCTATCAAAGGACTGAAAGAGTTGGTACGCTTAGCTGTTGTTGTCGTTTCCTTGGTGTCATTTCTCACCACCAGTTTGGTCGTCCCTCTCTGCACAACCTTCCATTCGCCTGAGTTTTCGTCATTCACCTGCTTTCCTTGTCTCGTTTCTTCCTTCATCCTCGCTATCTCTTCTTTTAATTTCAAGATATCTTCCTTGGCCCTCTTCAACTCGGCCCTCAGAAGGGCACCGCCCTGTTCACAAGTCGCACTAGCCATTACTGACAGTTTATCCCCGGGAGCTAAGCCGCTGTGACCTTTCCTCTAGCGAGGTCAGAAGACAACCATAGGTTGTAGTTACGAACGTATGAATGGAAATAAACACTTCCAAACCACCCAGTGAATCCACACAACGTTTACAGCGCTTCCACCACACCCCATCTATATCTTTTATTTCCCATCATTCGCGTAGCTATATGAAAAATCGTGTTTAACTTAACTACATAATTCAAAAACCTTAAATTACATGTGGATCAGTCACTCCTCATTTGACAGACTTATAGTGTAATACTTTGACCATCCCAACTGGGCACATGGAGGCCCACGGTAACTCTCACTGGGCAACATTTGTAAATCAAGAGACCCATTCCCCAATTGTGTAATTGTATATTTTCAGCCTTCCGGCTGCCATGCTCTTTCAATAAACCGTTAATTATTATTATTATTATTATTATTATTATTATTATTATTATTATTATTATTTGTTCCAGATCATTAAGTAAGTTTGGTAGGTGTGTGGTTGCGTTTGGTAGGTGTGGTAGAGCTTGATAAGTGTGCGGCAGTGTTTGGTCGTCTGTTAATGTTTGGTAGGTGTGTGGTAGTTTTTGGTTGGTGTATGGTAGTGTTTGGTAGGTACATGGTAGTGTTTGGTAAGTATATGACAGCGTTTGGTAGGGATATGGAATGTTTGGCTGGTCTCTTAGTGTTTGGTTGTGTACTGTCCACGGTCGTACATGTTAGTTAACGTAAAATTAGATAACTCATATTACGCTCAATAGCCGATAAAACATGTAGCTGTAACTTCTTTATTGAGTCCCCCAGTTGAGCCGTACATTTTCTCACCGCTTCAGTATGCCTGAATCCTCCGTTTTCTCTCATGTACTTCAGAGACTGATATTTGTTAATACCTCATATCGTGTTCAGAGATTTGAAATTGAGAGAAAACTCAATTGTTTTGCGTCAAATTAGATACGTCTCAGTACAGTTGTGTCATGGGTTGCGTTGGGCCTCCCGCACAACCCATCCCAAATGTTTGTTTACGGTAGAGATAAGGTAACCGGCCAACAATTTAGCCAGTGGGCTTTAGACCTTGGGTTAGAGAAGACCTCCTGCTCCGCGGACTTAAGATTAGGGGCCATACAGTCCTACCAGTGCTACGGGTCTGTGTGTGCAAATCCCCGAGATTTTTTGTTAAGTCCAGCGACAAGTTAACACATCCTGTAAAGGAAGTGATCAATGGTGAGGGCCTGTTTGCTACAAGAGCACTCCAGGCCGGCCTAATAGATCTAAACGATTAATTCACCAGGTTGACAAACTCTCCCTTATAACTTACGGTACTGTGGCGTGAATGTGAGTGACTGACCTATCCATGCAAATTATAAGTCCAGTGTATGGAATTGTGCCAAATAAACGTAAGTGCAACCATCTGCCCGTATCTGTGATCCCTCTATTATCATTATTACCAAGGGTAATGACTCATTGGTTATGACAAAGTATAACCAATAACTTAGATGGATGTTGGAAGTTAGTGGAATTCACTAAATCATCATTTATCAAGTACATAACGCATTGAGTGCCGGAAGCAGAGCAAAATTCTACGTAGTGATACACCATAATCTCTTGGGTGAGTAACCAGTGTGAAGGTATCCGAGTTCTACGGTAAGACCGTAAGAAAGCCAATTTCCTGCATTTAAAACGTAACAAGTTGAAACATTCAAGATCCCTTGTGAGTGAAAGCTTCAACTGCATTTACTGGAAGTAAAATTTGTCAAATAAGTGAGTGTAGAGCCTTCCAGTAGAAGTGACGAATCCCTAATATCGCCCTTGGGGGAGGCATGACTTTCCAAATTGCTACTGAAGTTAGCTCATTTTTTTTCCCAATCATCAGATAATCTGATATTTGTATTGAAATTATTGGCAGTTTATGTTTTAGAAAATAATTAATATCATGAAAAGAATATGTCAGTCTTCGTATCACCAAGATCTAAAGGCAAACTCTCAGTTGGCCCTTGTCTAAATTTTGATGAGGTCGTAAGAAAGACGTTGTCAGTCTGTGCATTTGATGTCCATTTCATTAGTGCCTGGCAAGCTCAAACTCTGATTCGATTATAAACAATAGATGTAAGAAATTGATTTGACCTATGAAACTGAGTTTCATAGCCAAATGTAAAGCAACTCATTTAAATGAAGTGCATGTAAATGCGTGAATTGCCCGTTCGGCATGTTTGAGTTGCCAGTTAGCCTCGTATATAAACGCTTGCACGAGGGAGAGTGACACTTTTGTGACGCTTCCCTCATCGTATCTCAGGTATGTAACAAGTGCCTCACGCCCGCCATATTAAGTAATTTTAAATCAGTTGAATTTTGCGAATATCACTGTTCATGTTTTAACATAGTGAAATTCTCATGTACCAAGTAAGAATTAACGTAACATAAATATCGGCTGTGTCATTGCCAGATGTACGATTGTGTGTAATTGGGTTTAGACTTTTAAAACAACTTTTGTGACGCTTCCCTCATCGTATCTCAGGCACAGTGTGTTGTAGCTGAATACCAGCAGCTACCGTGGATCGGTAGCTGCCTAACAGCCAAGACTCTAAGACAGGATGTCCTTAATTCAGTGAGATGAAAACGAAGGAGTAACGTACCCTGGGAGCTATACACCCGTGAAATGAGCTCTCTAGCCATGCGTTGGACTCCAACCGACGCTAAAAGCGCACTTTATTTGTTGTAGTAAACACCAGTGAATGACCCTGGTGTATTTATTTCAGTTGTATGTTCAAAGTAGTGTTCTTGTGACTTAGTAGAAATATAATTGTCCCAGGTTGAGTATGGAAACCATAAATATTGCTAGTACCAGTATTAAATTTGTGATATGTGTTATGAGTAAACAATCAATGCGTACTCCCAAGTTGAGATGCTGTTGCCTGTTTCCATGTTGTTCATTCAGTACTAACGTGATGTTATAAGGAACGTATAAATATCTGTGCTTTTAGCAAGTGTATAAAATGACCATCTTTATTGTCAAAGTAATAATATAACAGTTGTTTAATGTTGTAACAAATAATCGAAGACCTATTTTGTTACTTATAAAGTAAGACCTGGTGGTCCATTCTCGTCATCTTATTCACTTTTGATTTTAATAAATATTGACATGTAAATTGTGAGTATCACCGCTCTTTCCCTTCTAACAATTGCTTCTCAGAATATAAATACTGTAGCTCACATACTTAAGCTCGTATCTACCACACTACCTAACATTTTTAATGATAGTTATATTCTAATAAAAGCCTGGGTGGTGGCAGCCTACCCTTGTAAAGGTATAATAATTATACTTATAGGTGTTGTTAAAGAATTATATGGATTTCCCAGGTTAATCCATTGAAAAGAATATAACTAAGCACTGATAAATATTGACAGAAGTAAAAGAAAAGATAAGAAACAATAATGGCATTGAAACAAATATAGAATACATAGAAAAGAAAGATACAAAATATTTAAATATATAAATATATAAATGACGTTGAAAGAAATAAACACAGAGTAAGAAAAATAAATTATAGAAATAAAGTAATAAAAATACGCCCTGTAGCAAGCGATCTCTGCAATGCCATTGCCGTCCTTGCAAGAAAGCTGGCATCCTCTTGGTGCCATCACCTCCAGGCCTTGACCGCCTGCCGCCTCATTCCTTTGGAAAAGAAGCTAGGATGTAGGCCTATAGGGTTGGGGGAAGTGCTGAGGCGGATCATCGGAAAATGCATAATGGAGGTGGTAAAGGATAATGTCAAGGCAGCAGCAGGGAACCTTCAAGTCTGTGCTGGCCACCAGGCTGGGAGGGAGGCCGCCATTCACGCCATGAGATTGATATTTGAGCAGCGTGATTGTGAGGCCGTTCTCCTGGTGGATGCTTCAAACGCACTCAACATACTTAACCGCAAGGCTGCACTGCACAACATCAAGATCAAGTGTCCAAGCTTTGCAGTGTATGTTGAAAACTCGTATAGGAATCCATCAGACCTCTATATAGTAAACAACAAGGCGCTAAGAGGTGATACCATCTTACAGTCAACCGAGAGAACAACACAGGGGGACCCTGTTGCAATGGCAATGTTTGCAATAGGCCTATCAGTGCTCCAACAAGAAATAAAATTTGAAACAACTGGGGTCAAACAAGTGGCATATGCTGATGACCTTACAGGAGCAGGAAAAGTGGAGTGCATAAAAAAGTGGTGGGACTTGGTAACATCGCGAGGTCCACAAATAGGGTACCACCCAAACGCCAGCAAGTCCTTCCTCGTCGTGAAGCCAGAACATCATAAACGGGCAATGGAGGTTTTTGGCGGAAGTGAGGTCAAAATAAGTAAGGACGGCCAAAGACATCTAGGCGCAGTAATTAGCACTACGGACTTCAAGACCGAGTACGTAGCGGAAAAGGTGAATGAGTGGGTTAGTGAAATCCAAGCTCTGTCTGAGATTGCTAACACAGAGCCACATGCGGCTTTTGCTGCATTCACCCATGGAGTCAAGCATCGCTAGAACTACCTGATGCGCATTATCCCTGTTATCGGACCCCTCCGCCACCCTCTGGAAGAAGCTATCAGAGTCAATTTCATTTCCAAATTAGTGAAACACCCTCACTTAACCCCAGCAGAAAGATCACTTCTTGCAATTCCATCAAAACTGGGAGGGATGGGACTAATCAATCCAGAGGAGATTGCAGCCACCGAACATCAAAATTCACTTAAGGCCACGACAGCCCTCACGGACCACATAATAGCCCAGAACTTAACAGGGGAGGTGGATACCAGTGAAATAAACAAGATTCGTAGGTCCATTACGACAGAACGACAGCTCTGTCAAAATGATAAGCTGCAGCAACTGTTGCTGCAAGTACCAGGAAAATTGACAAAAAAAGTAGCTATAGCGCAGGAGGTGGGCGCCTCGAACTGGTTAACTACGTTACCGATAAGGGCAAATGGTTTCAGTCTCAATAAACAAGAATTTACAGATGCCATTGCTCTAAGGTACGGTCGGCCAGTAGAAGGTTTGCCCTCCCAATGCGTGTGTGGCTCTTCCTATGACGCCGATCACGCCATGGTGTGCAAGAAAGGGGGCTTCATATGCATGAGGCATGACGAAGTAAGGGATCTCACAGCAAATATGTTGAAGGAAATCTGCCGGGGATTCTGGACACGGGGACAGCGAGCTTTCTTCGACATCAGGATTTTTGATCCCATGGCCGCATGTCACCCTAACCTAGCTCTCGATGCTGCACACAGGAGGAACGAGAACGACAAGAGAAGGGCATATGGGGAGAGAATTCAAAACGTTGATCAAGGCAGCTTCACTCCTCTAGTGTTCACAACCTCTGGTGGGATGGGACCAAGTGCAAGATGTTTCTACGCCAGGCTCGCGGAGGTGATTTCTGAACAGAAGCAGCAGCCCAGAAGTTATGTTACAGCCTGGATGAGATGTCGACTGTCTTTCTCTCTCCTTCGGTCGGCTTTGCTCTGCCTCAGGGGAACGAGAGCTTCTGCCCTAATGCAGACAACTGCTGCTGATATTGACTATGAAGCTACAGTCACTGAATGCCGCATAGATCTGCGGCTCAACTAATTCAACACAGACAGGATAGCTACTTATGTATTAGGATATTTAATATTAAGGTAATAAAATGGCGGCGAAGGTGTGGCTATTGGGGGAGGCTGGAGGCCACGTTAAAAAAAAAAAACTGAAATAAGGTCTTAGAAATATATGTAGCCTATATTAAATAATATAATATAAATAAGAAAATTAAAGGTTATTTCAGACAGAAATAGCAAAGGAAACATAATCAAAGAAATTAAAGAAAGTAAAGAAAGTGATACAGGAGAGGTTATATATAATATAACAAAATGAAAAGGAAAGAGAAAGCAATAGAAAATTATATAAAACAAAATCTCTCCTCTTACACACATTATTAAACAGATAAATAAATAAAAATAAATAAGACACCTACCTCCCCCCCTGCCCCCCCCTCTTTACACTAGGTGTATGGTAATGTTTGGTAAGTATATGGCAGTGTTTGTCTGGTAGTGTTTGGTAGGTCTGCTAGTGTTTGGTAGGTATATGGCAGAGTTTGGCTAGCCTGGTAGTGTTTGGTAGGTCTGCTAGTGTTTGGTCGGTCTGCTAGTGTTTGGTAGGTATATGGCAGAGTTTGGCTAGCCTGGTAGTGTTTGGTAGGTCTGCTAGTGTTTGGTAGGTCTGCTAGTGTTTGGTAGGTCTGCTAGTGTTTGGTAGGTATATGCCAGTGTTTGGCTAGTCTGGTAGTGTTTGGTAGGTGCAGAGTTTGGTCAGTCTGCTAGCCTGGTATAGTGTCACTAGGTGGTTTGGTAGGTCTGCTAGTGTTTGGTAGGTCAGTGTTTGGCTAGTCTGGTAGTGTTTGGTAGGTCTGCTGCTAATATTTGGTCAGTGTTTGGTAGGTCTGCTAGTGTTTGGTAGGTATATGGCAGAGTTTGGCTAGCCTGGTAGTGTTTGGTAGGTCTGCTAGTGTTTGGTAGGTCTGCTAGTGTTTGGTAGGTCTGCTCTCGTTTGGTAGGTCTGCTAGTGTTTGGTAGGTCTGCTTTCGTTTGGTAGGTCTGTTAGTATTTGGTAGGTCTGCTTGTGTTTGGTAGGTCTGCTAGTGTTTGGTAGGACTCCTAGTGTTTGGTAGGTCTGCTAGTGTTTGGTAGGTCTGGTAGTGTTTGGTAGGACTCCTAGTGTTTGGTAGGTCTGCTAGTGTTTGGTAGGACTCCTAGTGTTTGTTAGGTCTGCTAGTGTTTGGTAGGTCTGCTAGTGTTTGGTAGGACTCCTAGTGTTTGGTAGGTCTGCTAGTGTTTGGTAGGACTCCTAGTGTTTGGCAGGTCTGCTAGTGTTTGGTAGGACTCCTAGTGTTTGGCAGGTCTGTTAGTATTTGGTAGGTGTGTAATAGTTTTGGAAGCTGTGTGGTAATATTTCTTCGTTATGTCTAGAATTTTTAGGGTAATAGTTTCACATTATAGAGGCTAGGATTGGAAATGTCGACCTTTTACAACTTCTGGTCTTAGTTCTTATGGTCGGCTGCTTTAAAGCTTCGCGCATTCCTTAATCAAAATCAAGAAAACGCAGCTCACTTACGTTAAACGAATCGCTGGATTGTATTAAAGAGTTTGTATTCCACCAGCTAGTCACGTGTATCTGCGGCCTCGCACCATTAAACAAAAATATTACAGAGGTCTGCTGAATGATTTAATACCACGCACAAACTTTACTTAAGTTAACCCAATTAATGGTCTTCAATGACATTATGAAAGAAAATGTTTAAATATTTGTATAACTATTTTATTTTATCATTTAACTAAGGTATTTATGGTTTTAGATTGATTGGTTTTTAATCAATAAAATCATCATGCAAGATCACATTGGTTAAGTTGTACGTAAATAGTGAAGTTGAAAAAAAAAAGCAAAAAGTAAGTTGATTTAATCAAGGTTAGCCAAAGTTTTTTGGATATACTATACACAGTCATCAAGCGGTTCCTTTGCGAGATTATTAACTCCGAGAGACACATAACGGATCATTTGGCATTGTCAAATTAATTTTAAAATGGAGTGTTGCCGTTGTTGGCTGTTATTACTCACGTCTATGGGTTCCTTGAGTAGGTCTGTCACTTCTGGCTCTTATCAGAATGTTTGCATCATGATTGTGTCTTTGACTTACTATGTTATATACTGTGTGTCTGCAGCATAGTTATAATTTCTAACTAGTTAATTGCGTTCGTAACATAAATATCTATAGCTAGCTAATTACCTAATTGTGCCCGCAACAAGTTCAGAAAATTGTCATGGCAAAATTCTTGTGAGTGAGGGTTTGTGAACTCTTGGAACAATCTGCCAAAGAGAGTTGTGACGGCACCAAGTGTGAACTCATTTAAGACCAGACTTCTTCAACACTGGCGCAGGTTCAGATACATTCTGGAGCCAGTACATGCCAGCAGTGTGTAACAATGGCGTTATGAGGGGCGGACTATTTCGGTATGTGGATGAGATATGTGTTAGTTGTAGAAATTTATTTGCGTGCTTTACTTTTTTCTCATAATGGCCCGAGAACTTCAATTCGCTGTCATCATACACACTCATATAATTTTTTATCTCTAAAGGCAAGATAGCTGACATTAAAATTGTATCCACTTTTTTGTACTTAGTACCTATATTAGTTCCCTTGTATAGAACCAAACACAATGTGCCTGAGCACCTCCCACGCAAATGTCAATATTGCCACCACGCTCCAGAATCTATGTCCATCTTAAGTAATTGCGTGAAGCAAGAACGTCCAGGCATAAATCCATGCTGACATTCTTTTATGATATTGTTTCGTAGTAGATGTTCCATCACGGCACCTTGTACTCGTATAATGCTCTCTCGTACCTTACACACTATGCTGGTCAAACTCACCGGTCTGTAATTGTTCGTGCAGTGGTGATCTCCCTGTTTGGGTATAGAACTTACATATTATGTCATTTCCAGGTACTGGGACCTTTTAGCAGAACAGGATTGTAAGGGGATCTGCGAGTTCGTTGCTTAGCTCACTAAACACTAAGACGCACCCAATCCGCATTCTTATTTCTACACAAGTCAGGCCAACCCACACTCCATGTTTCATCCTTCCTCCTGTTGTAATCATCGCTGTAACACTCGCACGTTGACCTGCTCTCCTGTTCTAAGTAACAGTTAAATCTGAAAGACAAATTAGCGTGATGGCTAGTGATAAGATGCAACGATTTTCGTATTTTCCACCCCTTTATTGAGCCGGATCTTCAATGTGTTGGAATGGGAAATTGTTTCTCAGAGTATCTACAATAAGAGTTGTAGGGTGATTAAGGCCATTTGGTGTAATTCAATTTCCCCAGTTGATGTCGCCTTGATTGAAATCTCTCGTGACAAGGAGGTGGCTGGAGTAGAGCACTCTTGCGTATTCTATTAATTAAGGTTGTTAGATTTCTTTGGTTTAATAAACTACAATTCGTGGATCTATAAATACATCCAAAAATGAATGTCTCTTCCCTTCAGTTTAATTTGACATCAATTTGATTCCTCAAAAATATCTTCCTTCCAAACCTTCATCTGATTGGCTCTAAGGTCCTATCTAGTATAGATAGGACCTTTTACAGATTGCCTCAGAGGTTCGTGAGGGATTCATAGTCATCTATATTAAACTCACAAACTCACATTCCTCAGGGCCGATCCTCCCGTTCTAATACAACAATTCCAGAGTCAGTGTTTGAGGACATGACTTAAAAACTGGAAATAGTTTGCGGTCGTGGGTCCGAACTTGTAGTCCAACTGGCCTCATTTCATCCTCAGCAGCTGCCTTATTTAATCCATTCACCGTGTGTGGTCAGATGTATATAACTTCAGCAATGGACTTGTTACGTGGAAGGCGTAGTTTCATAATGAAGAGGAGAACCAGTGAAAACACAAACATCTTGACTAAGTTGGGCTTCTTTAATTATTAATGTTTAGGAAAATCATTTTCCATTATCAGAGCCTAGAAAACAGACAAAAAGTTTTAAACATTACAGGTAATATTCAATAAAAACGAAACATTATTCTAAAATTTTACCTTCCGCATTTTTTTTTTGGTGCTTCATAATTTAAAAATAATAAAAATGGCGTTGTGCGCCTCCTCTTTGGTGGGAGGTCGTGGGGTTGGGGGTTGTTTCCTTGTCCAGTTCTCTGATTCTGCGACTGCACTGGTACCTTTGCTTTCATTACTTCCCCCTTGTATATAACACACCCGAGTCCTTTCCCGTTTTTCATCGCATCCCCTCTCTTCTGCTTCAAACTCATCAAGAGTTCCTTGTATTGTTCCCTCTGCATTACTGTGCTATTTGGACTTATGAAAATGTTCTGAAAGGTTGGATTCTGCTCAGTGTTTTGCTTGTCGAATGATATCCCACTTTTTGTCCTTGTTTTGGGGGCTTAATCTCCCGTTTTTTTTCCTTAGATTAATTATTTCGTTAGGGGCAGCTGACTTTTTCAGAGCCTCTGTACAAATATTTTGAATTTTCATCTTGTCATTTGTTTTCCTAGTCTCAACTTCGCCTGACCGATTTTCAAGTTACTAGCTAAACAAGGAACTAACTATATAACTGGGTCCATTGCACAATGCTGTTTGTAACTAATTAACTATGTATCTCCGAGGCATAATTGTGTCTCTTCCTATTTAAATATGTACTGTATATCTGTATGATAACTAAGATTAACTAATAGACTACAATATATAGATATTACTTCATTATAACTGTATCTAGTTAACAGTCTATATACGTCTCTACCATAACTGTGTCTGTCTAAGTAAGTCCACAGCTCACACTGTACTTGGCATAATGACGATATCTTCGTTACTACAACTGGTGGGGCTGCCATGTTTTGAGGGTCACGTCTAAAAAAGCTTCACTCCTTTGAATTCGCACCTTATTCCAGGGTGGCCGTTCCGTGTCGGACGTTTTATTCTCCTCCCTTACGTTCTATTCGAAAACTACCAACCTCGTTTTTTGTTTGACTGTCTCTGTTTATTTGTTTGTTTTTACTTTACACTCTTTTCATCCTTTGAATAAGAGGATTACAGCTTGCAAACTTTGTAGCTACCTGTCAGAGAAACATAATACGTCAAAGGATTACATATTTTACGTGTTAATTTAGACTCGACAGACATTTGCATAGTTCCCCCAAATTTAGGTCTGGGTGGTTTGTTTACCTCGTCACGTCGCAGGGAATTGTGGGAGTTCGTTATGGTGAGGCGGGTCTCTGAAAATATTCCGTGTCTGTTTGATAAATCGGGACACTTCTTTCATGTGAGTTTTTATTTCGTTTTTAATCATCCATTTTTCATCCTTTGTATTTTATTTGTTTCTCGGTGGTACTCGTTCTTCACCTATTATTTTATCGACATAATAAAGAGTTATTATTGTTTTGTCTCTTATCGGTTCATTATTAATTTTTTGTTTGCTCGCTTTACAGTATACTCGTTAAGTATTTCTTTACATGTGTGGTGAGGGAGGTAGTGTGGTGAGGGTAGGTGTGATGGAGATAGTGTGGGGGAGGGTAGGTGTGATGGAGATAGTGTGGGGGAGGGTAGGGGTGAGGGAAGTAGTGTGGGGAGGGGAGGTGTGACGGAGGTAATGTGGGGAGGTTAGGTGTGATGGAGGTAGTGTGGTGAGGGTAGGTGTATCGGAGGTTGTGTGGTGAGGGTAGGTGTGACGGAGGTTGTGTGGTGAGGGTAGGTGTGGGAGATGTGTGGGGAGGGTAGGTGTGATGGAGGTGGGTGGAGGGTAGGTGTGACGGAGGTAGTGTGGGAGAGGGTAGGTGTGATGGAGGTTGTGTGGTGAGGGGAGGTGTGACGGAGGTAGTGTGGGAGAGGGTAGGTGTGATGGAGGTTGTGTGGTGAGGGGAGGTGTGACGGAGGTAGTGTGGGAGAGGGTAGGTGTGATGGAGGTAGTGTGGTGAGGGCAGGTGAGAGGGAGATAGTGTGGGGGAGGGTAGGTGTGATGGAGGTAGTGTATGGGAGGGTAGGTGTGACGGAGGTAATGTAGGGGAGGGAGGTGTGACGGAGGTAGTGTGGGGGAGATGTGGGGGGGGGGGGGAAGGTAGAGCCGTGTACATCTATCTTAACATGTTCAGTTAACTAATCCCAGGGTTTTGCTAAGCCATGAGTAGAATGACTTAAGTTTGTGTTAGGTTAGGTGAGGTTAGTAGTTGGTTCGGTTAGGTTACTGTGTATCAGAGTTAAAATTTGCTTTGATTAAATTTATGTTTGTAAAGATAAGTCTAGCCCTGCTAATTTAAGCTTAGGATTAGTTGG
The DNA here is from genome assembly GCF_018991925.1 of Homarus americanus. NCBI lineage: Eukaryota > Metazoa > Arthropoda > Malacostraca > Decapoda > Nephropidae > Homarus > Homarus americanus. The sequence continues at coordinate 9,091,359 of NW_024711292.1, read as the reverse complement.
GTTAAATTAGTGTACTGTAGGCTACCTTAGGTTAAACTAGTATATTGTAGGTAAGGATAGGTTAGGTTAAATTAAATTAGTGTACTGTAAGTGTCACGAGTTCATAGTTATTCTCGGTTCTATAATTAACTTTCATTCGCTTTTTCTATTGTTTTTTATTAATGTTAGCCATCTAGTTCCTGTCATGTGTCAATTCAAACTATCATATGATTATTCTCTTATAAACCAGAGGCCTTGTCCCTTGTTCGTTTTTTACCTCGTTATTATTATGTAGTATTCTGGAGGTAGATGATGGAATAAATAATCGTAGCATATAGTTCTCTGTCTGGTCAGCGGGTCACACGGGAATGGTTCATCAGCTTATTTGCTCATTTCATCAAAACAGGATTCAGCTGAAATGAAAATCTGTACACCTAGCATTATACTCCCCTTTTAATGTCTCCCACCTAGTCAGGAGTATCCAGTCAAGTGATAGTTGTTGTGTTACTTATGTATAATATTTAGATTATGCTTATTTATCATATGTATATCTTTAGACTCTTGCAATAGATTGTAATTACATAACCGAACACCCACCATTAATTTTATCCTCGTAGGTCAATCATTGTATTATAGTGGAGACAGGTATGAACTATTAAGGTGTCATTTTATCTTGTTTGGTCATTAATTTAGGAATATTGTGGTGATGAAGTAGTAAGGAGAAAAAGGAGAAGACCATTTAGTTCCGTTCGGTTAATTTAAAGTACTGTAGGTTCCTTACTTCGTTCACCTTAATAGTTTTCCTCACTGTGATTATTTACTTCGCTTCTGACCTTAGTCCTCCCTTCTCCATGCACCTCTCTCTCTCTCAAAATCGTTTTCTCATTATTCTCTTCGATTTTGCTAAAGACCTTAATCTCGCCCTCCCGGGTATAATTTTATGTTTTTAGTGCCTTGTAAGAGCTACTGAAAGTGTGGTCGTCAATAAGAATAGCTTTCAGAACGACCGAGAGAGCTGCAGATCTTAGGGCACGGAAATTACTAATGGCTTGGTCTAATCTTCCACCAACTGATCTGATTAGATGGTGAGGGTATTAGACCAAGCAAGGAACAAAATGAACGTAAATGCCATTTTGTAAATTAGCTGCTATTACTTTTAGCCACTGAGTTCGAAGAATTAAGCCCCAGAGTACAGTATCATCGTACTCAAGGGGTTAAGATATCAGTGGACTGATTAATTATACTTGGGAGTTGACTTCATACTCAAAGTGGCTTAAATATATTATATTATGTCACAATTGAGGAGATTGGTATCGTGCTGAAGGGGCTTAACTCTCACTCAGCAAATAAATGACATTCAGGCTTAGGGAAATTGGGGATCGATGAGCAAATAAAACAGAGACAAAAATTTTAAATTCGTCTCTAGAAAAGAGATTTGCTCGCTTTGGGAAGTGACGCTTACAGGGAAAGAATCTCTCGCGGACTGTCGTAACACGGAGCATAAAATTCATTTTGAATATCCGATGAAACTGGTGAGCTAGATAACTGTTATCAGCGCGATAAAGGTAGCTGATGAACCCTGTTTCAACATTTTATGGTGCATTTAAGCTGAATAAAGGCGTAATAACCCGTACATTTTTATCAAATTTTTCCTTACGACTACTGTAATTATTTTCTCCAAGTAGCTTTTATATTTTTTACCATGTCTCGTCTTCTACGTTTGGTGTCTTTCCCTGGACACTGCGTCACATTTTCTTGGATGACCGTAAAGGTGTGACACAATAAACTCTTTGAGTAGGCCAACGATGACTTTCGAGTACCATGAATTAGCCCTTTGTTTAACCAAACCCCTTCAGGACAGTAATTTAATCCCTTGACTAGTGACATAACCCCTTGGGTAGAGCTTAACAATTTGAGTGTGCTGACTCAATCCCATGTATCCGATATTTTGACACTGAATACGATGACTTACTCCCTCGAGTATGATGGTATTATACTAAGGATTTTAATGCATCGTACTAATGAGGTTAAAGAGCTTTTCATCTCTCATTTTCTGCTTCCTGGACCAGCCTGCCAGTGTCAACATGTTGGTGAAGCTAGCTAAGCAGATTTACACAGTCAACGTGTAGGTGTAGGGAGGCATCTCTCTCTCTCTCTCTCTCTCTCTCTCCCTTACGTTTCTCGAATGTTTATGCTCGTGACGTCACCCAGTCCATCTGTAAGGCGTGATCACCACCTCTAGCGTATCCATGACCCCATCTTTCACCTCACTCTTCTGGCTTCTCTGGCGGTCGTGCCCAATATTTGTTTTTTCTTTACTGTGATTAACCCATCCAGTCAAAGACCCACATCAGGGCCTGGGGGCGAAAATACTACTACTACTACTACTACTACTTTTTTTTTTTTTTTTTTTTATGGCCTCCAGCCTCCCCAATAGCCACACCTTCGCCACCATTTATTTACCTTAATATTAAATATCCTAATACATAATAAGCTATCCTATCTGTGTTAAATTAGTTGAGCCGCAGATCTATGCGGCATTCAGTGACTGTAGCCTCATAGTCAATATCTGCAGCAGTTGTCGGAGTAGGGGCAGAAGCTCTCGTTCCCCTGAGGCAGAGCAAAGCCGACCGAAGGAGAGAGAAGGACAGTCGACATCTCATCCAGGCTGTAACATAACTTCTGGGCTGCTGCTTCTGTTCGGAGATCAACTCCGCGAGTCTGGCGTAGAAACATCTTGCACTTGGGCCCATCCCACCAGAGGTTGTGAACACTAGAGGAGTGAAGCTGCCTTGAAGCTACTACTACTACTACTACTTCCAGAGGGTGGAGGAGGGGTCCGATCTCAGGGATGGTACGCATCAGGTAGTTCCAGCGATGCTTGACTCCATGGGTGAATGCTGCAAAGGCCACGTGTGGCTCTGTGTTAGCAATCTCAGACAGAGCTTGGATTTCACTAACCCACTCATTCACCTTTCCCGCTACGTACTCGGTCTTGAAGTCCGTAGTGCCAATTACTGCGCCTAGATGTCTTTGGCCGTCCTTAGTTATTTTGACCTCACTTCCGCCAAACACCTCCATTCCCCATTCATAATGTTCTGGCTTCACGATGAGGAAGGACTTGCTTGCGTTTGGGTGGTACCCTATTTGTGGACCTCACGATGTTACCAAGTCCCACCGCTTTTTGATCCCCCCCACTTTTCCTGCTCCTGTAAGGTCATCAGCATACGCCACTTGATTTTCCCCAGTTGTTTCAAATTTTATTTCGTGTTGGAGCACTGATAGGCCTATTGCATACATAGCCATTGCAACAGGGTCCCCCTGTGTTGTTCCCTCGGTTGACTGAAAGATTTTATCACCTCTTAGAGCCTTGTTGTTTACTATATAGAGGTCTGATGGAATCCTATACGAGTTTTCAGCATACATTGCGAAGCTTGGACACTTGATCTTGATGTTGTGCAGTGCAGCCTTGCGTTTAAGTATGTTGAATGCGTTTGAAGCGTCCACCAGGAGAACGGCCTCACAATCACACTGTTCAAATATCAATCTCATGACATGAATGGCGGCCTCCCTGCCAGCCTGGTGGCCAGCACACACTTGTAGGTTCCCAGCTGCTGCCCTGACATCATCGTTTACCACCTCCAGTATGCATTTTCCGATGATCCGCCTCTGCATTTCCCCCACTCCTATTGGCCTACATCCTGGATTCTTTTCCAGAGGAGTGAGGCAGCAGTCCGTCAGGGCCTGGAGGTGATGGCAGCAAGAGGATGTAAGCTTTCTTGCAAGGATGGTAATGGCAGTGCAGAGATCGCTTGCTACAGGGCCAAACTTGTTTGTGCTGAGGATGACTCTCCAACCGTTTGCATCCAGACCCGAAGGGCTGGCTCCTCCTCGAGTCTTCAGTGCCTTTTTCCACACGATCTCTCCTGTTATTTTCTCGAACGGGACAGCGTTTGGTGGGATATAGGCACCCTGAAACCTGATGCCTTCTTCATCACTTGCAGGGGGATGTTTCTCTTTCAGTAGTTTTAATGTGTCTCTGTTTATTGGCATAACCCCACCGGAGGATTCCTCTGTGAGAGATCTTATCGCCAGAGGCACTTTTCCCACACGCATTTTGTTTCCAAATTTTCTTGCCACGTCATCGGTGTTTTGCTTTCCGTCACCCGTAATTTTTTGTCTCTCCTGCAGTGTTCTTGCTTCACATAGGAGATCATCAAGGGCTCCAGTCTGCCACATTGCCAATCTTCTCTTCATTGCTGCCACATTTTCTTTGTGCTTAGTCTTTGTGTGAGTCCTCTGACAAAATAGATGTGGTATTATTGCCAGTATTTGAAGAGCTAAAGGGGCGAGGAGGCGGTCCTGAGTGTAATCAGTTATGAGGCGAATCATCTCCTGAATCACTTCTTTGGTGGCCGCACACTTGGGTGGTTCAAATAGGTTAGCGGGCTACCACCTGACAATTTCAGAATAGGTTTCTTTGACCCATACGCCTGCATTTTCCATCGACATGCCATTCCACTGAGGCGGCTGTCTCTCATTCTCCTCCTGGACACCTGCTACTGAGGGAGCAGCATTTATTAGTACTACATTTTCGGGTTGAGTAGACTCACTGCTATCATTTCGGATATCATCGGGTGGTTGGGTCCCGTCGGTATCCACTGTGGCCTCCTGTGTCGGCTCCCTGCGACGTGGGTTCCGACAATTGACTCCCTTTCTGCAGTCCACACATGGTCTGTTGTTTCTCGCACATTCACAATTTGTGCAGTTTTGGTTCTGGCTAGCAAAGACACAGCAATGTCTGTTACCAGGCATAGTGATCAGCACCTTGGGCGGCGGTTACTTCTGCCTCCGACCTCTGCTTTGGTCCCATACAGAAGAAATTAGTTCTTATTAGTAAAGGGCAAAGAGGTGACGGGCTGAACTGCTGTGTCCGGGTAGTAGGGGCATACGTGCGCGCTCGGATGTGTAGACCACCCCCCCTATGGGCGACAATCCACACATCAGAATGATCCACTGGGAGCAGGAATTATCACTCTAATTACTTGTTTGTACATCCTTGGCAGAAATAACCACTATTTCTATGGTCGCACTGATGTAGTATTAGTTATATATACTCACTTGGTCGGCCGACACTACACGAGGCGACCGTTACTTGGGGAGGGGGCGACTGCAAATCGGAGAGCACTTGGCCCCATAAGGGCGAGAGTCTCGATGCCACCCCTGCCAAAGTAGGCATAGCAACACACTGGCACTGGCCCTTGGCATCTGCAGTCGCTGTCCTTCCACGATTCACAGGCACACTTGAAAATCGCCGGTGAACACACGCAATATTTGCGTTTAATGCCGCAAGGGATGAGAAGAACCGTCGGCGACGATGCTCAAGGTGACATCCGATATTCACCGACACACTGTGAAATTCTCGCTCCCACAAATTGAGTATATCCCCTCCAATAACACTTTAGATCAGGGAGTACACTCAGACACACCCACGCCACACGGGCCACACGGGCCTACTACTACTACTACATATTTATTTGTAAGATAATCAAAATGTCGTTTAATGTTTACAACGGTCAATATAGGCCTGGGTGACGTCACTACTGATTTGTACAAACTAAGTGATTAAAATAACAATACTACTACTACAACTACTTTTTTTTTTTTATTGGCCTCCAGCCTCCTCCAATAGCCACACCTTCGCTGCCATTTTATTACCATAATATTAAATATCCTAATACAAAAGTAGCTATCCTATCTGTGTTGAATTAGTTGAGCCGCAGATCTATGCGGCATTCAGTGACTGTAGCCTCATAGTCAATATCTGCAGCAGTTGTCGGCATTGGGGCAGAAGCTCTCGTTCCCCTGAGGCAGAGCAAAGCCGACCGAAGGACTACTACTACTACTACTACTATTCCTACTAATAATAATAATAAAAAAAAAAATCATTGGTGAGAAACGATATATGTATGTTGTGTTAAGAGAAACAGTTGAGACCCTGCAATTTTGTGTAAATGATAGTCCAGGAGCATTTGAGTTGAAATGGAAATAATTCGCCCAAAGCTGAAATTTTCATAAATGATGCAGACTTATGCTCTTAGTACCATATGCAAATTACACCACAAAACTCCTTGAGGAGTTTCCACAATTAAAGATGGCGTCCATGATGGCCACCACTGGCCTCGTGCTAATTATATCACTGTACAGTTGAATTGTTATCGTTTCTAGGCTGATCGGGAGAGATGTTTTCTTCTTAAATTCTTATAATTTGTGTAAAATATTTTACTTCGGACTATTTGTTATTAATTTGAACATTTCCAATGCTACAGGTTATGATTTAATAATGGGGTTGTGTGTATTATGTGATGGGAGTATCGCTCCTGGTGATGAAACACGCATTCTCAGCAAAGGACTACAACGAATAATTGACTCCAGTACTGAGTGAGGTGATGGATTACATGTAAAATTACCCCCCCTCCAAAAAAAAAAAAAATAAAAAAAAAAAAGTGCGCATGCAAGGTGTAGATTGGAATATACTCGTATTAAACCCAAACAGTCTTATAAGAAGCGAAAACTTGATGATGCTGAGTTTCTACAGGTCACTGTGCCAGTGTTGTGGTCTGTTACCCCAGCTTTTGATATCAAGAACGATTGTTTTTGTTCTGGGGAGCACATCACTGTAGCTTGCAATGGAAGACAACTAGTTACACGACGGAGGTGTTTCAGTGAGGTGACGACCTTAGACTATGTCAAAACTATCTTCAAATATGCCTCTGAAGAGACTGATGAGTGGGCTGAAATTGTTCGAATCCGGTTCAAGCAGTTAATGATTGGGTAGCAGATGTAATGATTGTTTATCAGACCATAGCTTACAGCCCAGAAAGAACAGCATATATAAGAGTAAGTAGATGCCCACGTGCTAACCCACATAGATTGACACACCTTACAGTGAGAGTAAGACCTGACCCAGGAGAGCTGACGGCCACAAGGTACCTGAGTTAACCCGGCGTTATGACCGTGTCACTCAAGAAACTAAACCTGGTTAGACACACCCGGGTGGTAATAGTTAGGAAACATTACCGACGGGCGACATGACCACGCACCTGGGCAAACATAGCTGTCCAGACCTGATCCAAGAGAGGTCAGTCACATTGACCTAGAGTTCTCACCGCCGCATCATTAGCTAATCCGGCGACACGACCGTGTTACTCAAGAAGCTATCCTCCAGCTAGTACACCTGTTACTTGACCAGACACACCCAGATTAGTGACGACATCTTCCGGCTCTTGACCGCCAATATAAGAGCCCTGCAGCTCCCTCCTCGAGCATGAGGAATCGGATCATTATTGTAACAGGGAAGGGGTGGAAAGTTCTACCCCAGAGGGAGACTTCCCTCTCCAGCACTGCATCTCCAGCTAGCAGAGTCTCCCATAGGAGACATAGTCCAGCAACACCTGCTGGGCCTCCCTCAGGTCACACATGAGTCATTGTCAGAGCTATCCATAGGGTGAGTTACTTACGGTGGGAAGTGTATCCATTGCATGTTTGTTGCCCGAGAGTTATTGTATAATAACGTAAATATAATGATCTATTAATGTGTCTGTGTCATTGAGTTAACTAATAAATAGCTGTACTTAGAGTTGGTGTTAAGAAAATTCCCCCTAAGAATATATATTAACAGTTAAATAACTAACCGCCACGCCACCAAACTTCCTCATTAAATATTCTTCCTATATCTTCTGTACGAGTTTTGACTTGTTACACTGAGGAGGAATAGTCCAATACAGTATAAAAGTGGACCCATGCCTTACCACATTGCATCCTCATCTGTGAGGCTCTAGAGAGGTTCACTGGTATCTATGCTACAAGTTCAGAGCAGCACAAGGACCTACGCCTCAGCTCTATAACTAGATATAAACAAGATTATGACTCTTTCCATCACTGGCTAGAGGTGCACTCCCCCTTTTTCTTTAAAGAGCCAAATAATCTAGTGTCGATATCTACAGGCATTGTTGCAGACCTTTATGATCAACTTTGATCAGGCTTACACAATAGGGCTATCGGCCGCACAAGCAATCAAGGGTGCCTCCTTTGCAGATCTAAAGCTGAAGCGAAGATACAGTGTCGTTACAATTGCGGGATCTAAGAATATAATTGTACTGCGAGGACAAGATGTTGACATTAACCCTGACCTACTCTTCATGAGAATCACGTGTGTCATAAAAGATTCCAAGGAAATGGATGAGTTCCTTGCATATGGTTTAGCCCCACAACCACCTGCTTTGTTCAAGAATGGCATCATGCAGTAGACAGCAAAGAACGAACTTGGAGTACTTCTAAAGCTGGAGTTACAGCTCTTGATACTGTACATGGGAATATTACTCATGTGATTGATGGTGGTCAACTACTCATGCAGTATTGTGGCCAAAAGGGGCAACCTATGGCGAACTTTACCAGCTATATACGTTGTATGTCTTATGTTTGGCATCCCTACGGATTTACTGACATAATCATTGTGTTTGATGGTTATGGAACTCACAACACAACAAAAGCTGCAGAGCAACAACGAAGAACAAGTGCCTCGACCTCCGCCACTATCATTTTTAACGACAGTGTTAACAAAAATAGGTTAATAGGTAATTTGATTGACAAGTTTGGTCAGAATGGAGTGAAAGTTAAACAAGCTGAAACAGATGCTGACTACCTAATAGCCTCTACAGCCATGGAGGCATCAGTCACTGACGAGAAACCTGTGGTGGTCGTTGGTACGGACACAGACCTTCTAGTGATGTTAATAGCACAAGCACCAGAAACTGCTGATATTTTCATGCTCACATCCCAGAATCCAGTGGCCCTATAGAGTATTTCTGAGCTACAAGCTGCATGCCAAGATGTCAAGCATCATCTCCTGTTTGCACATGCAATAACAGGATGTTCTCATTATACAATGTTGGTAAAAAATACTTCGTGTGTTGTCAGACTATCAACATTTTGGGTGGCTCAGTGTCTTTTACAGACTGGATAGTGTTCATGAAGATGTTGCAAGAGCAGGGGGAACGTTTTCTTCTGATTTTATATGGAGCTCACCAGACTCATTCTATAAACAAATATAGGCATCTGTGTTTTGTTCGGATGCTTGGTAGAAAGGTATTAACATCAACATTCAAACTTGAGTTCCTCCCGCCTACAAGTGCCGCTTAATCTAATTTTAACAAGGACAAAATTCTGGTTATTTTGGCAAATTTTTTATTATTAAGTTTTAGAGAATAAATTCGTCTGTATGTTTTGTAGCTGGAAATGTAGGAAATTAGGTGTAGTTTCTCCTATTCTTCAGTAGTTTCAGTTTAGTACGACACCAAAATTTACTCTTGAAATTATTAAAATTTAAGCTAGGAATAATTTGGAGATATTGCAAAAGGTAAAACTTGATGTGTGGGACGCGTGGAACCTGAAACTGGAAGATTGGAACTACTTACTAAAAGCTTATGCAGACTACTAGAACCGGTTCATGAATTCACTGGATATACCCCCAAAAGCTCCTGGATTTCACAGAACACCCTTAAATTTCTTAGGAAATCTGTACCTAATGGAACCACTACAACACGAATCTGGAACCAGTGGAACCAGCACCAAAGATCCCTGGTTGGTCATCCACCTCATAGAACCAATGAAACCACCTCCATCCAGTCTCTCACCACTTGGAGCTCCTCGGCAGCTCACACAAAAGAACCAATGATAGCTCTCACTTGGAACTTTCAGAGTGCCGTACCTTCAACCTAAGCAGCTTGGATCCATTAAGTCTTGTAGAGGCAGTGCTGGGTAAAGCGCAAGGCTGGACGAGTGAGTGAACGAGTTCAGTTTCTTAAAAAAAAATAAATAAAAAAAATAAAATAGTAAGGAGCCTAGCTGGCCCTCTCGGGTTAGTCCCGGCCAACGTTGTCCACTCAATTACTTCACGTATAAAGTATGAACTTCGAAGTCTAAATAGCGTCTCCAGGGCAAGGTTTATAGAAGGGAAGAAAGGAAGACTGTCTTGTGCACTTTTGGAACGGAAAGAAGAGGAAAATATATTGTTGATTTCACAATGAATGGAAAGTTCTCTAATTTATATTTTTCATTCATTCATCTCACTGTTAATTATTCTCTAGTCTAGACTAAAGTTACATAATGCAACTGGAAGAAATTTGCTTTTCTCTATTAATTAATTTCCTGGGTAGGAACTGGTCACTCTCTGAAGTGAACTGCTGGGGAGTTTGGCGCGTCTTGTCGACTGCTACCCCAAGGGTCCTGCCAGCTATACATACTGTACACCAGGAGGCGTTCCAGGAGTGACAAGTTCCGTGGGGTGTTAAGTGTGGGTTTCTGTAAATTCTTATTTATGGGAGTCATGTAATGTGTGAGTCTTAGTACAGTAGGTACACTGTACTTGAGTCACTACAGCAGGTACACTGTACCTGAGTCAGTACAGCAGGTACAGTCTACCGGATTCAGTACAGCAGGTACAGTGTACCTGAGTCAGTACAGCAAGGTCAGTGTACACGAGCTAGTACAGCAGGTACAATGTACATGAATTAGTACAGCAGGTACAGTGTATATTTGTTAGTACAACAGGTACAGTTTCACGAGTTAGTACAACAGGTACAGTGTACATGACTTTGTACAGCAGGTACAGTGAGCATGAGTTTGACCAGCAGGTGCGGTGTACATGAAACAGCACATCAGGTACAGTGTACTGTAAATGAGTCTGCGTTTTAGTCTCACACTGGAGGCTGAGGTCGCCATAGCAACTTTAACTGAGAGAGATGGGAGGTTTCAGTGTGGAGACTCCCAAGTGTGTGTGTGTGTGTGTGTGTGTGTGTGTGATAATAATAATAATAATAATAATAATAATAATAATAATAATAATCATAATAATAATAATAATAATAATAATTAATGGTTTATTGAAAGAGCATGGCAGCCGGAAGGCTGAAAATATGCAAGTAACATAAGTGATGCAAATATGATATATAATAACTAGGTGGGTAGAAGCTCAAACTACAGGGCATTTCAACATAGTGGCAGTGCAAAAAGTAAGACTGACTGGGAGTGAATACACTGGTTGATTACAAGTTAGTGATAATTTTTACAATGGTTGGGACTGGGCTGGTCTTATAGCGATCAGTTCGTGCTCATATGGGCTGGATGCAGTTGTGGTGTCGAACAGCAATTCTCGGACGAGGGATCTCGGGTGGTAGTAGGAGCCGGTGTCGAGGGTGGTGCAGAAGCTTCTCACCAAATTTGCAGCTGAGGTCGTGGTGATGGTCAGTGAGAGCCGAGAGGATCACTGTGTTGAACGCTTCTTGATATGTGGAATAGGAAGGGGAGAGAATAATCTTGCATGCCCTCTTTTGCACTTTTTCTAGGTGTTTACGTTGTGTGGCTTTTGGGGAGGAAGACCAGGTAGGGGAGGCATAGGTGAGCTTGGGAATTATGAATGTTGAGTAAACACTGAGGAGCTCGGGGGCAGGAACTCCGAGGGACTTGAGTCGGCGGAGGAGGTGGAGACGGAAACTGGAGGATTTGACAAACTCTGCCATCAGGATAACCGTTCCCTCGCTTTAGAAGGTACAGAGAGCGTCGGGAGTAAGTAATTGGTGGCCATCTGTTGATATCTGTTGTTGTGGACGGACGGAAGTGTTTGTTTTCGGTGGCCATAAACTCACTGGCTGCACTTTGAGGGCCACTGACACTGGTAGACATCTGTTAATATTTGTCAGTCGTAAACACCGTGAGTCCTTGTCTCTGGTGCTTAGGGTCACCGACACAGTATCCACGATATATGTAAACACCGCGGTGGTCCTTGTCACTGGCACTTTGAAGGTGACCGATAAAGTGCCCTCTATCTGGTATTACACTGATGTGTTTTTGTGCTATTCCTTGGGATGCACTATCGGAACACTGTTTGGGAATCAATCATTGCACTGATCACTTGAATGTTTTTGCTGAATAAATCCCGGTGTAGTAAGGTTGGTAGGGCGTTGGGATAAAGCAGGGGTAGGAGGGGGGGGGGGGCAGGGCCAAACAGACTCGGCCTGGCTGCCAAAACCCGTAGCGCCTTCAGGGCACGTCTTGTCTCACTGATGGTTGACAAGTGTGTGTGTGTGTGTGTGTGTGTGTGTGTGTGTGTGTGTGTGTGTGTGTTTTTAGGTGTGAACCGTTCTCCCAAGTGTGTGTAAGTGTAAGCTGCTCTCCCAAGTGTATGTATGTGTGAGTCTGAGCTGCTCGATGAAACTGTGAGTGTGTGTGTGTGTTCGCAACTTCGCATGCAGGGTGGTGAAATGCGTCTAGTGTGGCAGAATTATGTTAGTGTTAAGGAGCAAGCACTGCTTGCTTCCTCTCGCTTTCAGCTACCACCGCTGGCTAGTCCTCGTGGCGAACAGGAAAGTAACTTGCCAGTACAAAGCCTTTTCACCATGAAGACTCCTGCTGTGCCTCCTCGTGGCAACACACGATAACCTGGTGCCTCGTGGGCTAGGCTAGATCAGCAGGGGACCTCGGAGTAGCAGTGGGCCCCAGAGGGACAGTGCATATAGGCCCAATGGCGCGTGGACACGTCCTGGCGCCCACCAACCATTGCCAAGCTGCCTTGCGGATTAACTTTGACAGGTATGAGGCTACGGGAGTAGACCCCGAATGAAAAATCTGTGGTGGAACCTCACATCAGGCAGACATGCTTACAGAGCACCAACAAGACCCCAACGGCAGTATAGGCGGAAGAGGTGACCACCATAGGAACCCAACGACTACACCGGCAAACGAGAGCAATACATGATGGATAGGCTACTAAGGCGAAACCCAACAATCTGGGCTATCGGCAGTCCATTGCAACTCTCCCTCTCGTCGGGCGCCGGTGGTAGAAGCGGTACCGTTCTTGCCTCGCAAGCGTGATGTCATGGGTTCGATTCCCGGGCCGGTGGAAAAGTTGTTTGGACATACTTCCTAGCCCCAATTGGTCCCTGTTCACCTAGCAGTAGAGTAGGTACCTGTTGTAAATCGAAAGTTGCGAATTCGTATTGTTACGAACCCCTCCACCCAGCACTACGAACCACGCCATCTATTGTCCTGATCTACCTACCCAGCACCACGAGCAACGCCATCTAGGGACGAGACACGAGTATGACTCGTCTTAGTTAACACTCCGGGGTTTCCCTTCTCCATATCCTGGTTGTTGCGTCACTTCCTCCAAGTCTTCTTTGTGAGCTCCAATTCGAGGAGAGAGCACTTGGCTCTGGGAAGTGACCACAGGATCATCTATCCTCTAAACCTACGGGCAGTGACTACCTACCGTCTTCTACAATACTCAGCCTTACTCGTCAGCCATCTCAGCTCCTCACTTAAGTATTTGTATCTTGTATTGCCTCCCCCACGTCCACTTGCTTCAAAATTGTTTATGTTGTATTAATATGTATATACTGTTAATGTTTAGGTTAAGTTTGGTTAAGGGTAATTTATAAGCTGAATATTTTGTTTAGGGGTTTATGGTACTTTATTATACACAACAAAAACTCGCATCCTTTGTCTACCCTTTTATAGTCCGATTGTCTTTGTTTTTGTTTTTTTTGTTGCCTGTTGGGATCTGGGTAGACGTATACTATATTCTAAATCCCCAACTCGTAACAAATGGCGACCGTGACAGGACACGACCTTAAGTACCATATTCCTTCCTCCCTTGTTACTCAGTGTTAATTATTCCTCCCAGTCACTTCTGTTCATAATTGCTTTACGGTGGTTTAAAGTTTCCTTCATATGTGTGTGCATATATTGGTATTATCGTACAGTAAGAGTGACAGCCGTAGGATATTAGGTTCCAAGTGTCATAAGGCTTACCTGTTATTACACGTGGCAGTCGTGTAGTAAGTCTTATCGAGTGTAGGGAAGAATCCGGATCTGTTTAATGCCGTACCCTCACTCCAGAGTAGGCTGTTCCATAGTCACTAGTTTAGGGTGAAGTGATATCTTGGGACGCCCCGCTCTACCAGGACCCCATAATTATAAAGCCTCCATTATTGTTCTTCTCATTATCTCATTCGGGGTCAATCATACCATTTATCAGGGTTGTTAATCCGGATCTTTATATAAATGCCGTAATACGCCCTTCCTCTTTCAAGTATATCAGGGTTGTTAATCCGGATCTTTATATTAATGCCGTAATACGCCCTTCCTCTTTCAAGTCTCTTATCCTTATCTAAGGATCTTCTCAGAAGAACAATAATCATAAGTGTAATTTCCCTAGGTATAACTTGGTTAGTTTCCGGGACTTTCTGGTTATCCACTGCCGTGATATTTTCTAGGGTTATCCACTTATCTTATCTTTTGACCATTAGTTAATTTATCCTATTTTTTCTTAACAATGGCCACCTCAGGTTTTGATCTCCAGGATTTTATTGAAAATCCTTCCGTAGCTAAATTACGTGTTAATATCCTGAAGAAAGAATGGAAAGAAATAGCCAACTATTACAATATCCCATTTTCACAGCAACTGACTAAGGAAATGTTAAAAAATCATGTGATTGAAGTGTTGGTTCAACAAGAAGTTTTAAAAGAATCCGCTGTTGACAGATTAACGCCCATGTCCAAGAAACTTCAACCACTATCCACCACCCCTCCTCACTCAGAAGTTGCCTCAGGTCTGGCTAGCCCTCAAGAAGAAACACAACGAATAGACGCCTTAGAACTAGAACGAGCTAGGTTCGAGTTCCAAATCAAAATGAAAGAACTCGAGTTGGAACATAAGTTGAAAAAACATCAGACCAACTACTCGACCATAGAGAAGGAGGCCCTGGCTCTGGTGTTGGCAATAAAGAAGTTTGAATGTTACCTCCAGTCTTGCCCACAAACAACCTTAGTCTTCACCGACCATAACCCACTCACGTTCATCCAAACCAACAAGACCTCCAACCAGCGAATCCTCCGCTGGGCTCTCCTCACCCAGCGCTATAATCTACAAGTCCGGCACATAAAGGGGGTGGACAACCTGATTGCAGACTCCTTATCCCGAGCTCCAGTGGAAATGCAGCAGCTACTCTCCAGACGCGCCCGCGCTACGGAGGTCTTTGGAGGGGGGGTGTGTTACGAATCCCTCCACCCAGCACTACGAACCACGCCATCTATTGTCCTCATCTACCTACCCAGCACCACGAGCAACGCCATCTAGGGACGAGACACGAGTATGACTCGTCTTAGTTAACACTCCGGGGTTTCCCTTCTCCATATCCTGGTTGTTGCGTCACTTCCTCCAAGTCTTCTTTGTGAGCTCCAATTCGAGGAGAGAGCACTTGGCTCTGGGAAGTGACCACAGGATCATCTATCCTCTAAACCTACGGGCAGTGACTACCTACCGTCTTCTACAATACTCAGCCTTACTCGTCAGCCATCTCAGCTCCTCACTTAAGTATTTGTATCTTGTATTGCCTCCCCCACGTCCACTTGCTTCAAAATTGTTTATGTTATATTAATATGTATATACTGTTAATGTTTAGGTTAAGTTTGGTTAAGGGTAATTTATAAGCTGAATATTTTGTTTAGGGATTTATGGTACTTTATTATACACAACAAAAACTCGCATCCTTTGTCTACCCTTTTATAGTCCGATTGTCTTTGTTTTTTGTTGTTGTTACCTGTTGGGATCTGGGTAGACGTATAACTATATTCTAAATCCCCAACTCGTAACAGTATTCAGGGAAAGTTGTTGGAGCTTCCAATAACTTGATGACAAAAACGATTGACTCTTCAGGCTTCTGCGCCCTTAACTCAGGAGACATAAAGGCAAGCATGAACTTAGCATGCTTCCCTGTTGGGTGCTGTAAACGCTTCTGCGCTTCACCTTACACAGGATGTAGGGGGGTGGGGTGCCCAATAAAAAAAAAAAATAGAAATAACTCTCCCTAGCCGTTGCAACACTTGCACCACTGGATCAGGAAAAGGGAGAGCCAAGATGTGTGGTTACAACCTGCACTCCTGCCTCACCACATAAATCAACTCACGAGCAGCAATCATCCAGCCCATCATATCTCTCATCATCATCAAAACCCCTATACCCCCAAAAGTCCAATGGCGACAGATCAGTGGCGACGAGGACAAGCACAGATGATTGCAGGGAGTCTCTAGTCACAACTCTGAACATGGGCGGCACAGATAAGACAGTCGTTTATGCACTGGGATCTAGGCAGCGGTGAAATCCTGTCCTGTGTGTGCGACTGAGCAGCCCTTTCGAGGAGCTACTCTGCTCACCTCACGTTGGGAGAGGGCTTGAAAAAGTGCCCTAAACATATTCTACCTAAAAAAAAAAAAAAAAAAAACTGACAGGGCAACCGTACCCAGTAAGGTAATCCCACCCTGTCGAAAACACAGTTATAATCACAGATCCAAACGAAAACAAACTATACAACTACTTACGGTCCCTGCACATAATGTCAGGATCGTTCTGGATACTGAAACAAGCGAGTGTCCTGAAAGAAGAACTGCCCTTGTGGCAAAACAGCTGGCTAGGTATAACATCGACATAGCAACCATTAGTGTGTCCCGGCTCCCAGACGAGGGTCAACTCACAGAACGGGGATCTGGCTATACCTTCTTCTGGAAGGGTAAGCTGCTGCAGAGAAAAAATGCATTTATGGAGTTGGCTTTGATATCCGACAACGCATCCTACACAGTCTAACTGAAATGCCTGTTGGGATCAACGAGCGCCTCATGTCGCTCCGAATCCCACCGAATCACTCACGTCACGCCTTTTTCATCAGTGCATATGCCTTTTACACCAACCTCGACAGAGTGCTAACCTCTATCCCCAGAGAAGATAAGGTTGTACTCCTTGGTGACTTCAATGCCAGAGTTGGCAGAGATGCTGACATTTGGCAGGGAACCACTGGGAGACATGGACTGCGCTAGAGTAATCCCAACGGCCTACTCCTGCATACAACCTCACTATCACCAATACCTTGCTTAGGCAGGCCGATTAGTTTAAGAGCTTGTGGCAACACCCACGATCCATACACTGGCATCTCATTGACTACATCATTGTCAGAGAAAGAGATCGCTGAGATGTCCTCATCACCCGAGCCATGCGTGGCTCAGACCACTGTGAAACTGATCATCGACTCATCAGAGCCAAGCTATCACTTCACGTCGCCCCAAAACGAGGCAGCAAGCCTCCAGAAGAGGGTTTAACACTTAGCATCTGCAGGATCTAGTGGTAGCACATGCTTTCAGAGAGCAGCTCGAATAGGGGTTGATAAACAACCCAACAACAAACAACCCAAATTTCACTGTCAAATGGGATATTCTCGACACTGTCATGACATAAACCTGCAGAGAGACCCTTAGCCAGATCGAAAGAATACCCCAGGACTGGTTTGATGAAAATTACCTGACAATCAATGTACTCGTCGATAATAAACATGCTGCTTTAACTAACTGGAAGAACAACCCTCAGTCTTGGCCTAAAGCTGATGCCTTCCGCAAGAAGAAAGCTGTTGTCCAGTGCGAACTTTGCAATCTAAAGAATGACTGGTTTAAAAATAAAGCACGTGAAACACAAAAATTTGCAGATCAGCACAAGATGTGCAAATTTTTCAAATCCAAAAAACATTTTATGGGCCAATCACTCGTGGTACAGCACCCCTTCCGCTCATCCGACGGTAACTCCATAATTAAAGATGATGAAGGCTTTCTTCAGCGCTGGAAAGAGCACTACTATTCACTGCTCAACTGAAACACTGATGTGGATGTCCTGACTACCCGGAATGTCCCTCAGCATCCAGAGCTGACCCACCTCAGCTATCTGACATCCGTGGATGAGGTAGCTACTGCCATCAACCAGATGAAAAATGACAAACCCACAAAGCCTGATAGAATCCCAGCCAAGGTGAGTAAAGTAGGAGGACCTCTGCTTACCATCTGTCTCCACTCTCTCTTGGAGAATATATGGGAAAAGGAGGAAATCTCCCAAACTCTTAAAGATGCCTCTATCGTCAATATTTATAAGAGCAAGGAAGACCAGTCAGACTGTGGCAACTACTGCAGGATTTCGCTGTTGTCTGTACCTGGCAAGATTATCGCCCGATTCCTCCTAAACAGACTTCTTCCTGAGGCGGAAAACTTTCTCCAAGAATCTCAATGTAGCTTTAGACCATCACGTGCCACCACTGACTTGATCTTTGCTGTCCGCCAGATACAGGAAAATTGCAGAGAACAGCGTCGTGACCTGCACATGGCTTTCATCGACCTAACCTAGGCCTTGGACTTGGTCAAAAGGGAAGCCCTCTGTTGGACCCTCAGTCATATTGGCTGCCCATCAAAATTCATCCCAATTGTGAGGCAACTCCACGAGACATGAGAGGCAGTGTCCTGTACAATGGCACCCAGTCTGAGTTCCTCCCCATCCATATGGGGGTTAAACAGGGATGTGTACTGGCACCAATTATCTTTTCCATTTTCTTGGCTGCCTTCCTTACTTGTGCCAGTGCCAATTTAGCCGGCAGGGTGGACAACGAGTACCAGATGAAGTGTCTTTTCAACATAAGACGACTCCAGGCAGGATCAAAGGTGTTGGCAGCTTCCATTCGTGAACTTCAGTATGCAGACGACCTTACCCTTGTCATTCACACTGAACGCGACCTACAGCAGACCCAGAACACCAATGCAGATGCATATGCAGATTTTGGCCATGAAGTGAATGTACGTAAGACTCAGATTCTCTTTCAGCTTGCCCCTGGTTCAGACACACCTCTACCATCCCTCTAGCTTAACGGTACTACCCTCTTTAATGTTACCCACTTTTGGTATCTCGGCTCCCACCTGTCCACCACAGAACAGCGATGAAGAGATTCATCATCGGATCAGATGTGCATTTCAAGCCTTTGGCGAACTCCGTAACCATGTCTTCAGCTGTAAGGAGCTGAAATTATCTACAAAGTTACGCGTATATCTGTATTAGCCTCTATCAATTAATATTATATAAATATGGGCTAAGGACATATATTCATTATATACATTCTACCACCCAGACTATTGAGCATACAGCTACATAAGCATTTGTTCTGTCGCACCTCCTAGGGTGGACAGACCATAAACATTTGTTCTTTCACACATTCTCGGGAATACAACCCATAAATTTACTTCTCAGCCCTCCGTGTGTGAGTAGGCCTGTTTAGATTTTATGTCTGTGTTGACGTATAGATTACTCTCCAACAACCAGACTCAAGAGAGGTCGGCCAGTTTCCCTAGTTCTCATCAGTACACAGCCAGACATGATACCATAACGTCGTGTTGAGAGCCTAGCTCTCCAGGCTGTACCTCTCTCTTATTATATCAGCTAATTACAAGCTAATAGCTAATGCTCATTAGTCTGTCAACAACTAACCTTGTAAAAACCAGACTACCCAATATAACTAGAAAATCACCACGTGTGTTTACATTAAACCAAGGAACAAAAAGTGAAGATAACAGAACCTGTATGCACTTGTGTAACTTACAAGCTAAGATAATTATAAGTGCAACCCAGGGCGGCTGTGACGATTTCAACTACCAACCAATCTACTACTGTATCAAAGGTGAAACTCTGTGAGATTTCCTATATCTCACCCAGCTTCATCAAAGTTACCAGCGACTACCCTACACTCATTCAGGCAAGTGTTAATAAGTGAGATAGTTCGATATCAAACCACAGCCCAAACATATCGAGCAGTGGTCCTCCCCACCATGCTGTATGGCAGCGAGACATGGGTCACAAATAGGAGGCACCTCTCTGCACTTGAAAACTTTCAGCAACGTATTCTACGTTCCATTCTCCGAGTTCGCTGGGAAGGCAAGAAAATAAATACCAGTATTCTTGCTGACACAACCTGTAGGAGCATCGAGGCTACCATTATCCATGAACAACTACGCTGGAATGGCCATGTTACCCGCAATGACGATAGTAGACTGCCAAAGCAGCTACTTTACAGTCACCTCACGAATAATTAATATAAAGCTGGCGGGAAACTGAAAAGGTATAAGGATAGTCTTGTGACAAACCTGAAAAGGTGCCAATCAACCCCCTTACCTGAGAGACCATTACTCCACACCGTAACGCATGTTGGAACACTACACAAGAAGGCGTCATTACTATCGAGTTAGCCTGACTGCATAATGAGGTAGACAAGCGCCAAAGTCGAAAAGACGCTGCCGCCGCCCCTTCCTCACTAGATGTAGTCCCCTACTTGTGAAACGTCTGTGATCGACCCTGTTTAGTCACCTTAAAACTAACCAACGAAGGTGACATCCTTAATAACTCGTACCATTGTATCATAGCTGGATGAACGTCATACTCGATTCCGAGTGACAGCAAAGTAGTAGTAGTAGTAGTAGTATAGATCTGTGGCTCAACTAACTCAACACAGCTAGGATAGCTACTTATGTATTAGGATATTTAATATTAAGGTAATAAAATGGCGGCGAAGGAATGGCTCTTGGGGGAGGCCCTTAAAAAAAAAGTAGTAGTAGCAGTGTGTGTGTGTGTGTGTGTGTGTGTGTGTGTGTGTGTGTGTGTGTGTGTGTGAGTAGGCTTTTTCTCCCAAGTGTGTTTTGCGTGACTGTGTTTGTGAGTGTGAGCAACTCTGACAAGTGTGTATGAGCGTGAGCAGCTGTAACATAATAATAATAATAATAATAATAATAATAATAATTAACGGTTTATTGAAAGAGCTTGGCAGCCAGAAGGCTGAAAATATACAGTTACATATTTGGGGAATGGGTTTCGAATTACAAATAATATACAAGTAACATAAGTGATACACATGTGTGTGTGAGTGTGACCAGCTCTCACATGTGTGTGTGAGTAGCTCTCAAAAGTGTGTTTGAGTATGAGCAGTTTCTGGCAAGTGTGTGTGAGTGTGAGCAGTTCTGATAAGTGTGCGCGAGTGTGAGCAACTCTCATAAGTGTGTGTGAGTGTGGGCAGTTTACTTAAGTGTGTGTGAGTATGAGCAGCTTCTGGCAAGTGTGTGTGTGTGTGTGTGTGTGTGTGTAAGTAGTTCTGACAAGTGCGCGTGAGTGTGAGCAGCTCTCACAAGTGTGTGAATGTGAGCAGGTTTCCAAAGTGTGTATGAGCGTGAGCAGTTGTTCCAAGGGCGACGTGAGTGTGAGCAGCTCTCACAAGTGTTTGTGAAAGTGAGCATCTCTCTCTCTCTCTCTCTCTCTCTCTCTCTCTCTCTCTCTCTCTCTCTCTCAGCCTGCAAGTAAGTTTTCCGTATTATTGTTGTATTATTTACCTTGATTTGTTTTTATGATTAAATCCTTGAGAACGACAAGGTTCTGTCTCAAAGACAAAAACCATCGTTTTTAAAAGGACGAAAGCATCGTTCTCAGAGTGTTAAGACTTCGTACTCAAATGGTAAAACCATAGCCATTATTTAGTTAAACCATTGTCTTCAAAGCGATATATCTTCGTTCTTCAGGGGTTAAAAAAATCGTCCTCAAAACATTTAACCATCGTCCCAAAAGGGTTTGTACGGTCGCCCTTCAAGGGTTAAGCATAGTTTATATAGAGGGTTAAGCCATTTTCTTAAAGAGCTAATTCATCGTCCTTGTAGGGGGTTAGCGCATTATTGTCAAAGGGTTAAACCAACATCGCCAAAAAGGTCAAACCATCGTCATCAAATGGCTCAATCATAGTACGTTTAAGAGTAAACCAATGTCATCAAAGGTTAAACCCTCGTTGGCAAAGGATTAAACATTCCTCCTGAAAGTATTAAACCACCGACTCCAAAGAGTTAAACCATCGCCATCAAAGGGTTAAACCATTGTCACCAAAGATTTGAACCATCGTCGTCAAAGGGTTAGCATATCGTCGCCAAAGGGTTAAACCATCGTCACCAAAGAGTTAAACCATCATCGTGTCGAAAGAGTTATACCATCGTCGTCAAAAGGTTAAGGCATCATTATTCATCATTAAAGAGTTAAATCATCGTTAAACTATCGTCGTCAGTGGGTTAAATCATCGTCACCTAAGAATTAAACCATCCTCGTCAAAGGGATACAACATCGTCAAAAACTTCAACCATAATTCTTAAAAATATTAAGTCATCATCACCGAAGTGTTAAATCATCGTCGTTAAAGGTGCCATCTTCATCATCATCATCATCATCATCATCATCATCATCATCATCATGAAAAAAATAAATTATTGTCGTTAAAGGGTTATAAAGGCAATTAATTCAAGGCAAATATATGAAACCACGAAAGCATTATGGCAAAAATCCCAGGCAGCAGCAGGGAGTGTAGCAACTGGGAGGTGGGGTGAAACTTCTCTCCCTCCAGCGCCTTACGAATTTATCTCTCATTTCTGTTACACTTAAACCAGGAATCTTAGTTTCTCTGCTTACGGTTTACAATGCCGCCAACTCATAAAGTAGGGGCAGTAACCTTTTAGCGGGCAGGCGCGGCGCTAATCATTATTACCAAGGCACTTTACCAACCTGTACTCGAGGAACGTGGTGGTCTGGAGTTTATCAGCAGGATGTACCAGCACCCGGTCACTTGTGGCTTTAATGGGACCCTGAAATCAAAAGCCAGGACTCTACTTGGTCCACCCCGGCATGCCAGTACTATAACGTTATTTGGCATAATTTGTAAGAGTAAATTATTCTTTGCCCCCAATAAACAACAGAGTAGATCTTAACAAATATCTTTAATTCGTGAAATAGCAAAGTTATGTGAATACGAAATTATATGTACATTATTGTAGATGTAACTTAGGTAACATGGTGGCAAACACACTTGAAGTTACATGTGGGAGAATATTTAAGTAAGTTGTTCAGACGTTGTAGAGACTATAATGCTCGTATACTTTGGACATATAAACTACAATGTTAATTGTAAATTAATAAATGGACTAAGAAAGTACGTCATTGTCCAGACGCTGTCATCTAAATTATAATATGACACTTCTCATGCGCCAATGTTTTTTTTAAGATATTTACATATATCACCCAACGTGACCACCCTGAGTCAGACGCAGCCATAAACACAGCGGGGGTCGCCGTCGCACCCTAGTAGACTGTCAGTCTAGCTTACTTAACGTAATGTCGTCAGCTTTGTATCATGTGGGGTACTGTGTTCGCCTCCCTGCATATGAGAGGTGGTATTTATTTCTTAGTTTATGTAGTTGTATTCTGTCGAGGACGTTTCGACTGTACATATCCATGTCTTCATTTATGACTATGCAACGTGTTCAGAGCTGTCTGTTTGTGCGTGACATCCTGATCTGCCCAGTGCTTGTTCAGTTGTCCCTCAAAGTTCATCCTGGTTAGGAGTCTGACTACCGACTCAGATAAGCTGTTCCACACGACGACAGTACACACTGATAAGTCAATTTGACTCAAGCAGATATGTGGACCGCTTAAAACTGTGACCTCTTGTATTGTTGTTTGGGGCCACACTATTCGCGTTTTCTACGGCCTTCATAACTCAACCCCTTCATCTTGGATACCAACCTCGTTCCTAGTCAAGTCGGATAATGAAATGTTTGTGCACTTTCCTTTGCAAGTATCATATTTGGCACACGCTTATATATTGGCATTGCAAGTATTTTGCTGGGTGGAAACACTCTTAGTGAGGGTAGTACCGTTAAGCTGGATGGTTGTGGAGGTGGCTGAACCAGTGGCAGGCTGAAAGAGAATCTTAATGTTACGTACATTCACCTGTAGGCCGAAGTGTGCATAATTGCATATGCATCTACGTAGGTGCCCAGGATCTCCTGTAGGTCGCATTCAGTGTGAGAGACAAGGGTGAGGTCGTCTGCATACTGAAACTCAGTAATGAAAGCTGCCGACACCTTTGTTCATGCCTGGAGTCGTCTTATGTTGAAAAGACCCTTCACCCGGTACTCGATGTCCACCTCCCAGCTAAATTGGCACCGTCACGAGTAAGGAAGGCAGCCAAGAAAATGGAAAAGAGAGTTGGTGCCAGTACACACCCTTGTTTTACCCCTGTTTGGATGGGGAAGAACTCAGACTGGGTGCCATTGTGCAGGACACTGCCGTTCTTGCCTCGTGGAGTTGGCTCACATTGGCGATGAATTTTGGTGGGTAGCCAAAACAGCTGAGGGTCCACCAGAGGGCTTCCCAGTTAACCGAGTCAAAGGCCTTGGTTAGGTCGATGGAAGCCATGTACAGGTCACGACGCTTTTCTCTTCCTACAGTAGCTCACCAGGGACTACATGCTTGTGGTATTCGTCCTTGAAAAGCGAATCTTTACAATCGCACTTTCCTGCCTAAGCTGCCAACTGTTCAAAATTAGCTTCCAGGATCGTCTAACTGATTTTGGATACTGATATACAGTCATTGGTTCTCAGACATGGACAGTGGGAAAGAATCTTTGTTGTCCCTTTTTTGAAGTGTCCAACCGTTGTTTACCATTTACCCTCCCCCACACGTGAACAGCACCACCCGTCACGCGCATGGTGGACCTCCCGTTAGCTTCATATTTTATCTGTAATTGATCCCTATGTCTGTATGCAGTCTGCTGTGTCCAGTCTGCTGTGCCTTGTCTACTGTATCTAGTCTGCTGTGTCCAGTCTGCTGTGCCAATTTTGATGTGCCCAGTCAGCTGTAACTGTCTGCAATGTCGAGTCTACTGTATCCAGTCTGGTGTGCCCAGTCTGCTATGTCCGTCTCCTGTGTACAGTCTGCTGTGTTGTTTGTTGTGTCCAATTTGTTGCGTCCAGTCTGCTGTGTACAGTCTGCTGTGTTGTTGTTGTGTCCAATTTATTGCGTCCAGTCTACTGTGATGTTTGTTGCGTCCAGTCTACTGTTTTGTTTGTTGCGTCCAGTCTACTGTGTTGTTTGTTGCGTCCAGTCTACAGTGTTGTTTGTTGTGTCCAGTCTACTGTGATGTTTGTTGCGTCCAGTTTACTGTGTTGTTTGTTGCGTCCAGTCTACTGTGTTGTTTGTTGCGTCCAGTCTACTGTGTTGTTTGTTGCGTCCAGTCTACAGTGTTGTTTGTTGCGTCCAGTCTACTGTGATGTTTGTTGCGTCCTGTCTACTGTGTTGTTTGTTGCGTCCAGTCTACTGTGATGTTTGTTGCGTCCAGTCTACTGTGATGTTTGTTGCGTCCAGTTTACTGTGATGTTTGTTGCGTCCAGTCTACAGTGTTGTTTGTTGCGTCCAGTCTACTGTGATGTTTGTTGCGTCCAGTCTACTGTGTTGTTTGTTGCGTCCAGTCTACTGTGATGTTTGTTGCGTCCAGTCTACTGTGATGTTTGTAGCGTCCAGTTTATTGTGTTGTTTGTTGCGTCCAGTCTACTGTGTTGTTTGTTGCGTCCAGTCTACTGTGTTGTTTGTTGCGTCCAGTCGACTGTGTTGTTTGTTGCGTCCAGTCTACTGTGTTGTTTGTTGCGTCCAGTCTACTGTGATGTTTGTTGCGTCCAGTCTACTGTGTTGTTTGTTGCGTCCACTTTACTGTGTTGTTTGTTGCGTCCAGTCTACTGTGTTGTTTGTTGCGTCCAGTCTACTGTGATGTTTGTTGCGTCCAGTCTACTGTGTTGTTTGTTGCGTCCAGTCTACTGTGTTGTTTGTTGCGTCCAGTCTACTGTGTTGTTTGTTGCGTCCAGTCTACTGTGTTGTTTGTTGCGTCCAGTCTACGTGTTGTTTGTTGCGTCCAGTCTACTGTGTTGTTTGTTGCGTCCAGTCTACTGTGTTGTTTGTTGCGTCCAGTCTACAGTGTTGTTTGTTGCGTCCAGTCTACTGTGCTGTTTGTTGCGTCCAGTCTACTGTGTTGTTTGTTGCGTCCAGTCTACAGTGTTGTTTGTTGCGTCCAGTCTACTGTGCTGTTTGTTGCGTCCAGTCTACTGTGTTGTTTGTTGCGTCCAGTCTACTGTGGTTTGTTGCGTCTGTCTTGGTTTTGTTGCGTCCAGTCTACTGTGTTGTTTGTTGCGTCCAGTCTACTGTGATGTTTGTTGCGTCCAGTCTACTGTGTTGTTTGTTGCGTCAGTCTTTGGTTTGTTGCGTCCAGTAGTGATGTTTGTGGTCAGTCTATGTGATGTGTCCAGTCTACTGTGTTGTTTGTTGCGTCCAGTCTACTGTGTTTTTGTTGCGTCCAGTCTACTGTGATGTTTGTTGCGTCCAGTCTATTGTGTTGTTTGTTGCGTCCAGTCTACTGTGTTGTTTGTTGCGTCCAGTCTACTGTGTTGTTTGTTGCGTCCAGTCTACTGTGATGTTTGTAGCGTCCAGTCTACTGTGATGTTTGTTGCGTCCAGTCTACTGTGTTGTTTGTTGCGTCCAGTCTACTGTGTTGTTTGTTGCGTCCAGTCTACTGTGATGTTTGTTGCGTCCAGTCTATTGTGTTGTTTGTTGCGTCCAGTCTACTGTGTTGTTTGTTGCGTCCATTCAGTTGATTCCAGTGTTCTGTGTTGTTTGATATGTCCAGTCTGCTATTCTGGTCTGCTGAATCCGTCTGCTGTGTCCGTCTGCTGTGCCAAGACTGCTATGTCCAGTCTGTTATGTTCACTCTACTGTGATTAGTCTGCTGTGTCGCATTAACTCTCACGAGGGTGGAGAGTCTGTAGTCCCGCACTATAACAGTTGACATGCAGCAGACGTGAGATTAAAACTCAGCAGACACAAGATATCTAATACAGCTGACACAAGACTTTAATGCAGCATACACAAGAATTTAATACAACAGACACAAGACTTTAATAAAGCAGACACAAGACATTTAATACAAGAGATACAAGACTTTAATAAAGCAGACACAAGCTTTTAATAAAGCAGACACAAGACATTAAATACAACAGACACAAGACTTTAATAAAGCAGACACAGGACATTTAATACAAGAGATACAAGACTTTAATAAAGCAGACACAAGGTTTTAATAAAGCAGACACAAAACATTTAATACAACAGACACAAGACTTTAATAAAGCAGACACAAGATTTTAATAAAGCAGACACAAGACTTTAATAAAGCAGACACAAGACTTTAATAAAGCAGACACAAGATATTTAATTCTACAGACACAAGACTTTAATAAAGCAGACACAGGATTTTAATAAAGCAGACACGAGACTTTAATAAAGCAGACACAAGATTTTAATAAAGCAGACACAAGACTTTAACACAGCAGACACGAGACTAATAAAACAGACAAGATTTTAATAAGTACACATAAGACATTTAATACAACAGACACAAGACTTTAATAAAGCAGACACAAAGCTCTAATAAAGCAGACACAAGATTTTAATAAAGCAGACACAAGATTTAAAAAAACAGACACAAGACTTTAATACAGCAGACACGAGACTTTAATAAAGCAGACACAAGATACAACAGATACAAGAATTTAATAGAGCAGACGCAAGACTTTAATAGAGCAGACACAATACTTTAATAGAACAGACACAAGACTTTAATAGAGCAGACACAAGACTTTAATAGAGCAGACACAAGACTTTAATACAACAGACACAAGACTTTAATAAGACAGACACAAGACTTTAATACAGCAGACACAAGACAATCAGCACAGCAGACACAAGACTTTAATGCAGTAAACACAATAATCATATTCAGCAGACACAAGACATTCAACACAACAGACACAAGTCACACGAGACATTCAACACAACAAACACATGAAATTCAACACAGCAGACATAGGAAATCAACACAGCATACACAATACATTAATACAATAAATACAAGATATCCAACACAGCAGACACAAGACTTTAATGCAGCAGACACAATAGTCATATTCAGCAGACACAAGGCATTCAACACAACAGACACAAGACATTCAACATAGTAGACACAAGACTTTAATGCAGCAGACATAATAATCATATTCAGCAGACACAAGACATTCATCACAGCAGATACATAACAAAGCAGCACCCCCCATAGGCCTACAGTTCCCCATCACCATTAACTGAACCAATTGTTACTTTGGGGAGACCCCCACCATTTATTGTGACGGCCAGGGGAGGGGTGGTAGTGTTTCACCCCTATCGCTTCCTTTATTGGTTTTCATGGGTTCCAAACTTATAAAGGTTGCCTGCGGTGAATATTACTCGTACCTGAAAGATATAAGAATGCAACTAAGCTGACTTCTTCATAATTATAAAGTTTAAACTAAAATCACAGGAATAATGTTCAGAAAATGTATGATAATGGTATCTAGTTAAGTATGTCACTTTATATTGGCCAGGGAGCATATTTACGGAAGTGAATCTTTTACAATAGATTCTCAACAGGTACTTCTTCCCCTAGTGACTCACATGTGATGGCTACGTCAGAGCTATTGACAGTATTTTACTATTCACGTTGCTATGATTCTCGGTATCCCACCCACAGAAAATGGGATAACGTTATGGTCAATTAATTTACCGTCAAACTCGAATGAATGAACAAAATCCCTGTGACCGTGGTGAGAATTAGTACTGTCACGAACAAAAGTCATGTATCTTAACGCTTTAGTTCGAAACTGTACCAAACCTAAATGAGTTACTGAACTACAAAACCTTCAGTGGGTGAGTAACAGAAGTTTGGACACTCGTTCTAACAATTTTGTTTTTTCGGGCGCATCAGGTGACGTTTGATCTCGACTATACATACAAGGTATATTCACTTAATGTTGAGTTCTCTAGAACTTGACACGAAAAGTCTTCTGTCATATCGAATAACATACAAATTTTTTGGTGATATAAAGATTCCCAACTCAAGGTAGGATTGTCGGAATGTCCAGTATCAAGAATGCCGCCTTTATTTTATGTATGCACAGGTACAGTTGGGAATAAAATTACCTGGATACTTTTACCATATTTGGCTTCTGTTTGCGAGTCATGTATAAGTAAAGGAGATAAGAATTTTAACATTTATGTATTATGATTGTTATTTATGCTATAAGGATTATTGTCATGTTTCATTCTTACAACTTTTGTCAAAGCCATATAGGATCTCTGATGGTAGACTGTTATACCAAATGATTCCGAAGTGCTAAAGGAAAATTCTCCATTTAAATTTAAATTTATTTTCAATATTATCACACACACACACACACACACATGGCAAAATAAACAAATAAACCAGGGAAATATCACCATTCGTTGACACCGAACATCAGGTCGAACACATAACAGCTCCGCCAACGAGTTGTCAGAAGTGGTATAAGGAGGCGAGGGGTCGACCAGAGTAGTGAAGCTCCCACTTCCCGAACAGCATACTCAAGGGATGGGGTTAGTAGACAGAAGTCGCCCCTGAACAAGGGATACGGTAAAGTCTGGTCTGCTGGCCTCCGCAACTCCCCACGACTGGACAGGTCAGGTCATACTTGTAGCCCCTGGATGACAAGGATTGACGAACACTGACGGCCTTTGACGTGAGTAGGAGTCCTAAACAACGTTTTAACATAGCCATAATATTCCGGAAAATCATAAAGTAATAAACCTAGTACCAAACGTATGTACTAATAACACCTGACATATTGAACATTAAATCATAATAGAAACATATCACAAAAGAACATAACATAGACAAATCAATAAGTATTAGTAGAGTGTTCTCTTACCAATGCGCGCTGGCTGAGGGAAAGAACTTAGTCTGGTGACCAACCCACTCACCTTCCAGCGCACATCACCTCTGTTCAGGATACATAACACCTAGAACACTTTGAACGAGTCACCGAGATCCCGACATTCTTGAACCTGCATGAATCTCATTAGCGCTCCAAATGAGCCGAATCCCGGTGAATGAGTAACCCAACACTATGAATATCCCTAAGCAAATTACCTAAACCACACCATCACCCGTTTCCCTTACAACTTTATATTGATAAGCTACGTTCACCAGGTAAAAACCAGTCACATATATGACCCGGGTATTGTCAGGTGTTGCGTGTATTTTGTCTGCGCCTGTGAATGGGAATATAAAAAGAGAAATATGGAGAAATACACAGGAAAAATAGAAAAAATAAAATCACACTTGTGCCGATATAAATGTTAACACACGTCCACCGAAATATTTCTGAATGTGTTTTCCTGAAAGCAATTTTTTATTTTCGTTCTCTGTTTGTTTGTCTGTCTGTCTGTCTCTCTGTAAATATGTCTCTCTTTCCTTCTCTCTGCTTTTCTCTCTCCCTCTCTTGTTTCCATCCCCTCCATCCCACCACCCTCCTCCTTTCCACATACACACACACACAATTGATGTCAACATTGGGGCTAAAAGCATTTGTTGTTTGCGGTTGTTAGGTGGAGGCCGCTGGCGATTATACGTTTTCTCTCCAATTTTTTTTTTTATTTACCTTTATTACAGGAAAGCTAATACTGAGCCTCTCGTGAGCGTCTGTTTGTTCCCGGGATATCATTATAACTATGGATCACCTGAAGATTAGACACGGCAGCTTATTTCACCCGATGAACAGAAACTCTAACCTAACCTAACCTACCCCCCCCAGGTAATGTTATATGGTCTTTATCATGTGAAAGTACCTGGAATACGTATTTTTCAGGTGATATATAAAACGTCTAAATATTTTTTTCCTTTTAAATTCCAAAGTTCAGGGCAGAATATGTTATTGTTGTCTGAGTGTTTTTAGTTTGTTTTTATTTTTCATTAGTTTGTTATTACTTTTTTGTTTTTTTTTTTGCTTAGCGTGATACTTGTTGGATTATTTCACAGTTTTTGTTTTCTCTTGCTTAAGAATTCATCCCCGTAAAGTCATGTATGGCACCTCACCACCCCGTAAAGTCATTCATGGCCTTCACCTCCCCGTAAAGTCATGCATGGCCTTCACCTCCCCGTAAAGTCATGCATGGTCCTCATCTCCCAAGTCCCCCTCCCCAAGTCATGTATGGCCCCTCACCTCCCCGTAAAGTCATGTATGGTCCTCACCTCCCCCCAAGTCATGGGTAAAGTCATGCATAAGTCATGGTCCTCATCTCCCGTAAAGTCATGTATGGCCCTCACCTCCCCGTAAAGTCATGTATGGTCCTCACCTCCCCGTAAAGTCATGCATGGTCCTCATCTCCCCGTAAAGTCATGCATGGTCCTCATCTCCCGTAAAGTCATGTATGGCCCTCACCTCCCCGTAAAGTCATGTATGGTCCTCACCTCCCCGTAAGTCATGCATGGCCTTCACCTCCCATCACCTCCCCGTAAAGTCATGCATGGTCCTCATCTCCCCGTAAAGTCATGCATGGTCCTCACCTCCCCGTAAAGTCATGTATGGCCCTCACCTCCCATAACGTCATGTATGGCTCTCGCCTCCACGTAAAGTCATGTATGGCATTCACCTCCCCGTAAAGTCATGCACGGCCTTCACCTCCCAAAGTCATGTATGGCCTCACCTCCCGTAAAGTCATGCATGGCCCTCACCTCCCGTAAAGTCATGCATGGCCTCACCTCCCCGTAAAATCATGCATGGGCCTCTCCCCGTAAAGTCATGCATGGCCCTCACCTCCACGTTAAGTCATGTATGGCCCTCACCTCCCCGTAAAATCATGCATGGCCCTCACCTCCCGTAATTTCTTGTATGGCCCTCACCTCCCCGTAAAGTCATGCATGGTCCTCACCTCCCCGTAAAATCATGCATGGCCCTCACCTCCCCCAAATCATGTATGGCCCTCACCTCCCAGTAAAGTCATGCATAGCCCTCACCTCCCCGTAAAGCCATGCATGGCTCTCACCTCCCCGTAAAGTCATGTATGGCCCTCACCTCCCCGTAAAGTCATGCATGGCCCTCACCTCCCCGTAAAGTCATGCATGGCCCTCACCTCCACGTTAAGTCATGTATGGCCCTCACCTCCCCGTAAAGTCATGTATGGCCCTCGCCTCCCCGTAGACCTGGTGGGGATAAGGTAAAATTTGATCAGGTTTATTTCAATTTAGTTTAGTTTATTAATTTTGATGTAAGACATATCAAGAAAATGTGATAGCTTACTGTAGCATATAAGAGAGAAGCGAATTTTTCTACATATGCGAGTGAGTGAGTGAGTGAGTGAGTGAATGATGATTGAGTGAATGAGTAATTGAGTGGATGAGTAATTGAATGAGTGAAGGATTAAGTGAATGAATGATTGGGTGAATGATGATTGAGTGAATGGTGATTGAGTGAATGAGTAATTGAATGAATGAGGATTGAGCGAATGGGTGATTAAGGAATTGAGTGGTTGAGGAAGTGAGTAATTGGGTGAATAACGATTGAGTGATTGAATGAATGAGTGAGAGTTATTGAGCAAATGAGTTATTGAGTAATTGAATGAATGACGATTGAGTGATTGAATGAATGAGTGATTGAGTGAATGAGATTTATTGAAAGAGTGACTTAGTGAATGAATGATAAACGTTACATACTAGGCTGTCAATTTTGTTACTTGTGGAGCTGAACTTACAGCTCATCTCACCTCACATGCCACTCGTCTCTCACACACTCACACAACATTACCTGCACACCTCTGGCTCCTGCTTCGAAAACATCAAAACAGATCCACACACAACATATTTCCCACCGGTCCTCTTACTCCCAGTAGGTAATTGAGCCACAGCGCTGTTTGACCGTCTGTCTATATTCAGTTTGGTGTTTCTCTCCTGACAGCTCATACACTGCGTATCAGATACAGGCAGATAGCTTGGTGGGGTGTATGCGGGATGTGTTACTCCCCTAGTGATGTGTAACATGACATACCTGGTATACGTGCAGAGAGGGGCATTGGACAGACTGACTGTGTTACAGAGGTCAACAAACGCCTCTCCGACAGTCACCTGTGGAGACGAACACGATAAAAACTGTATGAAGCGCTGACAATTTGACCCATTCGTCCTACACGGGAATGGGACAACTGGCCTCCGCCATCTGGCCGCAGCCCAACTGGCCGCGGGAAACTCGCCGCGGCCGACTGGCCGCCGCGGACTGGGGGTAAACTGCAAACGCCTAATTTTGCGCTCTCAAGGCAGGTTAGGTTAGGTTAGGTTAGGTTAGGTACTTCATAAAGAAATTTTAATCCTCTTTTTTTTATCACACTTTCATCAATTTTGTCAACAAAAAGTTCCATATGGCGGCCAGTCGGCCGCGGCGAGTTTCCGGCGGCCAGTTGGGCTGCGGCCAGATGGCGGCGGCCAGTTGTCCTAGACCCGTCCTACACTACGGCTAGCACATCTATGTGGACGATGTTGTCTCCTGAAAATGATATCTTATCAATGTCATTTATATGGTGTCGTGAGCATATGGGATGTTTTTAAAGTCCTTGATGTTTGTGTTTATAGTCTCTAAAGGAAGTTAAACATCCAAAACAAGACATTGGGATGTATTCCCATCGTTTTCTAATATATGTTGCCATGCAAGTCACTGGTGCTGTACACCACCAGGGAGCATCAGTTCTTAGAGGTACTTCCTCTTCCTGGATATTCAGTTATTAAGTGTCAACTAAAGGATGATTGATCCGTGTACGAGTAGAATACTGTAAAGTAAGACGTTGTTTAAATATATTAATTATTCAGTTCCTAGTTGGTACTTTAATGAAGAGAGATCATCATTTTAATGTATTACACTTTCGGACACACTAAGGCACCATGTGGACATGCTATGGTTCTATTATGTTGGACCTGAAGTGGACCTGTCCATAACACAACTACACTCCAATTTTTCCAAGCCTTTATCTCAATATCTCACAATTTATGGGTCATTTACTTATAATTTGTCTATAATATCGTCATAATTTACAATAATCAATCTGTCTTGTAATTTTCTATTTACAAAGAAAACATTGTCTATTTACTGATATGTTTAACATTGATATGTTTAACATAATAACTAGTATCATGGGGTAAACTATCCACCTTAATTAAAAAAATTCTCATCGAGTTAAAACAATTTGATAATTCGATATTGTTTCAAAGAGATTATCAATCACTTCTATTGTTCATATAATAATTCTGGTTAATTAAATATTAAAATTAACAATACATGCTTTGACTAAGCCAAATCAAACCCACGAATTTAGTTTGAAAATTCACGCCTGGTGGGAATCAACTTGACTCGAAGAAAAGGATTTGTGAAATGTACTTGAAATTCGTACGACCTGCACTCGAAGGACTGCAGTTTGTATGAGGGAGAAAAGAAGTGTGCAGGGAGGGAGGGAGGTCCATCGTCGTGAGGTGTGAAGAATAAAAGATGAGATGGAAGAGTATGTTTGTGTGTATTGCTTCCACCAGCAGCAGAATACAGAGTGGAGAGTGTGGGGTGGTGGAGCTGCATGACGGCCTTTGTACAGTACACCCCGAGAACATCTGCTGTACATGGAGTGTGACGGTGGAATACACAAGAGGGCACTGGATAATGGGCGTGGGTGGGTGGGGGTTGAGAGAAGCTTTATCTTGTATTGTCCGTAAGGTTTGGAGTTTTTAAATGGTAACTTGTAAGAAGGTCGAAGGAAATCTCAGTTACTCCCCATGTGAAACAACATGTGAGGAAAAGTTGGTTAGGAAAAAGATACGATTGAATATGAAACAGAATACCACAATTTTTCGATTTTTGAGGGCAAGTGGTGTAATGGGCCAGAATATTGATGTGAGACACAAGGTGAGTGTTGATTAGAGCGAATAGCAGTTGTTAATTAAATTCCGAAAGAAGGAAAGTGATTTCTTAAGGTTTGGAAGTAGTATTGAAACAAAATGGATGAAAGGGAACACCAGACGTTGCTGTGTTGTTCCACTGGTGTGTGTGAGGGAGTGCTGTCAGTATGGTGGTGAGCATATGATCAGGATTATACTGGCAGTGTGGGGCGGGCGAGGTTTGTGCTGCTACCTACTTTACCACCGATGTCCGTCACTTGGCGTTCATGTCATCATTCCCACGCCTCTACACCTTTCACCGTGTGTGTGTGTGTGTGTGTGTGTGTGTGTGTGTGTGTGTGTGTGTGTGTGTGTGTGTAATAATAATAATGATAATAATAATAATAATAATAATAGTAATAATAATAATAATAATTAACGGTTTATTAAGATAACATGACAGCCCGAAGGCTGAAATTATACAATGAACAGAGATGATAAGTTACATACGGTGGAATCGGGGAGTGGGTCACTTGATTGACAAAAGCTTTCAATACAGAAACATAAGAAACATAGAGTCAACATATAGATTAACTATAGAGCTGGTCTTGTAGACATTCTTGTGACCTGATTTCTGCACCAAGCCTGGCTGTTAAGCCGCTACCTCACTACAGCTGCAGATGTACCACGTGGTCCGGGTAGGTTCCCCAGCTCACACAGGGTGTTGGAGATAACATAAGAACATAAGAATGGAGGAAACTGCAGCGGGCCTATTGGCCCATACTGGGCAGTCCCGTTTACACCCAACCCTATTGCTCATATAAGCATCCAAGCTATGTTTGAAACTATTCAGCGTATTCAAGTTAATGATGATATTTGGTAACTTGTTCCATTCATCCACTACTCTGTTTCCAAACCAGTGTTTACCTATTTCACGCCTAAATCTAAATTTGTCTAATTTAAAACCATTGTTACGAGTTCGCTCCTGGTTGGATAGTTTGAGTACCTTTGTAATGTCCCCTATGTTTAGCCTTGACTTCCACTTATACACCTCTATCAGGTCGCCCCTCGCTCTACGTCTCTCGAGGGAGTCCAAATTAAGACGCTTTAACCTGTCTCTATACTCAAGGTTCCTAATGACCGGGATTAGTCTTGTCATTCTCCTCTGAATTCTTTCCAATGATTCTATATCCATCCTGTAATATGGTGACCAGAACTGAACTGCGTAATCCAGGTGTGGTCTCACAAGTGCAAGATACAGTTTTACGATGACCTCGCTAGTCTTGTAACTAACACTCCTTTGTATGAACCCAAGTACTTTATTTGCCTTGTTACGAGCAAAAACACATTGTATACTTGGCTTAAGGTTCCTACTTATCATTACTCCTAAATCTCTCTCGCAATCGGATTTCTCTATGGCATCGTTGTTCATCTGGTATCTGGTTTCCCTGTTTACATCTCCTATACTGAGTACTTTACATTTGTCCACGTTGAATTTCATCTGCCATTTTTCAGACCATTCGAAAAATTTGTTTAGATCTTCCTGCAGTTTTGCGGAGTCCTCGTCAGATTTAATTACACGTCCTATTTTAGTGTCATCAGCAAATTTACTTATGTTGCTGTCTATGCCGATATCTATGTCGTTTATGTATATAATAAATAATAATGGTCCAAGTACTGAGCCTTGGGGAACTCCACTTGCGACGTTGCTCCAATGGGATTTAGTGCCGTTAATGCTCACTCGCTGTTTCCTGTCCTGTAACCACGCCCTAATCCATTTAAGGATGTTACCTTTGATGCCATGTGCTTCTACCTTTCTAATTAGTCTTTCGTGGGGGACTCTGTCGAAGGCTTTGCTAAAGTCGACATATACCACATCACAATTGTGCCCCTCGTCCACCGATTCGAAAACTGATGAAAAGAATGTTAATAGATTAGTTAAACAAGAACGTCCGTTTGTGAAGCCATGCTGGGAATCATTGATCAATCGGTGCTTCTCCAGGTGATTTCGTATAGAGTTTGAAATGATTGCTTCCAGTAATTTGCCTACTATTGATGTTAGACTGATTGGGCGGTAGTTAGAGGATAGTGATCTATCCTCCTTCTTGAAAATCGGTATTACATTCGCTATCCTCCAGGATTTTGGTACTACACCTGTTTTTAAGGACATGTTAAACAACTTTGCTAAGGGCATACTAAGCTCTTCCTTACATTCCTTTAACACTCTGGCAAATATCTCATCGGGACCAGGTGACTTATTAGGCTTTAGTTTGTCTATTTGCTTACTAACATCGTTACTAGTCACTACTATCTCGCTTAATTTGTTTTTTTCCACTCTCTCTGAATAGAGTTGGTGCCTCGGGTATCATGTTTAAATTTTCAGTGGTGAAAACTGTTGAAAAATATTTATTCAAATTATTGCTTATTTCTCCGTCGTTATAAGTGAGCTCGCCGGTATCTGACCGTATTGGTCCAATCTTTTCTCGTGTTTTAGTTTGATACATTTGGTAGAATCCTTTGGGGTTTGTCTTCGCCTCCCTTGCTATCCTTACCTTATTATTCCTCTTGACTTTCCTTATCTCGGTTTTAACCCTATTCGCCAATATCTTATAATAATCCTGGAGGTAAATTTCGCCACGTTTTATCCTTCTACCTATAGCCTTCCTTTGGCCATTGATGTTCTTTAAATAATTATTTATCCATTTAGGGTCATTGTTGTCTGATCTGAGTTTTTTGTATGGTATGTTCTGCCTTTGTGCATTAAGTGACTCATTATTTAAATTGTCGTGGAACTCGGCAATCTCAGATCTCGTTATCAGGTCGGAGTCATCTGTCAAGTTCACGGCCAAGCCCGACACCCCCTTTCTCAGCTGCCTCTTTAAACTGTCAAAGTTTGCCCTTCTGAAATCTGGTACTTCAGTGGAATTTTCCTTACGTCTGCCCTGAAAATCTAACTGGAATCTAATTTCTTTGTGATCGCTGTTTGCAAGTTCGTTCCCTACCTCGACATTGATAATGAGGTTTTCTCTGTTCGACAGAACTAAATCGAGTATATTTTTACCCCGTGTGGGTTCGGTTATATGTTGACTTAGGAAACAGTCCTGGATCGTCTTGAGAAAATCCTCTGATTCTGAGTTACCCGTAAGGTCAGTCCAATCTATTTGGCCAAGGTTAAAGTCGCCTACTATACAGACTTTGTTGTGTATGGAAGCCCTGCGCATTTCATCCCAGATAAGTCGCTCATTGACTCTATCAAGATTGGGAGGTCTATATATTACTCCTGTGATTAATTTTTCCCTACCGTCGCTTAATTCTATCCAAATTGTTTCTGTATTCCGCTCAGTTTTTATTTCCTTATTTATTTCACACTTCAGATTATCCCTAACATAGATTGCTACTCCGCCTCCTTTCCTGGTCTGCCTATCGGTATGGAACAATTTGTAACCCGCAATTTGGTATTCGACCGGCAACTCACGTGAGTCTAGGTTGATCCATGTTTCAGTGAATGCTATTATATCGATTTTTTCGGTACATACCAAGGCCCTAATATCATCCATTTTGTTTCTCATACTTCTACTGTTCGCGTAGTAGACATTTAAGTTAGTCGTGTTCTGAGTCCTCCCTTTACCGCGTTTAGTTTTAAACTCCCTGTTTAATTTAGTTTTGTCATCATTCCTAACACTATTTCCCTGTAATCTTTTACTTTGTTTACCCGCTCCCACTGCAGTTTCCCCCACCCCCGTGCCCATATGTTCCCCTAGCAGTTTAAAGACTTCGATATCCTTTGAACTGTCCCCTCTAGAGACTCAGCCAGGGTTGCCACCCCATCCCGAGACAGGTGCACCCCATCCCTAGCATAAAGGTCCCTTCTGCAGAAGAAGTTGTCCCAGTTGTCAATGAATGGGACAGATATTGACTTGCAATATCTGTCAAGACATTCGTTGACACCAACCGCCCTTGACAACCATTCACTGTCAACTCTCCTTCTAGGCAGGACACCGCATATGATAGGGATCTCTCCCTTAGACCTACTACAATCTATAGCTGCCTTGAACTTATCAAGAAGCTCCTCGCTCCTACACCGGCCAATATCATTGCCTCCTGCACTGAGGCAGATATTGGGTTTGTTCCCATTACCAGACAAGATATTGTCCATCCTGTCAATTATATCCTCCACCCAAGCTCCTGGCAAACACACCCTCATCCTATTTTTGTTTTTACCACAAAAGGCCCTGTCCATGTACCTTACCTGTGAGTCACCAACAATTAAAGTTTTTATACCTTCCTTGTCATCCGTGTCCCTGACGGTACTAACGTCCAATTCGTCTATCAAGGGACTGAACGAGTTGGTACACTTAGCTGTTGTTGTCATTGTTGTCGTATCCTTGGTGTATTTCTTCACCACCAGCTTCGTCTTCCCACTCCTCACAACCTTCCACTCGCTTGAATTTTCGTCAGACACTGGCTTTCCCTGTCCCGCCTCCCCTTTTAACCTCGCCAGCTCTTCCTTTAATTTCAGGTTCTCCAACGTGGCCATCTCAATTTCTTCCTTGGCCCTCGCCAATTCTTCCACGGACCACTCCAGTTTGGTCAACAAACTCGCACACCCAAGACCACACATAGCACTGGCCATATCTGATAATTATCCCTCGGAAGCTAACCCTGCCGTGACCTTTCCCCTAGTGAGGTCAGAACACAACTGAGTGAGGTCAGAACACAACTGGTTCTTGTTCCTCATGTGATGTAGTTTGGAATTCATAGTTCCTCACCTGGGTGGAGTAGGGAGTCCTCATGTCTATCCTGGTGCAGATTGGAGTGTTTCTTGGGTTCTCATCTAGTGTTGGTGGTGGCGAGTGGACTGCGGGCTGCTTGTGTTACGTCAAGCGTCAGGTTCAACACTGACCACTAAGCACAATTGTCACTAACAGTTGTTTCTCTCTTTCGAGGTGAAATTGTCACTTTTGTATATCATTTGCTGGTTGATCATCAGTCTTTGCTCTGTACTGTTGGTGGGAGGATGTTGATTAATCCAGTTAGGGAGGAGGAGATGGGGAAAGGGAGGGCCCGACAGACCAGGCTGGCAGCTGTCTCCATGGTTAACATAAGAACATAAGAAAATAAGGAGTCTGCAATAGGCCGGTTGGCCTGTGCATGGCAGCTCCTGTTGAGAGTTACTACAACTCTCTATCATCTATGAACTCTATCCAGTCTCCTTTTGAAACTTTTCAGAGTTCCAGCACTTACTACAAAGTTGCTAAGCTTGTTCCACTCGTCCACCACCTTATTTGTGAACCAGTTCCTTCCTATCTCCCTCCTAAACCTAAACTTATCCAACTTAAATCCGTTGCTTCGAGTCCTATGCTGCTCGGATATTATAAGAACTTTATCTATATCCCCTTTATTGATTCTTTTCACCCACTTAAATACTTCTATTATATCTCCCCGCACTCTTCGTCTTTCTAGGGAATGCAAGTTTAGTTTCTTTAACCTATCCTGATATGGAAGGTTTCTAAGACCCGGAATCATTTTCGTCATTCTTCACTGCACCGACTCCAGTGAATTGATATCCATTCTATAATAAGGGCACTGAACCGCATAATCGAGGTGCGGCCTGACTAGCGCAAGATATAGTTGCAATAAGACCTCTGCAGTCCTATTACTTACGTTTCTAGATATAAAACCCAATACTCTGTTTG
The DNA here is from genome assembly GCF_018991925.1 of Homarus americanus. Classification (NCBI taxonomy): domain Eukaryota; kingdom Metazoa; phylum Arthropoda; class Malacostraca; order Decapoda; family Nephropidae; genus Homarus; species Homarus americanus. The sequence continues at coordinate 9,051,113 of NW_024711292.1, read as the reverse complement.
CATTATTTCGAACATTAACGCACTGTTTTCTAGGCTGTAGATCAGGACTTACAAGTACCCCTGGGTCTCTTTCACAAGTCGACTTCTCTAGGTTGATGTTGTTAAGGCTGTATACATTGACAGTATTTGTTCTTCCAATATTCAGTATGCTGCACTTGCTGGTGTTGAATTTCATTTGCCATTTTTCAGACCACCTCTGCAGTTTATTTAGATCCTCCTGTAGTGCATTTGCATCCTGCCCTGAATTAATCTGCCGCCCTATTTTGGTGTCATCTGCAAACTTGCTTATGTCACTGCTGATCCCAGTATCTAGATCGTTTATGTAGATTATGAACAAGAGTGGGCCTAGTACTGACCCCTGGGGAACCCCACTGGTTACACGGCTCCACTCAGATTTAACATCATCTACGCTGACCCTCTGTGTTCTATCGGTGAGCCATGATTTTATCCAATTTAAAACTTTCCCCTCGATACCATGAGCCTTAATTTTTCTCAGAAGCCTCTGATGCGGTACTCTGTCAAATGCTTTGCTAAAGTCTAAGTAAATAACATCGTAATTTTCGTCATTATCTACTACCTCGAAGACTTTCCTAAAAAACGTCAGCAGATTTTTAGACAAGATTTTCTCTTTGTAAACCCATGTTGAGAGTCGTAGATTAATTTGCTTTTTTCTAAATGAGATCGGATGTTATCTGCTATAATTGATTCAAGAAATTTCCCCACTACTGACGTCAAACTGATCGGCCGGTAATTTGACGCTGATGCTATGTCTCCCTTTTTGAATATGGGTACTACATTTGCCTGTTTCCACAAGTCTGGCACAACTCCCGTGTCTAATGATTTTGTAAATAAATTTACGAGGGGTCCGCTAATCTGTTTCCTACACTCTTTCAAGACTCGAGGAAAAATTTCATCCGGCCCTGGGGATTTTGTCTTCTTTAGTTTATTTATCCTCTTAAGAACATCCTCTTTTCTGATAGTGTTATTCATTTATTTCTCTTCTTCCTTTCCCCTAAATATCAGTTCCACCTCTGGAATTTCCTCCCGGATTTCTTCTGTGAAAACTGATAAGAAGTAGCTGTTCAATGCCTTGCTTATTTCTTCACTGCCATTTATCACTTTTCTCCTCCCTGACTTTAAGGGCCCAACTTTGTGCTTGAACTTTGTTCTGTATACCTGGAAAAATCCCTTGGGATTCGCCTTGGATTCTCTTGCTATTTTGATTTCATAGTCTCTCTTTGCTTTCCTTACATTTTTCTTAACATTCCTAGATAGTTCAGTATACCTTTTTCTGAGCTGCTCCTCCCCTCCCTTTAATTTCTTATATATTCCTTTCTTTATTCCTATGTCATGTTTAAGTTTTCTGGTCATCCACCTTGGCTCATTCTTATTTGACCTAATTTTTCTGTATGGTATATTTTGTTCTTGTGCTTTATGTAGTATACTAATGAATATATTATAGTCATGATCAATTGTTGTGTCATCTATGACCTCACCCCTTCCTACTGGGGACTGACGTGACTGTTCCCAAGTGACCTCACCTAGGTACCTTCTTAACCCCTGATAATCCGCCAACCGAAAGTTTGGGACTCTGACCATATTGTCATTGTTTTCGTTTCCCAATTTAGGGTGAACCTGATTTCTCTGTGATCACTGTTACCTAGTTCTTCCCCTACTGTGATATCTCTGATAATATTTTCTTTATTTGTTAATACTAGGTCTAATATATTGTCACCTCAAGTAGGTTCTGTAATTAGTTGTTTAAAAAAATTGTCCTGTACTGCATCTAGGAAGTCTTCAGATTCATAGTCACGTACAATGTTGTCCCAGTCAATATTTCTGAAATTGAAATCCCCATAATGCACAGGTTGTTATATTTTGCTGCCCTACTCATTTCCTGCCATATGGGCTGAGCTGCTTCTTTCCCAAGACTTGGGGGCCTGTAAATCACTCCCATAATTAGTTTTTCTCTTCCTTCCGTGATTTCTACCCATACAGACTCGGTTCCTATTTCACCCTTTATTGAATTATTAATACAACATTTTAATGTATCCTTGACGAAGAGTGCGACCCCTCCCCCCTTCCTACCTTCCCTGTCCTTGTGAAAACGGTTGTACCCTTCTATGTTGTACTCTGATAAAAAAAATTTGATCGCCAGATTCATCCAAGTTTCGGTGATTGCTATGACGTCTACATTCTCGGTACATACAACCGCTCTCAGCAAGTCTATTTTATTTCTAACTCTCCTACTGTTTGTATAGTATACATTTAAACCTACCCTTCCCTGGTCCTGTTTGACCCCTTGTCCTGGGTAACCAATTTTACTTCCCAGGACCAGCTTGTTTTTTGACTCCCACTTTCCCCGACCTCTCTCTACTGGCGAAACCCCCCCTTTGGAGTGACAATTTCACGCTCCAGGGATGCAGACAGCGTCTTTACCCCCGCACGAGACAAGTGTACTCCATCACGACTGTACAGGTAGTCGTTGCCATAGAATCGTTGCCAGCTATCAATGAATGCCCAACCATTGTTTGCACAATGTTTTTCCAGTCGGCAATTTATAGTAATTGCTCTGGACAGCCATTCACGACCAACCCCTCTTCTAGGCAAGACGCCACATACTATCGGGATCCCTCCCCTATCTCTAATCTTCCCCAGCACCTCCCTATACCTCTTGAAAAGTTCCTCACTCCTAACCTTTCCTATGTCGTTTCCTCCCACACTAAGACGCACTAGTGGATTGGTACCCTCCCCTGACAAAACCCTATCTATCCCCTCAGCTACATGCCCTATCCCAGCCCCAAGAAAACACACTCTAGTCCTACGTTTCCTATCTCTTAAACAAAAAGTCCTATCTAAAAACATCACCTGGCTGTCCCCAACTACCACGACCTTACCTGTGGGCAGGGTTTGTCCAACTGCCCTTTCCTCTCCTTGCTCCGTACCGTCCTGCCTCTTCTCTTCCCCGCCAGCTTCCTCCAGCACCTGGTAGGGGTTACTGCACTCCACACCCTGGTCAGCTTTCCTGAGCCTGACCCTAGTCCCCTTGGAGACAACCACTCTCCACTCCTGCTCCTCCTTCGCAGGTTTCCTGCTAGGCAGGACACCTACCTGAAGGAGTTCAGTCCTGAGGGCTTCATTTTCCCCCTTTAGAGTGTCAAGCTCACTCCTCAACTGCCCCAGCTGCCTTAACAGAGTGGCCAGTAGGTCGTCTTTCCCCACACTCCCCTCCTCTTCCCCCAAGACACAATGATCCAAGGCGGTCATTTTCCTTGGTCACTACGGGAGCACTTGGGGGCACGACCTTCTCCAAGCTGGGTCAGGTAGCAACGGCCGCGTTGGCGGGCAGCGCCGACTACACACGTCCTTACCCTATGAAGGCAGGATTCTGACTGTTGTGATCTGGCCAGAGTGTGTGTGTGTGTGTGTGTGTGTGTGTGTGTGAAGCTTTTTAGGGATAATCATCCGATTATGCTTTAAAACGTCCAGTACCTGGCTATTTAAATAAATTGGGGTAACTGTTTTTATTTGTACAACTTAATGAAAATTAGTTCCTCTATGGCAAAATTTACTAAGACGTCGTTTACTATTATAAGATAGCGAAATTATATCTGACTTGCGTTTGGTAAGCGTAGCTTGGTTAGGTTAGGCGAGGAATGTGGTGCTTCTCTCGTGGCAGGTGCAAAATCCTCAGGGGCGCCGGGTGGGGTGTCTGGGTCCATAGGGCCGGATGCAGGATCCTCATTAGGAGCAGGGTCCACGTCAGAAGCAGGGTCCGTATCAGGAGCAGTAGGTACCTGAGGATGAAAAGAGGGTACGCAGAAATGTTGTGGGCGAGGTGGTGCTGCAAGTGGCAACTACGGGCAGACTGGTGCAGGCGTGGTTTGTTGGGGGTAATGCTGGGCTGGGGGCCCATCGGGTAAGGTGGCCGGCTTCACTCGATCTATGCTGACGGTGTCTTGTCTGCCATTGCGGATGACCGTCAGGAACTTCGCTGACCGTGCAAAAACCGGGAAGAGTCCGTCGTAGGGGCGTTGAAGTGGGTTGCGGTGAACATCGCGCCTGACGAAGATATACTCGGCGTTGAATAGTGCAGGAGGGATGTGTTCAGGGCGAGGGGAAGCCTGGCGTGGGGCAATAGCTTTGAATGCAGAAACTGCTTGTCGTAGTGTTTGCAGTAGGTTGTGAAGGGCAGCAGGAGTGAAGTGGTCAAGGTCAGGAGTACGTGAGAAGTCCCCGGGGAGGCGAAGAGGCTCGCCTAGGGTGAGATCTGCTGGGCTGCAGTCCATGTCTTCTTTGTGTGATGCGCGGATGCTAAGGAGCACTAAGGGTAGAGCATCAGTCTCGCCTTCGGGGTCGTGCTGTGCCTTGATGGCGTCCTTCGGCTGCCGATGAAACCGCTCTATCATGCCGTTGGATTGAGGGTGGTAAGCAGTAGTGTGGTGCATGGAAGTGCCGAGGAATTGGAGGGGACTATGCCAGAGTTGTGATTCAAACTGGACTCCTCAGTCAGTGATGACAATCGTGGGAGGACCGAAACGGGAGACCCAACCAGACAGGAAGGCACGGACGGCTGACTGCTGTAGCATTGGGCATGGGAATAGCTTCTGTCCACCTGGTGAAACTGTCAATGCAGATAAAGATGTTGGTGTTGCTGCGGGATGCTGGAAGAGGTCCCACGATGTCGAGGTGCACTACCTGGAAGCGTCCTTTGGGTACAGGAAAAGTTTCTAAGGGAGCCCGTGTGTGTCGATGTATCTTAGAGGACTGGCAGGTCTGGCACTGGGCTGCCCATTTTCTAGTATCAGCCTTGATGCCGGGCCAGACGACACGTTGCGTGAGAAGGCGCTGGGAGGCCCGTACACCTGGGTGGCTGAGACCATGGATGCGGTTGAAGATGGCGTGGCGGTGGATGTGAGGCACGAACGGTCTAGGCTGCCCACAGGACATGTCGCACCACAACTTGATGTTCGTACCGGAAACGGGGAGTTCTTGGAGGGCGAGACCTGAGGGAGATGACTTGTATGCTGTAAGGTCTTCGTCGTTCTCTTGAGCTACGGCGAGCTGTCTGTAATCCATGGGTGGAGATGAGCGAAGAATGCTGGATATACAACGAGAGAGGGTGTCGGCGATCCCGATGTGGCTGCCCTTTATGTGTTGGATGTCGCTGGTGAACTCCGAGATGTAAGCAAAGTGGCGAAGAACATGTAGTGTATGTGTCTGGGAGGCTGAAGTGAAGGCGTGGACGAGGGGCTTGTGATCAGTGAATATGGTGAACTGACAGGCCACGAGGAAGTGCTGGAAATGCTTGACAGCAAGATATATGACCAGAAGCTCTCGATCGAAGGCACTGTACCTGAGTTGAGGTGGTTGAAGCCGCTGTGAAAGAAGGCAATGGGCATGAGAGTTCCGTTGATCACCTGTTGTAAGACGGCGCCCACGTCATTAGAAGAAGCGTGTGTTGTGAGAGTGGTCCGGGTGTTGGGAACAGGGTGAGCCATCAGGGGAGAAGATCGTGGAGAGGAGCGAGGATGTTAGCAGCCTGGGCAAAGAAGCGGTGGTAGTTGTTGACTAAACCCAGGAATTTTCGGAGCTTCTTCGCTGTTTCAGGTTTGGGGAACTCTTTGATGGCAGTTACCTTCTGTGGTAGGGGTTGGATGCCGCTCGACGAAACTCTGTGACCGAGGAAGTCGATGGAGGAGGCTCCGAAGACGCACTTGGCGGGATGAACTTTCATGTTGTTGTTCTGCAGGCGTTGGAGGATCTGTAGGTGGTGATGATGCTCGGCAGGCGTCGGAGATGCGACGAGAATGTCGTCTATGTAGACAGTGACAAAGTCGAGGTCGCGAAGCATGTGGTCCATGTACCTCTGGAAGGTCTGAGCTGCATTGCGTAGTCCAAAACTCATGTAGGCATACTCAAAGAGACCGAACGGAGTGGTGAGGGCAATTTTCTGGATATCTGCAGGTGCCACTGGAATCTGATGGAAGGCGCACTCCAAGTCTATCTTCGAGAAGATGGTCTTGCCATGGAGTTTGTGGTGGAAGTCCTGGACGTGCGGGATAGGGTACCTGTCAGGTTTGGTGACGAGGTTCAGAGCTCTGTAGTCACCACATATTCTCCAGTCGTTGGATGATGGCTTTGGAACCATGTGAAGAGGAGATGCCCAAGGACCCTTTGAAGGTCGAATGATGTCGTCTTGCAGGAGTCTGTTGAATTCCGCCTTGGCTGCTTTCAGGAGCTCAGGGTGAAGGCTCCGAGGGCGTGAGAAGGCTGGAGGTCCTATAGTCTCGATGTGGTGGAAGATTCCCAACGTAGGTGGTGGTGGAGAGACTCGGGGTGAGAAAATCCCTGAACTCCTTGAGCAGGGGGGAGAACTCGTTGGACGGTGAGAGGCAGGTGATAGTGTCGGCGACTGCAGCACGTGTACCCCGGATCGTGTGTGCTGTAGGCTCATGGATGAGGCAGAGGTTGCTTGGGTCGACGACGAGCTTGTGGAAGGTGAGGGAGTCGAAGCCAAGGATGTGTTGAGAGACGTTTGCCACCACGAAGGACCAGCGCAGAGTCCTTGGAAAACCAAGGTCTATGGCGGGGATGTGTCCGCCGTAGGAGGCGATGGGGTTACCGTTGGCAGCGAACAGGTCATATGAGGGTTGCTTTGATGTGTCTTGCAGTGAGGGAGGGATGATGCTGACCGATGCCCCTGTGTCAATGAGGAATTTCCTGCCGGAGATGCGGTCGGTGATATGCAGCAGTGAGACACCTGTAGTGATGGAGGTTGTGGCGTCTACCAATCCAAAGGAGATTGCTGCCACCGAACATCAAAACTCAGTTGAACTCACGGCAGCCCTCACGGACCACATAATTGCTCAGAACACAACAGGGGAGGTGGATACCAGTGAAGTAAACAAGATTCGAAAATCCATCACGACAGAACTACAGCACGGACAAAGTGATAAGTTGCAGCAACTGTTGCTGGAAGTACCAGAGAATTTGAAAAAAAAGTAGCTATAGCGCAGGAGGTGGGCGCCTCGAACTGGTTAACTACGTTACAGATAAGGGGAAATGGTTTCATTCTCAACAAAAAATAATTTACAGATGCTAATGCTGTAAGGTACGGTAGGCCAGTAGAAGGTTTGCACTCCCAACGTGTGTGTGGCTCTTCCTATGACGTCGATCACGTTATGGTGTGCAAGAAAGTGTTCTTCATATGCATGAGGCATGACGAAGTAAGGGATCTCACAGCAAACATGTTGAAGGAAATCTGCCGTGATGTCAGGGTAGAACTGATCCTCCTTCCATTGGATGGTGAGAATTTCCAACATAGGACTTCAAACACATCCAACGAAGCCCGTGTTGACGTCAGTGCTCGAGGATTCTGGACGCCAGGACAGCAAGCCTTCTTCGACATCAGGATTTTTTATCCCATGGCCGCATGTCACTGTAACTTAGCTCTCAATGCTGCACACAGGAGGAACGAGAACGACAAGATAAGGGCATAAGGGGAGAGACTTCAGAACGTTGATCAAGGCAGTTTTCACAACCTCTGGTGGGATGGGACCAAGTGCAAGATGCTTCTGCGCCAGACTCACGGAGGTGCTATCCCAACAGAAGCAGCAGCCCAGAAGTTATGTTACAGCCTGGATGAGATGTCGACTGTCCTCTCTCCTAAGCTCGGCTCTGTTCTGCCTCTGGAACGAGAGCATCGGCCCCAAAGCCGACAACAGTTGCAGATATTGACTATGAGGCAACAGTCACTGAATGCCGCATAGATCTGCGGCTCAACTAACTCAACACAGCTAGGATAGCTACTTATGTATTAGGATATTTAATTTTAAGGTAATAAAACGGAAGCGAAGGTGTGGCTATAGGGGGAGGATGGAGGCCACGTTAAAAAAAGAAAAAAAAAAGAAAAAATAGTAGTAAGAGTAATAACAATATTATTAATCTACTACTACTGCAAATAATAATAATAATAATAATGATAATAATATGATTACAATAATGTCAAGCGGGTTAAAATTCGTTCTAACAAATATAAAAAGACACCGAGCGGTTCATTTTTATATAAAATAAATCATAATCTGTTCCAATTATGTTGTAAAGTTAATTAATTCCATATTGATATTACAAACAAATTAGATTAAATTTTGTTCTCATTTTTAAAACATATTGAAACTTTTTAATAGTTTTTCTCCCACAATTAAAAAAAAAATCATGAGCCATGATAATTTTTTTTACCATAACAGCTGACCGTCATTTATATGCATAGTGTGAGCAAAACAAATGCAACTTCATAATAACAACACTGGTATGGTTGACTAAGTTGACAATACCCTTGAGTACATCGACTTTGATATCGTACTGAAGGGGTTATAATTAAGACATCGTGCTCAAGGGATTAAGACACACAGTGATAAAAATAGCGTACTTAAAGGTTTATGACATCGTACTCAAGGGATTAAGACTTTAGTAAAGGGCTTAAGACATCTTAGTAAAAGGGTTAAACCATCGTACTCAAGGGGTTACCATCGTGCTCAAGGGATTAAGGCAGCATACTCATGATTAAAATATCGCACGCAAGAGTTTATGGCAACGTACTCAATGGATTAAGACTTTTTAGTAAATGGTTTCAGACGTCGTAGGAAAGGGTTTAAATCATCGTACTCAAGGGTTTATGACATCGTACTCAAGGGGTTAAGACATTGTGCTCAGGAGTCTAAGATATACACAGGGGATTAAAACATCGTACACAGGGTTTATGACATCGTACTTAACAGATTAAGATATCGTCTTTACGGGTTTCAGATATCTCATTGTCGTCAAGGGGTCAAAGTATCATAATCAAGGTGTTAAAATATCTTACTCAAGGGAATATAATACTGTACGTAAAATGAGCTTATATTTTGTCAGGCTTCCTTTACCCACCGGCCTTCCTTACTTGTTTCCTGGAGTCATGGACGCTAATTCACACGTTATTTGCGGGTAATATTGCAGAGATATTTAAGGGTTATAAAATGTCAATAATGGGGGTGTTTCGGGGGTCCTTAGTTGTTTTTTCTCTGCAATGACTTTACTATGGTGACCTCGATGCTCCTACAGTTGGTGTCAGCTGAAGGTCCCAGGCCTTCCTATTGTGGACAGATTAACACATCGCTGCTTGTTGTTGGGTCTCACGGGCAGTTATCACTGGGTACCTGGGACTTCACTGTGTGAAGGTTAACTTGGGTACAACTCAGCTGTTACTGTTGAGTTGTTCTTACTGACTTAAGCACTGTTCTCCACTGTTCACCTCTGTTCAACACTGGTTCCATTCCTTTCCTAATTGAAATAGTAACTTCCGGCGAGAACTTGTTGATATTCGGGTGAGGAGGAGGGGTTCTGGGGAGGGAGTTGGTATGGGCCAACAGTTGACTTGGCTGCTGCCAGAGGAGCGCCAGGTACGTCTTGACCTTTCGGTGGTCAAGGGTGAAATGTATGTATGTATGTATGTATGTATGTAATAATAATAATAATAATAATAATAATAATAATAATAATAATAATAATAATAATAATAATAATAATAATAATAATAATAAACGGTTTATTAATAGAGTTGTAGCCGGTGGCTGAAAATATACAAACTTACATGTGATTTAGACATAATATGATACATTCAATACATTTTACAGGGCTGTACAGTACATAAATCAGGAGCTGTTTATTATTTTAGCAATAGATGGGATGGTGCTGTTCTTATATCGATCAGTGCGGGCTCATATGGGCTGAATTTTGTTGTAGTGGCGGACTGCTCGAGATGGGCTGGGGACTGCCGGTGGCAGTAGGTGGCGATGACGGGGATGGTGCAGTAGTCCACTGCCAAATCCTAGTAGTGCGTGGTGGTGGAGGTCACTGAGGGATGGCATTTCCAGGGTAGAGAGAGCGTTGTTGTAGCCGGAGTAGTCTGCGCCGAGCATGATTCTGCAGGCTCTCTTCTGTACCTTCTCTAGCCGACGTTGTTGGGTTGAGTTGAGAGAAGACGACCAGGCTGGTGACTCGTACGTTAATTTGGGGAGTATAAATGCGTTGAAGTTAGTCCTCAGCTCTGGCGTGGGTGCCCCAAGTGACCTGAGTCGTCGTAGCATGTAGAGTCGGTACGAGACTGCCTTGATTGTGTTGTTTACATGGGCCTTCCAGTCCAGTTTGTGGTCTATAGTCAGCCCCAGGAGTTTGGCAGACTGCACTAACTGGAGAGGATGAACACCCACTGTGACTGCTGGAGCTTGCACTGGAGTGGTGGCGGTATTGAAGTGCATGATTACGGTTTTGGTATGATTGATGGCGACCTTGTTCTCCGTAGTCCATGCCTGTAGCCTGTCCAAGGTGCCTTGTAGCGATGTGTAGTCCGGTTAGGTGTTCTCCACTGTAACCCCCACAGTGCAGCCATCCACGTACTTCCACCTGTGGGGAGGGTCCGACAGAGCGTCGTTGATCAGGATTAGGAAGCACAGTCTCGGTCCCCTGGGGAACACCGCAGGTGAGGTGTTGGTATGTATGTGTGTATGTATGTATGTATGTATGTATGTATGTATGTATGTTTATAATTGTGGCAACCTGTGGTGTAATGGTCAGCATGCTCGCCTCCCAAGCAAGCGCATCCGGGTTCGACCCTCGGGCAGGTGTGAAACTATGGGCAAGTTATTTTAAGGCATTTGCTTTTGTCTACCCAGCAGTAATTAGGAACCTGGATGTTAATCGATTTGCGGATCATGTTCCGGGGTAGTGGTTAGCCAGTGCAGTTGGCGAGTTGTCCGGTCTTCTCGGACTATTCCTTGACACTGGATCATGCAACTCGTAAATTCAGGGTGTGGTTGTTGTGTTGGCGACAGCTTCTACACCTTAAACAAATTCACACCTCGGTGGCCCTTGGGCCGACCATCCTTGTTACACGACGGCCGACCATTATTATGCATATATGTAATAACAATAATTAACGGTTTATTAATCAGGTACAGTCCACCAAAAAAAATATATATTGTTAGATTTTCCGTCATTATAATTAGAAACGTTAGTCTAAATGCTTTGAAATGATATCAAGTGCATCATCATCAGTTGGTACGCCTGCTCGCCATATCAGCAACAGCTAGAGATGGGGGTAGGACTGGGGGAGGGAGTCGTCCTTGTATGGCGTATTAATACTTCAATATAACATGAAATCCATTAAGCTATAGTAATGTATTTATCGTGCTGGGTTGAAGCAAGGCATATGTAAACAACCACTGACTGATGATTACAATAACACTGAAATACACATTAAATGGAAATGTTTAGGAACATCATAACTGAGACAACTGAGACAGACCTCCAAACAGACATTGGTTAACTCCGAAAAAAGGGACTTGCAGGCAACAAACCCCCCCTGTCCACTTATAGTAAGACATTTATGGGTGTAAGTTTCTGTGTGGCACCAGTTGTTTGATGGCGCCTAACACATCGTGTTACTGTTCTGTGGTGATACTGTACTGCGGGTTCACTCACCCCAGTTCGCCGTGTCTATTTCAGTGTTACGTATACCCTCGTTGGGAAGGGCAATGATAGCACCTCTCACATCTTGTGATGTCTCCCCGATAATTCCTCACTCTATTCAATGTAAAATCCCATTTATGACTGGCATAGCGTTGGTATCCATGTACGACATCCACTCCGAGTTATGTAATATATGTTCTGAAGCCTCGGAGGTTTCACTTCGTTCGAAAACGTATATGTTCATTCATGTTCAAAGCTCGCGGATGTAGAACTACCAACCGTTCAGAAACAGGTCGAGTAACATTGCTCAGAAAGCCTCGAATCACATCGACCCCATGGCTAACGATAGTTTTTTGGGGGCTGTACAGCAGCTAAAAGGCTGAAAATACTGTACGATGTGAAGGTTCCAAGTGTTCCCTGAAGAAGGCAGTGATGGGTAGGGAAACACCGGGTAACACTGAAGTCCATTTAATAACGGATAGGAGAAATACAAGTGGTGACTAGCGTGTGCCATGCACGGCCCACAGAGTCAGACTGAGACTGCCTTGCCATATGGCAGCCTCGGGGCAATGTTGCCACATAACACGTGCAGTGTTGCCACGTGATTACATATATAAATGCTACTCGGCACAGTAGCTTAGATACATAACCTACATCTCCCTCCCCCCCTCACGCTCATAGTCTTTGTCTTGAGCGGACTTCTTAGTCCTAAGTCGCTCCGAGCGTCGAGGTGCACTGTGGGGCGGATCCTCGTGAGGTGTAGGGGACTCGTCCTCGGTCAGGGGGCCAGCAGCAGGGGGTGGGACTGGCCGGAGGAAGCGGCGGTTCCTCCACCAGACACGGCCGCTCGGCATCCTGACCTTGTAGTCCCGCGACCGGCCGACGCCCATCACTATGCCCACCTTGTCCCAACGTGTCGTCGTCGGGTCCTGGACGCGGACAAGGGCACCAATCTCCAGTGGCTGAAGAGGGCGGGCACGGTCGTCATACCGAGCCTTGGCGTCCTGGGCACGTGAAGCGGCGCGGCGGTCGCAGCTCTCGGCTCTGGTCTGCCACTCCTTCGCAAAGGCCTTGGCGTGTGCAGGAACGCAAGAGCGGAGAGGGTGACCATACAGGATCTGGGCAGGGGAGCGTCCTGTGTGGGTGGGAGTATTACGTAACTCCAGGAGTCCTTTGTCAAACGCCTCACAGTCTATGTTGCCTGAAGGGGCCACCTTGAGGATGAGGTGCTTGACTGTCTTGACCGCAGCCTCAGCATGGCCGTTTGACTGTGGGTAGTGGGGTGTTGACACGATGTGGCGGACTCCCCAACGCTCCAGGAATCCTGTGAAGTCCCGGCTGGTGAACTGTGGCCCACCGTCCGTCCGCAGACGTACGGGGACGCCCAGGTCACGAAAGAGGTGCCGGAAGTGGCGAATGGTGGCCGCGGACGTCGTGTCCGAGCCACAGATTACCACCACAGGCCAGCCAGAGAGTCGGTCGGCGACAACTAGGAAATGTTTCCCAGCTGTGCTGAAGAAATCAGCCGACACGGACTCGAAGGGCCTGGTGGGTTCGTCGTCGCACAAGAGGGGCTCCTGCTGTTGACTGGGCTGCATGATCTGGCACGGCTCACAGGCACGGACCGTATTGACGATATCCGCGTCAATGCCGGGCCAGTACACAGCCTGCCTTGCGCGGCGCTTGGTGGCCTCTGCTCCATGATGGCTGTCGTGTAAGCGGGCCAGAACGCGACGACGGAGAGCTGCAGGGACGACCACACGGGCACCGTACAGGACGAGGTCCCCATCTGCGTAGAGGTCCTCACGTATCTTCCAATACGGGCGTAGGGCGTTGTGGAGGTCAAAACGGTCGCGAGGGAACCCAGTCCTCACACTCTCCAAGAGCTGAGTGTAGGAGGGGTCGTCGCGTGCCGCGGTCCGTAGTTCCTCAAGGGCCAGATCGCTGTCGGGTGGCGACACTGAGGCCTGGGTGCTGGCGAGGGACTGTACGGCCTGCAAGGTGACGATGTTGCTGACGGAGAAACCGGCCTCGGTGCTGAGCATCTCGTCTTCAGGTGTAGGGCGGCTGACTGGGGAGCGGGAGAGGGCATCCGGGATGCACAACTCCTTACCTGCGCGCCAAGCCGCGGTGAAGACGAAGGCCAAAATCTTCTCCTTCAGGCGCTGGAGGCGGGGATTCTCGATGGCGTCCAGCGAATAGTGATTAAGAATGGGGACCAAGGGCCTGTGGTCTGTGATGAGGTCGAAGTGCTGTAGGCCAATCAAGTAAAATTTGCACTTCGATAAGGCCCATACCACTGCCAGCAGCTCCAGCTCGATGGTAGCATAGCGAGACTCAGCATCGGTGAGGAAGCGAGAGCCACACTGTACGAGCCGGTACTTTCCTCCACCGTGATCCTGGAGAAGGGCGTAACCAACCCCGTACAGGCGCGAGGCGTCTGTCTGGAGGACGGTGGGGAGCGCTGGGTCGAAAGTAGCGAGGATAGGTGGACTTGACAGGGCCTCCTTCACCTTATGAAAGGCGAGGTCGTGGTCAGGGGTCCACGTGAAAGTCCTCTTGGGGCTCATCAGGGGCGGAGAGGCCCGGCAGCGGCGGAGACGTCAGGAGAAAATTCTGCCAGCTGGTTCACCAGGCCCATGAAAGACCTGAGATCCATAAGGTTGGCAGGTTTTGCAAAGTCCGCTATGGCACGAACTTTCTCCGGGTCCGCAGCAATGCCATCCCTTGAGAGTCGGTAGCCGCAGAAAGACACTGCAGGTGCGGCCAAGACGAACTTCTCGGCATTCAGAGTGATGCCGTGCGTCCTACACCTGGTCAGTACCTCGTCGATGCGGCGAAGATGCGTCAGGTAGTCCTCATCGTAGAGGAGGACGTCATCCACTACCTTCACGCAGTTGGTCACGCCTTGAAGTGCCATGTCACCACGGAGACAGAAGGCGTCCCCCGTAGCAGCGAATCCCATAGGGCCACGGCAGTAGCGGAAGCGTCCGTAAGGCGTGATGAAAGTGGTCAGTGGCTGATCCTCCTTCTTCAGTGGGATCTGCCAGTAACCACAGAGGGCGTCCATCGTCGAGAAGTGCCGTACCTTCGGATCCACACTCCGTATAGCTGCAAAAGGTGTGGGTGAAGGGTGGGCGGGACGGGACACCTGGCTGTTAAGCTTAGACAAGTCGGTAGTAATCCGCACTCCACCGTTAGTCTTAGCCACAGCGACTAGAGGGTGGCACCAAGGGGATGGGTCGTCACCAACGGGTACGATGACACCCTGGGCCACCATGGAATCCAGTTCCTTCTTGACTGAATCCCTGAAGGCGAGAGGAATCAACCGGGGAGTGTGTATGGCAAACGGCTGTGCATCTTCCCGCAGGTGTATCCTCATAGGCGGACCCGCCATAGCCTTCAGTGGCGCGGTCCGTAGGGCCTCCTTCGTCACCAGCACATCCGAGTACTCCTTCAGGAAGTAGGCCCTTGCGGCTGAAGGAGACGTCTCGCTGTGAAGAGGAAGCAGCCGTGACTTGGGTGGAGGCGGGGCGGGAGTGGACGCGGGTTCTGGGCAGCTCTGTGCGGCAGCGCCAGGCGCGTCGCTCGTTGATTCACGCACCCTGCTGGCGGTGTACCGAGCAGCTGGGATCTGCTCAGGAAAGTCTCTGGGCACCACGCCTAACTCCTTGCAGTGCTCCCACGACAACAAGGGTGTAGCGAGAGTAGGCTGCACGTCGATCCATCCATGACACGACCTGTCGCCGTAGGTGATCTCGGCTTGAAAGGAGCCCACAGCGTCCGGCATCTGGGAACCGTCCGCATTGTAGTACTGCAGCTGCGGCGGTGGTCCCAGGCCGCGTTTGGTGAGGCCCAGTTTCTGGAGGTGCTTCAGGCCTATCACCGTAGTATCAGCGCCGGTGTCCGGTATCACCTCGATGTGACCCGACACATCACCGTGTGTGACGGCGACGCGGATGGTAGGGGAAGGGGTAGCCCTGGGGCGTGTGGTCGATTCCACCCTCCTGATGTGACTCAGCTGCTGCTTGGGGCTGCGTGGGCCATCTGAAGGGGGCTGCGTGCGAACCACCCCGAGGGAAGTGCGCTGCTTTCCTCCTCGTCTCGGGCTTTTGGGCTTGGGTTGGCGGCAGCACTTGTCGTAGTGTCCATAGCGACCGCAGGCCTGACACTTGCGGCCTCGTGCAGGGCACCTGTCTGTGTTAGACCAGTGGCCCTTACGGTCACATCCACGACACAGTGCGTCGGCGGCCGGGCATGTCTTGGGGCCATGCTGCTTTCCACAGCTGCCACAGGAAGCACTAGGCGGAGGCGTGGAAGAACGTGCGGCAGCCTTCACGTTGTTGGCCGCCTTCTTACCCTTCTTGTATTGTGAGATAGCTCTCACAGCAGGTGGGGCCCGTAAGGCAGAGGTGGCGGACTTGGTGGCCTCGTATGACCGACATTCAGTCACTACCACCTGGAGTGTGGAGGAAGCGTCCAGGGGGATGAGTCGCTGCACCAACTCTTCGTGCCTGACACCTGTCAAGATCCCGTGCTTGATCCAGGCTTCCTCACATTCCCGGCTGTGCGCCTTGCAGACGTCGATCTCCTCTGACAAACTCTTCAAGCGTACAAAAAAGTCGTCAAAGGATTCGTTCTCCGCCTGCTTGCAGCTGGTGAAGGCGCGGCGACGCAAAGCCTCGTTATTCCGACCTTTAACGTGCTCCTGTAAAAGGTCGAGCACATCCATCACTGAAGATGTAGAATCGGGAGGCACTTGCAACGTGTGCTCCAAAACTCTCTGGGTCTCCAGCGACAAACACATCCGCAGTTGGATGAGCTGTTTGTTTGGAGGCATGCTGTCAAGGTCCACCATCGTGGAGTAATCTGTCCAACGCCGCCTCCACTCACGAAAAAGCTGAAACGTGACGTCTGGTGAGAGGGCGGGTGGGGGTTGAACAGATGCCTTGGGAGCTGTTGGAGTAGCAAGAGTGCCTGGAGGACGCTGGTGTGGTGGAGGAGGGAGGATATTGGCGCCTTGGTGCGCGAAACCGAGTGAGGGAGGGTGGGTTAGCGCCAGGGTCGCCAATAGTGCATCAAAACGCGACTTTTCCTCCTCTCTTCGTGTCTCCTCCCTCTGAAGTTCCATTTCTCTGCGTCTCTCGTCCTGTCGTCCATCCACCTCAGAATTGTGGCAATGTCCGTCGCTGTAGGTGAAGGATGAGGGGCGGTGGGCGCAGAAGCTCCATCTGTGCCCGGTAGAGGAGAAGGTGGTGGGGAGTCGTGTCTCCCATCTTGACGTTGTCCCTTCTCACCACCCATCTTAGTATGCTTGAACTGCGCTGTTTAGTATATAAAGTGGCGCCTCATCAGCTCGAACCACATATATATGACATAAACAGCGCAGAAATAATGCATAGAGTCCACTGTTCTGTCCGTGAGTGCGTGCATGCATGCGTGCGTGTGTGTGTGTGTGTGTGTGTGTGTGTGTCTGAGACCAGATCGTGGTGGCCTTGGTGGCTGGAGCCGCTGCAGAGGCGAGAACGTTAGTGTCTCCCCGGATGTCACACGAGAAGGGTGTACGCCTGCGTGCTCCGTGGGTACCACAAAAAAGAGGCCAATGCTCAACTCTCAGCTCTAGACACACTGACACACTGACACTAACACTGCCACCGTCACTAAAATGCACTGTGACAGCGCAACACTGCACGTCGCGGTGAAACACAACGCAACACACTAGTCGACGCGCACATCGCCGGCAGTCGCACATCGCCAGCTAACTGTCCATTGTTCACACACTTGTAAGTCCACATATCCTACTCACTGTGCCATGAATGTTCCAAGTGTTCCCTGAAGAAGGCAGTGATGGGTAGGGAAACACCGGGTAACACTGAAGTCCATGTGTGCTATGCACGTCCCATAGAGTCAGACTGAGATCACCGCACATATGGCAGCCTGGGCAATGTTACACATATCACGTGCGCAGTAAGGCTGCATTACATATATAAATGCTAATGGCACAGCCGCTTAGATACATAACCTACACTATGGACAGAAACAAATTCTAACATACAGTGACTTGGGGGGGGTCGTTTAACAGAACCTTTCATTACAAAAAGGAAAAGGAACTTGAAGTTAATATATAGATTATTGTTTACAAGGGATGACAGCGGCTGGTCTTATGCCCTTCTGGAGGAGGTCACGTAGGACAGGTGTGCTGAGGTGTTAAACAGCAAACAAGTGGTGCAGTAACATGTTCACAAGTGCTCTCATGAGTGACCTCACGTGGGACAGTAACTTGTTGACAGGTGTTGTCATGAGGACCTTCACGTGGTGCAGTAACTTGTTCACAAGTGTTGTCATGAGGACCTTCACGTGGTGCCGTAACTTGTTCACAAGTGTTGTCATGAGGGACCACACGTAGCTCCAGTAGCTTGGACACAAGTGTTGTCATGAGGGACTTCACGTGGTGCCGTAACTTGTTCACAAGTGTTGTCATAAGGGACTTCACGTGGTGCAGTAACTTGTTCACAAGTGTTGTCATGAGGGACCTCACGTAGCTCCAGTTACTTGTTCACAAGTGTTGTCATGAGGGACTTCACGTGGTGCAGTAACTTGCTCACAAGTGTTGTCATGAGGGACCTCACGTAGCTCCAGTAACTTGTTCACAAGTGTTGTCATGAGGGACCTTATATGGTGGTGCAAGTGTGTGTATGTGTGTGTGTGTGTTTCTGTGCACACAGGGTGGTGTGATGCGTCTAGTGTGGCAGCATTATGTGAGTGTTAGGGTGCAAGCACTGCTTGCTTCCTCTCGCTTTCAGCTACCACCGCTGGCTAGCCCTCGTGGTGAACAGGGAAGCTAGACTAGCAGGGGGTCTCAGAGCAACAGTGGGCCCCAGAGGGACGTTGTATAGACCCACTCGCACGTCGACACGTCCTGGCGCCTAGCAACCACTGTCCAGCTGCCTAGCAGATTAACCTTGGTAGGAATAAGGCTATGGGAGCAAACCCCAAACGAAAAAATTGTGGTGGAGCCCCGCATCAGGCAGACATGTTTAAAGAGCTCCAACAAGACCCCAACGGCGGTATAGGCAGAAGATGTGATCAACATGGTAACCCAACAACTACACCGACGGATGACGGCAATGCATGATGGACAGGCTACTTAGGCGAAATCCAACAAACTGGGCTATCGGCAGTCCATTGCAACTCTCCCTCTCCCCAGGCGTTGCAACACTTTCACCACTGGATCAGGAAAAGGGAGAGTCAAGATGTGTGGTTGCAGCCTGTGCTCCTGTCCCACCACATAAATCAACTCACATGCAGCCATCATCCAGCTCATCATACTTCTCATCAAAACCCCTATACCCCCAAAAGTACTATGGCGACAGACGAGTGGCGACGAGGACAGGCAAAGATGACTGCCGGGAGTCTCTAGTCACAACTTTGCATAAGGGTCGCACAGATAAGTTGGTCGTTTATGCACCAGGATATAGGCAGAAGTGAAATCCGGTCCTGTCTATGTGACAGAAAAGCCCTTTCGAGGACCCACTCTGCTCACCCCACATGGGGGGGGAGGCTAGAAAAGGTGCCTGACAGCCTGCCTAAATAACCAGCCTGATTTGGACAACTGCTCCCAGGAAGGTCATCCTTATGCGGTCGAAAACACAATCATAATCACAGATCAAAGCAAATCCAACTATACATTCTCTTGTGGTGGCTGGATGGAATGTCAGGACTCTTCTGGATACGGACACAAATGATCATCCTTAAAGAAGAACCGCGGTTGTGGCAAAAGAGCTGGCTAGGTATAACATCGACATGACAGCCATTAGTTAGTCCCGGCTCCTAGACGGGGGTCGACTCACCTTCTTCTGGAAGGGTAAGCCTGCTGCAGAGAGAAACCGCATTTATGGAGTTGGCTTTGCTATCCGCCAATGCATCTTACATAGGTAAACTGAAATGCCTGTTGGGATGAACGAGCGCCTCATGACGCTTCGAGCCCCACTGAATCACTCACGTCATGCCTTCTTCATCAGTGCATAACCCCCCCTACACTAGATGCAGAGGATGACATCAGGAGGCTTTTTACTCTGACCGTGACAGAGTGCTAACCTTTATCCCCAGAGAAGATAAGGTTGTGCTCCTAGGCCTGACTTCACTGTCAGGGTTGGCAGAGATGTGGACATATGGCTGGGAAGCATTGGGATAAATGGACTGGGCAAGTGTAATCCCAACGGCCTACCCCTCTTCAGCATGTGTGCTACACACGACCTCACTATCACCAATATCTTGTTTAGGCAGGCCAGCAAGTTCAAGGGTCCTCATCACCCGAGCCATGCGTGGCTCAGACCACTGTAACACTGATCATCGGCTCGGCAGAGTCAAGCTCTTACTTCACGTCGCCCCAAAATGGCGAAGGCAACAAGCCTCCAAAAGAGGTTTTAACACTAAGTGTCTGGAGAATCCAGCGGTAGCACATGCTTTGAAAGACCAGCTCGAACATGGGCTGATAAACAATCCGGCAACAAACAACCCAAATCCCAGTGCTGAATGGGATATTCTCGACACTGTCATGATAAAAATTTGCAGAGAGACCTCGGCCAAATCGAAAGAATACACCAAGACTGGTGTGATGAAAATGACCTGGAAATTAATGTACACTTTGAAGTTAAACATGCTGTTTTAACTGACTAGCAGAACAACCCTCAGTTTCGAACCAAAGCTGATACCTTCCACAAGAAGAAAGAGGCAGCCCAGCGCGAATAACTAAAGAAGAACTGGATTAAAAATAAAGCATGTAAAATGCAAAAAACTTGCAGATCAACGTAAGATGCATGAATTTTTCAAGTCGAAAAACATTTTATGGGCCAATCACTCATCGCGCAAACCGTCTCCGCTCATCCTACAGTAACTTCCTAATTAAAGACGAAGAAGGCATCCTTCAGGTCTGAAAAGAGCACTACCATTCAATGCTCAATTGAAACACCGATATGGATGTCCTGACTACCCAGCATGTCCCACAGCATCCAGAGCTGACCCACCTCAACTATCCTC
Organism: Homarus americanus; assembly: GCF_018991925.1. Taxonomy (NCBI): domain Eukaryota; kingdom Metazoa; phylum Arthropoda; class Malacostraca; order Decapoda; family Nephropidae; genus Homarus; species Homarus americanus. Next base: position 9,030,566 of record NW_024711292.1, on the reverse strand, counting down.
CATCCCTTGATGTGGTAATTACTGCCATCAAACAGAAGAAAAACAACAAAGCCTTAGGGCCTGATGGAATCTCAGCTGAGGTGTATAAAGCAGGAGGATGTCTGCTTACCAGCCGTCTCCACTCTCTCCTGGAGAATGTATGGGGATAGGAGGAAATTCACAAGCTCTTATACATGCCCCCAACGTTAATATTTATAAAAACAAGGGAGACTTGTCAGACTGTGGCAACTATCGTGTGATCTCGCTGCTGTCCATAGCTGGCAAGATTATCGCCCAACTCCTCCTAAACAGGTTTCCTTCTGAGGCGGAAAACTTTCTCCCAACATCTTAATGTGGCACCACTGACATGATCTTTGCTGCCCGCCAGACAAAGGAAAAATGCAGAGAACAGCGTCGTGACCTGTACATGGCTTTCATCGACCTAACCAAGGCCTTCGACTAAATTAACAGGAAAGCCTTCTGGATGACCCTCAGCCGATTTGGCTTCCCACCAAAATTCATCGCCATTGTGAAGCAACTCCACGATGGCATGAATGACAGTGTCCTGCACAATGGCACCCAGTCTGGGTTCTTCCCCCATCCAAACGGGGGTAAATCAAGGATATTTATTGGCACCAACTCACTTTTCCAATTTCTTGGCTGCCTTTCTTACTCGTGCCAGTGCCAATTTAGCCAGCGGGGTGGACATCTAGGACCAGATGAAGGGTCTTTTCAACATAAGTCGACTCCATTTCTGAACTTCCTTATGCCAACGACCTCACCCTTGTCGCCCACACTGAACGCTACCTACGGGAGATCTTGAACACCTACGCAGATGCGTATGCACACTTCGGCCTTGAGGTGCATGTAAGTAAGACTCAGATTCTCTTTCATCCTGCCCCTGGCTTAGACACACCTCCACCATCCATCCATCTTAACGGTACTACCCTCTCTAATGTTACCCACTTTTGGTATCTCGACTCCCACCTGTTCACCATCACGGACATCGATGAAGAGATTCAACATCAGATCAGATGTGCATATCAAGCCTTTGGCAGACTCTGTACCCGTGTCTTCAGCTGTAGGGAGCAGAAATTATCTACAAAGTTACACGTATATCGAGCAGTGGTCCTCCTCACGCTGTTATATGGCAGCGATACATGGGTCACATACCTGAGACACCTGATGGCACTTGAAAACTTTCACCAACGTAATCTACGCTCCATCCTCCGTGTTCACTGGGAACACAAGAGAACAAATGCCAGTATTCTTGCTGCCACCAACTGTATGAACATCGAGGCTACCGTTATCCATGAACAACTATGCTGGACTGGCCATGATATCCGCATAGATGACAGTAGACAGCAGAAACAGCTACTTTTCAGTCCCCTAACGAAAAGTAAACGTAACTCTAGTGGGCAATTGAAAAGGTCTAAGGATAGTCTAAAACACAAACCTGAAAAAGTGGCAAATCAGCCCCCTCACCTGTTAGACGATTACTCCACACCGTAACTCTTGGAGGAGCACCACACGAGGTGTGAATACTTTCGAGTTAGTCCGACTGCATACCGAGATAGACAAGCGCCACCACCGGAAAGACGCTGCCGCCACCCCTCCCGCACTAGATGTAATCCCCACACATGCAAAATTCTGTGGATAACCCTGCCGGTCCCGTATCGGCCTCTCTAGTCACCTCAGAGCTCACCAACGAAGGTGACATCCCTAATAACTCATATCATTGTCTGATAGCTGGATGATCCTCATACTCGATTCCGAGTGACAATAAAGTTGGAGTAGTAGTAGTATATGGTGCAGTAACTTGTTCACAGTGTTGGCATGCGGGACCTCATGTGGTACCAGTAACTTTGCCAGTAAGTTGTTCAGTAGTGTTGCCATGAGGAACCTCACGTGGTACAGTAATTTATTCACAAGTGTTGTCATGAGGGACAATATATAGTGCTAGTAACTTGTTCACTAGTGTTGTCGTAAGGGTCTTTACGTGGTGCAGTAACTTGCTCACGAGTGTAAGCTATGCTTGTGCGTACAAGTATGAATATAGCCTTCGCATGTACAGCTGCAGTATATTATATATCGGCTATGTATCTTTGTATGTATGTTTTTATGTATAATTATCCATGTGTACGAGTATATGCTTGATATTTTTGTATGCAAATATGCATATATATATGTATACAAGTATATATATATGTTCATGTATACATGTAACTATAGTATCACCATATCACCTAAAATGCAGAATCACTTAACGAAATTTCATACACTTAATAATGTACCATTGGCAAAGGTTTTGTGTAGCTTATAAATGGACAAGGGTCAAGATCACAGCACGAGGTCAAGTTACGTAAGGTCAAGATTACAACACGTAAGGTAGGTTACATCACGTATGGGTGTGGTTACAGCACGTAAGGTTAAGATTACATCAGTTAAGGTCAAGATCAAATGGTCTTAAACAGCTTAGTTAAGATGACACTACAGCTAAGCATCTCCTGCAACCCTCCTTCACTATTAGTACTGCACTAGACGGGCAAACGGCACTGGTGAGCCAAGTCTGGCTCTCTCTCCCTTGAGTTGAGACATTCAAGAATTTCTAGGTCAGATTATCCTCTTAACTGGGAGCAAGAGAACGTCGTTTAGCTAAAGTAGAGTCTCAATATAATATCGATGCCATATGGGTCTCCAGATCTTGTGTCGTAGCTTATGTGAGCCAGAGGGAAGCGTTCTTACATCTTCAGTCAGGGGAAAGATTGAACTTATTAGGCTGTGTGTATCCTGATCCTGGGTGGTACGTTGTCACTAAACTACCCAAGTCTGTAATTAAATTTCTTGGAAGTGATATGATGTCCTTCCCCTTCGTTTTTTTCTTACAGTTTTCTGTTCAAGAAATATATTGTCATGGAAAGGATTTTTTTTGTAATTGATAAAGGTTTCACAAGACTCGGTTTTATTATTTTATTTAGTTATTCCCTTTTCCTTTTCGCGGCTTTGAGTTCAAATACATTAATAACTTGGTGGAAGACATTATTATAACTTTGTGATTCAATATCTGGATGGCTCGTCCCCTCCTCCGTCCGCCACAATCCCGGGGACAGAGGATTGGCTTGTCCCCGACATTCTGACAGAAAGTTGTGTAAGTTGTCAGGTGAGGGAGTTTTTTCTCGTCTCCTGAAGCTGAAGGGCAGGACAACGACCTCTAGTGACTCATGGACACTTTCACTTGGGTTCATTGACTGGCACCATTGAGGGGTAGTGCCATGGCGGGCTGTTAGCTGACACAGTAGTTCATTATTCAGTTTGTCTTTCTTTTTATCTCTCTCTTACCTTTATCAACACTGCAATATTCCCTGGTTGGAATTTTTCAGTTGTCGGATATAAAATACAGAAAGTTATATTAAAACAATGAAAATTTTCGACGCCAATCGGCATCCTTTTTCAACAGTGAGTAACAAAGTGATAATTGTTACTGGCTTTTAACGTGAAATGGATTTCCAGGTTGACATTCACGTTATTGTAACTCTTTACAAGTAGTTCTGATACATATACTTCAAATTTTAGTATGACTCTATGCAACTTTACTTATAAGATGGAATTTGTTAAGTTGTTAGTTTGTGGATCCTTAAGATACTATAAATCGTTACTGTGATGACAGAATTATCTATTTGTTAAATGAAGTCAATTAAATAATCATGCGGAAAGTAATTGACGCTCCACAACGTTTATAATAAAAGTAAATTATTGTCAGAAATGCCAGATGGGAGGTGTGAACTTTGATACGATAATTTTTTATGCTATTACGATCCTGTGTTAAGATGCAACACGATGAGAGAGACGATGATGAGAGGACAATGCTGGAATTATATTAGTGACAAACTTGACCTGGAAAAACATAGGAGGCGTAAATTTTGTGCACGTGTCCTGTAACAAGCGTGTTGGAGAGGGGCGTCGGTATCCTGGAACAAATGTGTAGATGAGGTGCGTCGGGGTTCTGGAACAAGCGTGGAGGAGAGGTGCGTCGGGGTCCTGGAACAAGTGTGTAGGTGAGGTGCGTCGGGGTCCTGGAACAAGTGTGTAGGAGAGGGGCGTCGGGGTCCTGGAACAAGTGTGTAGGAGAGGGGCGTCGGTGTCCTGGAACAAGCGTGTAGGAGAGGGGCGTCGGGGTCCTGGAACAAATGTGTAGGTGAGGTGCGTCGGGGAGGTGAGGTTAGGAGACTCATTAGTGGTTAAGGACCGTTGTAACAGTAGTCAAGTCTTGCCCTTCCTCCCTCCATCATCATCTGCTTCTCTATTCCCTCTTCGTTCGTTTTTTCCTCTCTTCTTACCACTGTCTTTGTTTTCCTCTTTCTCACTCCCTCATTCGTATCATCAACCGTTGTCTGCTTCTCCTTTCTCTTTCTTCCTCCATCCTCCCATCCCCTTTTACCTATATTTCTTTCTTCTTTTCGACTCCTTTATTTTTCCCTCTTTCCATCCTATGTTGTTTGCTTTCCTCTTCGATCCATCTTCCCTCCCTTCTACATAGCCAACTTCTTCCTCTCTTTCCTCCTTCTTTCACTTTATTCCTTCTTCTACTGCGTATACGTTCCTTGGTCTTTCTCTCTTTTCCCCCTTCCTTAAAAGTTAAAAATTAAACTCCCATACGCATTGTTACATCAGTAGTGTTAATAGATTTCCTTAATTAAAAGTTTGGAATATATAAGTAGGGCAGGTGTGGCATTAATTCATTAATATTCAGTAACTCAGGGATTTGAATAATGGTAATTCATCGTAGACGATAAAATACTTTTTCAGATGGGTTCGTTAAAGAACAAAATATATTTATAGTTGTAGATAAATGTTTTTATCAAATTAGGTACAATTTTGAGCTTCATTAACCTCTTGCCTACGATGTCAACCATCTTAAATACGATGAATATGCTCAAGATAATTTCTTGAGAATGGTGCCTTAACCTCTTGGGTACGGTGGTCGCCCCTTGAGTACGATGCCTCTAGAACCTGTTAGCTGAGTGCATTCGCACCTTTCTTTTATTGTCACTCACAGAGCTCACCTTACCTATTACCCAGAAAGTATATTATACAAGCCGCTCAGATAGTTCAACATACTAGCCAATCAGAGAACTTACCATACTAGCCACTCAGAGAGCATACCATACTAGCCACTCAGAGCATACCTTGCTAGTCCCCCAGAGAGCTTACCTTACAAGCCACTCTGAGAGTACACCATACTAGCCTTTCAGAGAGCTTTTCCTACAAGTCACCCAGAGAACGTTTATGTATCACACTGTGGCAGAGCCAAACTGTAATTAAACCAGGTCAACACACTTGGAGTCGAAATTCGTTCTTCGCTGCTCATGACGTCATCTGGTCCGCGGCCCAGGGGGTGACCTGGGAAGGGACCTCTGTTACCAGCTGGCCATCGTGGTGTGAGCGTCTGTGACAATGCCTGATAAATGTGCCGTATCTGGATGCATATCAAATTACAAACTACATGATAAAAGTTTTATTTTTTATCGATTTCCAAAGGATGAAAAACAGAGAAAAATTTGGATTTTATTGTGCATGCAGCAATTATATTGGGTGTAACAGGTGGAAGGACAATACTTGCAAGCCATTGGCAGGATTAAATTTAAATTCCCTAAAGTCTAATGTTCAGCTAAGATACTGGATGTGGAGAGACAAGTACCTATTTGTTGATTGAAATTGTTGTATAGCCTAGTCATTTATAATATATCTAGTGGCAGTATTGGTAAATTGTAAACCTCTACACATATATACTTGTATTCACTTATTTACTGTAATACTTGGGGAGAGAGAGAATGATGGTAATTATAATCATTAATTTTATTTTATTATTTTTAATTATTTTAATTAATTCTTGTATTCCTTTTGCTCCCTTCCCAGTAAATAGCAAACCCTTATGCCTGTGATTACTTAATTTCTTTTACACTGATACTGGCAGCAAAATCATAAGAGTATAAATAATAATAAAGAGAGAAAGAAGAGGATTTATAATAACATTTATAATATATTTTTAATAATAATAATAGAAATACCTTAAAAATAAAGATTACATGAGAAGTTCAAGTGGCTAACTGAAAGATAGTGTGCTAGGGGATGAGCAAATCAGGATATATGGCAATAATATCTTCTAATACAGTCGGACGGTCTCACCCCGGGGTATTATATACGAGTCCTCCCTTACTACCGTTTTCTTCCACTACGGCCAGTGATGTCACATAATAAGCTCTGCCTCCTGTGCGTGAGTTGACTTGGTATAATTAGACTTTGGGCAGAGTGATATAGGCCTGCGTCAAATATGTTTACTGTCGTCTATCTCATACCAAGGTTCAGTTACCAGCTGGTTGTGCTTGGTGTGTGATGGAGTGTTTATCATGAACTTAGAGCCTTAGGCGGTGAGGTAGTCGAGGGCTGCACAAGGCCTCCATAATATAACATTTATACATATTATACGGTCAGTGTTGATCAAAGGACACGGTCAAAAAATTTTCCCCTTCACTGATTGGTTTTCATAACTTGACGTCATTTGATGACGTGGTGAGTATACGTTGCTGGAGTGAGATTAAAAAAAGCTCCGTTAGAAAGTTGAGAGAGAGAGAGAGAGAGAGAGAGAGAGAGAGACAATGTTGGTGGGCTTGCCTGACTGGCGACATCCGCTTGATGGATTCCTGATGTCACATTGTTTAGAACCAATCAGTGTCACCAAAATTTATTTAATTTTATGTTTCTCAATTTTTTCCTTCCAATATGTGAGGCTGCCTTTTGTTAAGCCCTTTGTTTCCGATGTGAAACCCCTGTGTACAATGACTTAGTCCTTTGAGTACCCGTGAATACGATGTATTAAACACCTTGGGTATAAGGCATTAACCACCTTTGATATAATGTATTAACACCATTGAGTATGATGTGTTAACCACCTATGGTATGATGTATTAACCACCATGAGTATGATGTATTAACCACCTTGAGTGTGATGTGTTAACCATCTTGATTACATTGATTTAATCCCATGCGTGATTCATCTCTGTGGAAACGACGATTTAACCCCTTAAGTGTTACGACTCAACTCTTGAGTATGATAACTTAATTCTAGAGTATGGTGTCTCAACTTTGTGAATACGATAAATTAAATTGTACTGAGGGGTCAAGTCATCGTATTCAAAGGGGTTGAAAGAGATAACAACTGAATATTAGCTTAAAACAGAAAGAAACAAGGAAGAGACAGAGGGAAAACAATTGTCTTATGTACCCACGTCACCCCGGCGAGGATGGTATTGACAGGAGCATACATGAAAAACGAACGCGCGTTTACCCATAATGTACCGTAAATAGCCTGGCGGTACGACCGCCACCTGACGCTCACTACAAGAATTGGATGTACACAGTTGGGGAAAAATATTCTGCCCCACTTTGCTGTGGCCAGTGGAGACTTCTGACAACTCTCTCGTAGTAGTAAACAGAGCACGTAGCAAACCTTTATGAATGAACCAGCTTTGAACCATAGTAAGAGCGACGTTTGGATGAAACCAGTGGCTTAAACGGTTCAAAAAAGGTTCATGGAATTAAATTATCATACTCCTGGGGTTAGCTTATCGTGCTTATGGGGCAAGTTACCGTACTCACAAGGTTAAATCATCGTGTTTAAATTGGTAAGTTGTTGTACTCAAAGTCTTAAAGTATCGTACTCAATGGGTTAAAATTATCGTATTTTAGGTTTATTTCATCGTACTCAAGGGCTAAATCGAGAAGAATTTTCACGTATCTGTTTGTTTGTACCTAAGTATATGATAATATTTGGTGGAATCTTCTTGCATTGTTTGGAAATGGTCAGTATTTATCGAGCATTTACTTATTTATTTTATTTTTTTTGTGGCTGTGTTTGGTCAGTCCAGCGCCCGTCTTACCTGTTTTGGCAGCTAAATGACTTAAATCACGGGGGATGTTATTGGTATTTGGTTTCAAGTGTGGCTTAACACAGAAGGTAATGACTGACACGAAACTTTTAGTGTTTGTCGTTCTTCTGCAGTGAGTGTGAACTAGTGACTGGGGGAGCAGGTCACATACACACACACACACTACTACTTACTACTTAGCTAAGACTCGGAATCGAGTATAACGATCGTCCAGCTATGATACAATGATATGGGTTATTAAGGATGTCACCTAGGTTGGTGAGTTCTGAGGAAACTAGAGAGGCTGATATAGGATCGGCAAGGTCGATCACAGATGTTGCACATGTGGGGGGTTACATCTAGTGCGGGAGGGGCGGTGTCAGCGTCTTTCCGGCGTTGGCACTTCTCTTTCTCTTTATGCAGTTGGGCTAAATCTAAATAATTGACACCTTCTTATGTGGTAATCTTCCAAGCGTTACGGTGTGGAGCAATCGTCTCCCAGGTGAGGGGGTCGATTTGGCACTTTTCAGGTTTGTCTTAAGACTATCCTTATACTTTTTCAGTTACCCACGAGTATTACGTTTACTATTCGTTAGGTGACTGTAAAGTAGATGTTTTGGAAGTCTACTGTCGTCCATGCGGGTAACATGGCCAGTCCAGCATACCTGTTCATGGATAATGGTAGCCTCGATGACTCTACAGTTGGTGTCAGCAAGAATACTGGCATTTGTTCCCTTGTCTTCCCAACGAACTCGGAGGATTGAACGTAGACTACGTTGGTGAAAGTTTTCAAGTGCCTTGAGGTGCGTTCTGTATGTGACCCATGTCTCGCTGACATATAGCAGGGTGGGGAGGACCACTGCTCGATATACGTGCAACTTTGTAGATAATTTCTGCTTCCTACAGCTGAAGACACGGGTACGGAGCCTGCCAAAGGCTTGAGATGCACATCTGATCCGATGTTGAAACTATTCATCGATGTCTGTTGTGGTGGACAGATGGGATCCAAGGTACTGAAAGTGGGTAACTTTAGAGGGATTAGTAACGTTAAGGTGGATGGATGGTGGGGGTTTCGTTGAACCAGGGGTAGGCTGAAAGAGAATCTGAGTCCTACGTGCATCCACCTCATAGGTGTTCAGGATCTCCTGTGCGTCGTGTTCAGTGTGAGCGACAAGGGTGAGGTCATCTGCCTACTGAATTTCAGTGATGGAAGCAGCCCACACCTTTTATCCTGCCTGGAGTCGTCTAAAGTTGAAATGTCCCTTCATTCGGTACTGGATGTCCACCCCGCTGGCAAAATTGGCAATGGCACGAGTAAGGAAGGCAGCCAAGAAAATTGAAAGAGAGTTGGTGTCCAGTACACATCCTTGTTTCACCCCTGTTTGGATGGGGAAGAACTCAAACTGGGGACCATTGTACAGGATACTGTCGTTCATGCCAAAGTGAAGTTCCCTCACAAGGGACCGCCAGAGGGCTTCACTGTTGACCTAGTCGAAGCCCATGTTACTAGTCACGACGTTGTTCTCTACACGTAGTCTAAAGTTACAGTGATATTCTGGGACGAACATTTTCTCCTCAGGAAATCCTGCAGTAGTTGGAACAGTCTGACCGGTCTTTCATATATTCTCCAGGAGAGTGGAGAAGGCTGGTAAGCAGATGTCCTCTTGTTTTATACAATTCGGCTGGGATTTCATCAGTCCCTGTGGCTTTGTTATTTTTCATCTGCTTGATGGCATTAGCTACCTCATCCAGGAATGGCAGATAGCCGAGGTGGGTCAGCTCTGGGTGCTGAGGGACCTGCTGGGTAGTCAGAATATCTACATCAGTGTTTCAGTTGAGCAGCAAATGATAATGCTCTTTCCAGCGCTGACGAATGCCATCTTTGTCTTTAATTAGGGAGTTGACGTTTGATGAGCGAAGGGGGACCACGCCAGGAGTAATTGAGCCACATATTGTTTTAGCAGAGTTGAAAAATTTACGCATCTTGTGTTGGTCCTCAATTTTTTTTTCATTTCATACTCTTTATTTTATTATTTTTCCACCATTCGTTTATAAAGTTTACGAAATTTGCTCTGGGCCGTCATTTTCTTCTCGTGGAAGGTATCAGGTTTGGGCTGAGACTTAGGGTTGTTCTACCAGTTAGTGAGAGTAGCACATATACTATTGACGAGTATTAAGCTTTTCAGATCGTTTTCATCAAACCAATCCTGTTTTTCTCTGTTGATCTGGCCCAGGGTCTCGTTGCAGGTTTTTGTGATGACAGCTATGTTGAGGCCTCAATCGGCACTCTGATTTTGGTTGTTTATTGTTGGCTTGCTTATTAGTTCATCGTTGAGCTGCTTTCTGAAATCATGCACTACCGATGGATCCTACAGATGCTTGATATACGTCAGACTTTATAGATGATTTCAGCTTCCTACAGCTGAAGACACGGGTACGGAGTCTGCCAAAGGCTTGAGATGCACATCTGATCTGATGTTGAATCTCTTAATCGATGTCTGCGGTGGTGGCCAGGTGGGAACCGAGATACTGAAAGTGGATAACATAAGAGAGGCTATTACCATTAAGCTGGATGGATGGTGGAGGTGTGGCTGAACCAGGGGCAGGCTGAAAGAGAATCTGAGTCTTACGTACACTCACCTCAAGGCCAAAGTGAGCATGTGCATCTGCATAGGTCGTCTGCATACTGAAGTTCAGTATTGGAAGCTGCCGACACCTCTATTTTTTCACTGGAGTCGCCTTATTTGGAAAATATCCTTCATCCGGTACTCTACGTTTACCCCGCCGGCTAAATTGGCACTAGCACGATTAAGGGAGGCAGCCAATATAATTGAAAAGAGAGTTGGCGCCAGTACCCACCATTGTTTTACCCCCGTTTGGATGGAGAAGAACTCAGACTGGGTGCCATTGTGCACTACACTGCCGTTCATGGCGTCGTGGAGTTGCCACACAATGGTAATAAATTTTGGTGGGCAGCCAAAACAGCTGAGGGTCCGCCAGAGGGCTTCCCAGTTGACTGAGTCGAAGGCCTTGGTTAGGTCGATGAAGGCCATGTACAGGTCACGACGCAGTTCTCTGCACTTTTCCTGTATCTGGCGGGCAACAAAGATCATATCAGTGCTGCGACCTGATGGTCTAAAGCTACAGTGAGATTCTGGGAGGAAGTTTGCCGCCTCAGGTAGTAGTCTGTTTAGGTGGACTAGGGCGATAATCTTACCAGCTACTGACAGTATCGAGATTCCACGGTAGTTGCCACAGTCTGATTGGCCTCCCTTGTTCTTATAATTATTGACTTGGGGGATTTCCTCATTTTCCCATATATTCCCCAGGAGAGAGTGGAGACGGGTATAAAGCAGAGGTCCTCCTGCTTTATACAGCTCTGATGGGATTCCATCGGGCCCTGAGGCTTTGTTATTTTTCATGTGTTTGATGACTGTAGCTACCTCATTCAGGGGTGGAGGACAGCTAAGATGAGTCCGCTTTGGATTCTGAGTGACCTATTGGGTAGTCAGGACATCCAGATCGGTGTTTCGGTTGAGCAGCGAATAGTAGTGCTCTTTCCAGTGCTGACGGATACCTTCTTCGTCTTTATTTAGGGAGCTACCATCCGATGAGTGGAGGGCTGTGCCATGAGTGATTGACCCATAAAATGTTTCAGTGGAATTGAAAATTTTTTGCATCTTTTGTTGTCTGCAAGTTTTTGCATTTCACATGCTTTATTTTTAAACCAGTCGTTCTTTAGTTTGCGAAGTTCGCGCTGGGCTGCCTCTTTCTTCTTGCCGAAGGTATCTTTGGTCCTAGACTGAGGGTTGTTCTGCCAGTCAGTTAAAGTAGCACGTTTATCATCGACAAGTATATTGATTTCCTGGTCATTTTCATCAAACCAGTCCTGGTGTATTCTTTGGACCTGACCGAGGGAGCGCCGGTGGTAGAGCGGTACTGCTCTTGCCTTGCAAGCGAGATGTCACAGGTTCGATTCCTGGGCCGGTGGAAAGTTGTTTGGACAAACTTCCTAGCCCCCATTGGTCCCTGTTCACCTAGCAGTAATGTAGGTACCTGTTGTAAAATGAAAAGTTGCGAATTCGTTTTCAGGGAAAGTTGTTGGAGCTTCCAATAACTTACTGACAAAAATCTATGACCCTTCAGGCTTTTATGCCCTTAACTTGTGAGACATAAAGGCATGCATGAACTTAGCATGCTTCCCAGTTGGGCGCTGTAAGCGCTTCTGCGCTTCACCTTGCACAGGATGTAGGGGGGTGCCCAATAATAATAAAAAAAACATGGCCGAGGATCTCTCTGCAGGTTTTTTCATGATTGTGTAGAAAATACTCTATTCCGCACTGGGATATGATTTGTTTGTTTTTGGGTTGTTTATCAGCCCATGTTGGAGCTGCTCTCTAAAATCATATATTACGCTTGACCCTCAAGACGCTTAGTGTGAAAACCTCTTCTGGAGGCTTGTTGCTTTCTCCGTTTTGAGGCGACGTGAAGTGAAATCTTGGCTCTGACGAGCCGATGATCAGTGCCACAGTAGTCTGAGCTACCATTGCTCGCGTGGTGAGGACATCTCGGCGATCTCTTTTTCTGACAATGATGTAGTCAATGAGATGCCAGTGTTTGGATCGTGGGTGTTGCCACAAGCTCTTGAACTAATCGGCCTGCCTAAGCAAGGTATTGGTGATAGTGAGGTTGTATGCAGGAGTAAACACTGATCATTTATTCTGTCCATAAATGCTTCGGATTCAAGAGTCTGAATCTCGGGGTTCATGGTTCAGGGTGAAAGGCGATAGGACTTTTTTGGGTGACTGTACGTACATTCTTCAATATATACCGTACAGACTGTGGTTAAAGTCCCTTATAATGCTAATTTATTTAATATTCAGTGATTAACAAAAGATTAGTTTTTACGGATGAATTAATAAATCTCGGTAAAAAAAACATCATAGAATGAAAATTGGCAAAGAGTTAACTTATAATTGTGTCCCTGGCGTGTTCCAGAGTCCCTGCCTGTACCCACAACTACCTGTGATAGTTACTGCTGGTCTGGCCCCATCGGGACCCGTGTATCCACCCAGGCTTGAAACCGCTGGAATCTGAGCCTCGATTTCGGAAAAAAAAAAAATCTCAATACTGCAAGAAGCCCACTCCCTTCACCCTCTCCATCTATTAACGCCCTATACCATCTACATTTACCTACTCCCTTCAACCCCTTCCATTACCCTAGCTAATAGCTGCTGCTGGAACCCCTTGCTGGAGTCTTCAGTCGTTTGTATTTAATATTGTAAGGACTGTATCATCCTCTCTCCAAGAACTTGTAGTTCCTACTGTAGCCTTAGTCTTCTCTAACATAATCTTCACTACTTTAACTCTTAATGATGTAAAACTCCTCTGCTAAAACCACCGAGGCCTTCTAGCATCATCTTAATTTGGACATAAGCCGACAAGGTGTCTCAGCTTCCATCGTAGCAATGGGACACAGACGATCAGTTCTTCCTCTGGCAGACAATCTCTCCAAACTCAACCTGGAGACTAAATCTTGATTCCGTATTTGTCTACATAATGTACCGCCACCTTTCCACTGGTTCTTCCCGATAAGAAATAAGAAGAAAGGTATCACCTGAAGATTAGCTGCCCCAGGTTATTTTACTTTAAAACTAACCACCCTTAACGCTAACCTAACCGTACGTAACCTAACTTAACCTCACCTAACATATCCCCAAGGTAGCGTTTGGGCATTTAATTATCAGGTAAAATAAGCTGGCGACTAATCCTCAGGCGATCTGATAAAAATTTAAATCATAAAAGAAAACAAATATTGAATCGTGTTCACAGTGGCAGCTAAGGGCTCTTCATAAAAGTTTAATTAAATATTCTTTGTCCCGTAAGAATATCTCTACTTTAAAAATCCAACTACAATTTATTTCATTTAATTCAGAAATAAAGCGAGTCTCTTTTTATGGTTTAGATAACCCAAATGGGAAGTAATTATTCTTAGGCTCAGGAGTGGATTAGATTTTCCACTCGGCTTCCGGAGTCTCTCTTTTTCTCTCTCCCTCTCTCTTAAAGAACTCTTTAGATCTCCCCGAGTTTAAGATTTTATGACTTTGAGGAAGTAATTAAGTGAATCAGTTCTGACCTGTTATTAGCACGAGTTAGTGGGATGAGGCCCGCCACCTCTCACCATCTTAATATGACCACAATCTCTTTTTATTTTATTTTTTACACAGTCTATTCACCTTTTTTTTTTTCTTTTTTTCGAATGAGCGTCTGTTACTACCCAGGTTACAGCATGAGGTCAGTGTAATGTTACAAAACTCACAAGAAGAAGATTACATATAGGTAGAATATTGATAGTATAAGAGTATAAAAGAGAGAAAGACTTTGGTAGCGTGGCCGTGATAGTTATCTGATGATGAATTTACACTTATCGTATCTTATACGTAATACACATCTATTACGTCTTAAGGGCGACTTCTCAAACACCGCTTCGTTACAACTCTTTATTAATTACGAACATGACATGGACACATTAATAACACCTTCTATTGAAGTTACTAGGACATTATGTTTACGTTACTAGGACATCATATTACGTTACTAGACACTGATTCTCGGACACGAACATGAAATGAATACACTTCCCACGTAAGTAACTAATCCCATGGAAAGCTCTGACAAAAACTCACGTGACCTAGGGGAGGCCTAGCAGGTGGTCCTGGGTTGTCTCTTTGGGAGACTGCTTAGCTGGGCGCCGGAGGGACTTCTCGGTCCTGACCGGAGGCGACTGCCTCCGGTCCTCTCTGACTCCTCTCGAGCGGGCCTGGTATTGTAGTAGCTGGCCCTTCCTCCTTACAAGACACACTCTCTCTCTCTGTCTCTCTCTCTCTGGCCCAGAGGGAAGACTAGGACGTCCTATATATTGGGAGGCGAGCCGTCAGGTTGAGCTGATCGGGGGGGGAAGGGTCTCCTTACATTTGCCCTCGCTAATGTAGGGTCAGGTCTGGATTGCTGTGTAGGTTATTGTGTATATTGGGAAGTGGTAGTGCCATGTTTGTTGGGCCGTGTGACATGGGAGGGAGCCTGGCTGATTTATAACCCGTGGTCAGGCAAGGTTCCCTACACTTGACCCCTCTAATGTCGGGTCAAGTCTGGACTGTTCTGAGATGTAAGCTGTGGTCTGACAACATCACTACACCTCCAGAGACCAAAGCTTTCATGCTCAGAGAACTGATGACACATTTAAAGTAGACAATAACATCATGTGCAGTATCTAATATAGTCCCTGAGGCGATAATGCATCCTTACATTTTACAAATTATAACACTAGAGATGTATGTTTTTCTACTGGCATAGTTTGATCTGACAAAGCTTACTATATCAGGTAGTGGTGTTAATCTCTGTGGATTTTCAATGTTACTTGGTTACCAGTTCGTGTGTGTAATAATAATAATAATAATAATAATAATAATAATAATAATAATAATAATAATAATAATAATAATAATACATAATAATATTATTAATTAACGGTTTCTTGAAAAAACATGGCAGCCAAAGGACTGAAAATATGAAGTCAAAAGAGATGATGAAAGTTACACAATTCAGGAATGGGTCGCTGGAATGACAAATAATATACAAGCACCGTGAGTGGCACAATTATAATATATAATAAAAATGGGGAGAAGGACTTTTAACCGGGACTTTTAGCATGGTAACAATACAAAAGTAAGATGGACAGGAGTGAACACACTGGGTAACTGCGAGTTGTTGATAATTTTTACAATGGTGGGATTGGGCTGTTCTTATAGCGATCAGTATGTAGTCGTGCGGGCCGGTTGCAGTTGTAGGGTCGAACATCAATTCGCCGACGAGGGATCTTGGGTAGGAGCAGGAGCCGGTGTCGAGGATGGTGCAGTAGCTTCTCCCCAAACTTGCAGATGAGGTCATGGTGATGATCAGAGAGAGCTGAGAAGGTCAATATGTTGAAAGCTTCTTTAAATGTGGGAGAGAATAATTTTGCATGCCCTCTGCACCTTTTTTTGGTGATGGGGAGGGGATGTCATTGTGTGGCATTTAAGTCATCGGCATTCAGTTCAGATTCAGACTGTACCTCATACCTAAGAGACGTGCGACTTGTAGCCCCTAGGTGGTTAATCCGCAAATAGATTCAATAGATTTTTGACAAGTTTTAACTATATTTTTATAACGAATGGGAAAATGTGCCAATCGGTAACTTTAATAATTAACACTGAAACAAACACAAACATAGATTACTTTCTATCCCAAGTGAAACTAGGAATAGGAAGTAATGTCTACAATCTACAGATCAGGAGTGAAGCCTGAAGTGCAGTGACCAGCCGGCATTCTATTTAAAAATGTGACAGTGGCGAAGATGACATACTCTTATAAATTTCCACCACAAAGTTAAATTAAAGTTTTACAAGGTGGATTATCAACTAACATGACTGGTATATGTATCTATCAATTTCTTGAGTGAGGTCAGCTAGAGGGGCGAGACTCTTGTTATGTCAAACGCTGGTATCTTGTTACTGTAACTCACACGGGCGGAGGACTGGGTGAATATCAGGACATGGATATCTTGAAGCACAGTTATGTTTTTCAGCGTGTTTTTTCTAATAAATAAATCCCCATGAATTGAGATTGTATAAATAAAACATCCTTTCAAGGAGCAGGCAATTTGATACAATTATATTTAATACCTTGTGGCTTACGAGGCAAGTTACTTATCCAGTCACAAGTCGCAGGTTCATAGGTGGTGGTAATGTATTCTATCCTGGTCGAAGCAGATGTGGATATTACAGATAAAAAAGAAGAAGTCCTCTTCACCCTGAATGGAAATCTTAAATTGGAGACAACATCAAGATGAAAAAGTCAACCTCCATTTTTATTGGACATCGCCCCGTCGCGTCGATCCCGTCTACGGGAGCGAATAGAGTAAGGTGACGGGTGGGGGGTTGACATGTTGGGTGATGACGTCATACGGGTTTACCAGCTGATGATGACTGGTGAACTAGGTGTTGTTATAGGCATAATTGAGAGATAGTCTCGATGATACTTCTTAATTTACTCACTATCATCTCCATAGATATGCCAGGGTAATGCCACCAATCATATATATGGGTGACTACCTTAGCTATAATCATTGGCTGGGAGCGCTACACGAAGGCTTCTTTATATACGAATGTACGGTGTAGTGCTTCCAGCCATTGATTATATTTATGGTATTCAACCAGGGATATGATTGGCGGTACATAAATACCCCTTACTTACCAGTGTATTTACAGAATCAATACACATTTCCTTTACACCTCCCTTCAACCCACTCCCAGGCCAAACTTCCACTCTCATAGATCTGTCACAGCTCCTCCATAAATACAATTTTGTCATTTACGGACCTGACTATCCCCCTACTTATCCACACCCCAAGTGCCAGCCTCTTGTACCTCCATCATCACCAGCTGCCTATAAATATCCTTAATTGTCTACCCAAAGTCTTATCGAGTCCAACGTTCTCATTCACCCGCCGAAATATATATGACAACGTTATTTAGAATATATTGTATGTATTTACACACATCGTTCAGAGACCAGACAGCACTGGGTATTAGTATTTGAGTCTTGTATAGATCCACATCCAACTGAATGTATTGATTAATGTGTTTTCTGGTAAGCATACAACTAATGTGTCTTCCTTCCCTCAATACATTATAACCTATTGCTTCCTCGCGCCCCTTCCCTCCGGCCTTCCATCCTGTTGTACACATATGACAATGTGATGGCTGTACATCAGATGGTTGGTCAGGGAGTACATCTTTGTGATACATTGTTATTGCTTTCTAGTGTTGTTTGTCTTGTCTTTTGATTCTCTCTTCTGCTATATTTTTGTATTATTTTCGTGTGTTTTATTTTCTTATTGCCCCTTTTATTTATGTTAATCCATTTTATTTACCTTAATATTAACCGCTCTAATACATAAGAAACTATCTATCTGTATTAGAAATTAGTTGAGCCGCAAAAGATCTATCTGGCGTTAGAGCTGTATTTCATAGTCATTATCTGCAGCAGTTGTCGGGTAGGGGCAGAAGCTCTCGTTCCCCTGAAGCGAAACAAAGCCGACCGAAGGAGAGAAGGACAGTCGACATCTCATCCAGGCACAGCGACACGCTTCTGGGCTGCTGCTTCTGTTCGGAGATCAGCTCCGCGAGTCTGGCGTAAAACATCTTGCCTTGGGCCCACATCCACCAGAGGGTTGTGAACACTAGAGGGTGAAGCTGCCTTCGATCAACGTGCAGATTCTCTCCCCACTTATGCCCTTCTCTTGTCGTTCTCGTTCCTCCCTATGCGCAGCATCGAGAGCTAGTTACGGTGACAAACAGCCGCCAGGATCAAAAATCCTGATGTCGAAAGCTACGCTGTCCCAGCGTCCGATCTCGAGCACTGACGTCCACAGGCTTCGTTAGATGTGTTTGAAGTCCTGTGTTGAATGCCATCCAGTGGAAGGAGGTCGGGGTTCTACCATGACGTCCCGACAGATTTCCT